>NC_056739.1:1744762222-1745362222 GCF_019279795.1 Protopterus annectens | reverse complement strand
ATGACTCTGTCATAGCAAATGTTGATGTAAATGACTTGAGATGTACCTCCCTGGACTATATGAAGAGAGACATGACTGAACTATCAGATTATGTGTCCCTAGCCCTAAGCAGCATTCTACATTCACCAAGGAAGATGCCACAATACTGACAAAAAATGATTGATTTCAATAACTGGCTTAGCTTCTGGTGTCACTACAGGGGAACATGGTTGGCAGTGTACATTGCTTGCCTCCCCCATAGTGTCTTTTTTAGGCAATATCCAAACAGCAACATTTCTGATGTAAAGAAATCCACTTAAGACAAACTCAAGGTCATGCTGCTTAATGCTAGGAGCTTAAACAGTAAGTTGCCCTCCCTGGAAGCACTCCTCACCTTGGAAGATACTGACATTTGTGTAGTGACAGAGACTTGGTTCAAGGCCACTGAGAGCATCCTGGCCATACAAGGCTACAATGCCTTTCACATGTTCAGACCTCAAAATGAGCGTGAAAGATCCAAAGGTGGAGGTGTATCCATATTCATCAAATCCAAATACACATAGTGCATTTTTTAGGCAATGTCCAAACAGCAAAACTTCCAATGTAGAGAAACCCACTAAAGACAAACTCAAGGTCATGATGCTTAATGCTAGGAGCTTAAATAGTAAACTGCACTCCCTGGCAGCACTCCTCACCTTGGAAGATGCTGACCTTTGTATAGTCTCAAAGACTTGGCTCAAGGCTGCTGACAGCACCCCAGCCGTACGAGGCTACAATGCTTTTCACACGTTCAGGCATGAAAGAACCAAAGTTGGAGATATAGCCATAGTCATCAAATCCAAATCCACCTCAAGACTGGTGAAACAGTACGACTCTCTGGAACTACTCCAGGTCCAATTAATTATAGGGAAAACATCTTTCCACATCATCGCTAGCTACAGGACCCCCCACCATGAACCAGGAGAAGAACACCCCCTACCCGGACATGCTAGAGTCACTAAACATATAGCCAAACACCCAAGTCATGAGAGATTTCAGCTATCCCTCTATCAATTGGGGTACCTACATGAGCACAAACATGATTGCTATGAGGTTCCTGGACTTTGTTAATTGAAATACCCTCTGGAACAGTTTGTCCAGACCCCACAAGGGGCTCAAATGTACTGCACCTAGTGCTCACCAACATGGGGGGTGGGGGTCACTGCACTATCCCCTGTGTGTTTCCCTCCCTAGTAAGGTCAGATCATAAATCTGTCTCATTTGAAGTAAAGATCAAACCTGATACTCCCAAAGAAGTAAAAACAAATCGAAAAAATTCTCCAAAGCTAACTCCTGCCTACTAAGCAATGGTATAAAAAGTTTTGAAGACCCTGCCAGCATAGATAACAATGTCTCCTGTGCTGAGGAATACACAATTGCCCTATATAACCACTTAAACAAATGCATTGACTCGGCTGTAACAAACAGGAACAAAACCAGGTCTTCCCAAAAGAACAAGCCACCCTGGTAGGCTGTAAGTATAAACAAGTTATACAACAAAAGAAAGAAACTGATATCTAAAAACAAGCGAGAACTAACCCCACAGAGGAAGAATACCCTCCACAGCTTAAACAAGCAAATTAGGTATCTTGTTAAGTCATCTAAGGCTAGCTATGAGTCTAAATTAGCATCCCTAGCTAAAGACAATTATAAGACATTCTTTAACTACATTTGTAACCGAAGAGGAAATGCCCAGCTGTGTGCTGAACTTATAGTAAATGGTACCAGTCACACTGAACCTGAGGAAATTGCCAACCTGCTAGCCAACAGATTTGGTGATATCTTCATCCCCCTAACATACCCCAAATCATTCCTAACACCAGTCCTCTACCGAGTATTTCCAAAGAACAGGTCGTACAAGCTCTCTCCAAGGCCAAAAACACAGCCTCTATGGGACCAGACTGCTTACTCAACAATCGAAAACAAGACCTAGCAGAACCTCTCGGTACTCTCTTTAACCATACCCTGAAAAATGTCTTTGTCCCTACAGAGTGGAGAACAGCAACAGTAATCCCCTTGCACAAAGGAGGTACATCAACCGGCCCTAGGAACTATCAATCCATAAGCCTAACCAGTCTTATCTGTAAGGCCATGGAAAGAATCATCATGTACCTTATCCACAAGGGCATAGGTGACATTCAAACTCTTAACCTGACCCAGTTTGGCTTTGTCAAAGGTAGAGCTTGCTATTAAACTTGGTGGACTTCTTTGAGAATGTCACCAAAACCCTGGATGATGCAAAAAGGTACATAAAACCTATCTTGATTTAGCCAAGGCTTTTGACGCAATCCCACATTCAGGTATTATGGAAAAGCTCTCCCAGTTTTGGATCTACCCACACATTACTAGATGGGTAGCAGATTGGCTCAATGACAGAATGCACACTGTCAAAGTTGGGGAGTCTACCTCCACCAGTAGACCAGTTACCACCAGGGTACCACAGGTAGCTGGGCTGGGTCCTCTATTGTTTGGAATCTATTTCTCTGAAATCCAGGCAAAGGTAGATGGTCTGTGGCTTACCAAGTTTGCAGATGACTGTAAATAAGGGATCACGTTCATGACCAGGGAGGTTATAGCTCCACTGTACTCAACCCTTATCAGACCACTAATCGAGTACAATGTCCCCTTCTGTATGTATCTCACAAGACACCTGCAGCAACTGGAAAGACCACAGAGGTTTCTTACCAAGAGAATCCAGGGCCTCCAAAACATGACATACATGGAAAGAGTAAAAGCCCTGTCACTGTACTACATATCATACAGGCTACTGAGAGGAGGCCTATGCCTGGGGTACAGATCAGTCTCAGACACTACCCTTATGGAATTGCTGCACAACTGCAAATCAAATGGGACAATAATAACTCACTCCAGAGGTCTCAACCTAGCCTCTGACATCAACAGAACATGCTGGACAGACAGATATATCTCCCAGCGATTACTGCTCTTCTAGAATAAGCTCCCATTCCATGTGTAGCAGAGCTCCTCAATGACCCTATTCAACTACAAACTTGACAACTGGATGGGTTATCTAAATTTATCATGGGGTTGTCACCTATGTCCCTCATGGACAGGGGCAGTCATTACTGATCACAGTATCACTCTGCTAGCAACGACTGCCTAAACGTGGTCAGTAAGGGTATACATGGCTAGGCTTGTAAAGGTCCCAGGACCATTAGCCTAGTAACCTCCTGTTAACCTATGAACCTATGACTAAGGTAGACTATAGAATGTATTGCTTCTGGTGGAGTGGGGTATATTTCAAATAAGAGGTGAAGGAATACAAAAGTTGTTAAAGGAGGAAAGTGAAATATTACAGGCATTTAGGAGCTATTGTAGCAGGTTTTATAAACAAGAGAAGAGATTGCTGGAGTCTTGAGGAAGAATAGAACTTTATGAATGGGTTAAGTCTTCTGCAATTGGGTGATGAAGAACAAAAAAATAATAGAAAGGGAGATATTGGAAGAGGAAATAAGGCTAGCAAACAAGAAGCAGAAGAGAGGAAAAAACTGGGCAGTGATAGCTTTCCATTTGAATTCTGTGAGTTGCTTTCCCCATACATAATTAAGTTTTCAGTAAGACTTTTCAATGAGATTTGATCAAGAAGATTCAACCCTAAGTCATGGAAAAAATGTAAATAGTACTGATTAGGAAAGAGGGCAAAAGATCCCACACTGATGGCCTCATATCGACCTTTAACCATATTGAATCATGATTATAAAATGTTCATGTTGATATAGGTGCAAAGATTTGCAAAGGTGATAGGAGGGTTAGTGGAAGGTGATCATTCCGGATTCATTTAGGGCAGGATCACACATGACAGTATAAGAACACTGTTAATGATCCAAGATGCACTGCAGATTAGAAGGCAATTGGCAATGTACTCCTTAGATGCAGAAAAGGCTTTTGTCAGGATTGATTGAGGGTTCTTGTCAGAAGTGTTAAAGACTTTTGCTTTTCCTGAAAGGGTAAGGAGTGTCATTGCAAGTATCTATGGCAGGACTGTGGCTCAAGTTAAGATATGGGGCTGTCTATCACATGATTTAATAATTTTAGGAAGGAGAAGACAAGGTTGTCCTCTTTCCCCTCATGTTTTTCACATTGTATATAGAGCCATTAGCTCAGAAATAAGACAGTCAGCAAGAGCAGTATATAGGTGGGGACCAGAGGAGCTTAAAATAGCCCCATATGCAGATGATATAATACTCATGAGCAGACCAAATAAAGATGCCAGACGGGTTTTGGAAGTTCTAAAGTGTTTTGGCACAGTCTCGGGGTACAATACAAGATGAATAAGAAGAATATAAAAGTACTGGGTATTAATTTAATTAGATCTAGGGACGTAGATTTTACTCACTTAGACTGGTGGTAAGACAGAGAAATAGTGTGGTTGCAGGACACATATGAGGCATCTAGTGATAGATCATTTGGTCTGACATGGAAAATAATTAAAACTAACTTAGTAAAAAAGGTCACTCATTGGCATAGAGAGATAAAGCCCTGACTAAGGTCCAGATGACCCAGGTTTGATTAGCTGCACAAGCAACTGATGGAGCAGCAGACAAAGGATGGGTGTACCCATCCTAGGTAGAAGGGCACTTGATCTGCTCCCTAAGGGGAGGCATCATACAGAGATGGGAGTTGCCTTCAGCCATAATCATTACGCTTGGGGGATGGAGAAATGGAGTGGGTTGGTCATAAACAAAAATCTCCCCAGATGGAGACAGAGATGAGCTGAGCCTCCAGGGCACCAGCAGAATCTATGACTGGCCCAAGCAAAATATGGAGTAAGTCTGGGGGGTTGGAGTAGCTGGTACACCCAAAGAGGACACTGGGTACTAGGGGGCAGGCCAGTAACAATGAGGTCCAGGAGGACCAAAAAAAGATAACTTACAAAAATGGGAAACACCGAATTTAGACCTGGAGCAGAGAGTGCTAGTGTTGCACTGGCATATAATATCATGTATCTTGTATCTGGGTCAGGCCTTCTGGGATACCCCAGGTGGCCAGATAATCTGTAAACTCAAAGCTTGAATAAGGTACTTCATTTGGGGAGGAAAGAGAGCAAGGGTAAGCTAGGAGAAAATTATGCTTACCAAGGAATATAGCGGACTATGTGTGCCTGATCCTGATAACCATCTACAGGCAGTACAGTGCTTAGAAACTGTTAAATATCTGGATACAGGGAGGCCAAATGAATGGGCAAGGATGATGCAAGAGAAAGTAAAATGGAGATCACAGGATGATGTATTTGAGAAGGTATAGAGAAGGAAACTCACAATAATGAATATTCCATTACTGAAATAGGTATCCTTGAGAATAAGCAGGTTTTTTGAAAAAGAAAGATTAAAGAATTGGATGCAGGATCTCTTACCAATGGGGACAGAGGAAATGGATACACTGTGGGTGGTAAGGCAAGAGAATGAAGGGATAGGAGAACAAAGATAATATATTTGCATGATTTTTTTGCCAGGCAATATACTTAAGTGGGAGGAAGATGAAGTAAGATATAATCCACAGGCTGAGTTGATCCAGTCTATGACATACTAACATGAAGCTAGGAATTTACAATGGGCCAAAATACACATAGGAAAATGACCTGGGATTATTCAGTGGCTAGTAGACTGGAGGGAGGATGGGATGATTAATAGGAGCATAATATCCATTATGCTTAAAGTCGTCACGGACATAACAAGATGAAGCACCTTTAATGACATGGAGTGATAGGCAGATTCACTATATGTAGAGATAGACGAGGAACAATGGGCTAGGATGTATAAAGCAAAACTAAGAAAATTCAGGATATTTGTCTGGAAGTGTCTACATACATACTTTTATACACCCCAAAGGCTAAGGAAAATGTATGTAGAGGTAAACAGGTGCTTTAGATGCAATGACAAAGTAGTAGAGGGACTAGATGCATATATTTTGGGATTACCCAGTAGTAACACAATACAAGGGGATAAGATAATGACAGCAAAAGACAGGGAAAGAAGAGGCCTCATAAGGGACGGATAGCTTTTAGGGACAGACATAATGTGACTAGAGAGAAGAAAGCTGAGCAGTTAATTGAGGTGATACTGGTAGTTTGTACAAAGATAGTTACAAGACTATGGAAATGTCAGCCCACATAGTAAGACTTAATAAGAGCAATGGATACTATAGGATGCTGGAAGAGCAATTACAGAATCAAAGGAGTAAGTATGAAAGGTGAAAATGGGACATTTGGCAGAAGTCCTTGACTGGAATATTAGAACATGTTGAGTGAAACAGCTGTCATGCCATAGGTTGTATATAATGTAAATAGTTGATAGGAGAATCATGGAAAATTTAGTTATATTTACAGTGCCTGACAACAGTAGTGTTAAATAGTGATATGAAGAGCAAAGGAAAGTTAGATGAAGGACAAAGAAAGGTGATAGTTTAAGAGTTTTATAATGAGGAACGTGTTGAGGTGATTTTGGTATCAGTAGGGGATGGAAGAGTTGAATACAACAAACTTCCACACTGAATGTAGTGCTGGTGGGGATATAAAAGCAAGAAACAATGGCTGGATACTGAATACAGAAAAAGCTTAAATATCTTTTTCTGCTACAATTTATTGTAGATTTTAAAAGATTTTGTTATGTGATTAAAAGGAATGTGAATACTGCCTCATGACTGAAGCTGAATGTATTAGAGATGTGGGGAAAATATTTTCAGGACTGAGGATATTAGAATAAACAGACCAGTCAACAGAATTGTGCAAAGTGCACCATGTATGTGGACTGCATTGGGTGTAAAATGTTATGATACACTAATAACATTTGTTTTTACATCTAAAAAACAAATATTTTCACTGGTACTAAGTAATCCATGGAAGGTGCATCTAGGAGTCAGTCATATAGATATGGGAACACTTTGGCTCCTTGTAAACAAGAGTATACTGCAACTACAGACATGCATTTGGCAATCACCCTGGGTGCTAAGGTGAGACCAAATGGAAACGTCTGGAGCTGATAATGACTGCCTTGATTCATTTGCAATTTCTTTATGGAGGTAGACATTCGGGACTTCCAAAGTGTTCATCCAAACTTGTTCTCCTAGTTAGAGAAGGACAGGGTACACTGACACATTCATTTTGTTTTCCTTGTGGACATCTCTCTCTCTCTCTGTCTCTCTCTCTCTCTCTCTCTCTCTCTCTCTCCCACCAGTCTGTGGTTATCACTTTTCATGCAGACAGGTGGGGGACAAATGACTCCCAACTGCCTCCATTGTGCTGCAGTCAGGGAAGGCTTCCGGGCTGCTACTGGCCAGCTCTAGGTGGAGCAGAACTTCCCAATGATTGCTGAGAACCCTTGCTTTATAGCCCCTGACCTCTCGGGAAATTACCTTGGTTGTCAGGGTTCTTCAAAGATTGCTGTTGTTTTGCTGTTGCCCAGGCCTAAACCTCATCTGGTGGGTTCTTCTTTGCATTTTAGAAAATATTCATTGAGGTGGCTGAAATTTAACTCCAACAGCAGTAAGAGTCTCACCATCTTTTTTACAATGTCTTCATTATGCTCCTTTACTTCTGGACCAAACAGAAATCAGTCTTGGAACACAGCATTCATAAAGGTTGCTTCAGCTTCCTTGGCAAAGTTGGTCTATCTGAGTTGTTTGTGCAGTAAGCAGCTAAGCTAGAACCTTTGACCATGGAAGAAACTTTAGCAACATTATACCCACCATGATGTTTGCCATGATAGATACAATTGCCAATTGAAACATGATCTTTTCTTTAACAAGTCCATTTACCAAGCGACTGATGGTGTGGTGCATTTTATGAAATGCATTATTTAGAAGATCCACCAAGTGGGCCATATACTTTAGCACTCTCAGTGAGAATAAGCATGATAAATATGCATGCTCCTTCAAGTAGTCCACCTCCTTAGATTCCTTACCTGATGGCTGGACAGCAGGGCTGTGGAATGTAGGAAACTTCTTTAGAGCAACTGCTGACACCAAATTATCTGGTTTAGGAGGCTCTGACCAGAAACTCCATTCACTGTGTGGGAAGGTGGGGGATGCAGGACATAGTCTGCATTTTTAGGAAGACACTGGGGCTACCATTTCTGAGTTAGCCTTGGGCAACAGTGGTGGGGGAACCACACAGGAAAAGTGGTGAATAGACTGAATGGCCTTCTGTAGAGCTTGATGTGTGATGACATGGAGACAGAACCTCCACAAATCTGGGGTCATCAAGAAAGGAAATAAAAAATTCAGTGTCTTCATCATCATCCAAATCAGCTGTGGGGGATTCTGGAGGAGAAGCAACATGCTTTCTCTTGTATATAGCCTTCCTGTGCACATTTGGAGATGAGTCATTAGAAGAGGAAGACTTTTTCTTTGGAGCTTAAACTTCTGTTGTGTAGTTTACTTACCATTACAACAGATGTTTGAATAGATTACTTTTGTAGTGGCCATTACAATAGGATGTATCCTGCCAAGGATATCATACATCTGGTCAGGCTCCTTCCTCACACTACATACGTCTAACCATAGCATGACAGGATCTGCCAGTATAAGAGGGACATACAGACACATAAAAAAGAGCTTTCTTGCCTTAATAAAGGAAGCTGAAGCCTAAAATTCCTGATAAAGTTTTGTTAGGAGAGCAAAACAATAAGGGCCACTTCAGACAGGGAAGGAAAAAATAAGGGGATAGTGATGGATGTTAGTATTGCAAGGCAGATCTGTTTGAACATCTACTATTATGGTAAGTAAACTATACATATGTAATATGATCTTAATTAGATCACTGTTGTAGTAGGCATTACAATACTGGACTATTGTCAAAGATTGAGAAGAAAGAGTGAATGGATAAGAACCAAAGTCCAGGATTCCCTGAAGTGCAGCTCTAGTGAAACCAGCTCTGGCTCTGGCAATAGAATGCATCTTGCAGTATTTGGTGAAAGTGTGAAAAGTGGACCAAGTTAGCTGCTTTTGGTACAGATCTAGAATACACCTCTTTCCAAAGAGCCTCAAAAGTGATCACTGCACTAGTGGAATGAGCCTTGACATTCTGAGGAGGATTTTTGCCATGGTTAGAGAGGTAAAACTGAACAGCATGTGATGACCATCTAAAAAGGACCCATTTATATACTCGGACTTTCTTTTTATCTTCATAAGACACAAAGTATTAATTTGATTTTCTAAATTCCATACTTTTGCCCAAATAACATATAAGTTGCCTGCAGACATTCAGGCAATGAAGAACTATTTCTCCCTTGTTGTGATGGTTAGGATAGAAAACAATTGGATAGTCTGGTTGAGAGTAAATGCAGAGACAACTGCAGGCATGAAGTAAGGGTTAGTTCTGAGATTCACCTTGTCTTTCTAAAAGATCAAAAAAGGCTGAATAGGCAAAAAGGGACTTAATCTAGATACCCATCTAGCACAGGTCAGTACTACCTGCAAAGCAGTCCCCTAAGAAAGAACCTTTATTGAAGAACTAGCTACAGGTTCAAATGGAACTGCAGTTAATTTCTGAAAAACAAAATGCAGACTCAAAGAAGGAACCACTTGTCTTCCTGGTGGCCTGGTATGCAAAACTCCCTTTAATTTACTTCTGCTTCAACAACTGTCAGAAATAAGCTGCTCCCTACATATGCTGTTTTGGTTTGCTAACTACTAACACAACAGACAACAGTCAGTGAAATCAAATAAACCGCTAGACAGTCAAATGGACTAGAAGGTAAATGAGCAAATCACATACAAAACCAAAGTCCTAACATCGTTCTTTTTATTAAACAAAGCTTTCAAGTAAATCCGACCCTTCTTCAGTGTTAATTAAAACAACTAAACTAATTCTCATTCATATATTAAAAGCCAGCCAGTTACAAACTAATAAGCAACCACGACATAGAAACAATTCATGAATATATCCTAAACAATTAAACATATATTGTATAAAAATATAAAATAAAATAGAATAAAACATACTCAAAACACAAAAGCATGTTTTTCTTTAAGTAGAGGCTTAATACTATTCATGCTATTTAAACCAGGGGATGCTCCGCCTTAAAATAATTATTCCATCTGTATTCCTCCACTTCAGTCTTTTTAATCAGATCACCACCTCTCTTACCTAGCACTATAAGTTCTGATACTCTAAATTTAAAACTATGATGTTTCCCATTGTTCATTATATGCTTAGTCAAAGCATTAGTTATCAATGTTTCTGCATATATCAGATAGATAGGAAGCAGTTCTATCTTTAAGCTTCTGATTAGTTTTTCCCGCATAGAATTAGTTGCACAAAAAGAAGTTGACTAAATAAACTACATTCTGTGTATTACCCATAGCAGAGCTATGGAATATACATTTCTTAGATGTAAGTGTATGTATGAATTCATTAGAAAGGTTTACATACTTTCAAAATGTACAATTATAACAAGGTAAAGTGGCTTTCGTACTTAACTTTTTTTACTACTCTGATCCAAATGCAGATCTTTATAACATAAATATTGTTTCAAATTCTTTTCTCTCTTAAATGTAAATTGTGGATGGTTACTAATAATTTTGCTTATCTCATTGTCAGATTTTAGAATTGCCCGATTTTTTGTATAATAGCTTTTATTTGTGGTGTGCATCTATTAAACTTAGTAAGATATCTAAGGGAGTGATCCTTTTAATTCCCAAAGTTCTTAAGCTCTGAATCATGTTGCTGTAAATACAGTTTCATAGTATTTCTCTTTCAGCTTTTATAAACAAAATACTATTTTCTATTAATTCAGAGTTATATCTTCTCAGCATAAAATCATGAACCATGGTGTTTACCTCTTTCTCAAAACCTTTAGTCGCAGTATTTAATCTGTTTGCGTTGACTTTTTACAATGGTCTTGTAAACATGTTTCAGATACATGCTTCTTGCATGGACATACCTAGTTGCCTGCACATTCTTTTTCTGTATATCTTTTATTTGTGGTGTGCATCTATTAAACTTAGTAACATGTCTAAGGGACCAATCCTTTTAATTCCCAAAGTTCTTAACCTCTGAATCATGTCGGTGTAAATACAGTTTCACAGTATTTTCTTCTTCAGCCTTTATAAACAAAATACTATCTTCTATTAATTCAAAGCTATATCCTCTCAGCATAAAATTATGAACCAGGATGTTTACCTCTTTCTCAAAACCTTCAGTTGCAGTATTTAATCTGCTTACTATAATGAGTTGACTTTTTACAACACTCTTGTAAACATGTTTCGGATGCATATTTCTTGCATGGACATACTTAGTTGCCTGCACATTCTTTTTATGTATAGACATATGGAAATAACCATTATTATGTACAATACTAACATCTAAAAATATATAATGTTATCTGAAAAAAAACAAAAGAAAGATAATTTGTTGCTCCTTCCAAGCATTGTACAAAGTTATGAAGTTCTTCTATAGTTCCTTTCCAGAGAAGAAATATTTCATCCACAAACCTTTTAAAAAAGGTTACATTTGTATTATAAAAAAATGTCATGATCATTTATAAACAATTCTTCCCATCAATAGAGTACAATATTAGCATACCTGTTAGTGACTGAGGTTCCCATAGCCACCCCCAACAGCTGATGATAATGTATCTCCAAAATAAATACATTATTACATAGGGTAATTTCTAACACAGAGCATAGCATATTAATTTGGTTTGTGGAAAAACCACTATGAACACTTAAGAATTCCCTAGTATACCGTATTCCTATGTCATTTGGTATGACTGCAAATAATGATTTTATGTCCAGGGTGGCTAAAATTAGTCTACTTAGATTATTCTCTTGTGGCCAGAGATGTAAAAATGTCAAAACGTCACTTACATCTTTTATGTAGCTCCTACTATGTTTAAGCATCATATATAATTCCCTTTCTAAGTATTTTGATATGGCAGTGGTGATCCATCTATTTCCTAACACTATAGCCCTCATTGGAGGAGTTGTAAAGTCCTTATGAATTTTTTGGAGGCCATAACTAATGGGAATAACTGGTTGTGGTACATTCAAATAATTATATAGATCAGGAGTGATCAAAAACTTCATTAAAAGATAGTACAAACATGTTTTAACTCTATATATAACATTATTAACTGCTGACTTATTATCTTAAATGTGCCTTCATTTGCTAACAACTTTAACATTGAGTTTTTATAACAATCAACATTCATTACTACCATCTTTCCTCCTTTATCAACCTGTTTTATAATAATGTCACCTCTTTCTACAAATTTTTTAATGCACACCTCTCATTACTTAAATTAAAACATTTCTTACTATTACTCATTAAAAATGTGTGATATAAATCATTTTCACACATTTTATAAAAGGCTCTTGTACAAGATGTGTTATTAGGAACAAAGGTACTAGCACATCTCAGATGTGTATCATAATTTACTTCACTACTCTTGAACATAATCTTTAAATCTAGATTGCAAACAAATAACCCAAGGTCTGATAATGCATCATTCAGGTTACCCATCATTGGCTGGAATATAAGTAAGTTCTTTATCTAAAAGTTGTATTTCAATATCAGTCAAAATTACAACAGATAAGTTCAAAACTGTATGCCCTATATCATTTAATTTTTTGTTGACTCCAAGTCATTGGTCCTACCTTCATGAAGGCAATGGATCCCATCAGAGTCTGTGTGGTCAGTCATTCATTTGGTCTTCTTTTTCTGCTTCTGCCTTTGCTTCTTCCTCTCATGTTGCTGCTGGATCTCCTCAGAGTAGGAACATGCCACAGAAGTTGTAGTTGCATCAATCGTTGAATAGGCAAAGCAGTTATAGCTAAAAAATCTGTTTTGTGTGTACTACAGCTTCTGTTGAAGCCTGATATTTCTGATTTAAAGTTGCAATATAACTTATCTGAATGACATTATTACTTGCACCCCATATCTGATCCGCCATTAGTGGGGACGAGGGAGTGAACTCATCTAAATCAGCTGCAGAGGTTCCCAAGCAAACTGTATGGTTGATCGAAAGGTTGGATGTTACTGTATTTTCCATAGAAGTGGGAATAGCGGGAGTATTGGAATTTCTATCATTAAAATGTGTCAGTGTAACATTATTAGAAGACAGATTCACATTATGAGCTGGTGTCTTTGGCCAGTGAAAAACTGTCCCATTTTTAAAATCATTCAAGTCACTGACAAACATCCATAGTTTGTAGCAACCAATTTGGTCTCAAAGCATTCAATTCTCTCTAATATTTGTTGGTATTCATTGGCAGCTGAGTTAAAAAGTGATGAATTAACAAACTCATGCTCAGCTTCTTCTATCTGCACAAATAATTCATTCTCAGTATGTTGAAAAAAGTTATTCCTAAGTTTCTTATAATTATAACTCAGCTGCAGGATAAGTTCCTGACACTTTTTTCAGTAGCTCAGGATACTTGTTTCCATATTTGGGCATCTTAACTACTCTTAAACCCCTAGGTACAACACCAGTTTCTAAATAAGCCACAAAGCTCAATCTCTACCATTGAAGTCTTTTATATTTTTGTACCTGGGTTTCCAGTTCATAAAGTTTCTTCTTAACATCCACCTCTATAGAATTATGGGCTGAGGTCTCATCCATACTATAGGTGGTATGAAGTAAGTCAAAAAAAGAATTTTCACTTACAACTAATGCTTGTGTCAATGAAATTAGAGATCTGCTGGCCTGCATTCTCTGTTCTGTTCTTGAGGGAAAAACAGAACAAGTATGTAACAAACTTGAGAACAAAGACGTGCTGTCAGGCAGGTAAAATATATCCAAGAAACCAAAATAAACTGCTAGACAGCCAAATGGACTAGAAGGTAAATGAGCAAATCACATACAAAACCGAAGTCCAGACAACTTGTTCTTTTTATTAAACAACAAAGCTTTCAAGTCAATCCCACCCTTTTTCAGTGTTAATTAAAATAATTAAACTGATTCTCATTTATAAAAGCCAGCCAATTACAAACTATAAGCAACCACACCACATAGAAACAATTCATGAATCTTAAAACAATATCCTAAACAATTAAATAAATATTATATAAAAAATATAAAATAAAATAGAATAAAATATACTAAAAACACAAAAGCACGTTTTGCTTTAAGTAGAGGCTTAATACTATTCATGCTACTTAAACCAGGGAGATTGATGCTAATACTTTGGCTAAACATATAGTGAACATTAGGAAACATCATAGTTTTAAATTTAGAATTTTAGAACTTATAGTGCTAGGTAAGACAGGTGATGACCTGATTAATAAGACTGAATGGAGGAATACACATGGATTAATTATTTTAGGGTGGATCATCCCCCTGGTTTAAATAGCATGGGCATTATTACGTCTCTACTTAACATGCTTATGTGTTTTGAGTATGTTTTATTCTATTTTATTTTATATTTTTTATACAATATATATTTAATTGCTTAGGATATTGGTTTAAGATTCATGAATTGTTTCTGTGTCATGTACTTGCTTAGTTTGTAATTGGCTGGCTTTTAATATATAAATGAGAATCAGTTTAGTTGTTTTAATTAACACTGAAGAAGGGTCGGATTTACTTGAAAGCTTTGTTGTTTAATAAAAAAAACAAGATGTTTGGACTTTGGTTTTGCATATGAACAATCAGTGAAATGGTAGAGCAAACAATCTACCTATCTGCTAAATAAAATAGGAGTACCCCAAGGGTCCATCCTCAGATCTCTGCCCTTTAATATTTTCAAAAACAATTTACATCTAGAGTCCCCTCAAACCACACTTGTCCAATATGCAAATGACTCCACAATCATATCCTCTTTCAACAACTTTCAAGACCTCCTAAAAATAACCTAAAAAGCGTTCAAACCCATAGAAACCTGGCTTAATGACTCTCAATTAATTCTAAATGCCAAAAAAACTGATCTACTTATTTTCTCCACCAAACCAACCCCACAAGACTTTAACATTTCTGCCAAGATAAAACAGAAATTCAGGTTGTTCATTCTGCAAAACTGCATGGTATAACAATAGATGATAAACTCTTCTATGAGCAACACATTCTTAGCACTACAAAAAGAACTCACTTTAAACTAGGTAAACTCTACAGGCATCAAAAGTAGATGGATGGACACACAAAATTCAAGCAGGCCAAGTTTTTACTACTTCCCTCCCTCTTTTATGGTACTCCCATCTTCACAAACCTTCACTCCTCCCTCTTTAATAAACTACAATGCTGCTACTACAAAGCTGCAAAATTTGCTTCCAGCTTGCAACACCGTACCCATCCTTGCCAAGCTATAAAAATGCTTAATTGGCATGAATTCTCCAAATACCTCAGTTACATCCAACTAACTCTGGCTCACAAGCTAGTATATAACCCAGAGAAATGCCCTGCTCTACTGCCAACCCTTCAATCCTATACCCCCTCTAAAACTCTATGGTCCACAAATAAACAACTTCTGATCATATCAAAACCAAACAAAAGAGCAGGACAAATCCTGTACTCCTATTCCACAGCTAAACTATGGAATGCTCTACCAACATCTATTACTTTATTAAATTCCCTTAATGCTTTTAAATCCTCACTAAAAAGTTACTGTCTTAACAACCCCACATGTCCTTGCTCCCTTAATACCAGACCCCCCCATGATCTTCTCCTTATTACTCCCTCTACCCAAAGCTATAACCGATCGCTAATGACCAAGCCACCTACTATTTCTCCCTAATTCCCTGGTGAAAAAAATACAGAGTACACACTGTAAAATCAGTTAGGAACTCAACTAACTTTTGTCAGCATAAATTCAACCATCTTCTACATAAAATAGACTAGACACCCCTTAAACAACTACCCCTTAATGATGCGGTGCTATATTTTAATAACACCTCCCTTCACATACGTAATACCCTATCTCCCATTCATATGAAAAGAATCAAAAAGAACTCAGCACCATGGCTCTCTAAGGAATGTAAACACCTGATGAAGCAAAGGGAGCTAGCCTGGATAACCTGGAAACTAAACAAAAATGAACAAAATCATGTTACTTTCAAAACATGATGTAACAAAGTGACAAAACTAACCAACAGTGATAAGAAGTCATATTATTCCCAGCTTCAGTTCCAGCATAAAATCAACCCCAATAAATTTTGGCACGCCATATCTTCTCTACTTAACCCTGGAACAAATAGAGACCACACCCTATAACCTGATACCCCTCCATCACAAATAGTCAGAAACTTTAACAAGCACTTCATAAAATCAATGTCAGGCCTGCTTACTAACACCCCCAATGCTGGACCCACCCCCACCCTTCAGCCTATTCAGACACCAACCCCAGACCATCAACTACTTCTAACCCTGTCATGAATAACCCCCCTACTCAACAAAATGTCATACAAACCCTATTCTCACTTCAGCCCATATCTACTGACACCATTAAGAAATTGCTACATAAACTAAAACCCTTCTCTACCTCAGCTGATAATCTTCCACCACACTACCTCAAACTGGCTGCTAATTCAATTGCCTACCTAATCAGTATTGTTATAAATAGGTCTTTATCTGAATCAGACGTACCTACCATATGGAAACAATCTCACATCACCCCCATCCACAAAGGAGGCAACTCCTTTGATCTATCCAATGTCCGTCCTATATCCATCTTGTTACCCATATCCAAAATTCTCAAGAGGGGTATCCATCAGCAGGTAATACAATATCTGTTGCAAAACAATCTTTTAACCAAAACCCAACATGGCTTCCAACCTAACCGCAGCACAGCTACAGCCCTATTATCTTTTACAGACATCATAAACAAGGCTAGAGATGCAGGAATACAGCCTCAGTATTCCTTGATCTCTCCAAGGCCTTTGACACAGTGTCTCATCTCTTACTGTTAAACACATGTCTAACTTAGGCTTCTCATTTAACACAGTAAAATGGTTTCAGAGCTACCTCAAGGATCGTAAACAAGCAGTTAAATGGTCCAATGAGCTCTCACCCTTTCTCCACAACCCTACTGGAGTCCTACACACTGTCTCTCACCCTGGGGACCCTCATTCAGTACGCTGATGATTCCACCATAATCTGTACTGCTCAATCACTACGAGAACTACTTTCAAAAACTCAATAGTCCTTTACTGCAGTCGAATCCTGGCTAAGAAATGCCCAACTCTTTCCTAATCCAAAGAAGACAAAACTAGTACTCTTTCTTCCCAAAACACCTTTCCTGTCACTGATCATTCCAACATCCTTGCATCTGACAACACTGTCATTGAAATATTGCAAGAAACCAAACTTCTAGGGGTTATCATTGACAATAAACTTTCATTCGACCCCCAAATACAGCAAAATATAAAGAAAGCTCATCAGAAGCTGGGACTCTTATATAGAAACAAACATTTCTTTACTGCAGCAACCAAAACTACCCTTGCAAAAACATTTTTACTTCCCTCCCTTCTTTATGGTGCCCCTATCCTAACTACCTTACAAACGTCTACCATAAGCAAGATGGAACAGTGCTACAACAAAGTTGCTAAGTTTGCCACAAACTCTATCACACATACCACTGTAAACACTCCTAGAATTAAACTGGCTTGAACTCCCCAACCAACTTGCCTTTATTCAGCTATCCACCTTAAACAACCTTATTTTCAAGCCTACTGCCTCCCCTGCACTAGCCAATCTAGCCACACCTTACACACCAAATCGATCCCTATGATCAGAAGACAAAAATATCTTTGCCATCTCAAAACCCACAAGAAAACCAGGTCATTCTCTGTATTCATACTCTGTCGCTATACTTTGGAATTCACTACCTCTAGCTACCAGGTCTATGCCTGGCCTAACCCAGTTCAAAGCCTCTTTAAAAAAAAATCATCTCAAAAAGACATGGCTCTGCTCCTCTATACAGCCTGACTGATGCTCAGCACTTCCTTTTCTTCCACACTAGCCTCATCCTCCTCTTCTGTCACATTTCAGTCCTTCACAGTCTGCAAGATCCTATGGCTCTTCTAACTCCTTCTCTGTTTCTATACCATATCCTTAAGCTACTGTCCAGGCTGTATTGCTTCTATTGTTTTTAACTCTCTCACTATCTTTCTGCATCACTAACTGTCTGGTTACTATTTTCCTAACTGAAACTAACATTCTATTTATTTATTTATTTATTTATTTATTGTCATGTACTATAGCAGTCAATGTCACAAACTGTACTACCTACATACTATTTTTCTGGGGACACTACATCATCTATAGTGAGAGTGACTATTATTGTCTATAATGTTTTTTAACTCTATAGAATCGTCTAGATGTGTAGTATATATTGTAACATCGTGTAACATAGTTTGTTCTTTCATTTTATTTTGTACAGTATTTCTGATGTGATTTGTACTGTATTGGATTTTACTGTATTTTTATTGTACTGTATGTGGAGCTTTTCTCCCCGGGCCTCTGCCGAAAATGGGTTCAGTAAACCCAGTCAGACCTCCCCGGTAAACAAATGTCAAATAAATAAATAAATATAGTGAGTGGGTACTAATGGATATCTCAGTTTTTAATGCAATGTACTTAAACTGAATTAGGCATAATTTCTTTTTTCTACAGAAAGTCTTTACCTTCACCTCTATGTTAAATAGAAGGTGCTACAGTATTTGTAAAATTGTTTGCTATGATGTGATAATTGTTGTCTATATTTTTTTATATAGTTTAAAGTCTTTCTTTCTAAAATTGTATAACTACCTATTGACTGTATTTGGATGTTATTTTACTCATTGTGGAGCTTTTCTCCCCGGGCCTCCACTGAAAATGGGTTTCTAACCCAGTGGACTTTCTTGGTCAATAAATAAATAAATAAATTGTCTGACTTAGGATAAAGAAGATAGATGGAGATCCAGTGGCAGAGAAGCTGAAATGACCAAGAGGTGTAGCTTTATCAAAAAGTCAGGATTGAGCAATTCACATAGGTACTGCAGAGCAAGGGAAGCCCTCCCTTGAGATGGGTCCTGTCTCTACTTTGGCTCCAACAATATTTTGTTTTTCTGTCTGGCTAAGTAAGATTTTTTACTGGTAGTTAGGTTTCCTTGCTTCCAAGACTTGCTGCACATCTTCAGGAAAAGGTGCCTACAGGGATCAAAAGCCTATCATCCACACAGTTAAAATGAGATTTTCCATGTTGGGATGAATCAAGCATCCACTGTCTTTTGAGAGCAAGTTCACTCTGAGACAAACGTTTTGATAATTGCACCTGGCCAGTTGCATGCGAAGACAGAATCAATGTTGTCTGTGCCAAAAAATAGTACCAGTAACATCTTTGTTAAAGTGCATGAGGGGAGACATGCAGAAATATTCCCATCAAAGGGATTGAAAATGCATCTGTTCTCCAGGCATTTTTGCAAGATGTCCTAAAACAGAACTGTTTTAGTTGTCTGTTTAGGCAAACAGATCTACTTGGAGAGTTCTCCATTGGTGGACTATCTGCAGGAAGACCTTTGGGTGTAGCCCCCTCTCATGAGGGTCTACCCTGGATCAGCTCAGAAAGTCTGCTCTGATGGAACATAGTTGCCAGTAGGGTGAATTTGTGCTGAGCTGCCATGTCCTAGGCAATTATAGCTAGTCTGTAAAGTGTGTAAGGCCTAGTTCACCTCATTTGTTTATGTACCGCATCATTGTGGTGTTGTCTGTGACTGTTAAAAGTACTCCTGGAGGCCAATGCTAATTTACGGCTTTCAGGGCATTTATGACAGTCATCATTTCCTTCATGTTTATGAGCTTGTGCATATGTTGTCACTCCCAAAACCCCTGAACTTCAACACCTTGAGATTTCATCTCCCCAAGCAAAGTTTGCGGTGTCTGTCTGTGACTACTGAATGAAATGGATTGGGGAAAGGAGCTCCTCAATTGATTGGCCCACCAAAAGGAGTTCTTTGTATGCAAAGCTGTGCAGTGGAATTGGAAAAATATAGAGGTTGAGAAAGCTGGGCCCAAAGAGATTTGAGTAACCACTGTATCTTCCTCAGGTAGAGTCTGGCAAATGGAATCAAAAGGATAGAAGAAGCCATGGAACCCAGAATTCTCACAGATTCTCTTGCAGCAGACATTTTCCATTGAGTAAGAATGATGAAATGATGATGTTAAGGAAAATATATTTTCTTGAAGAAGAAAAGCCATCATCAGAGAGTTGTCCAGAAGGCATTGTAGACAAAATGGCCTCGTATGAAGGAATCAATGATGATTTTTTTTTTATTTTGCTGTGAAGCCTAGGTTGCTGAGAAGCATCATGGTATACTGTAGAGATGTCAGAGTTTCTTAGCTGGTAAGTGCTGAAATGATAATGATAATAACAATAATAATAATAATAATAATAATAATAATAATAATAATAACTGTTAAAAAGGTAGACCCACTGGTCATGCAATTTCTTTTCAGGGGTGACTCAGGAGCAATGTCTGTTTAAGTGGCTTGTTTAAGGTCACACAGGAGGCAAATGAGGACTGAAAGAATCAAACCCTGTACCACAAGAGAACAACTCATAGACTTAACTCTCTGTGCCAACTACAAACAATCATCCAGGTAAGGATATATGTTTCCCTTGAAGCTTCCAATGAGCTATCACTGGGCAAGGCACTTGGTGAACAAGCTTTAGTGGTAGACTCACTAAAGAGTAAATAAATAAATAAATTGAAAATGCAATCCAAAGCAGAGAACCTTAAAATGTGTTTTTTGTGAAGAGGAATTTGTACCTAAACATCTTTCAGGCTCAATGTAACCAGGGATGAATGAGCTTCAAGTAGACGAAAGAGAGTCTGCAGAGTCAAAATTTTAAATTTTGGAATATAAAGTGTTCAGGGAAGGGTCTAAAATGGGCATACAAGGTCTTTCATTTCTGGGAACCAGAAAAAAATTCTGGAATGAAATAATTTTAGGAGGGAAGAATAGTCATCTATATATATATATATATCTATATATATATATATATATAAATATATATATATATTTTTTTTTTTTGTTTTTTTTTTGTTTTTTTTTGTTTTTTATCCTTCAGACCCATCTATTTTCTTTTAAGTGTTACCTTAAACTGTTGTTTGGAAGATTTTTGCTGGCTATATTTAAAGAGATTTTCAAAAAATGACCCTTGATTAGAATGGTAGTTTTCTTAGCATTTAGGAATAATTTACAAAAAAAATGTTTATCTCCTTGCATTAATTTGGCTGTTTCTTCCATTTTTTCTTATGAACCTCAGCAGAGGAATTATCAAGTAAAAGGCCTTTTTTCCAGAAGAGTATTTAACACTTGCGCCTTTACATCCTCTGGAAAATGCTGAAGTCTCATCTAGGCATTTCTTCTCATGATAATCCCATAGCAGCAGCCCTAGAGGCAGCATCTAGGGCATCATATGCACACTTGATCAAATATGTAGCAACCTGAGATACAGAATCGACTATTTCCAAAAGACTGGATTTAACCTCAGCAGTTCGGCAGATTAGCAGAAGATTGCTGCATATGTCCAAATATGGTCAAGAGGTATTTATTCATATGGGAAAGGTAATTTATAGTCATAAAGGCCAAAGAGGAGGAAGTGTAAACTTCTAAACTTTTTTACAAGTCTATCAAAAGCATGGCTATCCTTGTCATTGGGGACAGAGCTTGCTGAAGAAAATGGTTTGGTACCATTCTTTGCATTTCAGGAAATGTTATTTGTAGATATCTGCGACTCTGTAGAACTTATGTTTATTTGGAGCCAGTATTTGAGAATCTGGAGATAATGATGAAGCAGAAAACGTATCCTCCAAGGCACATAAGACTAAAGGAATGGCCAAAGGTTTAAAAGAATTCATGTTCAGACCTCATAATATCTCCTTTGAGAATCAAACATCTCTTTTGCTTCCTATATAAAGAAATCTTTCAGTTTTGAAATAGTTACCTCCAAAGGATATCTTTTCGTTTAGGGAATCTGAGGAAAGGGTATCCTCATCCTCTGACTCACAAGCTATGAGGGAAGAAATTTGTGAAGCATAATCTAATCCTTTCTGATCAAATCTTGACAGAATTTCATCTTCTGAGGAAGAAGAATCTCCCTTCCTTTTAATAGGAGTGGAAGAAAAAAAGGCTAGGAAAGAGTGCTGGGCTGAAAGAATTGTATTGCCTTAAATAAACCCTGTGCAAAATAAAACCAATCCTCCCAAGTCCATTTTTCAGAAGAAGGAGTAGGAGACAGAAGTTTAATCTTACGAGTACACTTCTTTGGAGTGTTCAGGTTTATGGATTTTAGGGCCAAAGCCTTAGGTTGGACCTGCATTAGCGATCTGGCAGTATCTTCCCTCACAAGCATCTAATGTAAAATTCCTTTTCCCTTAGAAAAGATAATACATGGTTCTTTCTTCGTAAATCAATTCTGCCAGGTGAGCAGTCTGTTGGGATGTGTGAGTGTCCCAGGCCATAGTGTCCTCTAAAGATGACATACTAGAAGGCTTTGGATAAGCAGACTGACAGTATGAGGGCTACATAATCTCCTCAGCAGAGTTGTCAGCTCAGACTGCACAAGAGAGATGGATATATGGATATACAGGTTCTGTCTCAATCCCCTTGTCAATTTCTTTTTCTTGGGCTGCAGGGAGAGGTCTGCTGTTGGGGAATCAGTTAAAATGGCAGCTCACACCATGTTCCTTTCACATCTATTTTTGAGAATCACTCAAAGGGAAAGTACATTTGTGTCACACTTACCATAATTGTAGATGTTGAGTAGATCAGTGTTGTAGTACTGATTCTTGGTACTTCCTGTCATGCAGATGCCTGTGACTGATCTGATTTCTAGAGTCTTTACAGCATCCCTAGCTGACGGATGTCTGAGGGTTGTTGTCTGGATGTCGGGGTATAAGAAGGCCATCCATCAGCACCATCTTCAGGTCCTTCTAAGCAGTGAACAAGCAGTCTGATGTCCAAGGATAGTATTTATTTATTTATTTATTTGTTTGTTTATTTATTTATTTATTTGTCATTTGTTTACCAGGATGGTCTGATTGAGTCAAAAAGAACCTGTTTTCAGCAGAGGCCCAGGGAGAAAAGCTCCAAATTACATACTCTAATGTACAAACATTTATAAACAGAGAAATGCAATGAAATGAAAGTGAGGTAACATGAATGTACAAACAATATAGGTGCAGCTATACAAGAAATAAATGTGAATACAGTGAAATACAAAGAAAAAGATAACATATGAGGAGGCAGATACTCAAAATAACAACATGTAAGAAGGTAAGCAATATATTTACATGTAATTCATAATATTCAAACAGTCTTTTCTTCTCTTCTCTGGGTAGGGTTAGTTTTTACAGAGGGATATAAGGCAGTAGGGGGAAAGATAGGAGCAGCAGAGAGGGGAGAGGGTTGGGGGAATTAGCCAGGAGCAGAGCAACAACACAGCCAAGAGTTGTTTAGGTGCTGTTTTAGAGATGGTTTGAAGGTTAGACACACTTCTTGTATGCAGCGGGAGTGAGTTCCACGCTTTAGCAACAGTGTGAGTATAAGCTTTGTCCAGGTATTTTAGAGGATTTGGAGATAGTGAGAAGTTTTGTATCTTTGGACCTAAAGCTTCTGTTTAGGTTATAGGGTTTGATGATGTTCAGAACTGGGCAGGCTAGTTAGAGGTTTTTAGAATATGAAAGCACAAACAGCCACTAAAGACGACCACTGGTAATGCGGAAAAAATACTGACTTTATTGAAGAAATGACTAAGCGCTTTCACCAGTCAATACTGGCTTCTTCAGAGTCATTTTACAATCACAATTAAAATACCTTTATAGTAACTGCCCTATGTGAATAAGCTGACATCACACTATAACAACCAATGAACATCCTAATCCATTTTTAAAAAAACCTAATGTTGAATTAAATACTTAAAATACACACACAACATACTAAATCTAGAAAATGATGATGTAAAAAATAAAAATAAAAATGTTAGTATTAATATGAATATAAATACACATTTTTTAAAAAATGGCTAGTAATTTAAATCTGACTTGATTTAAATTTTAAAACAGGTTTCAGAGACACACAGTCATTGAGACCAGGGTATCTCAAAGCATTTAATCTAAGTTGCCATTCTGCTTCCAAAACAGCAACTCTAGTAGCCACATCACCTCTCCCTAGTAAAGAAACACGGTCCACTACAAAGAACAAAAACTTATTGAAATTGGAGCATATGGTGGCATGCAAATAAAGTGCATTGTGTATGTCTTTTTTCCTGATAGATCTAACATGCTCTGATATTCTATCTCTTAATCTTCGAGTAGTCATGCCAACATAAAATGCTTCACATGACATACACGATGCTACATAAACTAAATTTTTACTATTACAGTTACAATGCCCAGGGCAAGCAATAGTATATCTATAATCAAAAACACAAAGATAAGAACCTTCCCCAATGAACCTACACTGTTTACAAGCCCCACATTTACTCATGCGTGATTTGTTATGAGGCTTAACTTCTTTTTCCAAAATACACTTTAAATTCTCACCCCTACTATAAACAATCACAGGTTCAACAGCTAAGGTTCTCTTAGTTTCATCACTCAAAAAATTCCTCCAAGTGTTTCTCAAACTGGCACACAATTCAACAGCCCTGTTGTTGTACTTTAAAACAAAAAATGCTCCAGTTTTTTTATTATTATTATTATTGTTGTTGATACTATTGTTGCCCCCCATGTTGGCCTGTTGAACTTTAATATTCAAAATTGGCATGTAATCTGTTCTTCTTTTCCTAAGCACTTCTTTCTTGATTTTAAGTAAAAGCTTAAGAGGGTATCCTCGTTCCAAAAACATGCCTATTAACTTGAAAATCTCCTTCCTGAACATATCATCATTGCTGACTAACCTAGATGTTCTGACCATCTGCCCCTTCACTACACCCTTTCTCTGGTGAAAATGATGGCAACTTCCAAAATGCAACAGGGAATTTGAATAACTCTCCTTTCTGTATATAGTACTTGAAAAGCCCACATTAGTTTTATTGATAGTTAAATCCAAAAAGTTAATACCTTCTTCATTCCACTCATAAGTGAACTTAAAAAAGTTTGTGGTACCATTCAAGTAATCAACAAAATCTACCGCAGTCTTTTCTTCACCTCTCCATAAAATCAAAAGGTCATCCAAAAACCTGTTGTATAATAAAATATTGCTGTTGAACCTGGAAGGGAAAACAAAAAGTCTTTCCCATGCCAACAAAACTAGGTTAGCAAAAACCGGGGCACATTTTGCCCCCATTGCCACCCCAGAAAGTTGCTGAAATACCTCACCTTCAAACAAAATAAAATTATTTTTTAAAACCACTTCCATAAGATCTTGAAGTAAATTAATCCGATCTTTGTTCACACTAGAACTAGCATGGAGACTATCATAAAACATTTCTAAACCTACTTGGTGTGGAATGACAGAAAATAAATTAACCACATCTATAGTTAGAAAGCCAAAACAGGAGTTGTCAATTGTAACTTCTCTAAGTCTCTCCAAACAATGCCAAGAATCCCTCAAAATATGTTTTGCTTCACTAACAGCTGACTTAGATAACACATCTATAAACGCTGCAAGCGGTTCAGTCTTTGAATCCCTAGCCGCGACAATTGGTCTAAAAGGCAAACAATCAGTGCCTTTATGCACTTTGGGGATACCAAAAATGGTAGGCATTGCTGGAAATTTTACTGTGAGATAGTTAAACTCTATCTCGTTTATAACTCCCTGGTACAATGCATCCAATAAAAACAAATCAATTTTGGCATAAGCCCTATTGACCTCATTTATGGATACCCTCCTATACGTTAACTCATCATTCAAAATTTCAGTCATCCTAGAAATATAATCAATTTTGGTCATTAGTACCATACCTCCACCTTTATCAGGTTTCATACACCTATATTGGTTGGAGGCCCTAAAACTTCTTAAAATAAGTCTCTCATTAACTGAAAGGTTATCCAATACCTGAATTTTTTGTGAACATATCCTTCTAAAATCACACTCAACCAATTTTTCTAGTAAGGTAACTTCAGCATTAGGGGGCGGTAGAAAAGTATTCTTTCTTTTCAAGTCTTGTGAAACTTCAGTATTCATCACCCCTTCAATTTGTTTGTTAGAAGAGAAAAAAATCTGTAAATTTAACTGTCTCATGTAAAGTTTCAAGTTAATAAGCACCTGAGCTATATCCAACCTAAAATTGGGTACAAAATTAATACCCTTACTAAACAAATCAAAATGTGTGTCACAAATCTTGATATCAGTATAATTGTAAATGAAAAAAACTTGTTTTTTCAAAATCTCATGCCTCATTATAGAATGACTATAAACTGTATCAATGTCATCATGAATATACATATTCGAGCCATCACTATTTGTCATTAAATCAAAAGAGAAAGTTTCACCACAAACTTCATGCCCCACTACATCCATTTCTTCATAAAAATGCATAACTGAAATCTCATTATTTACAGAAACCAACTCACTAGCAACATCAGATAACATGTTTCTGTCCACAAATTCATCATCTTCACCCACACAATTCAAATTGTTAAAACAAAAAACATTGTAAATATCATTACTAGTTAAGGACGTCCCCTTCGGTCCCCCCCCCCCCCGATGAGGATACACAACCTGTGCATTCCTTCCCACTTGTCCCCTGTTCATAAGTCTCTCTGACCTCTGTGGTCTATTCTGCTGTACTAAAAAATCATCGTTGTTTTGCTCAACATAATCATCCATGAAAACAGGATCATTAAGTCTTTCGCCCGAATCAGTTACTGTCAATTTGTATCCAGGTGGATATGCACAATTGTTCTTATAGTCAGTTGTATCTCTAAACAGTTTATTTTGATTAGTAATCTTGTTTTTATTAATAAATGCCTCGATATTTCTCAGTGTCTTGTCAAAATTAATTTGATACTCAAAAAACAAAAGGTCACTAGTAATGCTCTTGTTTAATTTACTAATGTCATCCTGCATTTGAGACAACTTCATGTCATTATTGCGAATAATAATATCTAACATATCCATACCTGCTCGATTGAACAAAGCTATTAACTCACGAAAAGCTTCAGTACCAGTTTCTATACCCATAGGTAACTTCCAAATACGTAACCCCTTTAGGCACTTGATTTAGTTCCTTAGATTTTTTCAAAAATAAGTTATCGAGCTGAATTGCTTTAAACTTGATACAAAGTTTTTCATACTTAGATATTTGTTCCCTCAAAGTTGGAAACTCGATGAACTTCTCATCTACTACTGCTGTTATGTCTCCAAAAGACGGCGTCTGAAACCAGGAAGAAAGATCATGCTGTCGTCCAATCGCAACTGGTTTAGGCAACGCTACAAGAACCGAAGCAGACGGTACCACATTAGAGGTAGTGTTTTTCAAAACAGCTCCACTATACGAAGTGGAAGCATTCATTTCCTGACCCGGAGCAATGAAATGGGAGAATGCATGGTAAAAAGTTCAACCTGAGAGTCAGTGGGACTAACCGCCAAAACCACTCTACTCTCTCCTTTTTCTCCCGTGTGAAGCTTGATAAGTTTGTCAACCACAAGGGCAAGCTCTTTTAAAATGCTCTCCATCTGA
This sequence comes from Protopterus annectens, assembly GCF_019279795.1. Taxonomy (NCBI): domain Eukaryota; kingdom Metazoa; phylum Chordata; order Ceratodontiformes; family Protopteridae; genus Protopterus; species Protopterus annectens. The sequence goes on along the minus strand of NC_056739.1, from coordinate 1,745,334,646 downwards.
AAAAGTCATGTATGAACACCGCCACACAAGCGGACGTCGCCAAGGCTGAAAAAACAGCAACCAAGACAGAAACACCCAAAATAGGGTAAAACCACGAAAATGAAAGCACAAACAGCCACTGAAGACGACCACTGGAAATGCGGAAAAAATACTGACATTATTGAAGAAATGACTAAGCACTTTCACCAGTCAATACTGACTTCTTCAGAGTCATTTTACAATCACAATTAAAACACCTTTATAGTAACTGCCCTATGTGAATAAGCTGACATCACACTATAACAACCAATGAACATCCTAATCCATTTTTAAAAAAAACTAATGTTGAATTAAATACTTAAAATACACACACAACATACTAAATCTAGAAAATGATGATGTAAAAAATAAAAATAAAAATGTTAGTATAAATATGAATATAAATATGTTGTATAGTGGTAGTAGATGCACAAACCGTAGGTGATTGGGGAATTCTAGCCAATTTAGTATTTATAAAGACATACAATGATGTGTACTAGTTTTAGAGTTTGTGGCAAACTTGACCACTTTGTTAAAGCACTGTTCCATTTTGGATCTAATGGAGATCTGTAAGTTAGTGAGTATAGAGGCAGCATAAAGTAGGGGTGGTAGAAGAAAAGTTTTGGCAAGAGTAATTCTGGTTGATGAGGTTAGGTATTGTTTGTTTCTGTAGAGTATTCCAAGTTTATGGTGTTTTTTTTATGTTTTGTTGGACATGGAGATCAAATTTTAACTGATCATCTATGATAACACCTAGCAGTTTAGTGTGGTGTACTATTTCAATATTGGTGTTTTCAGCTGAGTGTATTTTGAATTTATTTAGGTCGATAGGACAATTTTGGGCTGGAAGAAGAAGCAAAGTAGTTTATTTATTTTCTTTTGGGTTAAGGAAGAGTTGGCAGTTAGTAAGCCAGGATTCAAAGGCAGAAAATGTCTGTTCCATGATGGAGAAAAGATGGGATAGTGAGGGAGAAATGCAGATAATAGTGGAATCATCTCCATACTGAATGAGATTTCCAGTAGATGAGGCACTGTATAGATCATTTGTAAATATATTGAAAAGTAGAGGTCCAAGTATAGAACCTTGTGGGACTCCAGTGGGGTTAGGTAGAAAGGGAGAGATATGATTTGACCATTTTACTATTTGTTTTCAACCATAGGTTCATAGGTTCATAAGTGTTTACTAGGCTAATGACCACAAGGGCCTTTTTAAGCCTAGCCATGCACCCAAATCTCTGACAAGTTATGACACCCTTGATAAGTGTAAGCATGGGCCTAGGAGATGAACCATTAAAGGATTACCTGTTTGCATTAGAGACATAGGTGCCAAACCATGCATCTGTAGAACCATTGTAGGGTGGGAGTGGTAAGGCCTAAGTAAGAGAGCTTCTCCAGGAGTAGGGAATGTGAGACAGTGTCGAATGCTTTTGAAAGTTCAAGAAATAGAGCAGATGCAAAGTTACCTGAATATCTAGCTCTGTTTATAGATTTGGTAAAGGACAGAAGGACTGTTGATGTGCTGTGGCCTGGCCAGAAGCCATGTTTGGTATTGGGAAGAAGGCTGTTTTGTAACAGGTGTTTCATGAGTTGATGATGAATACATTTTTATAGTATTTTTGAGAAGGGAGAAAGTATGGCTATGGGTCAGAAGTTAGCAAAGTCAGTGGAGTTACCCCCTTTGTGAATAGGAATGATGTGAGACTTTTTCCAAATGGTTGGCACTAATGATTCTGATATAGATCAATTAAGCAAGATGCTGATGGGGTAAGCTATGGAGTCAAAAGCTAATTTTAGGTATAAAGGAGGGAGGTTGTCCACGGAGGTAGAGCAGGGTTAAAGTTTTAGCAGTAGTCTTTTTATGAGGCTAGTAGGTATTGGTTGTAGAGAGAAAGTGGCTGAGTATGCAGAAAGGGGTTTTGAGCCATTAAGGTGGAGAAGGTCAGGGCTAGATGAAGGGACACTGCTATGGGTAAAATGAATAAAAAATATAAAATGAATGTTGACGTCATTGGCAATTTGAGCGGGAGAAGCATTGAATGAAGGGCAGTGGTCTTTTTATGATCTTGGTTTTAGTAGGTTTGAGAATGAAGTCCAGAATTGTTTTGAATTAGCTTTGTGCTCCTGTTGCAGGTGGGAGTAGTAAAGTTGTTTATCTTTGATAATCTGTCTTTTTACTTTTTTGTGCAGCTGTTTGAAAAGTATTAGATCTATTTCTCTTTTACTTTGCTTCCAGAGATTCCACGCTTCATCCCTTTTTTCATTAAATCTTTAAATTCCTTGGTTAGCCAGGGGACAGTGTTCTTTTCAATTCTTTAAGCGCATATTGGTGCTAGTGTGTCGAGTAATTTTAGGAAACTGTTGTTGAAGTAGAGTACAGCATCATCTAAAGGCAGATGTTTTAGTGGTGACTGATTTGTTTTATGAAGTAGTTCATATAACTTGCCTATAGAGAAATTAGTTAGTTTGCCAACAGATTTTAAGGTGGGCATTTTTGGTGTGTGTTAGCTTTGGTGACAAAAGCAGGTAGGTGGTCACTTAGGGAGTTTGGAAATGTGCCAGTGGATGTATAGTTAGAAGGATGTGATACCAAGATGAAGTCTAAGGTAGCTTGATGAGTGTAGTGTTTATTGTATTTAGTAGGGCAGTTGGTGAGTCGGGGAAAACCATAAAGGTTGATGCTATTCGTAGATAGTTGTGATGTAAGAGATTGTCAATCTATGTTAACATCTCCTAAAATAATAGTCTCATGTTTAATAGTTTGGGTGATCCACTTTAGAATGTCGTCTAGAATGGGAGTATTTTGTCCTGGGCGAATGTACAGAGCAATGATGCAGATTTGTTTTGTATTATTAAGACTTAGGAAGGATATGAGCATTTCTGCTGTAGAAAAAGTAGGGGTGTAGTTAGCATATGGTGTAATATTAAGGGTATCATGGTAGAGTACTGCTATGCCTCCATTTCTCTTTTGGTTTCTGTCTAGTCTAAAAAATGTTGTAGTTGGGAGATGTCAGTTCATATATTAGGCTTTAGCCATGTTTCTGTTAGGGTTAGGATATTACATTTGTATTGATCTATCCAAGCAAGCAAGGGGGATATTTTATTGCATAGGCTTATAATGTTAGGGGTCATAATATTTAGATTTTTGGGGGCTGTTCTGTTCTTTTGGTTGGTAATAGGACCTGGTTTGGGGTAGATGTCACCACATTGTAGCAATAAAGAGATTAGATAGGAAAATGGTGTCTTAGCTTTTTTGGGTAGGTAGACAGAGGTAAGAAGGAAGGTTTACTATATTCTATGTTTAGGAGTTTTGGAGCTGAGGAATAGGCTAAGTTATAGAGAAACGTATGTGGGGAAATGTTTGCAAGGCTATTGTGGTGCAACTGGTAGCCAAGGTATCTGAGGAGGAAAAACTGTTTGGGGTAAAGGGTGGAAGTGATGTGTGTGTAAGTACTAGTAACAGGGAAGTTATAGTGGTTAGTAGTATTGTACTTAGGTGATAGCATATGTTTGAGGAGGTTTTGGTGTGAGACAAGTACTGTGTAGTGTTTCTAGGGTATAGAATGTACGTAGTCAGATTTAGTGTGTGTGTGTGTGTGGGGGGGATTTGATAGTTTGTTGGATTGAGTGGGTGGTGTTAGTTGGATAGGGTAATTGGGAGGAACGTCTGATCCTATCTAGAGGGGGTGGAGTTATGTAAATATAAGTGCAGGAGTAGGTGGGGGTCAGTGGGATTTGGGGGTAGGGCATGGGAGTGGGAGTGAGCCCAAGCTCAGTGAGGGCAAACGGAGCAGGTAGAACTAGGCAACCGACACCAAAAGAAAGCAAAATACTATCTACAAGTAAAAAACTATCTCCCAGTTAGTTCAGAAAAGAAGAATCTTTTGTTCAGCTACAGACAGCAGGTCAGTGCTATAAGAACAGTACAAACTAGCACCTTTCCATAGCTTTGTTGTTTAATCCTAGTATAATTGTTAGTCCTACTATACTTGAGGGTAGAAATGTGCTTCTGTATTGTGCTTGCCTAAACAAACTCTAACTAGAATTGAGATCGGGAAAGTGTTTCTAGAATATCTTCTTGGAAAGATGTATTTTTGGTCAGGGTTGTAACATTCAAAGCATACAAGGACCTTACAACCAGTGGCTATACAAACTAAAGTAGAAAGAGGGTGAGGAGGGGACCTAATTACAGTCTCCAGCAAGTGTGCATGCCAGTCTCTATTTCTGCTTTCAAACAAAATTAAATGCTGCTAAATAGTTACTGTCACAGACAGGGCAAACATACATTGCTGACAGGCACGTTCCAGGTTGGTATAGCATTCTTGCTGTTTAGTTAGAAATTCAGAAAAGCAAGAGCTCTGTTGTGGGGGAAGGACTCTTAGCAAGGAAAAAACAACAGTGTAAAGTAACTGTAAAATAAGACAGTAAGAAGCAGGAATTAGGAGGGAAAAACCCAGAGTCACTAAAGCACCATTAGCAGACTTTTGTTAGCATGCCTATTATTACACATAGAAAATTACAATGCAACAATGCAACCTAGTTAACTTTTCCAGTAGTAGCTGTGTAGTACATAAGACCTTTCTAGTACAGTTGCACAAGTAATTGCCTTATATACTGTCCAAAAACTGCACTACTTTGCTTATACTTTGCATGAGCTCCACAGATGTCTGGGTTAGCAAAAATAGTAAAACACAAGTAAGGAAGTGACGGGATGATGAAAGATCTATCTGCAGGAGTCTCCTCTCTCCCTTGCAAACAGCAAGGAGGAAAGGAAAGGGTCAGTAGATAGTGGAGGTGGATGGTGGGAGCTTGTACTGAAACACTGATCTACTCAAACAGCTAAAATTATGGTAAGCGTGACACAACTGTATTATGTTCTTCATAGTCAGTGTTGCTTTACTGATTCTTGGGAAGACTTTCAAAGCTAGTGGAAGGGTGGTAGTAGACATTGTTGGCCCTTAGGAAATAAGGTTTTTGCGGGATAGCTGTAGCAAACTTTGGTCTAGCTCTTGAGACGATGCCTAAATGGTAGTGCTTTGTAAAGGTGTGAACTGAGTTCCAGGTGGAAGCTACTAGGATGGCCTATGTAGAAACTCATTTGAGGAAGGTAGTGGAGCTGCCTGTGCCTGGTAGAGTGGGCTATGACATGACCAGGAAGAGGCTTTCCATAGTGAGTTTAACAGAACATAATGCAACTGGATATCCATTTAGATATGGTTTGTTTGGGGACAGGTGTGCCCTCTTTCCCCTCTGCAAAAGCCACCAACAGTTGGTCTGCTGTATTTGGGGTTTTTGTCCTGTCTAAGTAGTATTTTATTTGTCTTTGAATATCCAGGGAATGAAGAATTTGCTCTGCTTTATTCTGAGGGTTTGGAAAGAAAACTGTTAGGTGTATAGCCTGGTTTAGAGAAAGTACTGATACTCCCTTAGGCATGAAATATGGATTAGTTCTAAGGGCTACCCTATCCCTGTGAAAGACTGTGAAAGGCTCTTTGCACATAAGGGCTTGTAGCTCAGATGCCCTCCTTCCAGAAGGGATGTCAGTTAGTAAGGTGGTCTTCCAAGTGAGCATTTTTAACAGGGTAGATGTCGCTGGCTCAAAGGGACACAGGGTGAGTTTTTCTAGCATGTAATTGAGATCCCAGATAGGAACTGGGTGACCACAAGTGAATGACTCCTTTTAGAAATGGCTTCAATTGGGGATGAGAGTAAATGGAAGAGGAATGGGGTAGGCAAGGTGAGATGGCAGAAACATGTACCTTAATGCTAGAATAAGAAAGGCCCTGGCTGAACAGACCAGAAAGGTATTGCAGGACTGAACTGATGTCTGCCTGAGGAGGGATAGTATTCTTGCTGTAGCTCCACATGGAGAATCTCTTTCATTTTTCTGGGTATGATTTTCTGGTGGTGGGTTTCCTTGCCTCTTTAAGGATGGTTAGAACCTCAGAGGGGTAGTTGACATTTCCTCCAGGCTGTCAGTTTGAGTGTGGACAGGTGACGATGGAATACTAAGCTCTTGACCTGGCTGAGGAAATCTATCTTCTGTGGGACAGGGTGGAATCTTCCTTTGCTGAGAATCAAAAAAAGAGAAAACCAGTTTGTCTCAGTCAGTATGGGGCAATAAGAATCATGCTTAGTCTGTCTGTCTGTTATGACCTTTATCAGTAACCTGGGAATCAGGGGAAAGGGCAGAAGGGCATACAGAAACATATTGGTCCATTTGAAAAAGAATGCCTCTATTTTCCATTTCACTGCCTGATGGGTTCTAGAGCAGAACCTCTGAAGCTGTCTGTTATGGTGGGAAGCAAAAAGATCTATTGAAGGAAATCCCCACTGTAAGGTTAAGTCCAGGAAAGTCTTCCTCTATGGCATCCATTCGTTGGAGTCCAGAAGATCCCTGCTTAAGGAATCTACCAAGGTATTGTTCTGTCCCGGAATGTAGGATGTTATAAGAATCAGTTTCAGGTCTTGTGCTAGCAGCCAAATCTTCATAGTAAGACTGCCCAAGGCATTGGAAAGGGTATCAACTTGTTTGATTATGTACCACACAATTGTGGTGCTATCTGTCCAAATCTATAAAGTTACTTGTGTTACACTCTGTTGAAAGGCTTTCATTGTTAGGTAGACAGCTAACAACTTTTTTAGCTTATATGTCAATTCCTCTGATCCAGATTCCAGATGCCTTGCAACTTCATGGTTCCAAGGTGACCCCCTAGGTTATGTCTGAGCTATTTGTGGTGATGGTCTTGTCTGCCTCTGGCATAGAAAAATTTGCTTTTGGGTTCTGTAAAATGGAGTTTTTCCACAATAGTAGTTCCTTTTTTAGGCACAGAAGGAGAGGTAAAAGTGTTTCCAGGGGGTTGAGAATGCTGTTCCCATGCATTTATTTTAGGATTCATTGCAGCTTTTTCATGTGTAGCTTTGTAAAGAGGACAATGAGTATACAAGAAGCCACGTACCAGAAAGACCTGAGAAACTCTCTTGCTGATATTTGTTGCTTTGGCAGCAAGCTGATCATGTAGTTTCTCAGGAAAAATATTTTCCTGTGAAAGGAAGCCTTTTTCCTGCACAAAGTATATGAGGGTCTGAGAAAGAGAATCCTTGTCTGTGGAAGAGTTTGAGACTTGCTGAGGTTTAGGGTGAGACCTACCTACTGTAAGAATCCAACTGTGACAGGTAAGTCATTTAGACCCTGTTCTGTGGATTTTCCCTGGATGAGACAGTCGTCCAAGTAAGAATAAATATGAAAATCTAGGGATTGGCAATGGGCTATCAGTGGAGCTAAGCACTTTGTGAAAACTCTTGGAACAGTAGACATACAAAATGGTAAAGCACAGAATTGGTAGTGCAAGCCTACTGCTACACAGCACAGATGCTTTCAGTGGTAGTGTGAAACAGGGGTGTGAAGTATCTGGTTACTCCCTTGGTCTTAGACTAACCATATATGCATTCTAGAAGGTCATGGGGAGTAACTTTTGAAAGATTAGCATTTTGAATTTTGGAACAGAAAGGAATCTGTTTACCTTTGACAGGTGCAAGACAGGCCTCCAGGTACTTTCTTTTCTTAGGATTAGAAAAATCCTTAAACAAAAACCTTTTGCTTCCTGACCTGGATAATCAGTTTGAATGGATCCTTGCTGTAGCAAGTCTAAAAGGATATGTAGTAACAGACTCGCCTGCTCATTTAGTGGATTTGGCATGCCTAGGAATTGGAGAATTTCTCTTACCTGAATGGAGTAACCCTTTTCTGTGACATGAAAGGCCCACTGTTCCTTGGTACTGTTTCTTCCATTCTTGTAGGAAGGAGGACAGACTTCCTGACAGAGGGTCGGAGGGGAAGGTGGGTGTGTAGAGGTAAAGAAGTCAGAGGCTGAGAATAGTCACAGTTGGTCTCTGTGCTGGGTGGGCTCTTTGGAGCTCTCTGATCTCTGTGTTTGTTCTGGTTGCCATCTTCTGGATTGTCTGGCTTTCTTAGCACAAGGAGGCCTCTCCTTGTTCTGTCTGGGTAGCGGCGCAGCTTGGAAGGGTAGTTCCTATTATACCTAGGTGTAGGTGACCAGTAAAACTCTTTCAATGTTTTCATTTTTCTATTTTGTCCAGCTTTACAAGCACCTTTTTAGCTGGTGGTCTAAACAGGAACTCCTTGTCTAGAGGTATATCGGGTAGCTCTGCCTTGACCTGGTCTGAGAGTGGCAAAGTCCTGAGCCATGCATGTATGTAAATGAATGAGACAGTGGCAGCTGCTCTACAGAATGCACCTAATGCATCATACCCACATTTTAAGGAGTGTCTGTAAACCTGTAAGGCTGATCTAGCTCTCTCCTGAATTTCCTTAGAGAAGGCTTTGTTATAAATAGTCTCTGCCTTAGTAATAATTTGGTCCTGAAGGGACTATAATTTTTTCACATCCTGTCAAAAAGTTTGCTTTCCCTGTTATTTGGTAGGGGATGTCTGGCTGCATCCTGTGGCAACCCTTTAGTGGAGTCAGTAGAAATTACTGAGGGATCTTCTTTACAGTTTTTGTAAATGTGCTTATGTGAGTCAAGCACTCTGTAAAAACAGTCAGGTTTTCTGGAAGCAAATGGCAAGGAATCATGGTATAAAGAAATGTCTTCAAACATGTCATCAAGCGCCACATAAACTTGGGGGATCCCTAGTGGTCTAGGCAAAGGTAAACTCAGTAATTCCATAAAGTGAACCTGAGCTTGTGGGAAATGTTATCTTTCCCAATTAAAAGTCTCCTTCATTTTCATAGGATCATAGGAACATAGGAGATTATTAGGCTATCCACCCAGAGGTCATTTTAAGCCTAGCCGTTTCATCCCAATGTAATACCATAAAAATGTTAGTCAATACCCAAAATTGCATTTAGTGATGACTGCCCAAGTCCATGAGGATTGTGAGCTCTATGTCCAGTAAGAATTTAAGGTTCTCCATCCACTCGTCCAGGTTCCTCTTGAACCAGTGTCATAGAGGTGCTCTGTTTCACATGAATTGGTAGCTTGTTCCAAAGACCCGGCAGTCAATGGGAGATAAATCTGTCCCTCCAGTGTGTCCTATTTAAGTCACAGGCCATATTTAGGTTCTTGGAAGAGTAGCCTAGTCCTGTTTGATTTATGGATATGCAGCAAGTTCATTAGGTTTGGGACTTGGATTGCTCTGTAGGCCAGGCATAAGTATCCCCTAAGAAGTCAATACAATACAGATTATAGTGACAGGGACTTTAGTCAGTCTGTGTAAGGTACATGCTGGAGACCCTTGATCTTCTTTGTTAGAAATCTCTGAGGTCTCTCTAATCACTGCAGGTGGTTAGTATCATACATGCCAAATGGGGCATTATACTCGATTATGAGCGAGATAAGTGCCAAGTATAGGGGGTTAAAACTTCTTTTGCTCTTGAGGTGATGCCTTTATTAATCAAGTGTGCTATGCAGAAAGCTTTCCTTACTACAGTAGACACATGGTGGTCAAAGTTAAGGTCTCAGGTCCCTTAACACTTCATGGGTACTTAGGGTATTGTTGTTGATTTGATAGTGTAAGGGGACATTGTTTGTGCTGAAGGGAATGATGATGCATTTCTTTGCATTCAGTATGAGACCATGGCTAATACACCAGTCACTGGTCTGCGTGAGACCCTCCTGGAGTATACTGACATCATTTGGTGATTCAGTGATTACACCTAGTTTGCAGTCGCCTGAAAACTTGGTCAGCCACAACCACTTAGTTTTGAGATGAAGATCTGAGAAGTATATACCAAACAGTACGGGGCCCAGCACTGACCCCTGTGGCACCTCATTGGTAACAGGTCTGCTGGATGATGTGGGGTCACCCACTTTGATAGTGTGTCCGGTTTGTGAGCCAGTTGGCAACCCATCTTACAATGAAGGGGTTTACATTCAGTTCACTAAGTTTATCTGTAATGCCTGAATCTGGTATTATGTCAAAAGCCTTTGCCAGGTCGAGGTATGCTGTGTGCACAGATTTGCCCTTGTCAATGGCCTTTATCACATTTTCAAAGAAATCCACCAGATTTAACAGGCAGGATCTGCCCTTCATGAAGTTGAACTGGGTAGGATCTAGGGTTTGGAGGTCACCTATGTCTTTATTTATGAGGTCTATAATGGTATGTTTTATGGCCTTACAGATGAAGCTGGTCAGGCTTATGGGTCTGTAAATCCCCAGGTCTGTAGCTAGGCCACCTTTGTGGAGGGGAATAACTGTTACGAAGGGTATCCCCAAAAGAAAGGTCCTCTGGGGAGAAGCAGATGAGAGGGTATTGTCTATGAGTCTGGATAAGGTTGGGTTGGAAGGTGATCAGATTAGGATAATTCCTCTTCATCCTCAGAGTCTGATGATTGTGAATCATCTTAAAAGGCCATCTTCCTAGGCCTCTTTGATGGAGTGGCTTCAAAGGTAGTTGTCTGGGTGTTGCTGGGTTCCTTAGATTTCATGAAGGCTATGAACTCTTGAGTGATTTTCAAGAGGTCTTGGGCTTCAGTTTAAGCTGAAGTGATGGAGGGCTGATGAAACAGAAGATGAAGGCTGATGGTTCTTTTGGGTTTAGGCGTCTGTTTTGTCAAAGTAATGAGGATGTGGTTGTTGACCAATATGTCAGTCTGTGTTTCCAAGGCTGAGGAAGTTAAGCTGTCTCCCGTAACATGAATGTCAGAAGCTTGAACAGTGACCTCAGACCCAACTGAAGCTGACGTTGTAGAAGAATTCAGCAGTAGGCCTGAAACCATGGTGGCCTCCCAAGGAGTCACACTAGAGAATTTGGGCCTAGAAGTCACCAGTCCAGGGGGCTGCAAAGGCTCCTCATCTGAGATGTTGGTAAACTTGGTAGCATGGACCGATGTCTCAGCTCATGCTACCAAGTCATCTGATGACTCAGATGAGACACCTTCACCAGACCAGGGAATGCAAAGGCGGCTCACATGAGTCATTGGTAGACTTGGTAAAGTGGGCCAAGACATCATCCATATCTTCAGTGCTTTTTTCTTTGATTTTTTTTTTTGCCTTTATGTTTTTTTCAGAATAATGCTGGTGGAAGCTGGGGATTGCAAAGATGCAGAGGAAACCAAAACTGAGGACTCCATATGAGTGGCAAGGACTTCAGCCCTGCATTTAAGGGTGTTCACTTGGAATTTAGCACAATCAGGATAATTAGAGATGTCATGCTGAGGACTCAATCAGAACAGACGCAATGAGTAAAAGCTTTTTGCTGGATTAGCTTTCCACACTTCAAGCAATTGCTAACCTTTTTAAACATTAGCTTAGAAGAGGAAAATCCCTAGTGAGGTATTTATCTGGCTGGAGGAGAAAAGAAACTCTGGAAAGAACAAGCCAACTGACAGACTGCAAGCATATTGTATACATGATGAAGCCCATCAAACTGCATGGCTAAAAGGAACTGAAGAAGGTTCTGACAGGTGATCTTCTTATACCCAGACATCCAAACTTCAGTCCTCAGACAACCGTTGGCTACAGATGGTGTAAAGACTCTGGAAATTGGACCAGTCATGGGCTTCTGAATGGCAGGAAAACTTAAGAATCAGTACTGCAACACTAACTACAAAGAGGATCCTAGGCCTTAAACACTTCTATATGGACAGACTCAAAAAACTCCAACTATTCTCGGTCTCATATCGCCTACTTAGAGGCGATCTCTGCTTGACTTATAAAGCCATGTCTGACCCAGCTCTGTTAGAAATGCTACATCTAAAGAAATTCCAATCCCTCTGCACCACACGCTCCAGAGACCTCAGCCTCATTACCACAAGTAACAGAACATCCTGGAGGGACAGGTTCATAACCCAGAGACTGCCCATGCTATTGGACAGACTTCCCATACATGTCACCTCGCTGACTCTCTTCAAGTGAAATCTTGATAGTGGATGGGAAACAGAAAATTCACCCCGGGGATAACACCAGTGGTTCTACTCAACAGAGGCACTGGGAACTAAGGTCGGGTGGCACTATGCCAGGGTAATCCTATGGCTAGGTTTGTAAAGGCCCCAGGGCCATTAGCCTAGTACACACCTATGAACCTATGAACAAAGAACATCTTATTCTACTCCTGGCTGTTTTACAGTGAAAAAAAAAAAAACAGGGCACAGACTAACACTGTGTTCCTGACCTAGACAGAAAACAGAAGTAGAGTGAGAATCCCTGTATGAGATTTGTTATTCTCAAGCACATTTCCCCTTTCTGACAGACATAAGACAAGGTTTTTAATTAATCTGTTTAGATAAAAAGGAGCAGTCTCCAATGGGGTGCTTATCTGCCTGAAGTCTAAATAATTGAACTTGACCACCAGTACTGCAAGCCACAAAGCTGATGAACATCTGCATGAGCATATGAATGGCAAGTTCTGAGTTTTAGCATGTCAGCAAGTTTCTGTTATATAACCATGTCCTCTCTTGTCAAAGGCAGACCTACAACAAGCATATAAGGAAGAAGTCTGAAGCCTTGTAGACTGGCCAGATGTATTATTTATTATTTATTTATCTACATTTCTTAAGCAGGTTGTGTCCAACTAGGCCAGTAGCCCATTTTCAGCGGATACCTGGAGAGAAAAACTCCAAAAACAGAAAAACAATTGGTAAGATATAAATTAGACATTAAAAACATGTTAACAAAAAGTAACTAATTAAATTATTTAGTTTCTTAATCTTGAACTATCCCCTCACCAGGCTCGGCAAGGAGAAGGGCACGGTCAGTTGTCTGTCTGGTGCCAGAATCTGCAAAAAATGCTGAAAAACAACCACAGGTGGTTGTTTTTCAACATTTGTTGCAGTTATTGTTTACAAGTTTGTTGGTGCCAGAATCTGCCACATCATGCACGCAGTTAAGTCTCTCCACAACAAGTACAAATATGACTCTGTCATTGTCCATGCTGTGAATGCCTTGAGATGTACCTCCCTGGACTATATGAAGAGAGACATGATTGAGATCTCAGTGTTATGTGTCCCAGGCAGGTATGCCCCTAACCCTAAGCAGCTTCCTACCTTCACCAAGAATGTTACCACAATACCAACAAACAATAATTGACTTCAACAATTGGTTTAGTTTCTGATGTCATTCCAAAGGGATCCAGTATCTGTCTGCCTGGGATGACATGGTTGACAGGCCTCAATGCTTTGCCAAAGATGGCCTCCACCTTCCACCACTTGGATTCTGAATCCTGGCCAAGGCTCTTGCCTCCCCCATTGTGCCTTTTTTAGGCAATATCCCATAGACAAATCTTGAAACATAAAAGATCTGTCAAAAAAGTAAGTTGAATGTCATGCTGCTTAACGTTAGGAGCCTTAACCTGAAAATGCACTCACTGGAAGCTCTCCTTGGACTGGAAGATGCCGATGTCTGTACGGTCACAGAAACTTGGTTCTGGGCTGTGGAGAGCACCCTTGCCTTCCCAGGCTATACCTCATTCCACACATTCCAACTACAAAATGAGGTCAGGAAGACTAAGGGTGGTGGAGTCTCTATCCTCATTAAAGACAGGCACACCTCCAGACTGGTTTGCCAACATGACGCACTAGAACTACTCCAGGTGCAACTGACAGTTGACAAGACACCTATCCTAGTTATAGCCAGTTACAGACCCCCTCCATGACTCAGGACACCCACTCCTCTTACTTGGATCTACTTGACTCCATCAAGGTACCCCCTAACACCCTGATCCTTGGTGACTTCAACTACCCCACCATAGACTGGGTGAACTATTCCTGCACTAATGCACTCAGTCAATGATTCCTTGACTTCATCAGTTCTAACACACTAGACTAGCTCGTCTCATCCCCCACAAGAGGAGATAACATTCTAGACTTGGTTCTCATCAACATGGGTGACTGCTGTACTACTTCCATAGTATGTTCTCCCCTGGTGAGATTAGATCATCAGACTGTCTCGTTCTGAGTTTCTATCCCACCCAATCCCCCCCAGCCATAATCAAGCTAAAAAATTTCTCAAAAGCTGACTACAACCTCCTAAGGGAGTGTATTTGTAGCTTCACATCACCGCCCCCCTAAGAGGATGTAGACAATTATGCTGAACAGTATGTCAAAGCAATATGCAAGCACCTGTACCTATACAAGCTGCATGGACTCAGCCATACTCAACCAAACTAAAACCTTCTCCTCAAGGAAACACAAACCTGTTTTGTGGACTTCCTCTATAAACAGGCTTTACAACAAAAGAAAGAAACTATTGTTCAAGGGTAAAAAGGAACAAATTCCAAATTGGAAAAACTCCCTCCTTATCCTCAACAGGCAAGTTAGATCACTAGTGAAAACCTCCAAAACCAATTATGAATTAAAACTAGCCTCTGAAACAAAATGAAATCACAAAGCCTTCTTCAGTTATGTCAGGAACCTCCATGGCAAAGCCCAGGTTTGTTCCGAATTAGTACTTAACAGTATCACTTACACACTGATCCTGTTGACTTAGCCAACCTGTCAGCAGATAGGTTCAGTGCAAACTTCACCCTCCTGTCTCCCCCAAAGGCCCATTTGACATCCCCAATACGTGTTCTACACCTCACATCTCCATAGATCAAGTCTTAAAGCCCCTATCCAAGACAAAGAACACAGCTCCCATGGTACCTGATAGTATCCCCGGCTGTATTCTGCACCATCTCCAGCAAGAACTGGCTTTGCCATTGAGCACCCTATTCAACCACAGCCTAAGTACAGGCTTCATCCCAGCAGAATGGTGAACTGCCATTATCATCCCCTTGCACAAAGGGGTTGCCACTACTGACCCTGGAAACTATCGCCCCATTAGCTTGACAAGTCTGATCTGTAAAGCTATGGAGCGTATTATTATGGATCTCATAAACAAAGTCATATGCAATCTCCAAGCACTTGACCTCAGCCAGTTCAGATTCATCAAGAGCAGATCTTGCCTGTTGAACCTGTTTGAGATCACCACCAAGGCCCTGGATGAAGAAAAGTCAGTACATACAGCTTACCTTGACTAGGCCAACGCCTTTGACACAATCCCTGACTCGGGCATCATCGCAAAGTTAACACAACTTTGCGAAAATCCCTATCTCATCAGGTGGGTGGCCAACTGGCTCACTGGCTGGACCCTCATAGTCAAAATAGGTGCCTCCACCTCTGATAGCAGACCTGTCATTAGTGGAGTTCCCCAGGGATCTGTCCTGGGACCCCTACTGTTTGGCATCTACTTCTTGGAGGTCCAGGCAAAGACAAAAGGCCTGTAGCTGACCAAGTTTGCATATGATTGTAAGTTGAATGCTGTCATTGACTAGCCAAATGATGTTAACATACTGCAAGAGGGTCTCACAGCAACTAATGATTGGTGCCAAAGTCATGGCTAAATGCAAAAAAAAAATGTATCATCATACCATTTGGCAAAACGGGTCTATTTTATAACATCGAAGTCTTAAAACTTCGAATGTTATAATATCGACCCCTATTCAGTAAATGCTTGAAATAGCGAAGCTGCAGAACACCGAATATTTTCCTAGGGAAAACATTTGGTGGGCCTTTTCTGCGGCTTCACTATTTCCTCGACTGTGGTGTGAAGGTGACGGACTGGGTTAAGGTAAGTGTGCAAACGGACCGAGGTAAGGTGAGTGTGTGATAGTTAGGAACCTTAGGGATAGGGAGCAGGTAAGGTGAGTGTGCGATAGTAAGGGACCTTAGGGTTAGGGAGCAGGTAAGGTGAGTGTGCATTAGGGACCTTAGGTTTAGGGAGCGGGTAAGGTGAGTGTGCGTTAGTTAGGGACCTTAGGGTTAGGGTTGGGTTAAGATAGCTAGTAGTGTATATACGGTTTAGTGTAGGGTTCTGTGAAGTGTGTATGTGTGGATTATGTATTTTGGTGTGCTTGCACTGTGTGTGTGTATTCTCGGAACAGCAAATTTATTCCCTTGGAAAATATTCAATGTTCTGAGCATTCGAGTATATCACATTTCGAGATTCCAAGGTCGAGCTTATGCTGTTCGATATTTTGGAATTTCGATAATGTGATATAGACCCAGCAAAAACATGACCCCTATGGATTACCACATCAATGGCAACCCCCTAAACACACAACCTGTGGTGAGAGACCTGGTAAAGCCTTTTACTTGGTTCATCTCATAAGAAAAGGGATTGCTTCCAAAAGAAAGAAGGTTATTACTCTCTATCCTCCGTCATTAGACCAGTAATTGAGTATAATGTCCCGTTTGGTATGTACCTCTCCAAACATCTGCTCCAACTGGAGAGGCCACAGAAATACCTCACAAAGAGAATCCATGGCCTCCAATGCCTGCCCTATGTGGATAGGCTCAAATCACTATCCCTCTACTCAGTATCATACAGGTTTCTTAGAGGTGGTCTTTGTCTCGCCTACAAGGCAATCTCAGACCCTGCCCTACTAGAAATGCTCCACATCCATAAGTCTAACTCCTCATGCATTACACACTAGAAAGGCCTGAATCTGATATGCAACATCAACAAAACCCACTGAAGAGACAAGTTTGTCTCCCAGAGGCTGCTCCGACTCTGGAATAGACTTCCCATACATGTCAAACAGAGTACCTCACTGACCCTCTTCAAGCGCAACCTTGATGAGTGAACAGGAAACCACAAATTTGTCCCAGAGGCTCCACCTGTATTCCTCACTGACAGGGGTGACAGGTGCTGACTGAGGCTTCTTTTTTGGGATAAACTCTTGGTTATGCTTGTAAGGGCCCCAGGGCCAGTAGCCTAGTAACCTCCTATGATCCTATGATAGCAAATATAGAGCATAGCATAATGCAGAGATATTTACAACTATTTAAAAAAATATATCAGAGACCAAACCAATAAAAAAAGCATGTGTTAACAAAAATAAGTAACAAAACTATTTAGATAGCAAACACAGAACATATAATAATACAGAGATAATTGATAACTGAGTAATTAAAAAATCTATGAGAGAGCAAACCAATCAGTTAAAAAAACATTGGAGATAAAAAGGTGTTGATGAGAGTTGTGAAGTACTAGGAGAGGGGAATTATCCAGGAGAATTACAGGAGCAGAGCCAGTTGTTGAGATACTCTTTTAATTTTATTTTAAAAGAAGAATAGCCGGGAATGTTTTGTTTTGTATGTGCTGAGGAAGAGCATTCCAGGTCTTAGCTATTTTATTTTAATAGAGGGAGTCTCCATGGTAGTTGTGAGACTTGGTTACTTTTAGCAGTAGCCTGTCGGAAGACGTAAGGGACCTGCTGTTGACATATGATTGGACCACGCTCAAAAGTGCAGGGCAGTTACTGGGGTTGTGAATGATTTTGTGGGTGAAGGTAAGTTGGTTTAATGTTAACAGGTTGGGAAGCTGCAGCCAGTTAAGTTGTTGAAGAAAAGAACAATGATGAGTATTATGGGGATGACTGGTGGCAAACTTTGATATTTTGTTATACCAGGATTCTAGGTTATTAAGGTGGGAAACAGTGTCAAAAGCTTTTGACATATCCAGGAAAATTGTTGAGCCTAGTTATCCATTGTTCTTAAGGTAACGAATAATGCTGGTAAATGATATTAATGCTGTGTTTGTACTATGCTTAGGTCTGAAGCCATGCTGGGTGTAGGATAGCAGGCTATTAGTGGTAAGGTGATTAAGGAGTTGTTGGTGAATACATTTCACTAGGATTTTAGCTATGGGTGAGGTTGGCAATGGAGCAGTAGTTTGAGATATCTCTAGAGGGACCACCCTTGTGAAGGGGAATGATGTGAAATTTTCCAGATGTGAGGCACATAGTGTTCAGAGACAGAACAATTGATTAGGATAGAGACAGGATAGGTGATGGATGGAGCAGCTACTTTTAGAAATCAGTTGGGTAGTTGGTTGGCAGCAAGGCATGATGGTTTTAGTTTGCTTAGGAGCTTTTTTATGTAAGAAGTTTGAAAAGGTTTAAAGGAAAAAGAGTTTGTGGTCCTAGTGGTAGGGAAGGAAACTGTCAGTGGTAGATTTTGGTGGCTATCTAGGAGGGAGGTGATAGAGTTAATAAAGTGAGAGTTGAACTGTAAGGCTAAGGATTCAGAGATGTTGGATATGGAAGGAGTGGGGGGTGGAGGTTTTTCCTGGGTTGAGGAGGTAGTTAATATTTTGCCAGAACTTTTGTGAGTTTTGTTTGAACTTTTGTTGACAGGTTTGAAAGTAGTTTTTTTTTATCATTTTTTATTTTTTTCTTAGTTTGGTTTCTTAATTGCTGAAAAAAGGTGAGATCGTTTTTCTTTTTGGTGGAATGGTATAGAGACCTGTTTAATTATAAGTTTAGTGCCATTAGAAAGGCATGATAATTGTTTGGATTTAGAGCATATTTTTCTGGTGGGGACCAGAATATTTAGGATGTCAAAAATTTGTTGTTAAAGAATTTGACTGCAAGGTCCAGTTGTAGTTTTTTTTAATGCAGACCAGTCGCATCATTGTAGTAATAGATTAAATATATCTAGGGAGAAGTTTTTCTTACTGCTGGTACATTTGAAGAGACTGTAAGATTGGGTTTTCAATTATTCTTCTAACTAGAAATATAGAGGCATGGTCACTAAACTCAACAGGTAGGCAGCAGGATTGGTAGCCCAGGTTTGGCTTGTTGGTTAATATGCAGACAAGTAATGACTCTGTTTCAGAATGTTCGTCAGTGCGAGTTGGACAGTTTATAGTTTGGGTGAAATTGTAAAGATTGATAAAGTTGGTGGGGTAGTTAGTGGAGCAGAAGAGCCAGACAAGACTAAAGTCACCTAATAAGATGATATCTTTAGGCAGACCAAGAGAGGAGGAGTTCTATGCTGGGAAGATTGTTGCCAGGGGGCAGGTAGGCAGGTATGATAATAATGGCTTTGTGAGGATTAATTTGCAAGCATGTGATGAGAATTTCTGCATTGGGGATATCTGGTGAAGTGCAGTTTAGTTTTTCCACTTAGAGAGTCTTTAAACATAACAGCTACACCTCCACTTCTTTTTCTTAGTCTATCTTGTCTAATAATATTATAACTGTTGAAAGTAATTTCAGAGTCTTTGATGTGGGGTTTTAACCAGGTTTCTGTTATAACAGCTATGTCAGGAGAGTAGGTGGCCAGGGTAGCATGAAATTCAGTAATTTTATTTACAAAGCTTCTGAGATTGAAGTTGGTTATTAGTAAATCAGATTTGGAAGTAATTGGTAGAGAGGTATGTACCATCAATTCAGTGAGATTTTGGTTTGAGGTATAAAATAGGAGTTGGGAAAGTGTTGTTGAGTTGGAGGGAAGTCATATTTGGGGCCTGGGTTGGGATGGATATCAGTCTGTAATTGAATATGTGTTAGGGAGTGCAGCAGTAGGTTTTTAAGTTTGGTAATTGCACAATGGTATCTGACTATGGGCATCTGAGGGTTTGAGGAGTGTATATGTTTGTAAGGGTAGAGAAGAGAGTTGCAATTGTAATATAGTTGTGGGCCGATGTAACTATAAGGTTTAAGTGGAAGTTGAGGAGTGGTGTGTGTTTGTGTAGGGGAGTGATAGTATTTAATTTTGTAATTACAGAGGTCGGTGGCATTATAGGCTAGGTAAAAAAAGCA
Source organism: Protopterus annectens (assembly GCF_019279795.1). NCBI lineage: Eukaryota > Metazoa > Chordata > Ceratodontiformes > Protopteridae > Protopterus > Protopterus annectens. The sequence goes on along the minus strand of NC_056739.1, from coordinate 1,745,315,082 downwards.
TGACAGAATAGAGTAGAAGTTTATTGAGTAGTAGTGCAGCATATTGGGAGGACGTGAAAGAGAATAGGGGAAGCTGGGAGGAAGTGAAAGAGAATAGGGGAAGTGGAGTAGTGTAGATTAGGGGAGGGGAGCTATGAGAGATTATAGAGCCTTCAGATCTGAGGTGAATTAGGAGACAATAAAAGTAGGACTACTGTGGTGGGAGGGGTATGGAATGGTGGGGGAATGTGAAATGACTGGTGAATTAGGAAAGGGATATGGTGTCCTTAGCTATAAATGTAAAGAAAGAGGGGGTAGGTGGGAATGGGGTAGGGTAGGAGAGTGGAGTGAGTCCAAGCATAGCGCGGTTGAACTGAGCGGGTTGGACCAGATAGTAACAGCGCAGAAAGAAAACAATCAGTATGGTAGGAAATTTTCTTTGGGTTTGTTTTCTTTGTAGTTGTAACTGAGTAGAACCAAAATCTAGTGTCACCTTGACATGCACATTATGCACAAAACTATGTCTGACACCTGCAAAGTCTTAGCCTCTTTATTGCATTGGACAGTCCGAGTTGCAGTCTTGACTGAAGTACTAGTGGTTGCAAGTTCAGTAAAATGCAGAATTCTTAGAAACACAATGTATGGGAATGGAATAGCTGGGTAGAAAGTTAGAATCAGTACAGGCAGGGTAAACTACAAGGGGAAAAAAATAACAAAAATCTAAAATAAATAAGTTAATAAAAGTGTAACAGCAGGGGTATATGTAGAATAAAACCAAAGTTACAAGCAGAGGTAGAATTTACAGCTGATAACACATAGTAAGGATTATAAAATATAAAACATTCAGTGACTAAGCGCATATGAAGTAGTTGCTACAGAGGTCTTACACAGATAGCTATACCATAAAAGTAATTATTTCAAAATGACTAAGTTTTGCAGGTAATGCAGTTATATCCAGTAATACGCATAAAGCAATCTAAGCATGTACATGATCCACTTCTTCAAAGCGGTCCTTGACTGTAAGAAACACCAGCAGCCAAATCTGATAAGTAGGCAACACAGATATTTACAGAAATACAACATTACTTAATGCACTTATATTACATCATATCTGAACAGATAAATTAAATCATATCAGGATATAACTTTAAATTAAACATGAACATGAAGCAGTACAATCAAACTAAACTGAGAAAGCACAATTATACAAGGCACTGAGCATTCAGTTACAAAGAAATGTCAGCAAATTAGCCTCTCACTCAAAATACAACACGAAACAGCTATTATGAGTATTGGATTATACTATATGATTAGTGAGAGCCAAATCTACCTAAAAATGTATAATGTTGTGCAGCATAAATAACAAAAATAATCAGAAATAGCTTATGGTGTGTTTGGGAGCCTGTGTTGAGAACAGCAGCAAGGAAATATAGATTGAAAATGGCTCCTCACATTCCAGTGGGACAAATCACCTCTGAATGGCCAAGGTGAATGGCACCAGATAGTGACAGCCTAGAAAGAAAACAATCAGGAAGGTAGGAAATTTTCTTTGTGTTTGTTTTCTTTGCAGCTGTAACTGAGTAGAACCAAAATCTGGTGTTGTCCTGATATGCACAATAAGCTTAAGCACAGGGGCTTAGATGGATATAGTGAAAAAAAAGTGTAAACATAATTTCAGTGCTCTAAAATAAATTACCAGCACTGAGAAGCCTTATCTAGTAGTGCCAGTTACTATACAGGACTACAAAATACAGTTAGCAATTGAAGGGGGGCTAGTTCCTTGCTGCCGTGCAGCACAGGATGATCAAACACATTGCCAGTGTTTAACTAGCCAAAAACTGTGGGATTTAGCAGAAAACTATCTCTGACACCTGTATGTTTTCCTTGGCAGAATACATCCCATATTGTAATGGCTACTGCAATAGTGATCTAATTAAAAATATTTGGTCTGATGGAGCTGCTGAAGTATTTTTGCCTGTTTGCTCTGAATGCCAACTTGTGGACCTAACACTTATCAACAGAAATATCTGGAATTGTTGCTAAGTCTGATGTTCACATAGGGCATAACCAGAAAGGAGTCACAACAGTGAAGAATGCTGTATCAGATTTTAAACTGGTGTCATTACTTCTATCAGTCCCAAAGCAACTGCAGTCAGTCTCCCAGCCATCTAAACCAACAACTTTGTTAGTAGTACCCAAAACATAGGGGCTGAGGTTTGCACCACAGTCTTGGGGATAACAGATGATTCAGGAGTCACCATCAAGGCCAACAACTTCAACATTGGTAAGTGAGACAGTAAAGTTGTTTAAGTAAACTTATCATAACAGTAGATGTTTGAATGATCACTGCTGAAGTCGCCTAAGCTATATGGGTTATATCCTGCCACATATATAACACCGGCCAGCTTACAAAGCTTCACCACATCTTCCGCACACCCAAACGGTTGGACAGTTTGAATTGAGCTGTCTAAAAAGATAGGTTTAGGTGCCATTCCCTTCATAACTTTCATGCTAATTGACAGAGGAAGGGAAAGCCCTGAGAGGACATAGTTCCAACTAAAAATATGTACTTCCACACCCTGGCAAAACAGCATGCTCAAAAAACTAAAGGGGATGAAGGGAGAGAGGGAGGGAATGACCAAAAATGTGAAGACCCCCAAGGAAAACCTCAGAAACCTGTGTTGGGAGTATATATAGTGACTGATTCTCTATAATCTGCTGAAAAGCTGGAAGGTGAAGACATGCCAGAAGGTTTCTAATGACCTCAATAAAACACCTCCATAAATTAGTCATAATTAAAGACACACTACGTGTGGGACCCTGCCTCAGATTCACATGGCAATGATGATTCTAATATTAAGGTATTTATTTTATTTTAAAGCTGTTTACCAGGATAGACTATTGATCAAACAATAACCAACCACAGGCTTAGCAATGGTTGCATCATAATGTAACAAAACAATATACAGTATGCAAATAACAATGGTTCACATTTTTGAGCAAGTATAGACAAGCTGAAAAAAATATATATGCAGAAGATCTAACAAGCCAATTAAATTTACAGTCAGATAATTGAAGTACTAAAGGAAGAACAAAGTTAAAGTAAGTGATGTAGAACTGGTGGAGATATGTGTAGTAGTTGCTAGGTTATGAAAACTAATAGAAACCAGCAAGAAGAAAGACAGGCTTAGATTATATGTGTAGTGGATTTAGAGGAGCAAAGGTAGCATAAGCTGAATCACAGTTTAGGATGAGCAAGTTAATCAGGAGGATCAGCTGTATGGGAGGTAAACATACCAACAGGTGGAGATATAGGTTTATGTGACATGTCTTTTAGATGGTCAGTTGCATCAAACTGTTTTAGTAAGCATTGTTTGAACTATGGCCTGAACTGGGAGCACTTTGTATGACTAGTTAAATCTGGAAGAAGTGACTGCAATACTTTTGAGCCAAGTATAAAGTAACAATGGCTAGCAGAGTGCAGCCTGAGAGAAGGGATTTGTGGGGAAGGGCCAGATCTAGCTTGGCGTCTTAGGTTATAGGTTTATAGGTTCATAGGTTCATAGGTTCATACTAGGTTATCTGCCCTAGGGCATTTATAAGCCTAGCCAGAGTGTGTTTGGCTTTCGCCACCCATTTTAAATGAATTTTGCTATGCCCTTTTTCGAGGTCAGTATACTGTGCCTCTGTCTAACAGTGACACAGAAGTGATACCCGGGGTAAACCTACGATCTCCCATCCACTCATCAAGAGAGTCAATGAGGGACTTTGCCTAACCTGGACTGGGATTTTATTCCAGAGTGAAGGGAGCCTCTGGGTTATGAATCTGTCCCTCCAGCATGTCCTATTTATTTCAGTGCTGAGGTTCAAGTCTCTCGAGCGCGTAGCTCGATGGGATTTGGATTTTCTGAGGTGCAGCATGTCCATTAATTCCGGGTTGGACATGGCTTTATACGTCAGGCACAGATTGCCTCTGAGCAGGCAGTATGCCACTAAGTAGAGCTGGAGTTTCTTTAACCGGGCAGCATATGGCATCTGTTTGAGCCCTTTGATCCTCTTGGTGAGGTACTTTTGGGGTCTTTCCAGTTGCTGCAGGTGTCTGGTAAGGTACATCCCAAAAGGGGCATTGTACTCAATTATGGGCCTGATGAGGGATGAGTAAAGAGGCAGGATGACCTCCCCTGATCTAGATGTGAATCCCTTCATGATTAGGTGGGCTATATAAAATGTTTTTCTAACCACTTTGGCCACGTGGTTGTCAAATGAGTGATTGCTATCAACTTGGGTCCCCAGGTCCCTAATTACTTCTTCTGTACTTAATGGATTACCACTTATGTGGTAATTTGTGGGCACTTTGTTTTTGCCAAAGGGGATGACTATACACTTTTTGGCGTTTAGCTTGAGGCCATGACTCTGGCACCAGTTGTCTGTTTCTATGAGGCCCTTTTGGAGGATACTTGTGTCAGCTGGAGAGTCGATTATGGCGCCCAGTTTGCAGTCATCTGCGAACTTGGTCAGCCACAGTCCTTCCGTGTTGGCCTGTACCTCCGAGAAATATATACCGAACAAGAGAGGTCCCAGGACTGAGCCTTGTGGGACGCCACTTGTAACTGGTTTGGAGTCTGACATGGCTCCAGCAATTCTAACCATGTGTGTTCTGTCCTTGAGCCAGTTTGCAACCCATCTAGTGACATAGGGGTTTATATTTAAGCTGGTGAGCTTATCTATAATGCCCGAGTGGGGTATTGTATCGAAGGCTTTTGCGAGGTCCAGGTAGGCTGTGTGGACCACCTTCCCCTCGTCAATGGCCTTGGTGACTGTTTCAAAGAAATCGACCAGGTTTAAGAGGCAGGATCTGCCCTTAACAAAGCTGAACTGGGTAGGATCCAGTGTCTGTAGGTCCCAAATATCTTTATTTATTAGGTCCATGATGATCCTTTCCATAGCTTTGCAGACCAAGCTAGTCAGGCTTATTGGGCGATAGTTTCCAGGATCCGTTGAGGCACCACCTTTGTGGAGAGGGACCACTGTTGCTGTACGCCACGCTTTGGGTACATATCCTGTAGTAAGGCTGAGATTGAACAATAGTTTTATGTTTGGGTTTAGCTCTTCTTGGAGTTCATGTAGGATGCAGCCCGGGACACCGTCTGGTCCCATTGATGCTGTGTTTTTTGCTTTGGAGAGGGCGGCTCTTACCTGAGCATCTGAGATGTCAGGGGGGCAGCACTCTGCTGGAATAGATATTTGCCCTTTTGGTGGGGGGGGGGAGAAGTTTGCGCTGAATCTGTCAGCTAGGATGTTGGCAATGTCTGTGGGATCGATGTATTTTTTGTCATTTTGGAGTAATTCTGAGCATATCTGGGAATTCCCACTCAGGTTCCTAACATAACTAAAGAAAGCCTTGTGATTATCCTTAGTGTCCTGTGCAATTTTACTCTCGAAGTTGGCCTTAGACGATTTTATGAGTGCCTGTAGTTTTTTGCTAATACTGATCAGAGATGCCTTCCCTTTTTGGGATTTTGCTCTATCATGTAGTAGCTTCCTCCTTCTGTTGTATAGTTTGTTTATGGCTGGGGTCCACCAGACAGGACGTCTGCCTTTGAAGGATTGGGTCTTGGTTTAATTTGGGATTGCATGATCCATGCATTCCTGAAGGTGTTCATAGAATGCGTTTATAAAGGATTCTGTGGTCTGGGCCGTATTTTCCACAGGCTCAAGGACTTTGAAGGATTCCACCTCGGTTTTGAGGAGTGTGAAATTTGCTTTAGAGAAGTTTTTCACTGTGGTTTTCTGGGCAGGGGGTGGGGTCGGGATGTGAATATCCAGTGAGATTAGTTTATGGTCTGATCTTACCAGTGAGGGATACACTTCTGGTCTGGAGCATAGAGTCCCCAGTTGGTGATGATCAGGTCCAGTATGTTTTCCCCTCTTGTGGGAGTGGTAACAAGTTGTTCCATAGCATTTGAGTTTATAAATTCTAGAAACCTTTGGGCTAGGGTGTTGGAGCTAGAGTAATGCTCCCAGTCTATGTTTGGGTAGTTGAAGTCGCCCAATATAATGGTGTTTGGAGAGACCTTCATATTTTCCAGTGTTCTCAGGAAGGCCGAGTGCGGTTCCTGGGTTTGGGAGGGTGGTCTGTAGCAGGCTATAAACTGAAAGGCAGTTTTACCCACTGTTAGTTGCACATGGATAGTCTCTGATGCTTCGTGCTGTCCCACCAACCTGGAGGTGTGGGTATTTTTGATGAATATTGATACTCCCCCTCCTTTTGTGGTTTGGTCCAAGTTTTAAGTGGCCCAAGGTTTAAGTGGCAGTAAAAAGTTTGAAAGAGGGGTGTGTATCAGGTTTTAGCATTGTGAAGACTAAAGAACCAAGTAAGAACTAAAGCCAAGAACTGGCCTGTACTGGAAGCCACTTAGCCTTTGAAAGAGTAAGACAGTGGTGTTTATTCTATGGCAAGAAAGCTATGAATCAACACATTTTACTGGAGGGCCTAAATGGTGGGCAGTGTTTTGACAGAGACCATTGAGAACAAGGGGAGACCATATTCAAGTCAGGCAAGGAGGATTCCTTTTCCTGGAGCAGCCCTTGCTGGATGTGAGAGGAACTGAAATACTTTGCTGCACAGAAGAGTAGAACATTGATCTTGGCGCCCAACTTTTCTATGTGCTCATTGAATTTTAGTGATTGGTGTAGCCAGATCCCCAAATGTCTAAAGGAGATGGTGGTTTCAATGGGATTGTTATCACAATCAAGGATATTAAAGGATTTGGGGGGGATTTGGATACTTTATGGGTGTCAAATAACATGGACTTTGTTTTTATTTTTGGGCATCAAACACTAGTTTATTGGAGTTTAGTCAGTGCTAGATCTGAAGGTCATTCTGAAGCTGAGTTTCAGTTGCACGATGTGAGGGATCAGACCTATAGATGACCATATAATTTCTATAAAGAATTAATGGCAAGTGGGGTAAGTCTAGTGGAAGTTTGTTGATGGAGATTGAGAATAAAATTGTTTCTAGAATGGAGCCCTACGTGACTTCAGAGTGAATGAGGGAACTTTTGGATAGAGTAGGTCCTATCTTTACGTAAAGGGTTTGATACAGTGGCATCACGGCTAACTCCCAATGTTTTGCAAATGGAGATGTGTCTGACCATGTCAAATACATGGGTTAAGTCAATTAGCAGAGCTCCAATAAGATTTCCTTTATCCTTATTAGTTAAAATGTTATCAGCCAGGGTCCACAGAGCAGCCATTGTGCTCCTACTAGCTTAGAATCCATGTTGTTTGATTGAAAGTAGGTAGTATTTTTGTAGTTGAGTGTTAAGTTAGTTACATATGACAGGTAACCTCCCAGACAGGCACCAAATTAGGTAGAGTAGAACAAGGATGAGAACTAGCTTGCACAACTACAGGAGACACCATCTTTTCTATAACTGTATTTAGAGGAGACACAGACTTTTCAAATGTTTTAATGGGGATCTTTTTAACAACAGGCTTCATACTTCTGGATATCATTCAAGATGCAGGAAAGGAGATATATGACCAGTGATTTTTTTCTTTTTCTTTAACAAGAAACATCTTATTTATGACACACGCAATTATACAGTTATATAAATGACAACAAACCATACTGACATATTCTCAGTTGCAAACATTATAAATCACATATAATCTTCTATACAGTCATTTCAGTCAAACATGACATACCTCATTCAGTTCCTGCCTTCCTTTAAACCTCATTCCTCATCCAAAACATCATTTTGAATGTACTATTCCCACAATTCCCATTTTTCTATGTAATTAGCTCCTACCCTTTTCTAAAGATCCCACTTCCAGTTATTGTATCTGTTACTATATTCACTACTTCTAGTAGGGTTAGTTTAGACTTGACTTTGATTTCCATTTTCTAGTTTTTTTTTTGCATTCTCCAGAATTAAACTCAGCAAGGCGTTATGATGTCTAGACAAATCTGATTCTGTATCACAGCTCAAAAATCATTTCCTTAGTTACACCAGTTTGCTCACCCACTATTTCTGACAACAGTAGCCTGCGGGGAATTTTTTAAATCTGCCAGCTCATTACAATCCCAGAAATATGCTCCCAATTATGTCTTTCTCCCCATCACACCTCCACCATTTGCAATCTACCTGAGGAAAACGTCTTTACATTCTGCTTGGGGTATACAGATACCTATGCAAACACTTCCAAGCAAAGATCCTAAATCTTCCAAACTGCATTGCATATTTGGGAGCCATACATACATCCTTCCATTGATTCTTTGTGAATTGCTTATCCAGTCTCTCTTCCCAATCCTTTCTAACCACCACTGATTGATTCTATTAGTTATAATGCAATATTTTATATGCCCTACTAATTATCCATTTTTTAACAGTAGCTTCTGTTCTAGATACTACTAAAACTTTACCAGTGTTGGTCTTTCACTTTGAATTCCCCCTATTCCTTCCTCTTTGCCTATACTCTGATATCAATCACTGATAGGGAAGGCAGTCTCTAGCATGCTGTCCAAATTAAATATTTGCCCCTTCTCGTTTTATTTACTTTCCCTCTCTAATTATTTGCTCCCAATACCTTGGTTTCTTTGCCAGCTTCCTCCAGTAAATTCTAGCTCCTCTTGTCTACTTTCTGTACTCCTAATTGCAGTCATCCCTATCAGCAGACTTTTCTTTCTCCATTACCATGCTGGCTTAGTTCTTATAATATTTCCTGCTACTTTATAAATATAATGTTATGTATAGCTATTATTATTATTCCCCTTGTGAATCTGCATCCTTTCCACTTTGAATTATATCGCTCCATTTGTGTTATGTATAGTCGCCTTAACTGTGTAGCTCTGAAATGCCCCTTCATATCAGGTAATCCCAAAACACCTTGTTCTATGGGAAGGATCATCTTATTCCACTTTTCCAACATTTTATTAATTGCTATTCACAGCTTCTCCTCTGGATGACAAAAAATGATTAACCTGTGTATAAAACTAGAGAGACTAAAATATTTTCATTGCTTATTATCTTGCTATCCATACCCATAAAATAGAACTTCCAATTTCTCAGTTTTTGTCGTATCTTTTGTTTAGTCTCTTCTCACATAACCTTAACTGCCATAATATAATCATTTTTAACCTATAATCTTAAGTACTCCATTTCATCATGTTCCCATAAAGATTGGTATTGCTGAACCAATTCATCTGTGGGTACATAGTTTACAGTTATTATCTTTGTTTTATCTTCATTAATTTTGTATACTGTAAAAACATGAAACTGTCTGACTGTTCCACAACACTGGAATGTCCTTTTTTTCTGATTTTACTAGGTAGAAAATATCATCTGCAAATAAAGCCAACTTTTCTTGACTACATACCAAATTATATCCTTGAATTTCTGAGTCCCTTATTTCCTTCGCCAATGGTTCTTAATATAACACAAATCAAGAGGAAAGTGGACACCCCTGTCTGGTTCCTCTGTTCAAACAGAACTTAAACAGAGAAGACCCAATCCCCCACCACCACACACACACTTTAATTTCCACCTCTAATCCCTCATATATCCTAATAATTTACTTTATTATTTTGTCAGGGAATGCAAATGTGTCCATTGTCCTACTCATAAAATCTCAGCTTAGTCTGTCAAATGCTTTCTCTGCATCAAGACCCACCAACAACAGTGACATTGTCTTACATTCTGCTTCCCTCTGGATCATCATTGTTCTGTCAATGTTGTTAAATGTTTGCTTTCCCTCCACAAAACCACATTCATCCAGATCTATCAATGTTGGCATCACCTTTGCCATTCTTTTAGCCAATTTAAACATAAACACTTTATAATCATGGTTTAGAATTGGAATGGGCCTATATGAAGCTGGATCTGTTGGGTCTTTACCATCTTTAGTTATTATAGCCACCACGGCTTTCTTCCAGGATGTTGGTACTTCTCATTTTAAAATGATATTAAACAAAAGCTTCCCGATCTTTATCTCTTTCTTCTCCCCTAGCTTCCAAACATCCACAAAAATACCATCTATTCCTGAAGACTTTCCTATAGATTGGTCACACATCATCATTTTTATCTCCTCCCCTTCTATCCTAACTGTTAGTAACTGAGTCCATCTCCCTCTAACTTTGGCATATTTAATTTTTCCATAAACATTTCCATTTGTACTTTTTCTTGATTTCCACATTTCTCTGCTTTATATGGATTTTCATAAAATTCCCAAAACATGTCTAACACCTCTACATGATTTATTTTTATTTTCCTTGTTATAGACTCACTAAGCTTGGCAACAGCCCTATCTACTTCCTGTTGCCTGAGCCATTGCACTAAGATTTTTTGTGCTTTGGAGTTATTGTCAAAAAGAGTTGCTTAACAGAAATCTTTCTAAACTATTCCCCTATTCTGCAATATTTTAACCTTTGTCAGTTCCTCTAAATAATTCTTGTAACTTTTTAACAATATCTCTTCTTCTTTTATTTCTACTTTATTTTTTTTTAAACTCCACTTTAATTTTTTCCCACTCCCTAGCTATATTTTCTGAAGAAATGTCTGTTTTTCCCAACTCAAGAATAATTTACAATACCCATTCCTTAAATTCTTCTTTGTTTAACAGATAGATGGGGAAGCACCAGTGTCTCATTTTTATTTCATTAGCCTGCCTTTTTATTTTCTTTATTATTGGTGCATGATCTAAAATAGTTATTGGATATGTATCAAAATGTTCAATTAAATGCACACGTTCCTGTGAAATATGATTTCTGTTTAGCCTAGCCTAGTTTTTGTACCTTGGGGAATAATATGTAAATTTTCTCTGAGCTCCTACTACTGAATTCATATCTTCCATACCAAATATTTTCATAAATTTCTTTAAAAAATTTCCCTCTTTTGTTATATACATCCTTAGTGTTAATATTCCCTACTGAAAGCTAATTATTTCTCCCAAACTGTTTAGGTGGAATGTAAATCCACGCTAGAGTAACCCTCCTCCCTTGTCAATAGTCCATTAGTATTACAAATCTGCCATTATTATTTTCCTTCTTCTATCACTATTGGAGCACCTCTAGCAATTAATATAAGTACTCCCTTTTCCTTTGTCCCAGATATTCTACTGAATAACCATCCTGAAATCTGTTCTTTATCAAATTCACATGCTTAGTTCTTTCCAAATGTGTTTCCTGCAGCATAGCTATTTGCACTCTGCATTTTTAAATATAGTTCACTACCCTTTCTATTTTGTACTTACCTGTGAGACTATTCACATTCAAATACAATATGGAAAATGACATTACAATAAGAAGTTATTATTCCCACCTGTTATTTATAACAGCTTTTTAATGCCTATGTTCAGCTTTTGTGTTACATGCATACACAGATGTTTGGCAGGTTGATCTTTTATACAGTTGTTTCTTGTCATCATATCAATTTGAACCTATGTCACATCTTATAAGATGTTTTGTTTTAATGAAAACCCTCAAAAAAGCCCACACCCCCTGAACCTATTAACTTAATACAAACACACAAAACTAAGTACATCTTCAAATAATGAAGTAGAACCCTCCTAATAGGAACAATTGTCCCAGACTGACAGCTATACTCACAGGCTTGAAATGACCTATAATGAAGGTTATCCATATTAAGGTGCATGATACAGCCTGTGTTTCTACTTACACTAAATGTTGTCTGTTTTTGTTCATAGGTAGGTACTAGGCTATTGGCCCTGGGGCCTATACAAGCCCAGCCAGAAAGGTACCCTGGCTCTTGCCACCCAAGAAAATTATTTTCCTGTGCCACTGTCGAGCAGAGCCACAGAGGTGATCCCCGGGGTGAATTTCCTATTTCCCATCCAATCATCAAGATTTTTCTTGAAGAGTGCTAATGAGGAGCTTTGTTTGATATAGATAGGTAGTTTATTCCAGAGTATGGGAAGTCTCTGGGACAGGAATCTATCCCTCCGGCATGTTCTGTTTATTGTGGTGACAAGGTTTAGGTCCTTAGAGCGTGTAGCTCGGAGGGATTGGGATTTCTTTGTCCTGTCTTTATTCCTCTCCCAGATGTAGAAAACAACTTGAATGCTTTCTGAAAACATTATCTTTTAGCCACTGAAAGAAACAGTATTGTTTTCATTGCCATTATTAGCTAGTCTTAACAGCAACATGAGAAACAGATACATAGATACCTTCAGCTATAAGTTTCTCATGCTGTACTGTGAACATTTATTTTCTAAAGGAAAACTTTGCATTATATTCATTGTTCTTTTATTAACTTGCTTCCACTTAAAATGTGTTGTTACATCAAGTCAAGGACCTTAATCAAGTCATTCCCCTATGCAAAAGTAAGAAAAAGCATAGCGGTTTTACTTATATCATGTTCTTTTGTCCAGATGTTTTTCTCTTTTGATACTGCAGTGCTTACATTTCCTAAAACTGAACAAGAAGAAAGGGAAAAGGGCACCTGTTTACTTTAGTGTCCTTGTCACTCACAAAAATAACTGAAAAAAAGCTTTACTATACAACATGCTACATGTCTTATAAACATACGTTTTACTTAGAGTTATTTCTTTCCTTCCTCTTCCCATCTCCTTAATGTTCTTTCAATCATTAATGACATGAAGTAGGGCATATGTTTTTGAATCCCCTACAAGGCTAATAAAATCAAAAAAGTCCAATATTTCCAGTTTTTCTTGTTCCACCATATTTCATAAATTGATACTTTGTAATCCCACATTTATTCATTAATTTCTGAGTTGCTGATTTTCTTCTTGTTGATCCCAATCCCCCAGCTCCAGTCTCTGGTTAATTTCCAATATACTCCTGGTTTGTCTAATCAAGTCCTGTATTTTTTTCTGTCTCTCAAGTATTTTCCTTTGCAACATTGGAAAAGGTTTCACTGGTATAGTCTCTATGAGCTTTATTATCAGAAGAATAAGAAGCAAAATCACTTTCTGTTTGATAGCTCAGTTTTTGTTAGGCAAAGTTTTGTATTTTGCTCTTAGCATGTTCAACATTAAAAAAAGATTCTGACCCTCCATGAAATAATATTCCGAAGATAGCTGGATAAAGCAGCTTGAATCTCACACCTGTTTCTCATCATTCATTGACTGCTGGAATACATTTACTCCTCTCCTGCTTGGCATACAGTGAGAAATCATTTTCCACACTCTACTGTCTCCAATGTTTAGTACTTTGTCCTTCTGACACAGTTTTATTAGAGTCAATTTTTTTCTGCTGGTAGGATTACATCTTTACTATTAGAGGTCTTGGCTGCTTTCTTATAGCCAGGTTTGGTGCATACACATGAGCCCTTTCAATTAACAAATCCTGCTGTGGAATACCAGCCCAGTTGCTTATTTGTTCATTCATAAAATTAATACAGTCTGCTCCTTCCAGTTTCTCTGGTACAGCTGAAAATCTCAAGTTTTCCATACTTGCTATGTCCTCTAATTCTACCATTTTTTGAAACATCTCTTTCTTGAGCAGTTTCATACTCAACCAGCCTTTTCTTCATTTTGACCTCTGATTTTTGCAGTTTTATCTGCTCATTTGAATATTATTTTAAAGCTTCTTTTATTTTTTCTCCAGCATTTTGTTATTTGAGTTGATATACTCCAGTGTTTCATTTATTTTAATTAGCTCTGAGCACATTTTAATTCTTTTCCTCTATATTACTGGAAGTCATGTATTGCACCAAAGTTTGAGCTTGAACAGCTGAACAGCTGCAGGATTCTTCCCAGTCAGTGTTTTCTCTCACTTTTTGTGTTTAATTTTCTTTCAGGTTCTTCTTTGCCAGCATCCATGCAGTGCACTTACTAGCCAGTAACTGAAATTTTCCCCAAAAAAGACAAATTCACTGGCTCTCTTTTCTGAGTTTTTGTTTTTACAATGGGAGAGCTGAAATTAAGCTGTTACAGTGTGCAGCTATCTTGGAAGTCATGGAATATGTTGTTCTAGCTCTTTTTAACAAACTTAAAAGAAGAACTTCAACTGGCTTTGAAACAGAGTTCAAATGGCCTTGAGTGAGACAATACTGAGTTTGACAGTATATGGCTCTTCCATAAACAAATTACACACTTATCATGCTCATCCTGTTGAGGAATTTTCTCTCAACTGGAGCACCTATGTGACACATACAATGATTACAAAAGGGTATCCACCCAAAGACAACAAATTGCAAAAAAGTTCAACAATATCAATATTAAATGAGTTCTTCTGTAAGAAACCAGAGGAACAGACTACAAAACTTGGAAATGGCAGAACAATACCTAAATAAGCAGATAAACATACTAGTGGAAAAATTTACAACCATAACAGTTTTGTGTTTTTTAAAAGCAACAGATGAACGAGTCAAAAAACAAAAAATAGAAAGCTACAAGAGGATAAAAATAGTCTGCTTGAAACAGCAGAGAATGTCAACTGAAAACAATGAGGTGCTAAGATTGACCCAGGCCACAAACCAAAATTCTTAGAAAGTGGAGAAACTGCAAAGATAAAAACTGATAGGGTTTTCTAACAACAGAAGCTGATAGTAAGATAAAAAAAATTCAAACTCTGTTAGCACAATAAAAAAATAGTCTAGGGCTGTTTAGGAGATCATACAAACATTTTGCCCAGCAACAAAGTTCCGAATGAGAAGCAGCATGGTGAATTGTGGAATAGGGGGTAAATACTCAGCAGCCTCGGAAAGTCTAAACTGCTGAGGGGTGCCTAATGCCTGTGGCCTTTGTTTATGAATTATTTAGGGTGGACCCACTTTTCTAAGGTAATGGTCCTAAAGAAAAATTACAAAGATGATGTCATATTGTTAATTAGTCATATTTATGAGTGGATTTTTGTTAGACAATATGTGAACAAGAGATTATATGTTTATAACTAAAATGGATAGATTTGTCATTGAAAAATGATGACTATATCTTGAAATTCCACCATATAATAATTCACAAAGTTATTACTAATCTAGTTTTAAATACATTAAAAACTGAAAACAATTTACTCAAAAAGCATTCATGCAGAATCAAGTACCAGAAAATACAAACTGTTATAGTACATAACATACATTTAAAGGCTGCCTACAAAGAAATGAATATAGATTACATCAGTCAAGCACATCTTGCAGTATTGTAACAGGCTCTGGGTACCAAAAGTATACATTTTGAGGTAGCTGTACATTTTATAAAATTTATGGAAAGTATGCCTAAAATATAGAGGAAAAAAAGAAGTTATGTCTTACCATAATGTTCCATCTGTATTGTTGATCCTCATTCAGTCCATGTCGCATGGGTATCGGTTCCGAGCTCGGAACCGAGCCGGACATTTTCCAAGCTCGCTTCAGCTTCAAACTCTCGAGCTAAACTCTTACCCACAATCTCCCTCTCCCTGTTACCTCAGATTGAGTTTACAAGTTAAAGAAGGTAGAGGCTACCTCTGGTCAAATAACCTAAGAGAACTGGATGGTGAGATCCACTAGAAACTACAGGAGGGGGAAGGAGGGAGGGTCATAATGACTGAACAAGGATCAGCAATACAGATGGAACATTATGGTAAGACATAACTTCTTTATCTGATGTTGTTAATCCTCGAACATTCCTTATGCATGGGACAGAGTCCCCAGCTACCTCTATTCCTGGGAGGCTCTCATGGAAGGACATTCCTGAGCACCATAGAACTGAAAGATGCTCTTCCCCTGGAGGCCAAATCCAATTTGTAATGATTGATGAAGGTATGAGGCATGGCCCAAGTTGCAGCTGCACAGATGTCATGTAAAGAAGCTCTGGCATGGAAGGCAGCAGAAGTTGCCACCGACCTTGTTGAATGAGCTTTCATGGTAGTAGGCAACAAGATATTACGTTGTGTATAAATAAAAGTCACACAGTCCTTCAACCATCTAGCTAATGTGACCTTAGCAACAGCAGATCCTAATCTAGATCCAGAAAAAGCCAAAAATAACTGGTCAGATTTACAAAAGGGTTTAGTCCTGTTTAAGTAAAAATTGATTTGCCTGTGTATATCTAGGGTATGTAGGCAATACTCTCCTCTATTTGAATGGTTGGGAAAGAAAACTGGCAATTCAATAGTTTGATTGATGGACATTTCAGAGATCACTTTAGGCAGAAATGATGGATTAGTTCTCAGAGACACTCTATCTCTGTGGAAAATCAAGTATGGACTCTTGATACATAAAGCTTGAAGCTCAGAAATTCACCTGGCAGAAGTAATGGCGACCAAAAACAAGGTTTTCCATGACAGATACTTGAGGTCGGAAGAAGAGGCTGGTTCAAAAGGTGCCATTGTCAGAGCTTGTAGAACTAATGATAAATCCCATGGTTGAATAGGTTCTCTAAAAGGTGGTTTCAGATGATTCACACCTTTTATGAAGGTCATGCACAATTTATGGGACATAAGAGGAATCTTGGACACCTTCATGAAAATTAGAAATTGCAGCCAAATGAACTCTAATGGTAGATGCTGATAGGCCTGATTGAAACAGGTCGGCCAGATAGTCTAGTATTATCGACACTGGTGCTGAAAAGGGTTCTACTTGTTTATCTTTCAGCCAACAGGTTAATCTTTTCCACTTGCTCAGATAAGTAATTCTAGTGGAAAACTTACAAGAGACAATGAGAATATCACGTACTGGTAAAGAAAGATCATTCTGCCTGGCAATCAAGGGAATTGGAGTAGCCAAGCCGTTAGCTTCAGGCTGTTCAGATTGGGATGAATCAGGTTCTGTGGGTGTGAGATCAACCCTGGGATTGGATGGAGAATCCATGTTCGATCTAGTAGGTGAGGCTAAAGGAATGGGAACCAAATCTGTCGAGGCCAATATGGTGCTATAAGAATTACCTTGCTCTTCAACCACCGGGCTTTCTTCAGAAACTGGGGAATGAGAGGAAAGGGCAGAAATGCGTAGAGAAGACCCAAGGGCCAAATGTGGACTAGAGCATCCCTGGGTGACTGTCCCAGAGGGGGAATCAGGGCGAAGTAGTTGCTACATTTGTAGTTGATCAGGGATGCAAAGAGATCGCAGCAAGGGTGGCCCCAGCAGTGGAAGATCTCCGCCGCTATCAAGGGATTCAGGGACCACTTGTAAGGTTGAAGAATGCACCTGCTGAGTCTGTCTGCTATCACATTGGAAATCCTGGGAATGTGCTTTGCTAGAAGAAAACAGTTGGTAGCCATCGCCCATTGCTATATCCTCATGGCCTCTCGACAAAGGGGGTAAGATTTGGTTCTACCTTTCTTGTTGATGTACCAGACCACCGCCATGTTGTCTGATTGAATCGCAATTGTCCCAGACGGCAGCAGGGGATGGAATGCTTGCAATGCCAGAAGCACCACCCTCAGCTCTAGAACATTTATATGCAGATGGGCCTCCAGTTGGGACCAAGTGCCTTGGACTATCTGTCCCAGACATAGCCCCCCCACCCCATCAGGGAGGCATCCATGGTCACTGTGGCCTTGGGTTGCTGGGGGTGGGAAAGGGGCGAGACCATTGTGAGAGATTGTGTGTTATCCACCAATTTAAATCCTGTTTGCACCTGTGGGTTACTCGAATCATGGCTGAAAGAGGATGCTGAAAAGGATACCATTGGGGGAGCAGTAGCCATTTTAGAAGCCTCATGTGAAACTTGGCCAGGGGAACAATGGTGATGGAGGCTGCCATGGAACCCAACAGCTGTAGAACCGAGTGAGCCATGGATTTTTCCCTTGAAAGGATTGGAATTAGTTGTTGCTTTATCCTTAAAATTCTGTGCTCTGGAATAGTGGCTCTGCAGTTTTTTTGTGTCCAAGATAACCCCTATGAATTCTGTTGACTGAGATGGGGTGGGATTGGATTTCTGCCAGTTTATGGTTATGCCTAGCCTTTGAGCAGCGAGGAGAGAGTATGCCAGGGCTTTTTCCAGTAGATGTCTGGTGGGGGTGGAAATGAGCCAGTCGTCTAGGTATGGAAACACCTGGAATCCTTGAAGTCGCAAGTGAGCTGTGACAAATGTCATGCACTTTGTGAACACTCTGGGGGCTGTAGAGAGTCCAAAGGGCAGTACTCTAAACTGGTAGTGACTGACTCCCACACGGAAGTGCAGAAATCTTCTTGAAGGCCTGTCCACCTTTATGTGGTAGTACGCATCTTGAAGATCTACAGAGCACATCCAATCGTCTTTTTCCAAAAGCGGGGGGATAGACTGTATAGTGACCATCCAGAATTTTACTCTCACAAACTTGTTCAATGCACTGAGATCCAAAATTGGTCTCCAGTCCCCAGTTTTCTTTGGCACCAAAAAGAGTCTTGAGTAGAATCTGGATCCTATCTGGTCTGGAGGGACTATTTGGATGACTCTTTCTCTTAGCAGCTTTTCTATCTCTAGTACTACTTCTTCCCTTTGACTGGGTGGAACGTCGGGAAGATTTTTTGAAGGGACGGGACAAAGATCGAAGGGGATATGATAACCTCTGGTTATGATCCTTTGTACCCAAGAATTGGTGGTGATAGTTATCCAGGCAGAAGGGTAAGAGGAGAAACGTCCCCCAACCACCTCCAGAGGAAAGGAGTTGGGCCACTCTTCAGGAGTGCTGGTAGGATTGACCAGGGAAAGAATCCCTGGAACCCTGATTATGCAGTCCCCCTCTACCTCAAAAGGAGTGTCTTCCCTGTGAGTTTCCCACTCTGCCTCTGGGGGAGAACTCGGCCTGTGTGTCACAGAAAGGACCCTGAGATTTCTTGAACCATATCTTCCCACTCTTTTGGTTTTGGAAGAAAGCCCGTTGAGGGGAAGAATAACGGACACCTATGGCAGAAAGGGTCTTACCATCTTGTTCACATCTGCCCAGTGTGCTTTTAACTTTGGGCCCAAACAATGAGGAGGGCTCAATGGGGGCATTAAGAAAGGAAGACTTAAAAGGTTCCATGAAGTTGCACAAGCGCATCCAGGCATGTCGCCTCAAGACCGCAGCCAAACCCGCCGCTCTAGCTGCTTCTTTTGATGCATGAGATATCAATCGCATAGAGGAGTTAGATATAGACTCAATGGTGGCCAGCTGAGAGGCCACTTTATCACAGACCTTGTCAGACACTGCACCAGCCAAGGTTTCAGAGAGCTCAGAAACCAGATCCGTTTGAAGCCTGGTAAAATGTGCCATATAATTCACGGACCTGATAGCAATGGTGCGCTTCCCTATTCTGTCCAGGGCCCGGGACTCTCAGTTAGGCAGATGGACAGTCTGGCTTTCTTCTTCTGCCAGATCCTTTTTTGTTGCGGCTGCCATCACCAAAGCATCTACAGGAAGAACTTTAGACCAATGGGGATCTGAAGCAGGAGGGGACAAGATATTATCTGGCCTCCAGGGAATAGCTTCAACAGTAACAGGGGCCTTCCAAGCATGCTGCATGATGAACTTGACAAGTTCATCGGCAAGTGGAGTAACTAAGGAGGTAGGGGGCCGGGCACGAAAGGCCTGCAGGAACACAGATTCCTCAGTGGTCAGATTAGAGGGCTGCCAGTCACCTCTCTGTTTCAGGATTTCAAGGATATCGCCAAAGGATACCTCAGAGGGTGACCGAGGGGATCCTTCCCCCTCATCAAAATCTGTGTCTTTGGTGAGGGACTCCTCTGTGGAGTCCATGTGCTTCCTCTTACATGAACTTTTCCGGTGGACCTCCTCAGTGGGAGAAGCTGAGAAAGACAATGGAAAAGGGGATTCCTGAGGCCTTTGCACCCAGTGTCTGCTAGGTGCGACTTGTGAAACCAGTGTACCAGAGGAGGGCAGAGGTATAGACAGTCTGATATCACCAGCAGCAGTGAAAGCCTTCTCCATCAGTTGGAAGGCTGATCCACCTGGAGAGGAGTGTATGTCTAGGACAGGGGGAACTCCTCCCCTATGTGGCTCAGCCTGCCGACTTGGAGTCCCTGGATGGCTGTGGAGCAGCAAGCTATGCGTGTCACAGCTGACATCCTGGGTAATAGCAAAACTTTCCTGCCATGAAGGCAACTGTGGTTCCTTAGTGAGATCCATAAAGGGAACCGCAGAAGGGGAAGACTGTACTAAATCCATAGACTTCAAAGGCAAAGAAGGAGGAGAATAAGAAGGTGTCTTTGGAGATGGGTGATCACCTCCCAAGGAAGGATAGTTCCTGGGGGGTGGAATACCTCTGGCCAAGAATGCCTGGTCCACAAGATGCAACACATCATGTTCGGAAAGACTTCTAGTGGACCTCACAGAGACTGAGGGAGAAACAGGCCTGTCCACAAAAGAGGCACACTCGGTGCCCATCTCATCTGACCACACCAAGGACAATGGTGCTGAGAAAGACTGAACTACTGTAGTCTGCACCGAAGAAGTCATCGGTGCCGATGTCATTGTCTGCACCGACACAGGGATTGGTGCTGAAGTGGTTTTTGGTGCCAATGCTGGAACCGACAAAACTGGAGTCAACAATAAAGGCTTCAGTTCCGAGGAAGATCTCAGAGCCGACGCGGTCAAGGTCTGCGCCAACTGAATGGTCGGTGCCAATACAGTGGTAATGGTCTGAACCAAGGAGCCCCTCGGTGCTGATATGTAGAAGGCTACAGGAAAGGACGGAGTCAAAATCACTAATGGAGCTGATGGCCTCAGTGCCGAAGGTCTGGGTACCGAAAGCACTGGAGCTGACTGAGAGAGCTCCGGAGCTGAAATTTTTGCCTTTTTAGGTTTTGGTTGATGAGGGTCCCCAGCCGGGGATGAAGGCAAGGATTTAGCCTTAGTAGAAACATCCATTTTCTTATGGGCTTTAGGAGGGGTTGAGACCTCTGACCCAGAAATAGCCTCTGAAAATGGAAATTTTTATAAGTCCCTTCAGTATCAGCTTATTTTTCCTTTCTAACAAAGTTCTATTAGAAAAGTTCTCACAAATAGTACAAGGTGGTTCAACAGATAAATGGGAAGCTCCCAAACAATAAACACATAAAGAGTGTGCATCAGAAGTAGGCAGTTTGGTTCCACAATCAGAACACTGCTTAAACCCCGGACTACCTTTTTTTATCTGCCATATTAACTAATAGAAAAATACCAACAGTGGTACAAGATAGTACCCGAAGGTATAAAAGAGAAAGGGAAAGGGATTACCAACTATGGTAAAGAGAAAATTACCTTGCAGTGAAAAAGGTAAGTAAAGGACAGAAAAAACCTGAGGAAATTATGAACGCTAGATGTGATAGGGCAAGAGACAATAAATTATCAACTTTTCTGACAGAAAAGTAATTTGTAAAGCAATTAAACAACAATTGACTGTACTTATCTCAAGAGAAGTAGCTTGACACGACCGGATGGCAGCACGGCAAACGAAATCTGAGGTAACAGGGAGAGGGGGATTGTGGGTAAGAGTTTAGCTCGAGAGTTTGAAGCTGGCACGAGCTTCAAAAATGGCCGGCTTGGTTCCGAGCTTGGAAATGATACTTATGCCTAAGGAATGAACGAGGATTAACAATATCAGATCATGGGTTTTAGATGGCTGGAGTAATGTCTCTGTATAATAGGAATTATGCTCATTTATTAATGTTAAATATACCCATACACAAATGTTCAGTATTTTCATTTTGCAATCATTTTTGGACATCAATTGTGGTTTCAATAACACTAATTTGAAAAAAAAATGCAATGATTATACTCCCCCACAAGGTACTTTAAGAGACTATATATATACTTTGGGTAAAAAGTTTAATGCTATTAATACTTTAAAACTGGACAATACTTATTTGATGAAATGTATTGAATGCAAAGTTGTCCCCAAGGGGCTTAGATTTTTTAAAAGACCGATGAGTCTTAATATTACTACAGTTATAAAAACTGAATTTAATTTATTATTTGATTCTTTTGGTATGTCATTTATGCAATCACTAATTAAATATAATGATGAGTTATTGGTTTTAATGTTGTTGGAGGTAGAAAAATTAAATGATTTAATATTGAATGATTTATTATTCCCTCAATGGGAAAAATTATATAAGAAACAATTTAATATTGTGGAATCTAATACTAAGAAAGCTTTTGAAAGGAAACAACATAAATTACAGAGGGATATTGAACAGTACCAAAATAATACAGCATATTTTTGGGAAAAAACAACAAATTCCGTTCTGTTAATCAACATCACATGAACACTTATGATAATGACTATACAAAGACTTTTATGAATAGAAAACAAGAAGATTATAACAATTATCATAACAATAAAACTGATTTTTATGATGATTACAATGCACATTTTTTACATCAGGGCAAAAATCAAAGACATGTAAGGGAGAAAAAATGGGGATGGCATTACAAAGAAAATTTCCCTTAATGTTGCCCGACAAGCCAAATAAGCAAATATATAATACATCAGAAATTTTTAGAAAAAATGGTGACAATAATTCAATTATTTCTATCCCGATTTCCGGAACCATCAGTAGATCTAATGATGATGTTGTTGACACGAATACAACTGAATGAAAATAAATATCAGATAGTTTGAGTACTAATATAGTTAATGAAGGAATAGTCAACACTTATAAACATTTTAAAATTTATAATTATACAGATTTAACATTGAATATGACCCATTTTAACTTGTTTTCTAGGGGTATGAAATACATACCCACTACCAGATTTAGACTAGTTGACAATCTTATTGAGTTCAAGAAATACATAAGGAAATTAAATTTGGCCATTACTTTTGATAATAATAATGACAACAAGTCCCATAGTGTGTATAGTACACTTAAGAAAAAAAGTACATTTATTCCGCCTATGCATCCAGTTATATCAGTGTATGACAAGACAGTTTCTAGACAGATATACCAATTACAAAAACGTTCTAAAAACACCTACACATCTAGTAATTTACCTGAAGATGAATTGAGACTGTTACAGGATTTGAGGAATGATACCAATATTAGAATTATGAAACCCAACAAAGGGGTAGGATTGTTATATTCGACAATACAGAATATGTATCTCAAATACATCAAATTTTATATAATTCTGGGAATTATGAGATCGTATCACTTAACGAAATCAATATAGCACACCGTCGTATTGACTTACATATTGAAGAATTTTTAATAGACAATAGAATTACTATGGATTTATACAAATATTTGAAGGTTGAACATCCCATCTTAGCCTCCATTGTGGGAATTCCAAAAGTTCACAAATCTATTGAGCAACCACCATTTAGACCTATAATATCTGGCAGCAGGTCTAAGACCTTTCCTTTAGGGACTGCTGTGGACAGATTCTTAAAACATATTTACGATAGAATCCCACATTTAATGAAAGATTTGTGGGATTTTTTGCGTAATTTTCCTGTTAATTTATGGCATCTGGAACTTATTTTTGTTACTGTGGATGCAGTTGATTTATTCTCTAGTATTCCTAAGACTGAAAGACTAGAGGCTTTTTCCAATAGCATTAGGAAATATGGGGGCTATGAATGGGATCATGTTTGCTTAATTATAGAACTTATGTCCATAGTATTGGACAACAATTTTATTGAATATGAGGAAGAATTCTTTCGACAAACGAACGGTGTTGCTATGGGAGCAGCTTGTGCCCCAATATATGCCAATCTCGTCATGCTTGATTGGGAGGAGTCCAAAATATTTGACAGTGAATACTTTAAATATGTTAAATAATATTCGCGATATTTGGATATTTATATACTATGGGACGGCAATATAGACATGTTAACACAGTTTATTGATTTCTTGAACTCAAGTAGTTCCTTCTTGAAATTTACTTATACTTTTAATAAGGAAGGTCTACCATATTTGGGCACCTTAATCTCCAAGGGTGACAACAGTTTTAAATCGAGGCTGTATAGGAAACATACTTTTTCTAACAGCCATTTAGAATTTTCTAGTTGCCACCCTAGAAAATTATTTACTAACATATTCAGAGGTCAGATTATTCGGGCCATTAGGATGACCTCTACACATGCCGAGATGTTAGAAGAAGTTGGATTTATTATTAATCTTTTCAGAGTTAGGGGTTATAACATTAATATGCTTAATGATATTAGTAAAAATATCATTAATGGATGGGGGACAAAATATATACCTCTATTGGGACAAAAAAATGACACCAACAGGTCAGTTAATTATACATTAGACACTACTTCCATCAGTACTAACTATGGAAGAGCGTGTGTTTTAGAATATGGCCCATATACAGGGAAAATTAAGCAAATTATTAATAGTAATTGGAAAATTATTATGGTGGACCAAGGAATGGAAAAAATTTTGGGATCACAACCAATATTTGTATACAAAATGGGTCGGAACTTGAAAAAGTATATAGAGAGAGTTAATATACCTAGACATTTTGCTAATAATAAAAAAAACACAAAATGTGGCAAATGCAAACAGTGTTTTGCTATATATGAAGAAAGCCACATTATTTTAGACAATATACATAAATCTAAAATAACATTTGTTAGTGGAAACTGTAACACCAGATGGGTTATTTACTTAGCAAAATGCACAGCATGTTCTGGATTCTATATAGGTAAAACAGAACGGAAACTGCATAAATGAATATATGTGCATTATTATAGTATTAAGAGTTGTGACGAAAAAAACGCCTTATACAAGCATATAAAACAATATGGAAATACACATACATTTAAATTTGCAATTTTGGAAAATTTGTCATGTGCACCGAGAGGGGGCGATTACAAAGTATTATTGTCATACAAGGAAATATGGTGGCAGTTTTATACTGATGCTTCTAATCCACCAGGATTAAATGATTTTATTACTATAAAACCTGCATTATTATTCACATAGATATTTATATAGATGGTGCATCTAATTTTTATGTATATATATATGTTTATTACATGTTTATGGTATTTATAAGTTATTAAATATATCAAATATACTAAAAATTTAAATTTTATTAGTATACAGTTGACATTGTTATATTATTATTTCATATTTATTTATTCTAATATTATTTATTACTTATTATCAATTACTTACTAAAAAAATTTTCAGATGGACATAACGTGTTTAGGATATAATGTTTTTATTGTATTTTATTGTTTGTACACCTTTAAGAACTTATGTTACAAGGTAGCGTTTTGGCGCTAAAAAGTTTTTAAAATGAATCTATTTCCTGTTTGTAACAGTTCTGATGAAGCTCGTATTTTGTGAGTGAAAGCGCTTAACTTTTCTTGTTGTGTTTTACAATTCATTATTTTTGCATAATAAATTCAGTTTTTATACTCGCTTGGAGTTCTTTTTAGACCAGGCTTGGCGTCTCATGACACTTAGGAGTACAGCGTTTTTTATTGAGTTTTTGTTTGTGTTTCTTGAACGCTGTTTTTCCATTTGGATTATTGTTCTCTGTATAATAGGAATTATGCTCATTTATTAATGTTAAATATACCCATACACAAGTGTTCAGTATTTTCATTTATAACACCTATACATTAAAAAGAAAGGAGAGAAGAATGTTAAAACTAAAAACTAAAATCAGTTTCAAGACTGGTATAAAAGAACCAGGCTAATGCTAGACTAAAGGATAACTACTTAATGGTACCACAATTCACTAAGCTTTGAAAGTGCTTACTGAATTATGCTACCCTCCACAACAAACACAGACTTGGCTTTACTTAACTCAATCAGCAGTTCTGTTCTGCTAGTTAATTTCCATACTTTGTGGTAGCTTTTAACAAATAGTATATTAACCATAACTGCTCTCTTTATTATCTATACATTTTCTTTGAGCATATACTATTTCAGAGAGGAGGACAGCAGCATGTAGGACACAAGTTTGAATAATGTGCAGTTTGGCAAATGATGAAATTAGTCAAGCCTGGCACTGTACGGGGGAATCTCTGTTCCCCATAGTGCAGTACCTTTGAATTGATTATATTAAGTCTTATCAGTTTAGTGGGGCAAAATACTTTGCATGGGTGGAACAGCTTCAAAATATGCAAAAACACGGTGTTGAATTTTGAAAAGGCATTCAAAACCATGTCCCTGCTATTAGCACCCTAAACCCTTTCTGTTTAAAAACAGTGCATAATATGCCACCCATCTGACAGTGTACATTTAGTGCTTAAGTTTACAAGACATTGCTCTGCACATGTAGAAAATCATTCAGATTTAACAAATGTACTCTTTACTTAAGACAAATAGGTACAGTGGTGTTGTTAATATCATAAAATGGATATGATACCCACTAAAGATAGTGACTCCTTCATAGGAATCCACTATTTATAAATGTATTTTTGGCAGGCCTTCTTCAGTTTTTTCAAAGTGCAACCATACTAACTAACAGTTATGATTTGGCACCTGGAACATATTCATGTCTATATGCTTATACTGGATAATTGTTTTATAAATGTTACATATACTTTTAATGGCTGGTAAGTAAGGTTATGAAACTATGAAACATAGACATCATTAAAAATTACATATGATTCACTTGTAACATGATAAACTATTAGCCAATGTGTTTAAAACCTATTATTCATTTGACACCCAACTTGATCTAACCTGAGTATGAAGTTCATTAGCTCAAATTTCTAGAGGCATGTTTTTTCAGTGTTTAAATCCCCTTTGTGAAAAGCCAAGTTTTCAAAATTGAACTACAAATTGTTGTGCTTTACAGGCCTTTAGTTAAATGCAGACATGTTCTAAAAGGAAAATATTTAAGACATTTTCAACACATTTGCTGTATTAAAAGCATACCTTTCAACTGTCCACATTTTCTCAGAATGTCCAGATTTTTGCCTCATATTTTTGGTCTATTGCTCATAAAATGTTAGTGTTTTTTGGCAGGTCATTGAGGATTGAAGTCAGAAAATAATGGCAGACATTTGAGTTTCAGACTTCATTCCCTTTAGAGAATTTTCTAAATTCTAAGAGCAATATTTACAAATTGTATCTATTTTTAGGCAAATTCCCCAACATTATTTATGGCTCTGTCCAATTTTCTTGCACTAAGAGGTTGAGAGTTATGATTCAAAAACATCACACATTTTGCTTGATGAAAACTATGCCTCATGATTTCAAATATA
The DNA here is from genome assembly GCF_019279795.1 of Protopterus annectens. Classification (NCBI taxonomy): domain Eukaryota; kingdom Metazoa; phylum Chordata; order Ceratodontiformes; family Protopteridae; genus Protopterus; species Protopterus annectens. Next base: position 1,745,288,056 of record NC_056739.1, on the reverse strand, counting down.
AACTGAGTTGCATACAACTGACAAGCCAGTCACCAACAAAACTTGCAGTCCCACATGCACCATTTCTCATAGGAAATATCAAGGTATGTTTATTTGTAAAACTAGATGCATGCCAACCATAATGTGATAAGGTGCATTTCAGATAGCACACCTGAGCAAAATCACAATACTGAAAGGCTTTCTTATTTCTTTGTTTTATGAAAGATATGTGGGTAGTGGGGAAATAAATAGTGGGGAGAAGAGGAGATATGGTAGGTCATGGGTAGGACAAAAACAGGACTATGGTGGGAATTTGGGATTGGCTGAGAAATGAGAAAAGCAAGCAGTTTGGGGATATGCAAATGAATGTGGGGAAAGTACATCCTTTTCTAGCAAGCCAGCCTGCCAAAATGTCCTTCCTAAAACTGAAGAACAAAATGTGTGTGAAGCACACATATAACAAAGATGGAAAAAGAGTAAATCAATGGTAAATGAAACTGGGGGATATAAGCTGATCATGGGTAGGTTCTAGACAGGTGAAAAGAGTGGTGCAGGGTGTTATATATGATTGGTAGGGCAAATGAACTACCAAAAGCAAACTGCACATAATGAAATGCATCAAGCAACACAGGAGAAATAATGAAGTCATCATAGAATCAAGGCAAAGTACAGTTGTGTAAGTAAACTTACAGTAACCGTAGATGCTCAAATGATTACTGAAAGTAGCCATAGCTATATGTCTTATATCCTGCCAATGATATAACAGCCAGCCATATTCCAAAGCTTCATGGCACCTTCCTAAAATCACAAGCTTCAGTGTCAAACACTTCATAGCTTTCAGGGTAAGTGAGTGACAGAGGCTGTGCCCTGAGAGGACTTAGCTAGATTAAAAATATATATATATATTTATACACACCATGACAAAATAAAAAAACACAAAGAGAGATGGAGGGAAGGAGCGGCTACTGCAACAGTGATCACTTGAACATCTACTGTTATTTTCCAAGATGACTGCATGAGTAACAGCTTAATTCTAGCTTTCCCAATGTGAAAACAGAAACTTAACAAAGAAAGTCAGTGGACCTGGATTTCTGAGTAAATTTCAGTAACTGGCTAGTAAGTGCACTGCCTGGATGTCAGAAAAAAAGAAATACAGAGGACCTAAATGAAAATCAGCTACAAAAGGTGAGAAAAACACTGATTGGGAAAAGTATTGTAGCTGTTCAGCAAAAAGCAGTGCAAGCTCTAGACATGACTTACAGTAACCTTGAGGAAAGTATAAAACAACTGCACACAGACCTGACTAAAATAAATGAAATACTGATGGAGTATATTAACTCAAACAATAAAAGGCTGGAAAAAATGGAAGAAGCTTTAAACAGATCCGCAGATAAGGTGATAAAACTGCAAAACTCAGAGGCTAAAATGAAAGGCTGGCTAAATATGAGACTGCACAAGAACAGATGTTTCAAAAAATAATAGAATTAGAGGACAGAGAACACAGGTAAAACCTAAGATTTTCTGCTGTACCTAAGAAGCTGGAAGGAGCAAACCATATTCATTTCATGAAAGCACAAAGAAGCAACTGGACTGGTATTCCACAACATGAATTGTATGCTCCAAACCTGGCTATGAGAAAACAACCTAGACCTTTAATAGTAAAGATACAATCTTACCAGCAGAAGGAGTTGATTCTGACAAAACTGTAGCAGGACAAAGTACTGAAAGTGAGAGACAGCAGTGTTTGCAGAGAATGACTACTCATTGTTCATCAGGCAGAAGAGGAATACATTTATTCCATTGTTCAGGGAATGTCGAGAAGCAGGGTGAGATTCAAACTGCTGTACCCAGCTATCTTCAAAATATTTTTCCCTGGAAAAACAAAATCATTTTTTGATGAAGTACATGCTAAGGAAGAAATAGAAAAGTTTGTCTAACAAAAAGTGAGCTGTGAAACAGCAGGAGATTCAGGTTCTTGTTCTTATGGTAATAAAGACCACAAACAGACTGTGCCAGTGAAGCCTTTCCCAGTGTTTAAACAGAAAATGCTTGAGTGAGAGGAAGAAAAAGGCACAGGAGTTGACTAAAATAATCAAGTGCACTGGAGATGAAGCAGATACAGGATTTCGGAGATGCAGATGAACAGGAATAGAACATGTAAATCTGGAAATACTGGACTTTCTTGGAGTCTGCTAAACCTGTATGGGACTCTAAAGCATATACCCTACTTCATGTCATTAACATTTGGAGAATAAAATCAGAAACTTGGAAACTGACAAATGTGGGATTACAAATCAATAATTATATTTATGAAACAAAAAACAAGAAAATATGGAAATATTGGACTTTTTGGACTTTGTTGAACTTGTAGGAGACTCTAAAGCATATGCCCTACTTCATTTCATTAATGTTTGGAAAATGCTCAGGAGGGGAGAAGAGGCAGAAAGTCAACTGCAAGTAAAACATTTTTTTAATAGTACAATTTAAATGGTGCATGAATTTCTTTGCATATTATAAAGTTTTTCAGTGTAATAGAATACTAAACAAAATAGATGCTCCTGTTTTTTTCTCCTTTCTTCTCTCTTTCTCCTTGTTCAGATTTAAGATATGTAGGCACTGCAATGTAAAATAAAAAAAAAAGATCTATTCTGAGATTCAATAATGGCTACACTGAGTGTACAACATTCTGAGCGAGCAGACAGCACAGACATAACTCACATCTTCTTGCTCCTAATTTTAGTTTTCCTACTGATATTGTTCTAACTTTAAATATTAACAGGAATTCATAAAGGTTACCACAAAGTGTAGACTACAAGTACACTTAGCATAATCTTTCTGAGTGACTAGAAATCACAAAAAGTTGATAATAATGTTCTTGAATACATATTGTGTACATTTAGAGTACATATAGTGTAAAGTTTATTGAATCTGTCCCCCAGTTAAAAGAGCATGACAAAAGAAAAAATAGTGTGCTTTTTCTCATTCTTGCATAGGGGAATGACTGGGTTAAGGCCATTAATTTTATATAGCAAGACATTTTAAGAGAAAGAAAGTAAATGAAAAAGCATACTGAACATTATGAAACTTTTTTTCTAGTAAACAGTTTTGTATCTGGTTCTCATGTCTTTAGCAGACAATCTGATAAAGAGAAATGGCTTGGAGAAAATGTTTTTTGAAAGCATTCAAGTGCTTTCCCAACTGAAAGACCTATAAAGATAAGGCAAAACCAAGCAGCACTTTATATTATCACAGGTCCTACCATGCATCTTAGCATGGATAATCTTTCCTTTAGTTTAGCTCAAGTCTGTGTGTGTGGCTGTCAGTTTGAAACATTTGTTCCTATTAGGAGGGTAAAAGTTCAATATTTGAAGATGTACACAGTTTTGTGTATCATACCTCTCAACCTGGAAACATCAAAAATCTGGACAAGGCCCATGAAAAATAGGTACAAATCTGTACACTGATTAACATAAAATTTGCATACATAATTATGTAACCTCACCCACTCCAATAGGATTGTTGGATACCAACTTTCAAATGCAAACTGAAGAACAGACAACCAAAATATGGCACCAGAGTCCCCCTGCAGCCATTCCAATTTCCCATTACCTGGCTATTTCATCCATTTACCATAAACACTAATGTGTGCATACTGCTTTACTAATACAGTGATTATTTGGATTTTATTTTTACATTTTACAGCCCAATGCATAAACAATAGACATCTGATAAACAAAACAACACTGTCTCACAATGAAAATAGACTTGGCATTAAAACATCTCTGCCCTTGAAACTCACATTTATTAAAACAGCATTGAAACCCACACCAAATTCAAAGAAAATGTATTTGGTCAGTGGTGGATACTGTTTTCAAATCACTGGCCCCTTGCACACAAAACAAGAAACATACATGTTTTCTTTGATACACCTTCCTGACTTTAAATTATATTCCTTGTATAATACAGCACACTTGTTGGACTATAGGGCTTTTGCTTAGGCCAGGGATGTCCATTCCATGCTCCATCAAATGAATAGGTCAGCTGGGTATAGCCAATGGTGCCATAAGGTAGGGACATATAGAAGTGGGGATGGGGAAAGTGATTTTAAGCCTGAGTGTAATTTGTAGTCATGCTGCTCTGAAGTACAATCTACTCTGCTTAGATAGGGTGACTTACACCTCTCCAATTTAATACACTTCATATTCATGTACAAAATGCATAGCCCTGGATCACATAAAATAGAATTTGCACGACTGAGAATCACCCAGTTAAGTAGTTTGTACAACTTCATCACATGAAATAGAATTTACATGACTGAGAATCACCCAGTTAAGTTCATTGTACAACTGCTCACCTGAACACTCTGCTGTACTGCACAACTAAATAACACAGGCACCTTCAACAAAATTAAAAGGCACACACCACCCTCACACACACACACACACACACACACACACACACACACACATACCCTACTACTACATTCAACTTACTTCTTTCCGTTCAGATAAATCCTTTCCATTTGACCAGACCTGAAACAGCCAGGAGGAATGAGCCTTCTAAATACAGCCAGAGCTTCTAAATAAAATAAATCCTTGCCGAAGCGACAGGCGAGCATTCTAAATCCGTTCCACACAGCCAGAGCTTCTAAAATATTCAGCTAACAGCCAGGCGAGCTTCTAAATAAAATAAATCCTTCAGCTAGGAGGAGCGAGCCTTCTAAATACAGCAGCCAGAGCTTCTAAATAACATAAATCCTTGCAAAGTGACAGGCAAGCCTTCTAAATCTGTTCCTGCTCACAAAGCATTTGAACTATATCTGGAAACCCGGAAATACATGCGTCGCAAGCTCAATTCCGACAGGCTGGTGGTAGCCCTGATGAGCTGACATCATCACGTATGCAATGACATCAGCTAAAGCGCGAAAAATGAAAAAGTGCAAAAAATAAAAAAATAAATTCGGAAATGAAAGGGTGCCACTCAGGAATTATGGCACCCCATTATTTGGACCCCAAAACTCAGTAAAAAATGAGTAATTCGGGACAGTTGGGAGGTATGTTGTGTATTATTATGTTAACAGGTTTATTGGGTGTGTATGTGTGTATTTTTGTTTGAGGGCTTTCAATAAAACAAAAGATTCAACAGGATGTGACATAGGCTCAAATGAAAATGACAAGAAACAATTGTATAAAAGATTAACCTGCCAAACAGTGCATGCATGTAACACAAAAGCTGGAAGTAGACATTTAACAAAAAAGCTGCTATACATAAAAGGTGGGAATAATAATCACTCAAGAATATGATTCTTTCTATAATATCTTTAAACATTAATGCCCTCACAGATAAATACAAAAAAGAAAATGTAGTGAACTATATTAAAATGTAGAACTTGGAAAGAAATGAACATGTGAATTTGATAAAGAAAGGTTTTCAGGATGGTTATTCAGCAAAATACCTGGGGCAAAGGAAGACAGAAGTACTTATATTAAAGGAGGTTCAATAGTAATAGAAGAGGATAAAAAAGACAATGGTAGATTTGTAGTACTAAGGGGCTACTGGCAAGGAAGGAGGATTACACTGGCATGTATTTATATTCCACTGAAAACTGCTATAGTGGAGCTTAAGAAAAGTCTAGGAGAAATAATCAGCTTTCAGCAAGGAATATTAAGTATAGGTGGGGACTGTATTTTGATTTGCAACAGTGAAGATGTGTCTGGGGGGGCCCAGAAGGGAAAAATATAACAAAGAATGTAACATTTTTAAAGAAATTTATGGAAGATATGAATTCAATACTAGGAGGTCAGAGTGAATTTACATATTATTCCCCAAGATAAAAAAAACTCATTAGGCTAGACAGAACTTACATTTCACAGGAACATGTGCATTTAATTCAAGGTCTCTACATGCACCCAATAACTATTTCAGATCATGCTCCAATATTAACTAAAATAATAACACAGGGTAATAAAATAAAAATGAGACACTGGTGCTTTCCTACCTATCTGTTGAAAAGACAGGAATTTAAGGAATGGGTAGTGGAAATTATTCAGGAGCTATTTGAGAAGTTAGAAATTTCTTCTGAAAATATAACTAGGGAGTGGGATAAAATTAAAGTGGAATTTAAAAATAGGGTGGAAATAAAAGAAAGGGAGATATGGTTAAGTAACAAGAATTACTTAGAGGGACTGAAAATGTTAAAATATTGCAAAATATGGGGAATGTCACAGAACCAAAGAGGAGCAACTGCAGAATTCAAAACAGAAAATAAGGGATTGTCTCGATAATATGCATGAGTTTAGAAAGATTGCTCTTAAGCAACTGTTTTTGACAACTCTAGAGCACAAAATCTTTTAGCACAACAATTCAAGCAACAGAAAGAGAAAGGGCTGCCAACAAGCTTAGGGAGCCTTTAACAAGGGATCCTGTAGAGGCATTAGAAATATTTTGGAAATTCTATAAAAGTCAGTATAAAGCAGATACATATAGAAATCAAAAAAAGGTACAAATGGAAATGTTTATGGAAGTATTAAATATACCAAAGTTAGAGGCAGAGGAGGCTCAATTACTAACAGTTAGGATAGGAAGAGACGAGATAAAAATGGTGATTTATAATGAATCTACAGGAAAGTCCCCATGAATAGATTGTATTCCTCTGGAAGCTTGGAAGCTGGGAGGGAAAAACTGATAAAGATCTTGAAGGTTTTGTATAACACTATTTTAAGAGGAGGAGAAGTACCAACATCCTAGAAGAAAGTGGTAGTAGCTGTAATACCTAAAGAGGGTAAAGATCCACCAGCTCCAGCTTCATACAGGCCTATTACAGTACTAAAACATGATAATAAAGTGTTTATGTCTATAACTGATAAAGAATTGCAAAAGTGATGCCAAAATTGATAGCTATGGATCAATGTGATTTTGTGGAGGGAAGGCAAACATTTGATAACATTAATACAATAATGATGATCCAGAGAGAAGCAGAATGTAAATAAATACCACTGCTGTTGATGGGTCTTGAGAAAGCATTTGACTGAGTAAGCTGTGACTTTATGAGGAGAGCAATGAAAGGATCACTGGTAAAATTATAAGGTTGATTAGGAGGATATATGAGGAATCAGAGGTGAAAATTAAAGTGATTGGGGTCCTCTCTGATAATCTCTGCTTGAGCAGAGGAATTAGGCAGGGGTGTCCTCTCCTCCTTTATTTGCATTATATTGAGAACCATTGGCAAAGAAAAATAGGGACTCAGAAATTCATGGATATAATTAGTATGATAGTCAAGAAAAGCTGGGTCTATTTGCAGATAATATTATTTTATACCTGAAAAACAGAAACGGACATTGCAGTGCTGTGGAACATATTGAGAGAGTTTCAAACTTTTTTGGGTACAAAGTTAATGAAGCTAAAACAAAAGCAATAGCAGTAAATTACATACCCACATACAAATTAGTTCAGCAATATCCATGCTTATGGAGACATGCTAAAATTAAGTATTTAGGAGTGTGGATTAACAATTATACCAGTGTGGCTGTTAAGGATATGTGGGAAGTGACTAAACAAAAGATAATACAAAAACTGAGAAATGGAAGCTCTGATATATGGATATTGATAGTAAGATACAAGCAGTTAAAATGTTTTTGCCCCTTTAGTCTTATACACAGGTTAGGCACATTTGTTTATCAAACAGAAGAGAAGTTGTGGATAGTAATTAATAAAGAGCTGAAGGATTTAATCTTGGAAGGGAAGATGGCAAGAGTCAAGTGGGATACGCTTATTCTTCCAATAGAACAGGGTGGATTGGGATTACCCAAGTTGAAGAGGCATTTCAGGACACATTTAGGGCTCCTATACATAGCACAAGCAGAAAACTATAATTCAAAGTGGAAAGAGATATAATGAAACTGGAGGGAAGCTCAAGAAATAAGTAGAGAATGGGATTTTGGAGGCAGACCTTTAAGGAGAACAACAAAACTCATACAGAATATTACATTCATAAAGTAGCAGAAAGTATTCTAAGTACTAAGCCAACATGGGAATGGAGAAAGAAGATTTTGCCAATAGGGATGACTGCAATTAGGGATACAGACAATAGGCAAGAGGAGGCTGGAATATATTGGGGAACCAATGTATTGGGAGCAAATAACTAGACAGGGAAAGGTAATAGAATGTGAAGACGCCAAGAACTTATTTGAACTGCAGGTTAGAGATCACCTTCCCTATCAAGGATTGATATCAGAGTATAAGCAAAGAGAAAGAAATAGGGGAGTCCTAAAAGAAAGACCAGCACTGGTAGAGTTTTTAGTAGAATGTAGAACAGAAGTTGCCATTAAAAAAGGAATAATTAGTAAAACATAAAATATTGAATGATAACTACAAGAATCAATCGGAGGAGATTAGGAAGGATTGGGAAGAAAGATTGGATAAGTAATTCACAACGAAACAATGGGGGATATATTGTTGTCTCCCAAATATGCAACAAAATCTAGAAGATTTAGAATCTCTGCTTGGAAGTATTTACATAGGTATTTTTATACCTCAAGTAAACCACAAAGAATTTTTCCTCAGGTAGACAGCAAATGTTGGGAGGTTTGATGGGGAAGGAAGAGGTAACTGGGAACATATTTTCTGGGATTGTAATGAGCTGGCAGACTTTAAAGATTCCCTGCAGATTGCTCTGTCAGAGATGCTGAGTGAGCAAATTGTAGTAAACTATGTAATGGTTGACTAACAATGACTGGATATATTAAAAGTGAAGTATAATGTTTGCAGCTACAGTTGCATTGGCATGCTTTGTAATGTATAATGTTTTCAACTGAGATTGTACTGCTATGGTTTATTTTCATTTATATAAAGGTAAGAGTGCCTATGCCATACATGATAATTTAATACAGATGTTTATTTTTTTTAAAAAAGAACATCTACTGTTATGATGTTTATTTACACAGCTGTAATATGTTTATCATATTGATCACTGTTGCACAAGCTTAACTATATGGACAGATTACCATAGCTTAGTATATTTAGGAGTAGCAGGGGAAGGGTCTAGAAGCCCTTGGCTAATGGTCCCAAAAAGACCTGATCTAGACCTAAAGAAGAATGTACAGAGGGCCAAGTTGCTGCTTTTAGAATACTTCTAGAATCCAATCCTTTCCAAAAAGTCATAGATGAAACCAAGGTCATGTTAGACAGATGAAGCCAAGGCCCTGTTAGAGTGGGCCTTGACCTTGCCTGGAATAATTTTATTGGTAAGAATAATACAAGCTCGAGACAACCATTTGGAAATAGTCTGTTTTGACACAAGTTGTCCTTTTTTTTTACCTTCACAAGACATGTACAACTGATCCACAGATCTGAAAAACTTTGTTCTGTTATGATAGTAATTGAGTTGCCTGTGGACATCTATGGTATGAAGTACCCTTTTCCCCTCATTTTTAGGTTCAGGAAAGAAAATGAGATGATGGATCGTTTGGCTTAAAGTAAATTCAGATACGACTTTAGGCATAAAAGAAGGGTTCATTCTCAAAGAAACCCTGTCTCTGTTGAAAATGAGATAGGGTTGACTCACCATTAAAGCTTGTAACTCAGATACTTTTCTTGCAGAGGCCAGTGCAATCAGTAAAACAGTTTTCCATGTTAAGTACCTCAAGTCAGCCAGATAAGCTGGTTCAAGTGCAGCAAGTGTTAACTAACACAAAATTAACATCCAAAGAGGAACCCATCAGTTTTCCTGGAAGTTTCTTAAGTAAAACCCTGTTCAAAAATATTTTGACATGAGAATGCATTGAAAGAGGAGGATTCATGACCAGAAAAGCTGAAATGACCAATAAATGAACCTTGAAAGGAGTAAGAAAGCCCATAGGTCAGTAGCTCACACAAATATTGTAAAGCCAAAGAAACACTAGCCCTGGGGTGCTGGTTATGCTGTTAGCAGCAACTAGAAAATATTTTCCATTTGCTAATATATGATTTCCTTCTAGCATGTCTCCATTAGTACCTGATGCATGTCTTCAGTATCAGGTGGCTAAAGGGAATTATGACCATATCATCCATGCAGTCAGCTGAAGTTGACTGGTGTCAGAGTGTATCAAACATGCCTGTTCTTGTGTGAGTAGATCCATTCTGGAAGAAAGCTTGTGGTAGTTGTCCCAGGCCATTTCTAAAAGAAGGGTAGACCACTGTTGCCCAGACCAGAAGGGAGTCACCACAATGATCTTGGAGGGACTCCTTCTGAATCTTCAAAAGTACCCTGGATATCAGAGTAAAGGGTGAGAAATCATGCAGGAATATTCCTGTCCAAGGAAAAGAAAAGGAATCTGTCTTCCAAGCCTTGTTCAATAGTCCTAGAGCAGAATTTTGACAGCTGACTGTTCAGGGAAGCAGCAAAGAGGTCTACTTTAAGAACTCCCCACAGATGGATCAAATCTTGGAAGGCCCCCAAACTAGTTTCCATTGAGGTCTGCCTTTATCCTACTCAGCTTGCCAGCCATACAATTTTTCTCTGACAGGAAGTAGGGTGCCGTAGAGTGAGATTATGCTGTGAAGCTATATCCCAAGCTAACATAGCTAGTCTGCAAAGTGGGTTCCCCCTTGCTTGTTGATGTACTACAAGAAAATGTGTTGTCTCTAAAACTCAAAAAACATCCACTGGTCTGGCAAGGAAAAGGACCACAGTCAACTGCAATGTTAGACTTAATCCACAGGTTTTATCATTAAGCCCTTTTGTCCAGATGGACTTCCGCAGAATAAAACCTAAAAACAATTCTCTATTTAAATATACACCCTAGATGATTTATTTAATTACCTCATTAACCAATCCAAAATTTAAATAAATTAAAATCAGTTATTTTAAAGCAATATTCCAAAATACTACAAAAAACATTTAATACAAATAGTTTTATTAAATCCCAGCTGTTTATCAGACTGGATTTTAGGATGCCACAAAGTTTCTTTCCTCAGCAGTTTATTCTTATAACTTCCACCTCTAAGATTTTCTGTAACATGCTCTAACACTGAAAAAGATATATTTTTAAAAAGATGCACAAGCAGAAGAATGTTTATATAAAGCATTGTTAGAATCTTTTATCCTAATGGCATATAAATGTTCTTTAATTCTAGTACACAACCTCCTAGTGGTCATGCTGATGTAAAAAGCCTGACAGAATGAACATATTGCAATATATACCATGCCCACTGAGTTAACAATCAAAATGTCCATCAGTTTTAATTCTCTTATCCATGTGGGACAACATAATAGAGGGACCTTCCCATATATAGTAACAAATATTACAGAAACCACATTTATACATTCCATTATTTTACTAGTCACATTATTTGGTTTTAAGGTGTTGTCAGTCTCAAGAAATTGTTTAATAACTCTACCTTTTCTACAGGTGAAACTAGGTGTAATTCCAACAGCTTTAGCAACATCAAACTTGACGCTGAATACTTTCCAGCTTTCAGGGATATTTTTAATCTCGTTGTCAACAGTCATATGTAAAATAAAACTGTTGCTAAAGTTAGAGTTGCTGTTATTGTCTTTATTCTTCAATGGCATTCCCCCTATTAAAATAGGCTAACATTGTTCAGACCTTTTTCTTATAAATTCCTATGCAAAAAGTTGTAATTCACTTAACTTATACTCTCTGTCATGAAACATGCCTACAATACATTTAATGGATTCCAAAAACTCTTCATGATCAATAGTCAACCTAGAAGCCCTTATCATCTGGTCTCTAGGAATGTTCTTTTTCATATATTTGGGATGTGCACTAGAAAAATGTAAATAGTGATTAGAAAAACATGCTTTCCTATATACTTTGCTTTTGAAGTATTTATGTTCATCCCACTTCACTGTGACATCTAAAACTGGAACACTAACACCCATATTCCCAAGGGTGAAACACAAAACATGTACATGTTATTAACATCATTTATAAATTTAACAATCTCTTCACAGGGGGCATCAGAAATAAAGAAGGGATCATCCACAAATCTTTTATATAACTTAACATGTTTGTCAAAAAAGGAACGCAACACAATCTGGATCTCCCACCAACCCGTGACGATGTTAGCAAAGGAAGGGGCAACTGTTGCCCTCATTGCCATACTCTTTTCCTGCTGGTAATATTGGTCATTAGAAATGAAAAAATATATATATTTTTCCCATATTGCGCTTATAGTGTCTCTGGAAATCTTACTGAATTTGGCCAACTAAAGTCTCAAATAATCCATTTCTTCCAAAATAAGAATGTTTCTGTATAAGGACTTTACATCTAACGTAAAAAGGGTAATGCAATTTGCCTCAGTGGAAAAACTCTTTAAACAATCAAGAAAATGCCAGAAATCTTTAATGTACTCTGCAACTGCTGAACCAGGGGATTTAAAAAGTAATCTAAAAATACAGAAATGGGTTCAGTTACACTTCCCTTAGCAGAAACAATAGGTCTGAAAGGTATTGCAAAGGTCTTACTATGCAACTTGAGTGTACCAAATAAAACAGCAACTCTAGGATTTTCAATGTGTAAAAATTCAAAACATTCAAAAGAAATCAGTTTTATCAGCCAATAGGCCCAATACAATATTGTGAATGAATGTGTACTTAAAATAGATATCTAATAATGTCACATGATTATATTCTTCACAATTACTAAGCATTTTTTCAATTTCTTTTATATATTTTGCTTGACACATGACCAAACCCTCTGCCTTTGTCTGTAACAACTTGAAGTGGTACAGAGGACCAAAGATGATTCAGAAAATTGAGTGCCTTGATCGGTTAAAATCATCTCCTTTATATTTATGTGCTTGCATCTGTCCATGGTGTCCTAAACACCTTGCACTTTTTTATCCCTCCCAAAAGTGCTCCTCAAGCAAAGACTGAGGGGAGATCTGGATTTAGGAATATTTGCGGTCTTCCAATTGCTTTTTCTTCTGCTAAACCCCAGAACTGAGATTTGAAAAGATAATGTTTTTTGTCGGTGGGATCACAGAAACTTCAGATACCATTGTATTCATCTCATGTGGAGTCTTGCTAGGGAGATCATGACCATAACAGATGCCATGAGACCCCAAATCCTAAGGTATTCCCTTGCAGTGATCAAAGTCTGAAGGGGGAACCCCTAGAAATAGATGTAGGCATAGATCTATTTTCTCCTGTTGAAGAAAAGCTCTTTAAACTGAGGTGTCTAGCAGACATCAAAGGAATATAATCCTGTGTGATGGAGCCAAAAAAGATTTTTGAATGTTTTCTTCAAATCCCAGCTTGTGGGAGAGATCTCACACCCAAGTTAGAGATTCCTGACACCTTGAAAAATATTCTGCAACAATAAGACAAGTCATCCAGATATAGAAAAATGTGGATACCCTGTAACCTGCGATGAGCTATAACTGGAGATAGACACTTTGTGAACACTCTTGGTGCAGTGGACAGTCTAAAGAGTAAGGCAAAGATACAATAGTTGTGAAAAATCTTACCATAATGATAGATGTCCTACTCTTCTCTATTGTAGTATTCTTAACGTGAGGGAGTTCTCCGCAGTAGGTGACCCGTCGGCCAGTATACAAAAGCCTTTCCCTAAGGTGTGTGACAGTCGAATGTAGGCTGCATTCGTCTGTCTGCCATCTTATCAATTACATTCCCCATCCTTGTCAGAAAGTCTAGGATTGGAATTAACTAAATGTTTAGCAGCACTAGCATTAACTAAAATTATAGCTGATTGGTCAACTCCAGGACTAGTATGTAAAAAATTAAAATGCAGGAACTTTAAACAACCTACCTGTGTTTTTAGCTGTAACAGTTCACAGTATTTTCTGAGGGACAGAGAAACCTCAGCATTCCCCCACTGAAAACATTGGCACATTCTGGAAATAGTCTCAGAAAAAGAGAAACCATATGGGGAAAAATCAGAAACTGTGCTCTCCTCAGAGTCTGAATCAGAAATCCGAAGAGAAAACTCTGCATCTCTCCCTTCATCTTCCTGTCCAGATTTAGAACTGTGAATCTCTCAGGAAAAAGTACAGTTTTGTACCTACCATAAATGTAGATGTTCGAAGATCCACATTGCTGCAGTCCTAACACTTGGGTAGTCTGCTGTCCCAGTCGGCCCGAATACCAAAGTATAAGGCTGACGTCGGTCAAGGCGCATTAGTCTGACGTCAGGACGTCAGGGTACAAATGCGCATGACCGACGTCATATCCTCAGTCTTTTCTTGCCCCAGATGTCAGAAGACCCTAACAAGATAAGGCCAAAACCAAAAAACACCAAACACTCCTGTACCAAATATATGTACAATATATACAAATTTACAAAAGTACAACCCCACCCACACAACCACCCCTAAACACAGAGGGGAAGGAGGGAGGGTAAATTGGACTGCAGCAATGTGGATCTTCGAACATCTACATTTATGGTAGGTACAAAACTGTACTATGTTCTTCATCCCACATTGCTGCAGTCCTAACACTTGGGTAGAATCCCAAAGCAGAGGTAAGGGAGGCTGGCAAATCATAAAGCAGCAGGAGCTGTCAACATGCCCTGCAAAATAGCCGTGGCAAAACCAGCCCTAGATTTAGAGTAGAGAGGAAGGTGGTAATGCTTAGAGAAAGTATGCACTGAACTCCAAGTAGCTGCCTCCAAAATATCCTTAGTTGCCACGCCCCTTAGAAATGCTGTTGAAGTGGCAGTAGCCCTAGTGGAATGAGGCCTAATCCCAGCTGGAATCTCCTTGCCATGATGGGAATAACAAAATGCAATGCAAAACCCAATCCACTTAGAAATAGTTTGTTTTGACACAGGCTTGCCCTGAGAACTCAAAGCAAAAGAAACAAACAACTGCTGAGACTGCCTAAAATCCTTAGTCCTGCTTAAATAATAGCAACTGCCTGTGTACATCTAAAGTGTGCAAAATCTTTTGCCCCTTATTTTGGGGATCTGCATAAAAAGTAGGCAAATGAATAGTTTGGTTTAAAGCGACACTAGAAACCACCTTAGGCATAAAGGAAGGATTAGTACGTAATGATACCCTATCCTTATGGAAAATCAAAAAGGCTCAACCGCCATAAGGGCCTGCAATTCAGAAACCCTTCTTGCAGAAGTAATGGCCAACAAAAAGCAGTCTTCCATGACAAGTATTTCAATTCAGCAGTAGCCTTGAGGCTCAAAAGGTTGTAGAGTAAGTTTCTCCAACACAAAATTGAGATCCCAAGCAGGAGTAGGAGCTCTACGTGGGGTCTTATATTCTTTGCCCCTCTAAGAAATTGCTTGAACAAAGGATGAGAAAACAATGGTGGGTCACAATCATAGTGAGCTGAAATTGCTGCAGCATGAATCTTAATGGAAGAGAAAGACAAACCTTTGTCCAATAACTCAGTAAGATATTGAAGAGCCACACTCAAATTAGGCTCAGAAACCTCCAAATCCTTTGCTGCACTCCAAAATAAAAATCTCTTCCATTTTTCTGCGTACACTTTCCTTGTACTAGGTCTTCTGGCTTCCATAATCACATTCAAAACTTGTTGAGGAAGTTGAGACCTGCTGTGGTTCAAAACAGAATATGCCAGGCTGTTAGATGAAGAGAGTGAAGCTTAACATTGAGTAGATGACCGTCCCTCTGAGACAATAGGTGTGGAATCAAAGGTAAAGGCCATGGAGGCTTCCTTACCAGACTCCTCAGTAATGGGTACCAGTGTTGCGAGGCCAATCTGGAGCTATTAAAATCATCCTTGGCTTGTCTTGTCTGACCTTTAGGAGTACCTTTGGGAGGAGAGGCAGAGGTGGAAAGGCATACACATGAAGATTTTTCCAACTGAAAGAAAGAGCATCCACTTTCCAAGCTGTGTGATGAAACCTTTTTGTGCAAAACTTTGGCAGCTGGTGGTTTAGTGGAGAAGCGAACAGATCTATGTCTGGAGTTCCCCATGACACTGTCAATTTCCGAAATACATGAAGATCCAGTTTCCACTCGTGGGGATCCATGATTTGCCTGCTTAACACATCTGCTAAGGAGTTCTGTGCTCCCGGCAGAAACCTTGCCTGAAGATTTAGTTGCAAGCTGAGCGCAGTCTCCCACAAAATCATTGCTTGCCTGCATAGAGGATAAGAATATGTTCCCCCTTGCTTGTTGATGTACCACATGACAGTTGTGTTGTCTGTTAGAATCAACACCTGCCCTGGAAGAAGTAACTCCTTGAAAGCCATTAATGCAAACTGGACTGCTAACATCTCCTTCATGTTGATATGTAGATGCTGTAGTCTGGCAGGCCACTTGTCTTGTATCCACTTTCCATTCAGATGAGCTCCCCAAGCTATGTCTGAGGCATCTGTCGTTAGAATCTGACTTGCCTCTGGCCGGGTCACAGAGAGTCCCTTGTTTAGGTGACATTCCTGAGCCCACCACAAAAATTCCTTTTGAATGCAAGGTATTATTTGAATGACAGTGTCCAAATCCTGGCAGTGCTGTGCCCATACATTTTTGAGATACCATTGCAGCTTCCTCATATGCAGTTTGGCATTGGGAAGCACCAGAATACAAGATGCCATGAACCCTAAGGCTTGAAGGACTGTCCTTGCAGTCAGCCCGGACTGAAGAGATAGTTGATGGAAGTAAAGGGAAAGATTATTTTGTTTGTCCGGGGTTAAAAGGCCATCTGGGTTGCTGTATTCAGTCTCACACCCAGAAAGCACATGTCTTGAGAGGGTACTAGACTGGACTTTATTTCGTTCACAGAATACCCCAGGCATCTTAGCACTGCTATCACATATTCCAAATGCTGAAAAAGGTCTTCCTTTTCTTGAGCCAGAATCAGGCAGTCGTCCAAGTAAGGATAGATTTGTATTCCTTTTAGCCTGAAGTAAGCTATCACTGGAGCCAGAACTTTTGTGAATACTCTGGTAGCAGTAGATAAGCCAAAGGGCAATGCAGAGAACTGATAATGGGAATTCCCAGCTCGAAAACGCAGATACTTCCTGCAACTTAGCCTGATAGGCACATGAAGGTAAGCCTCCTTGAGATCTAAAGTTACCATCCAGTGATCTTTGCCCAGCAGAGGTAAAAGCTGTTGTAACGTCAACATTTTGAACTTGGGAATGTCCAGATAAGTGTTGAGGATAGATAAATCCAAAATTGGTCTCCACGTGTTCCCCTTTTTCGGTACTAGGAACAGGCGAGAATAAAATCCTAGGCTCCTTTCTGGCACAGGAACCGGCTGAATGGCCCCTATTTGGAGTAACAGAGAAATTTGCTTGTGGGCCTCTTTTCTTTGTAGAGGAGGAATGTCTGGCATGCCTTTGAAAGGAGGCAAGGCATGGAAATAAAACCTGTAACCGTGGTGAATGATATCCAATACCCATCTGTCTTGGGTAATTAAACTCCAATTTTCTTTGAAAAGTGCCAGCCTTCCCCCCAAAGGTGCTGCCAGACGAGAAGGCTCTGGCAGCTGAAAAGGCAGGTCATTGGGTCTGCTTACGAAAGGACTGACCCCTGCCCTCACCAGAAGACTGAGCAGGTGAACTCCCTGTTCTAGGCCTAAAAGAACCTTGAGCTCTGCCCCTACCACGTCTAGACCTACCCCTAGACTGGGAATCATAAGAAGGATATGTCCACCCCTTAGTAGGCCAATTTCTACTAAACTTGGAGGCTGAACCTGCAAAAATCTTTAACAGTCTGCATAGACTTAGCCTTGTCCTCCATTTTCTTTAAAACTGCTTCCACAGGCGAACCAAACAACACATCAGACTGTAACGGAGCATCCAAAATCCTTGTCCTAACATGCTCAGCTAAATTCTGATCCCTCAGCCAGGCGTGCCTGCGAAGAACAGAACCAGTGGCAGCCACCCTCGAAGAGGCCTGTACAGCATCAAAACCACATTGCAAGGAATGCTTACCCACCTGTTCAGAAACATGTACTAAATCCTGCAACTCTTTATACTCAATACCTTCCGCCAGAGCATCCACCTTAGACTTCAATTGAGAAAGGAGATAATTTTGGTATTTTAACATGTGGAACTGACAATTCAAAGCCCTCATGGCTAAAGTGGAAGAAGTATAAACCGTCTTTCCCCATCTATCCAAAGCCCTTGCCTCTTTATCAGGAGGAACAGGATTTTTAACAACAGAAGCCTTAACACCTTTAGGCCCCTGAGAAACAGTTTCTGGGTCTGCCCTAGGACTCTTAAAAGGATACTTATGAGCTTCAGGCACCCTATAATACCTATCTGGTTTAACTGGGGCAGGAGGCAAAGAATCAGGGTTCAGGGAAGCCTCTGCAAAAACATCTTCCACCACATCCAGAACAGGAGGTATAGCTAAAGGCCTATGCTGGGGTAGAAACAAAAATTCCCTAAGCCTGTTCCTGGAATCAGAGAAATCTTGACCTTCCCATTTAAAATGCTCCCTCATGGAATGAAGAGTTTCTGAAAAGAAAAATCCTCAGGAGGAGAAGCAAGGAGTAGAATCATCTACATCAGAATCAGAATAAGGAGGATACTCCTGTAAGTCTTCAGCCGAAGACTCAGAAGCCTCCGAACACTGCTCAAAACTCTCAAGCTCAGGTTCCACCCTAGGCCTCTTATCAGGTGGGGGCATAGAACCTCTAATCATAGTAATCAAATCTTCTGCCATTTTAACCATATGTTTCTTAGGCAGAGACCCTGAAGAACTAGGAGAGACACCCACTGAAGTTAAACCTGGCCTGCCTCTCAAGAAGCCTTGGAAACAGAATGGGAGGGCCTAACCACCTTAGGAAGGGAGGGGAGAACAGCTACCTGAGAAGCCCCTTCAGCCTGGCCTACCTCCTGAGAGGACACATCTTGTAACAGTAAAGTCTCTCCCTGAGACTCCAAAGAAACTTCTGGCAGAACCTCCGGCTCCACCGAGCCTTCTAAAGAACCGGCGTCCGGGACAGACGGTTCTTCCAACCTAGGCTTTGCTGCTTTGTCCTTGCGCTTTTTAGGCGAAGCGCCGGAGCATCCGGCGGCATTTTATAATTACAACGCTTCCCAAAACTAACCTGGCACAGTCTAATCTTCTCTTTATAGTGCGTTTGTTAAATCTAGCACAAGAGCGACATCCAACAATGTCGTGCTCAGGCCCTAAGCAAGGTATACACAAGGTATGGTAATCCCTATGAGGTATCTGTTTCCCACAAGAAATACAGTTATTCACTTTTTCTGACATCCGGTTAAATACTGAGGCAAGAAAAAACAAAATATTCCAACGGGTACTTAGCCAACTTTGATTCGGTCTGAAACTCCGACTTCAGAAAATTTCAGAACGCCAACCTGCACTCGCAATACTGCTTCTGCATCGGACCATGCGGCAAAAAAGACTGAGGATATGACGTCGGTCATGCGCATTTGTACCCTGACGTCCTGACGTCAGACTAATGCGCCTTGACCGACGTCAGCCTTATACTTTGGTATTCGGGCCGAATGGGACAGCGGACTACCCAAGTGTTAGGACTGCAGCAATGTGGGATGAAGAACATGTGGTATCCATCTTTCTTTTACCGTAAACCACCTTATAAGAAGAATCAATAACCTGAATTAAACCCAGAGACAAATCTAGTAAACTACTCCTTTATAAAGAAATTTGAGGAGAGACAGATAACATGTTTAGTTTTACATTTGTATTTTACAGGAAAATGGAGCCAACAGATGACAGCCGAAACAGCTTCCCCAAGGATGGGAACAAATTCTGACTTCCCTATTCTCTCTCCCAGGAGAGAAGTGTGGTTTTCCTTTTCCCACTGAGGGGACCTCAACAACTGCAGAGGATGTGGTAAACCTACAGTCCATAGTGGCTGTAGGTGCTAAACCAGAGGGATCCAGGGCAAAGGATGAATGCTTAGAGGAACCAGCTTTGGCTACAGAATAATCACCCCCCCTGCAGATGAGGCAAACTTCTAGCCTACTGTGGTGGCAAAGGCTGTTTGATTAACTTTTTATTTTTGTGGTTGGAAGGACCGACCATACAACCAGCAGTTTGTTCCAAGATCAAGCTGAAAATGGTGCCTCTTTTCTGGGTTAAAAGTCACCTTTTTTCTCATCAGACACAGTAAAAGGCACTTTAATACACTTTGCCAGGCCCAGAAAGTAAAATAAACACAATTTCTCTTGCATGGGTGAATGTCTGGATTAAGGCCCTTGGTTTAATCTAATAAGTTTTTGAATGGAGCAAAATGTTTTCCTTTAGCAAATAAATGTTCAGTTTGGAAAGTCTGTAGCTGAGGGCAGATGTATATTTTATTCTTAGGTTTCAGTGGAGACAAGCTGCAATAAAAGCCAAAGCACTATTTCTAAGGCTAAAAGTTAATGTTTTCTGAAAACATATTAGCCGTTTTTCACCTCTGGGAAGGGAATAAAGATAAAAGAAGAACAGACAGCAATTTGTACGAGCACACGTCGTAACGTGTCTTAGCATGGATAACCTCAATTTTAGGTTAGGTTTTGTCTATGTGTGCAGCTGTCAATTTGGGATAACTCTTTCTATCAGGAAGGTTAAACTTCATTATTTGAAGACGTACATAGTTTTGTGTGTTTGTTTTAAGTTAAGAGGTTATGGAGGTATTCTGTTTTTTTTTTTTTTTTTTTTTGAGGGTTTCATTACAACAAAAAGTCTTGTAAAATGTGACCTATATCCGACTGGAGATAACAAGAAGCAACTGTATAGAAGATCAACCCACCAAACATTAGTCTACATGTAACACAGAAGCTGGAAATAGACACTAAAAAATATTTATATATATATATATATATATATATATATATATATATATATATATATATATATATATATATATATATATATATACACTATGTGGGAGTAATGGCAACTTCTTATAACGGCTAGACTAAACATTTTATTTTGGAATGTGAATGACCTTACAGGTATAGACAAAAAGGATAGTGAATTGAATTATATTAAGAAATGCAGAGTGCAAATAGCAATGCTACAAGAGACACACATTTGGAAAGAAATGACCATGGGATGTTGATAAAGAAATGATTTCAGGAGGGATATTCAGCAGAGTGTCAGGGACAAAGGAAAAGGGGAGTACTTATACTAATTGTTAAAGAAGCTCCAACAGTGACAATAGAGGAAAAATATACTAATGGTAGATTTATACTAATAAGGGGCTACTGGCAAGGGAGTAGGAGTATGCTGACATGTATTTATATTCCACATTAACTGCTATTATGGAGCTTAAGAAAAATGTTGGGAGAAATGATCAGCTTTCAGCAGGGAATATTACTTACAGGTGGGGACTGGAATTTGATTGGCAACAGTGAAGATGTATCTTGAGACCTAGAAGGGAATAGATAACAAAAGAGGGTAGATTTCTGTAGATATATATATATATATATATATATATATATATATATATATATATATATTTGAAAATATTTGGCATGTAAGCCATGAATTCAGTAGTAGGAACTCAGAGAATTTACACATTATTCCCCAAGGTACAATAACTGGTCAAAAGGCAAAAAAACTTTCTTACACTGTGAAGGACACCAATGAGGAAGAGAAAAGGCAAACACTACTAAAAACTCCTGATGTCCACCACGGCAGTAAAACTTAATAGTAAAATCAAAACTTTAATAAAAAGAATATAACATAAAATAAGCAGTTCTCGGTCTTCCAATAAGCGCTTTCGGCAAATAAGCCTTCCTCAGATCGTATAAAAAGGACTGTTCAGCTTTTGTATTTATAAGGCATCATAGCCATTCCTCATTTAGTTCTCTGGCACACCCTTGTTGCAAACCAAAAGGAGACCAGCTAGCAGAGAGGTATAATTTCCTTCATTGTAATTAAAGGGGCAATGCTTCTCTTTACTATAGGATTGTATATGGGAAAACTAATAGCTATGGATGTGAATACATTATATGAATGAAGCAACATTCAAGTAAACTTGCTAATCATATTCCTTCTATTCTTAAGTGCAGGTTTTAATGGCACAATAGTATTCAAGCCTGGTGATCTGTTTGCTCTTAAATTAATTGTCCAGCATGATTCCCTTAGCTCTGTGCGATTATGAACATCACTTCCTTTTGTGGTCTGACAGACTGCCTCTATGGCCTTAAATACAAAGTAATGAGAAGGATACTGTGCTACGTGGGCTGCTAAGGCATTATTGGGATCTTTCTGTTTGATGTCCCTCAAATGTCTGAGGATATGTTCCTTAAGACGTTGATCTGTTTTACCAACATAGAAAGCACTATATTGGCAGCAAGTCGCTAAGTATATGATGTGGGAACTAGTACAAGCAGCATAAACATTAAAATTGTACTGTTGCCTGGAGTATGGATGTACAAAAACATTGGAGCTGTCAATGGAGTTGCAAGCTTTGCATCTTAAGCACTTGAAAGTGCCCTTTCTATTAGAATTAGGCCTATTTCTTTCAAATCAATCTTTGTTGCAAATGAGACATTTCAAATTCTTCCTATTCTTGTATAGGAATCTGGGCTGTTCACCTACAATGTCTCTTATTTTGTCATCAGTTGTCAATACCAGCCAAAACTTCGTAATAACCTCATATACTTGCTTATTGTCAGCAGTGTATGTTAACAAACATTTAAGTTGCTGTGATTGAGTTTTAAGATCCAGGCTCTCATGATGACTCGATGTGGGTTCAGAGAAGTAGGGATGTCCCTTTCCTCTCCTTAATTCCTGTGGATCATGCTTCAATCTTAGATTCTTTCTTTTATAGGATCTTTTACTTAAATGTGTCTCAATATTTCTCTGTTCTGCTACAAAGTCTTCATTCCTGGTACATAATCTTGAGGTTCTTAAGCCCATAGCCACACCCCATGTCTGCAAATAGAAAGAATCCCCATACATAGAGATGTTATTTTCCAATACAAGTTCCGGCACCCCATGTGCAAATAGTTACTCTAATTTGGTTCTGGCTGAGTGGGAACATAATGAACTGATACCCAGCACATGGAAACAATATCTAGTGTACTACGGCTGTTTTGTGGATGATGTCTTTATCCTTTGGAGAGGCAGCTCTACACAATTGGACCTTTTTGTCAACTTTATCAACGAGAGCACTGATTTTCTAGAGTTTGTGGTTAAACATTCTTCGGAGACCATAGAATTTCTGGATGTAAAGATTCATCTGCATCCTGATAGAGGCATCAGTACAGGAATTCTTAAAAAAGAAACCTGGAGAAATCATTATCTGCATAGGGGGAGTATGCACCCGCGACATATTTTTGATAACATCTTTGAGAATCAGATCTTAAGAACCACAAGATTATGTACCGAGAATGAAGACTTTGTAGCAGAACAGAGAAATATTGAGACACATTTAAGTAAAAGATCCTATAAAAGAAAGAATCTAAGATTGAAGCATGATCCACAGGAATTAAGGAGAGGAAAGGGATGTCCCTACTTCTCTGAACCCACATCGAGTTATCATGAGAGCCTGGATCTTAAAACTCAATCACAGCAACTTAAATATTTGTTAACATACACTGCTGACAATAAGCAAGTATGTGAAGTTATTACGAAATTTTGGCCGGTATTGACAACTGATGACAAAATAAGAGACATTGTAGGTGAACGGCCCAGATCCCTATACAAGAATAAGAAGAATTTGAAACGTCTCATTTGCAACAAAGATGGATTTGAAAGAAATAGGCCCAATTCTAATAGAAAGGTCACTTTCAAGTGCTTAAGATGCAAAGCTTGCAACTCCATTGACAGCTCCACTGTTTTTGTACATCCATACTCCAGGCAACAGCTTTTAATGTTTATGCTGATTGTACTAGTTCCCACATCATATACTTAGCGACTTGCTGCCAATGTAGTGCTTTCTATGTTGGCAAAACAGATCAATGTCTTAAGGAACGTATCCTCAGACATTTGAGGGACATCAAACAGAAAGATCCCAATAATGCCTTAGCAGCCCACATAGCACAGTATCCTTCTCATTACTTTGTATTTAAGGCCATAGAGGCAGTCTGTCAGACCACAAGAGGAAGTGATGTTCATAATCGCACAGAGCTAAGAGAAACATGCTGGACAATTAATTTAAGAGCAAACAGATCACCAGGCTTGAATACTATTGTGCCATTAAAACCTGCACTTAAGAATAGAAGGAATATGATTAGCAAGTTTACTTGAATGTTGCTTCATTCATATAATGTATTCACATCCATAGCTATTAGTTTTCCCATATACAATCCTATAGTAAAGAGAAGCACTGCCCCTTTAATTACAATGAAGGAAATTATACCTCTCTGTTAGCTGGCCTCCTTTTGGTTTACAACAAGGGCATGTCAGAGAACTAAATGAGGAATGTCTGTGATGCCCTATAAATACAAAAGCTGAACAGTCCTTTTTATACGATCTGAGGAAGGCTTATTTGCCAAAAGTGCTTATCGGAAGACTGAGGACTGCTTATTTTATGTTATATTCTTTTTATTAAAGTTTTGATTTTACTATTAAGTTTTACTGCCGTGGTGGACATCAGGAGTTTTTAGTAAGGTACAATAACTGAGCTAGGCTAGACAGAAATTATATTTCACTGCAACATATCTACTTAACTGAAAGCTTCCATGCACATCCAATAACTCCTTCAGATCATGCACCAATAACAATTACAACAAAAATGCAAGGTATTGAAGTAAAAATGAGACACTGTTGCTTCCCTACCTACCTGTTAAAAAAAAAAGAAGTTATGTTCTTACCGTAATGTTCCATCTGTGTTATTGATCTTCATTTACCCTTGATATATGGTACTCTGTTCCAACCCTCGGAACTGGCTCAGTCACTATAACAGCTTATGAGAACCAAAAACTCTTGAATCAAGCTTCCACCCAGAATACCTCTCTCCAGATCACCTCAGATCGAGTTTGCAGTTATACAAGGAAGGCAGAAAACATCTCTATAGAAACAGAAGAGGCTATGTCCATGGTTTAAATGAGGTAATAGATACCCAGGACAAGAATCTGATCCTCCAAGGAGTCTGAAGGAAAGGGAAGGAGGGTGGGAAGTCAAGGATAAATAAAGATTGACAACACAGATGGATTTGTTATGGTATGAACATAACTTCTTTATCTGATGTTGTCAATCTTCATTTATCCTTGATGTATGGGACAGAGTCTCCAGCTGCCTTAGAACTTGAGAGGCCTTATGGAAGAATATTTCTGAGCACCATAGAGCCAAAGGATGCTCTTCCCCTAGAGACCAGATCCAATTTGTAATGAGTGATAAAGGTATGTGGAGAAGCCCAGGTTGCTGCTGTGCATATTTCATCCATGGAAGCCTTTGAGTGAAAAATAGTAGACGTGGCTATTTCTCTAGTAGAATGCACCCTCACTGGTCCTGATAATTGGAGAGTCTTCTTATTGTAAATGAAGGTAATACATTCTCTTAACCGCCTTGATAAAGTGACTTTTGAAACAGGGTTACCCACAGATGGACCTGAAAAAGAGATAACTGTTCTGACTTTCTAAGATCCTTAGTTCTGTTGAGACAGAAATGCAATTGTCTGTGCACATCCAACAAATCTAAACAATATTCACCCTTGTTAAAAAAAAATTTGGGAAGAAGACAGGTAAATCAATGGAATGATTAATGTTTTGTTTCTGAGACCACCTTAAAAAGAAAAGATGGGTTGCTGCTTAGTGAAACCCTATCCTTATGAAAGTTTAAATATGGAGGTTTTGAAGATAATGCTTGAATCTCTGAAATTCTATTGTCGGAGGTAACAGTTATCAGAAAAATGGTCTTCCATGAAAGCAAAGTACAGTTTTGTAGCTACCATAAATGTAGATGTTCAAGTGTTCACACTGCGGCAGTCATCACACTTGGGTTATCTTGCTGTCAGGCGGTCCCGCAGTCGGCCAGAGTTCCAAAGTCTTGGTCTGGCGTCGGTGCTGTCGCTTCTTCCCTGACGTCAGTGCACCAGGGGTATATAAGATGCAACCGACGACATTTTCTTCAGTTTTTCTTGCCCCAGATGTCAGGTGCTCCCAAATAGGTAGGCAATACATATAAAATAAAAGCAATACCTTCAGTCACAAGCAAATACACCACAAAGGTTGTATAGAATAGTAAGGTATGGATAAGGCCAGCTAGTTCAGAGGGAATGGAAGGAGGGTAACCTGGACTGCAGCAGTGTGAACACTCAAACATCTACATTTATGGTAGGTACAAAACTGTACTATGTTCATCATGTTACACTGCTGCAGTCATCACACTTGGGTAGAACCCCAAAGCTAAGGTTGGGTGGCTGGTCTATATAGAGTTAGGTTTGGCTATGAGACCCTGCAGAACTGCAGTGGCAAATCCTGCTCTGGATTTAGAGTAAAGAGGCAGGTGGTAATGCTTGGTAAAGGTGTGCACTGAACTCCAAGTTGCAGCCTCCAAAATTTCCTTAGTAGGTACTCCTCTGAGAAAGGTCAATGAAGTGGCTGTAGCCCTGGTGGAATGTGGCCTAATGTTATTTGGGACTGATTTCCCATGCTGTGTGTAGCAGTAACAAATACAGTGTCCTATCCATTTGGATATTGTCTGCTTTGAGATAGCCTTGCCCTGTAATCCTGCAGCATATGCTACAAATAGTTGCTCAGTTTTTCTGATAGCCTTTGTTTTGTCCAAGTAGAAGCGTAGCTGTCTGTGCATGTCCAAAGAATGCAGAAGTTTCTCCCCTTTATTCTGGGTGTTTGGATAAAAAGTTGGCAAATGGATGGTTTGGTTAAGAGCCACACTAGATACCACCTTTGGCATAAAAGTAGGGTTTGTCCTTAAAGAAACCCTGTCCTGATGAAAAATTATAAAAGGTTCCACTGCCATTAATGCCTGTAGCTCTGAGACTCTTTGTGCCGAAGTTACTGCCAGGAGTAGAGCTGTTTTCCATGATAAAAATTTTAGATTGGCTGTATTGGCTGGCTCAAAAGGTGGCAGAGTCAGCTTTTCTAAAACAAAATTGAGGTCCTAGGTTGGTGTTGGTGCTCTCCGGGGCGGTTTTATGTTTTTAGCCCCTCTGAGGTACTGCTTTAGCAAGGGATGAGAGAATAAAGGAGGATCCGTGTTATAATGTGCTGAAATGGCAGAGGCGTGGCTCTTAATTGATGAGAAGGGTAGGCCTTTGTCCAGCATCTCAGTTAAGTATTGTAAAATCTGAGGAATGTTTGGAACAAGAGGGTCTAGGCTTTGAGCCTGGTTCCAGGCACAGAATCTCTTCCATTTTTCTGAGTAAGCTTTCCTGGTGCTAGGCCTCCTGGCCTCCAAAATGACATCCATAACCACTTTAGAGAGAGGTGTTGTCTGTTTGATTAATAGATCTGCCATGCAGCC
Source organism: Protopterus annectens (assembly GCF_019279795.1). Taxonomy (NCBI): domain Eukaryota; kingdom Metazoa; phylum Chordata; order Ceratodontiformes; family Protopteridae; genus Protopterus; species Protopterus annectens. The sequence continues at coordinate 1,745,260,768 of NC_056739.1, read as the reverse complement.
AGGTTTAGGGTTTTGAGCTGACCGTGCAGGATCTGATTGTTTTGTTGAGTCAGAAGGTGTGGAATTTGAGGCAAAATCCATGGTGGGCCTTGTTCTAGGTTCCTTAAGATAGGGTACCAGTGCTGACGTGGCCAGTCTGGAGCAATCAGGATCATCTGTGGTTTCTCTTGTCTGGCTTTTAGGAGTACCTTTGAAAGGAGAGGCAGAGGCGGGAAGGCATAAACTTTTAGGTTCTTCCAGCTGAACAAAAGAGCACCCACTTTCCATGCTTGTTTGTGATAAGTCCTTGTGCAGAATATTTGTAGTTGGCAATTTAGTGGGGAGGCAAAACGATCTATGTCTGGGCATCCCCATTTTTGCATTACCATGCTGAAGATTTGTGGATTCAATTTCCATTTGTGGGGGTCCATGATATTTCTGCTTAGATCGTCTGCCAGAGTATTTTTCTTTCCTGGCAGGAATTGTGCTTGCAGGTGAACTTGGTACGTTAGAGCTGTGTTCCACAAGGTCATGGCTTGCCTGCACAGGGGGTAAGAATGAGTGCCCCATTGCTTGTTTATGTACCACATTACTGTGGTGTTGTCTGTCTTTAGTAATAATTGTCCTGGATGCAGAAGGTCCTTGAAAACTGTTTTGCACAGCCAACATCTCTTTTTGATTGATGTGAAGATGCATCTGGTCTATGGTCCACTTGCCCTGAATGCATTTTCCTGCCACGTGTGCTCCCCAGGCGTAATCCGAAGCATCTGTTGTTACAGTCTGCCTGGCTGTGGGTAGGGTGAAAGGCTGACCCTTGTTTAGGTGACATGCCTATGCCCACCATCGAAACTCCTGTTGTAGGCAGGGAATCAGTGGTATTACTGCTTCTAAACTGTGAGAGTGCTGAGTCCAAACACTTTTTAGGTACCACTGTAGTTTCCTCATATGCAGTCTGGCATATGGTATTAGTAGTATGCTGGATGCCATGAATCCCAGGGCCTGCAGAATTTTTCTTGCAGGGAGAAGGGACTAGTTAGTTGAAAATATTGAGTTAGTTGAACCTGCTTGTCTGGCGTGAGGTAAGCCATCTGGGCCGTTGTATTTAAGCTGGCACCCAGGAATGTAATCTGCTGTGAGGGTACTTGTTTTGACTTCTTTTTGTTTACTGTGTACCCTAGAGAAGTTAGCAATCCTTTTACAAACGCCAGATGTTGTAGAAGAATGTCCTTTGTCTCTGCTTGAATGAGGCAGTTGTCCAAGTATGGATATATTTGAATTCCTTTCTTTCTGCAAAAATGCAATTACTGGTGCCAGGCACTTTGTGTAGGCTCTGGGCACAGTAGATAAGCCAAAGGGCAGTGCAGAGAGTTGGTAGTGCATTGAACCAGCTTTGAATCTGAGGTATCTTCTGCAATTTTGTCTGATAGGGACATGCAGGTATGCCTCTTTGAGGTCCACAGTTTCAAGCCAAGTGTTCTTGCCCAGCATGGGTAGAAGCTGCTGTAATGTCAACATTTTGAATTTCGGAATATCCAGGTAAGGGTTTAGAATTGAAAGGTCTAATATGGGCCTCAGGCCTTGTCCTTTCTGGGGACCAGGAAGAGTCTTGAGTAAAATCCTTGTCCTTGTTCCTGCTGTGGTACTTTTTGAATAGCTCTCATGTCCATGAGGGCTGAAATTTGTTTCTGTGCCTCTGCCCATTGATTTTGTGGCAGGTCTGGCATTCTTTTTAGCCTTGGCAAAGTATGAAAGTGGAACCTGTAACCTTGAGACACAATATTTAGAACCCATTTGTCTTGGGTGATTGTTTGCCAGTTTTGAGAAAAAAGTGCTAGTTTTCCCCCCAAGGGGGCTTCCAAAAGGGAAGTGCTTGGCGTACAAAGGGGAAAGTCATTGTGACTGTTTCCTGTAAGGTTGAGACTTGTCCTCACCTCCTTTTGGGGTTGAGGTGCCCCACTGTCGTTGTCTGTTTGAGCCTTGGGGTTGAGATCTGCCTCTTGAGCACCTGTATCTGCCTCTCTGTGGTCTGTCTGACACTGGAAAGGACCAATTTTTTGTAGGCCAATTTCTGCTAAATTGAGGTGGCTGTACCTGTAAGAAATCCTTGACTGTTTGCATAGATTTAGCTTTATCCTCCATTTTCTTTAACATTTCTTCTGCCTTAACACCAAACAAGGTATCATGCTGTAAAGGAGCATCCAATAATTTTGCCTTAACATGATCAGGTAAACTCTGTTCTTTTAACCAGGCATGCCTTCGAATCACTGAACCTGTAACTGCGGCTCTACAAGAGGCCTCTACAGAATCAAAACCACATTGCAGAGTATGCTTTCCCACCTGTTCAATTGCATGTAATAAATCCTGCATTTCTTTACAATCAGGAGCTTCTGAACTTGCAAGCATTTTCTGTTTCAATTGAGCCATTAAATATTGTTGGTACGTAAGCATGTGAAACTGGCAATTTAAAGCTCTTACTGCTAAAGTTGCAGATATGTATACTTTCTTCCCCCATCTATCCAAAGCTCTGGAATCTCTGTCAGAGGGTACTGGATTTTTTTGCAATGGAAGCTTTAACCCCTTTTGGACCCTGGGAAATAGTTTCTGGATCTGCAGAAGGGTTTTTATAAAGAAACGTGGGAGAGTCAGGGACTCTGTAGTACCCATCTGGCTTGGCTGGTGCAGGGGGCAAGGAATCAGGAGATAAGCTAGATTCAGAGAACACATCATCCACAATATCTAGTACAGGCGGAATAGCCAGGGGTCTGTGCTGAGGCAATAGAAGGAAATCTCTTGAGCCTTTTCTTAGATTCTGAGTAATCCTGACTTTCCCAATGGAAATGCTCCCTCATGGTATGTAAAGTTTCCCCAAAAGAATAATCCTCAGGAGGAGAGGCTGAAGGGATAAATTCTTCAGCATCAGAGTCTTCATAGGGAGGTAGAGATTACCCCTGGTCTGAAGAGGAATCAGAGGAAATGGAAACCTGATCAGAGGAATTATAGTCTGTATCCTGCCTAGGCCTTTTCTCAGGAGGGGGATGGGAACCCCTGATTAAAGTAATGAGGTCTTCGGCCATTTTAAGCATCTGTTTCTTAGGCATGGAGGCTTGTCCAGGAGAATGCTGTACTTGTTTATTTGTCTTTAGTGGTACTTTTGTCTTGGCTGTAGTTTTAATGGTAAGATGAGAAGGTCTGAAAACACCCTCAGAAGCCGATGCCTGCTCAGCGGCTCTGGACCCATCTGAGGGGTTAGTTTCTGTAGGCCCAATACCTTGAGTATTCAGAAGCCTAGTTGTCTCCACGTGGGAGTCAGAGGCAGCCTGTGGCTCTGAGGTAGCAGGTGTCAGGGGTTGCGAAAGCGCCTCACTGAGAACCGGCGACTGGCCTAGAAGAGGCTTCGTCGTCAGTTTTGGACCTCGGATATCTGTCTTTATCCTTATCCTTGTGTTTCTTCGGTATTGCGGTCGTCGGTTGATCTGACGGCATTGTATAATTGAACCTTCGGCCAAAGTAGTGCAATGCAAATTCAAAACGCCTTTTAACAGTACATTTGTTAAATCTAGCACAAAACCAACAACTAGTGACGTCATGATCAGGGCCTAGGCATGGAATACAGTATGAGTGGAAGTCCTTATGAGGTATTTGCTTTCCACAAGAAATACAATTATTAACTTTTTCTGACATCAGTCTGAGGCAAGAAAAGTTTCCCCAACGGGGTACTTAGCTTTACTGAAGACTTCGGATCTGAAATTCGACTTTGAAAATCTCAGGAGTTGGCCGACCGGCACTTGCGAATTGCTTCTGCTTCAGGCACCTCGTGGCAAGAAAGACTGAAGAAAATGGCGTTGGTTGCATCTTATATACCCCTGGTGCACTGATGTCAGGGAAGAAGCGACAGCACCGACACCGGACCAAGACTTTGGAACTCTGGCCGACTGCGGGACCGCCTGACGGCAGGATAACCCAAGTGTGATGACTGCAGCAGTGTAACATGAGGAACATCTTCAGGTCACAAGTAGCTGCTGGTTTAAAGGGTGAAAGGACCAAAGACAGCAGAATGATACTAAGGTCCTAAGGAGCCACAGAATCTTTATAAGGTGGTTTTAATCTCAGGGTTCCTTTCATAAATACTTTGCACAGCCTATGCAAAATTAATGAGCAGTCTTTGAAGCCATTGTGGAAATTGGAAATGGCATCTAGTTGGACTTTAGTAGCAGAAGCAGAAGCTCCCTGTTCAAAAAGCGTAGCTAAAAATTCTAATACCTTTTCGACCAGAGCAGAAAAGAGATTAAGACCATTACTGTGTGCCCAAATAGCAAATATTTTCCACTTGCTGTGGTAAAGTTTCCTGGTGGAGGTTTTATGGGAAGCCAATAAAGTTTTTTGGACTGAAGATGAAAAAATAAGTTATGTCTTTCCATAACGTTCCATCTGTGTCGTTGATCTTCGTTCATTCATTACTGATGGGTTATCGGTTCCATCCTCGGAACTGAGCCAGCAAAATATCAAGCTCGCATCAGCCAAAAACTCTCGAGCCAAGGTGCTACCCACAGAATGTTCTGCTCCGTTACCTCAGACTGAGTTTGTAAGTTGATAGATAAAAGTAGAGGCTACCTCTGGTCATAACAGACCTACAATAAAGGTGTATATTAGATCAACCATGAACCTCTGGGGGGGCATATTTATGAAAGGAACCCTGAGATTAAAACCACCTTATAAAGATCCTGTGGCTCCTTAGGACCTTAGTATCATTCTGCAGTCTTTGGTCCTTTCACCCTTTAAGTAATGAATGAATGATCAACACAGATGGAACATTATGGTTAGACACAACTTCTTTATCTGATGTTGTTAATCTTCATTCATTCCTTACTGATGGGACAGAGTCCCCAGCTACCTGTATCCCTGGGTGGCCTCATGGAAGGACATTCCTGTGCACCATGGAGCCAAATTAAGCTCTACCTCTGGAGGCCAAGTCCAATTTGTAATGAAGAATAAAAATATGAGGTTTGGCCCAAGTCACAGCTCAGCAAATATAATTGAGGGAAGCCTTAGCATGGAAAGCTGCTGAAGTTGCCATAGACCTTGAAGAATGTGCTTTCACTCTGTGAGGTAAGGTGACATTGTTTTTGTTGTAGATAAAGGTAATACAATTTCTCAAACATGAAGCCAATGTAACTTTTGAAACAGGATGACCTTGTCTAGGTCCAGAAAAAGCCAGGAACAGTTGGTCTGATTTACGGGTAGATTTTGTTCTGTCCACATAAAATCGTATTTGCCTATGAACATCCAAGGAGTGCAGGCAATACTCTCCCTTGTTAGAGTGGTTAGGAAAGAACACTGGAAGGTGAATAGATTAGTTGATAGACTGCTCTGACACCACTTTTGGTAAAAAGGAAGAATTAGTTCTCAGTGATACCCTATCCTTATGGAAGATAAGATAGGGAGGTTTGATGCATAAGGCTTGAAGTTCTGATAAGCGTCTGACCGATGTAGTTGCAATCAGAAACAAAGTTTTCCACGAGACATATTTTACATCACATGAAGATGCAGGTTCAAAGGGGGGGAGCTGTTACAGCTTGCAGAACCAATAACAAATCCCAAGGTTGTTCCAGTTCTCTAAAGGGAGGTTTTAAATGGATAACTCCCTTCAAGAAAATTTTACAGAGTCTATGTGACATAAGCAAAGAATCCTGAAACCAATGTGGAAATTTGTGATTGCAGCTAAATGCACACAAATAGTACAGGCAGACACCCCAGAGTGGAAAACATGTGATAAGTAATCCAAAATCACCAAAACTTGGGCTGACAAGTGGTCTAATTGTCTATTTGCTGCCCATAGAGAAAACCTTTTCCATTTATTGAGGTAGATTAGTTTGATGGATGATTTATGAGATGCAATAATAATACTGCACACAGGGGACGAGAGGTTTTCCTGCCTGGCAATCATTGAAAGTGGAGAAACAAAGCTGTCAGTTTCAGGGTTGTTAGATTGGGGTGAGTCAGACCCTATGGATGGGAGATAAACACTGGGGATGGATTGAGGATCCATGGTTGATATAGCAGGTGAGGCCAGAAGGAGGAGAACCAGACTTCTCAAGGCCAATATGGAGCAATGAGGATCACTTTGCTTTTCAACTGTTGTGCTTTCTTCAGAAATTTGGAGATGAGAGGAAGAGGAGGATAAGCATAAAGTAGACCCGAGGGCCAAGTGTGGAGTAGTGCATCTCTCGGTGACTGTCCCCAAGGAGGGATCAGAGCAAAATAGTTGCTGCACTTGTTGTTTGGGGAGGCGAATAGGTCTCAGCAAGGCTGGCCCCAGCGGTTGAAGATTCTTGCCATTATCATAGGGTTGAGGGACCACTAGTGAGGTTGTAGAATACACCTGCTCAATTTGTCCGCTATCACATTGGAGCTCCCAGGAATGTGCGTTGCAATTAGAAAGTGGTTGGAAGCTATCACCCATTGCCATATTCTCAAGGCCTCTCAGCATAACAGTTAAGATCTAGTGCCCCCTTGCTTGTTGATGTACCAGACCACGGATATGTTGTCTGATTGGATCGCAATAGTCCCTGACAGAAGAATGGAAAGAAATGCTTGCAACGCTAGTAGCACCGCCCTCAGTTCCAGGACATTGATGTGCAAAAAGGGCCTTTGTCTCCGACCAGGTGCCTTGGACCGAGTTTCCCTGACATAGCCCCCCCCACCCCATCAGGGAGGCATCCGTGGTCACTGTGGCTTTTGGATGATTGGGGCTGAAGGGGCAAGACCATTGTTGGGGATTTCAGGACGTCCACCAGAGTAAACCTTGCTTGCATCTCTAAGTTACACATCTGAAAAGACAAAGGATGTTGTAGAGGGTACCACTGAGTGAGAAGTAACCAGTGAAGGAGCCTCATGTGGAATCTGGCTAGAGGAACAATGGTGATAGAGGCTGCCATTGACCCCAATAGCTGGAGCATAGATCGAGCAGGGGATTTGTGGTGACAGAACAGTGGTTGAACCTGTTGCTTTGTTCTTTGAATCCTGTGGTCCGGAAGAAATGATGTGCAATTTCTCGTGTCCAACAGCACCCCTATAAATTCCAAAGACTGAGCTGGGGTTGTGTTGGATTTCTCCCAGTTTATAGTGATTCCCAGGCTTTGTGCTGTGAGGAGAGTGTAGTGCAGGGCTTCTTCCAGTAGACACTTGGTGGGGGTGGTGAGGAACCAGTCGTCTACATATGGAAATGCCTGGATTCCTTGAAGTCACAAGTGAGTGATAACCACTGCCATGCATTTGGTGAACACTCTGGGGGATGTAGAGAGACCAAAGGGCAGAGCTCGAAATTGGTAGTGGCTGGCTCCTATGTGGAAGCGGAGGTATCTTCTTGAACATTTGTCCATTTTTATGCAATATCTACAGAGCACATCCAATTGTCTTCTTCCAGAAGAGGAAGGATAGACTGAACCGAGACCATCCAGAATTTCTCTGTTTTTACAAATTTGTTCAGTGTGCTGAGATACAGAATTGATCTCCAGTCCACTGTCTTTTTTGGCAATAAAAAGAACCTTGAGTAAAAAACGGATCCTATCTGGTCTGGGGGGACCATCTGGATGACTCTTTTTGTAGCAGCTTTTGGATTTCGTGTGCTGCTGCTTCCCTTTGACTGGGTGAAACATCAAGTAATACACTGGATGAGATTAGACAAAGATGGAAAGGGATAGCTTCTGGATATTATCCGTTGTACCCAAGATCCGGTGGTTATATTTTGCCAGGCAGCAGGGTACAAGGAAAAATGACCCCCGACCCCTTCCATAGGTGAGCAGTTGGGCAATGCTTGAGAAGTGCTGATAGGATTGACCAGAGAAAGAATCTCTGGAACCCCAGTTTCATGGACCTCCTCTGCCCCGAAAAGGGCATCTTCCATTGGAGTTTACCCCTCTGTCTCTAGGGGAGAACTCAGCACGTGCGCCCCGGAAAGAGCCCTGTGATTTCCTGTGCCACATCTTCCCACTCCTCTGATTTCTGGAGTGGAATCATTGAGGAGTGGAGTGTCTGACACCAATGGCAGACATGGTCTTGCCATCTTGTTCGCACATTGCCAGCGTATCTTTCAGTTTAGGGCCAAACAAAGAAGCGGTCTCGATGGGGGCGTTCATGAAGGAAGCCTTAAAGGAGTCCGTGAAGTTGCAAAGGCGCATCCAGGCATGTCATCTGGTGACTATACCCCCGCTTGCCGCTCTAGCCACTCCTTCCATTGCATGAGAAATAAGATGCATGGAAGAGTTGGAAATAGACTCTAGGATGGCTGAGAAGCCATGTTGTCACTAATCTCATCAGAAACAGCATCTGCCAAGGTTTCAGAGAGTTGGTTGATAAGATCCCTCTGAAGCCTGGTAAAGTGTACTAAATAGTTCAAAGACCTTACGGCGAAGGTTGAAGCAAACACATGCTTTCCTAGTCTGTCTAGTGCCTGGGACTCCTTGTTGGGTGGATGGACACTTTGGCTCTCTTCTGCCAAATCCTTCTTAGTTGCAGCTGCCACCACCATGGCATCTACTGGAAGACCTTGTGACCAAAGGGGATGCTCAGCTGGAGGCGATAAGATTTTATTAGGCCTCCATGGTATCACTTTCAGGGTGTCAGGAGCCTTCCATGCACACTGGACGATGAGCTGGACAAGTTCATCGGCCGGTGGGGTAACCCAGGAGGTAGGGGGCTGGGCATGAAAGGCCTGCAGAATATGGATTCCTCAGAGGAAGGATTAGAGGACTTCCAGTCACCCCTCTGCCCAAGGATCTTGAAGATGTCACCAAAGGCCACCTCATTAGAGGGTGACCATGGGGACCCTTCCCTGTCATCAAAGTCGGTATCTTCAGTCAACTACTCCTCAGGGGAAGTCCATGTGCTTCTTCTTGCATGACGCTTTGCAGGGTACTTCCTCAGTGGGAGGTTCTGGGAAAGACTGCAAAGAGGGGGTTCTCCTGAGGAAGAGAAACCTGAGGCCCTTGTACCCGGTGTCTGGTGGTTGTGGCTTGTGAGAGTTGCAGCACAGAGGGGGGAGAGAACTCAGACTTGTGGGGTTTGCCATCAGAGGCAAGCACCCTCTCCATGGCCTGGTGGGCCGGCCAACTCAAGGAGGGATGGCAGCCCGGAACCAAACATGACAACCTTGGAACCGGGGTCACACCCTGCCTTGATGAGCCGATTCCCAGACCAGGAGTCTCAAGAGGGCTATGAAGCATGAGAGAGTGAGGATTCCTGGAAAGTGCCATAGAACAAAATTGGCGTGGAGCCAAGAATGCTCTCCCCCATGGCACAGCCACTGGCCTGAAAACAGCCAGATGCCCAGTGCACCGAGGGCCACAAGGATGACTCTGGTTCCAAAGTGAGATCCACTATTGGAGTCGGAGGAAGGGAAGCTGCTGTCGGAGTAATAGGCTTCGATACTTGGGTGGAAGTCGGAGGAGTGTACGTTGGAGTTTGAGAAGATATGCGTTCACCTGAAGGAGGGAACATGGATTTCAACGGTTGAGAGAGATCTCTGGCTACAAGCAACTGGTCAACAAGCAGCAACACATCATGATCAAGGAGGTTCCTGGTCAACCTCATAGAGAGACCTGAGGGAGATTCTGGCCTTTCTAGAAAAGGGCTGTATTGGCTACAAACTAATGTATCCAAGGAAGGACAGTACTTAGTCCTTGCTAATTTGAGAGGTGCAGAGCCCGGAACCGAGGACATCTGCACCAAAGAGAACAGTGTGGAGGTAGTCTGTCCCGATGACATAGAAGTCGAAGGTGTCTGCACCACAAAAGCAAATGTCTGCAACGATGGGTATGCTGCAGTTGAGGAAAGTGTCTGCACCAGTAACAATGAAGGTGCCAAAAAGGACTGCACCGATGAACATGTTGGTGCTGAATGTGTCTGCACCGGTAACAAAGACGGTGCTGAAAAGGACTGCACTGACGAACATGTCAGTGCCAAAAGTGTCTACACCGGGGAGGGCAGTAACATCATACTCTGAGCCAAAGGGGATTGTACCAATGGTGCTGAAGGGGACTGTACCTGCATGGATGGTGCCGGTAAGGGCTGCGATGGAACTGTCGGAGCCATAATTGTCTGCACCGGGAACTCCAGTGCTGGTGTCGATAAGGAGGATATGGCTGGAGCAAGAATCAGTTGGGACAGTGCCGAGCCTGGAGCCGACATGGTTACACAGGTGGCAGTGCCGTAGTAGTAGTAGTCAATTTCACCTTCTTATGAGAAGACTCCCTACGATCTCCAGAGGTAGATGAAGTGAGGGACCTCGATGAGGAAGAGGAAAAGCACCTCTTGTGGGGTTTAGCAGTAGGGGTTGAGCCCTCTGACCCAGAAATAGCCTTACAGAAAGGAGATTTGAAAAGACCTTTCAAGATTAATTTCTAATTTCTCTTGTTAAGAGTCCTGGTCGAAAAATTTCTACAAGTCCCACACGGGGATCCACTATAAGGTGGGAGACATTCAAACAATAGACACATAAGTCATGGCCATCAGAAAGCAGTAACTTACGGCCACAATCCTTATACTGCTTAAAACCAACACTACTTTTCTTATCTGACATGATGTGGAGAACAGTACCAAAAGGAAGAGGAAAGGCTTCCCAAAAGGGTAAGAAGACAGAAGGAAAAAGAATTACCAATGATGGCAATGAAGTATTACCTCAAAGGTAAAAAAAAAAGTAAGAAAAAGGTAATAAACAGAAATAGACTAAAGGGAGAGAGTCTTAAGTATAAGAAAGGGTAGGAGAATATTAGCAGAAACTGTTTGAAAAACTTTAAAGTAGAAATGATCTATAAAAACTTTCAAAAAATTAGACACTTAGCTGAAGAGAGTGGCTTGACACGGCTGTACAGCAATGTGGCAAACGAGATCTGAGGTAACAGGGAGCAGAGCATTTTGGGTAGGACCCTGGCTCGAGAGTTTTTGGCTGATGCGAGCTTGATATTTGGCTGGTTCAGTTCAGAGGACGGAACTGACTACCCATTAGTAAGGAATGAATGAAGGTTAACAACATCAGATGGTTATTTTGCCTGGCAATTAGTAGAATTGGAGAAACCAAGCTGTAAGCTTGAGGTTCTGTAGATTGGGATGCACCAGCCCCTGTGGATGGGATAGGAGATCAGATCTGGGTCCAGAGTCAATGTACAGTGAATTAGGTGAGGCCAAAGAAAGAGGAACCAGACTTGTCAAGGCCAAAAGGGGGCAATGAGGATCACTTTGTTCTTCAACCTGATGGCTTTCTTTAAGAGAGGAATCAATGGAAATGGGGGAAAGGCAGAGAGAAATCCCAAGGGCCAGTCATAAAGGAAAGCATATCTTGAGGACTCCCCCTGAGGGGGGAATTAGGGCAAAGTAGCTGCTGCACTTTTTGTTTAGGGCAGATGCAAAAAGATCACAGCAAGGTCGGCCACATCAATGGAAAATCTCCTCACAATTTTGGGATTGAGAGACTACTAGTGAGGCAGGAGAATGCATCTGCTCAACTTTTCTGCTATCACATTTGAACTCTCCGGGATGTGCATTGCTATTATGAAATGGTTGGAAGAAATCACTCACTGCCATACTCTGAGAGTTTCTCGACACAGGGGATAAGGCCTAGTTCCACCCTGTTTGTTGACATACCAGACTACTGACGTACTGTCTGATTGAATCACAATAATTCCTAGAGAAAGGGCATTTTGAAAGGCCTGCAATGCTAAAAGCACTGCCGTCAATTCCAGAACACTGATATGCAAATTTGCCTGTATAAGGGACCAAGTACCTTGGACTGTTCTGCCCAGATAATGCCCCCCCTCACCCCATCTGGGAGGCATCCATAGTCACTATGGCCTTGGACTGAGGTGAAACAAAGGGTCAGGCTAACAGAATTTTCTCACATTCCATTCACCAGGATATGTCCTTCTTGCAACGACTGGGGATTAAAATGGGATGCCTCAAGAGATGAATCAGAATGGACCATAGGGATGCCAAAAGCCACTGCATAAGTCTTATGTGAAATCTTGCCAGTGAGACCTTAGTGATGGCTGCTGCCATGGACCCCAGAGCTTGAGGAACTAACAGCGCAGGTACCTTGTCATTGGAAAGAATAGCTTGATTTAGTAGATGCCTGGTGAGAGTGGTGACGAGCTTGTCTAAGTATGGAAACACTTGGAATCTGTGCGGTCTCAAGTGAGCTGTTACAGCTGCCATGCATTTGGTGAACACCCTGGAAGCTGTGGTTAGACCAAAAGGCAGCACTCTAAAATTATAGTGACTGGCTCCTAACCAAAAGCAGATGAACCCTCTGGAGCGCTTGTCCATTTTTATGTCATAATACGCATCCTGAAGGTCTATGGAGCACATCCATTCATCTTCCTCTAACTGAACCATGACCATCTGGAATTTTATTTGCTGAACAAATTTGTTCAGAAGGCTGAGATCTAGGATTGGTCTCAAGTCCCCTGTCTTTTTTGGCACCAAAAAGAACCTTGGGTAAAATCCAGATCCTATCTGGTCTGGTGGGACTTATTGGATGACTCTTTTTTTCTAGCAGCTTTTGAATTTCTAGAGATGCTTGATACCTCTGATTGGGTGGAACATCGGGGATTCTTCTGTCTAATCTTGGAGAGAGCATGAAAGGGATGTAATATCTTCTGGCAATCATGTTTTGCACTTAAGTATTTGTGGTTACTTATTGCCAGGCTCTTGAGTGCAAGGGCAACCTTCCCCTGACTGTCTCCAGAAGCAAGCAGTCGGGCCCCCCCTTTCATGAACGCTGGTAGGGTTTCTCTGGGAAAGAATCTGTGGAACCCTGATTTTACGGGCCACCTCTGCCATAGGGTTGGCCTCTTCCATTGGAGCTCCCCCTCTGCCCTGAGGGTAGGCACTGCCATGTGTGTCCTGAAAAGGCCCTTGGGATTTTTTAAACCAAATCTTCCCGCTCCTCTAGCTCCTGGAATAGGACCACTGTGGAGCCAAAATAAAACATACGCCCACTGCAGACAGGTTCTTTCTATCTTTCTCACACCTGGCTAGAGTTTTGGGGCCAAACACTGACAATCCATCAAACGGAGCATTGACGAACGAAGAATTAAATGGCTCTGTAAATTCACATAAGTGCATCCAGGTGTGTGCTTCCTTATGGCAATGCTGGAACCTGCTGCCCTAGTCATCCCTTTGACCGAATGCTCAATGAGCCTCATGGATGAGTTGGAAATAGACTCCAGGATAGCTAGTTGGGAGGCCACTTTATCTTGAACTTCCTCAGACACAGCTCTTGCAAGAGTATCGGACAGTTCCTTGATCAGATCCCCTTGGAGTCTAGTAAAATGTGCCATAAAATTCAAAGACCTTAAGGCAAAGGGTGATGATGCATACACCCTCTTCTAACTCTGTCCATCACCCTGGACAACTGGTTAGTGGGATGAACAGTGGAATTCTATTCTGCAAGTTCCTTCTTGGTGGCTGCAGTAACCACCATGACATTTACTGCTAAGCTTTTAGCCCAAAACTGATGGTCCTCTAGCGCTGAGAGAGTCTTGTTAGGTATCCTGGGGATGGGCTCTACAGAGTCATGGGCGTTCCAAGCCCACTGCATGATGAACTTAATGAGATTATCAGCAGATGGGGTCACCCAAGAGGTAGATGAGCAAGCACCAAAGGCTTGCAGGTACACAGAGCCCTCGGAGGTAAGGTTTTTGGGCTTCCAGTCACCCCTCTGTTTCAGGATTTCCAGAATGTTCCCAAAGGAGTAGTCTTCTGGGGGTGACCAGGGGGAACTCTTCTTATCACTGAAGTCCATGCCCTCTGTGACAGACTCTTCTGGGAAATCCAGGTGTTTCCTGTTACAAGTCTTTTTCCAGGGCACCTCCTCAGTGGAAAGCTCTGTGGAGCCTCAGAAGAAGAAGAAGGGCCATGTGCAGGGGTATCCAACAGCTTTGGTGCTCGCTGTCCAGGCATGGAGGTTGGTGGAAGCTCTGGGAGAGAAATAGTCCCGGGATGAAAGGGTAGGGGCCAGCTGAGAACCCGCAGACGCCAATGTCCTCTCCATCACCTGGAGGGCAGGTCCCCCTAAAGAGGGATGGGAGCCCAGAACCTAGAAGGACAACCTTGGAACCATGGTCCCACCATGCTCCAATGAAACCGCCCCCAAAGTCAGAACCAGGGAAGAACCCACACTTGCCAAAACTCCCAAGAGTCAAGGGTAGCTCCAAATAAAAACTGGAGCCAATTCAAGCACCTTGAATATGGTAGGAGAGCTATGACCCCCAGGAGTCCATCAGCTTTGATGGAGTCGAGGAACTCAAGGCAGAGTCTGGAACTGAAGTAGAAAGGACTGTTGGCACCAGAGCAGGAGTCAGAGTCATAATCTCTAAACCCTCAGAGGACGTTAGAGGAAGAAAGGTCAGTGGAGTCCTAGAAGAAGAACCATCTCCAGAAGGGAGTGAGGCTTGGGAGGAAACTGTAAAATCCCTTGGCCACGAGGAGCTGCTCCACCAACCTCACAATGTCGACTTCTGTCAGATTTCTGAAGGAATGGACAGAAAAGACTGAGGGAGATTCTAGTCTGTCTAGAAACAGCCTTGGAAGTTAACCCACAAAAGGATCGAGGGGGAATACCTTGTCCTAGGAGACCTGGTTTTGAAGTTATTGGTGGCACCAGGAAAGGTATAGGTTCCAAAATTTCAGATGGAGCCACCGAGAAGACTGGCACTGATACAGCAGGATGAACTGTCGGTGCCATGGAGACCTGTGACACAGAAGTCATTAACACAGATGGTGCCTAAGAAGTCAGTTCCTTGAATTTGTCAATTGCCAATTTTGGTTCCATGGGAAGTGTGGGAACCACAGATTTGTGCTTCTTGACTGCCAGGGCTGAAGGGAATGCCAGCATCAAATGACTCTTCTTCTGTCCATGTCCAGAGTTAGAAGAAGAGGGAGATGGTGAAGATGCATATATATATATATATATATATATACATATATATATATATACATATATATATAGAGAGAGAGAGAGAAAATAATGAAAGTTACACTTCGCTGATGAGAGTCTGGCTGATGCTTCTTTGTAGAAGAGCAACAAATGAGATCTGAGGTGATCTGGAGAGAGGTATTCTGGGTAGAAACTTAGCTTGAGTGCTTTTGGTTCTTGTGAGATGTTATAGCGGCCGAGCCAGTTATGAGGGTCGGAACAGAGTCCTATATATCAAGGATAGATGAAGATTGACCTCATCAGATGAGAGGAGTTTAAGGACTGGGTAGTGAAAATTATTTGAGAGTTATTAGGGAAGATAGAATTTTTTTCAAAAGGAATGACCAGTGAGTGAGATAAAATGAAAGCAAAATTTAATAATGTAAAAACAAATGAAAAGGAGATACAGTTAAGAAGTAACAGGAAGTATTTGGAGGGGCTGACAAAGGTTAAAGTATCACAGAATAAGAAGAGGCACAATTACAGAGTGCTAAGCAGAAAATAAGGGAGTATCAGGATAATATGCATGGAATTAGATCGATTGCTGTTAAGCAACTGTTTTTGATAATAACTCTAGAGAAAAACTTTTAACACAATGGCTTGGGCAAAAGAAAGGGGAAAGAGTTTTTTCCAAACTTAAGAAGCCTGCATCAAGAAAAATAACCAGAGATCCAGTAGAGATGAGAGACATTCATACCTCTCAAGCGTACCTCATGTGGGGTCTTAAAAAGTTCATGTTCCTCAAAGTTCCACATTGAAAGGGTCTGTCACACATTCAGCGATAGGATTTTTTTTAACTGATATCCATTGTAAATAGAAAGGAAGCATATTAAATCATTAAAATATCTTTTTTATAAGTAAACAACATATTTTAACTATTCTATGACCTTCCTAGTTGAAGTTGTTAGCAAGCCATTAGTAAGTGTTCCACATTTTGCCCATTTGTTCCACATTACGATGGCTAGTGTTCCACATTCTGAAGATGGGAGGTTGTGAGCTATGGAGATATTTCAGTAATGTTATGAAAATTTGTATAAAGCAAAGAAATGCAAAAATCAAGATCACAGATGGACATATTTATGGAAGACTTAAATATGCCAAGGTTAGAGGTAGATGCTCAACAGTTAGTTAAGATAGGAGGGCATGAGAAAGAATGGTGACGTACAATCAATCTGAAGGAAAGTCTCCAGGAATAGATGGTATTCTTATGAAAGTTTGGAATCTAGGGGGGAAGAAAGTGATAAAGACCGGTAAGGATTTATTTAACAGTATTTTAAAAGGAGGGGAACCAGCATCCTGGAAGAAAACTCTGGTGGCTGTAATACCTAAAGGCAGCAAAAATCCATCAGATCTAGCTTCCATTTCAATTCTAAACAATGATCATTAACTGTTTATGTCTATAATAGTTAAAAGAATGGCAGACTTTGCCAAAATTGATAGATACAGATCACTGTGGTTTTGTGGAGGGAAGGCAAACATTTGACAACATTAACAGAACAATGATGATGTAGAGGAAAGCATTTGACATTAGCAGAACAATGACGATGTAGAGGAAAGCAGAGTATAAGAAAATACCACTGTTGCTGGTGGTTCTTGATGCACAGAAAGCATAAGCTGGGATTTTATGAGTAAGGCAATGGAAGCATTTGCAATCCCTGACACAATAATAATAAGACGTTATGTACTCACCATAACGTTAAATGTGAGTTGTTCTATCTCGTCTTCATTCTTCACTGATGGGTTCGGAGCTGATCCCTCAGCTCCGACACAGCCATTAGCAAAGCTCAAGGTTTACCAGTAGCTCGAGTCCAAGCCCCTTATCCCATGATGCACTGCTGGAATTACCTCAGATCTTGTTCGCTGCATGTACCATATCCCTGTAAGAGAACTACTCTCCCAAGAGAGAGAAGGATTGAATAACCAGGATGAGATCAGCCTCTAGGTCAACTATCAGCCAGGTGGGGGATGGAGGGAGGGACGTAAGAATGAAGGCGAGGTGGAACACGTTATGGTGAGTACATAACTTCTTAATATGAAGTTGTTCAATCTCGCTGTTCATTCTTCACTGATGGGTAGCGTCCCTAGCACCCTGAATCTTGGGTGGCTCATGGGAGTACATTCTTCAGGACCGTAGACCGAAAGGAAGCCCTGTCCCTGGTGGCCTTATCAACTTTGTAATGAGTGATAAAGGTATGAGGTTTAGACCAAGTGGCTGCAGCACAAATGTTATCAAGGGGTAATTTGGCCTGAAATGCAGAAGATATAGAAACTACTCTGGTAGAATGAGCTTTAATCTTGTGCAGTAAGAGCATATTAGCGGCTGAATAAACAAAAGTGATACAATCAGCCATTTCGAAAGGGTTGTTTTAGCCACTGGTCTACTTTTCTGGCTTCAGAGAAAGGCACAAAAAGCTGGTCTGACTTTCTAACATATTTTGTTCGTTCCAAATAATATCTGAGCTGCCTGTGAACAAGTTTGTGCAGCATGTACTCTAATTTGTTGGAATGGTTAGGGAAGAAGACTGGCAACTCAATGACTTGGTTGATATTGGATTCAGAACAAACTTTGGGCAAAAAAGAGGGGTTTGTCCTAAGAGATACTCTATCAACATGAAAAATCAAATAAGGAGGACTGATAGATAAGGCTTGAAGTTCTGACACTCTGTGGGCAGAAGTAATAGCCGCCAGAAATATGGTTTTCCATGATAAAAATTTGAGTTCACAAGATGATGCAGCTTCAAATGGGGGAAGAATCATGCAAGACAGCATAAAGTTTAGATTCCAAGAAGAATAAGGAGTTTTCACTGAAAGCCTCATGTGGAAGGTCCCTTTGAGAATGGCCTTGGACAACTTGTGGGACATTATGTTTAGCCCGTCCACTCCAAGATGAAAGTTAGATATAGCAGCCAACTGGACCTGAACTGTAGCAGCTGTGGCTCCTTCATTAAAAATCATAGTCCAGAATTCTAAAATGGATGGCAAGGGGGCTTGATAAGGATCAGTGTTCTGCTTAGAAGCCCATATGGAAAATCTCTTCCACTTACTAAGATATAGTCTCCTGGTGGACGGCTTATGAGACAGGAGGATCTGTCTTGTCTCATCAGACAGATCGTGAAGCCTGGCTATGATGGGAACTGGAGCAGCCAAGCTGTGAACTTCAGTGACTGCAATGAGGGATGGAGGTCCAACGATGGATGTCGGAAGGTCTGGAACTGGGTCCAGAATCCATGGATCCTCCAATAGATGATGGAATGTGAACCAAACCTGCTGAGGCCAATGTGGGGCTATGAGGATGATAGTCCTTCCCAGCAACATTGCTTTCTGTAGAAGTCTGGGTATAAGAGGGATTGGAGGGAATGTATAGAGGAGACCTGGGGGCCAATTGTGTACAAGTGCGTTTCTTGGGTGTTGTTCCAGAGGGGGAATCAGGGCAAAGTATATTCTGCATTTCGTGTTGACGTGACTGGCAAAAAGGTTGCAGTAAGGCTGGCCCCATTTGCAGAAATTCCTGTCCGCAACCTCTTGTTTGAGACACCACTCGTGTGGCAACAGAATTGCCCTGCTCAGTTTGTCAGCTATCACATTGGATCTCCCCGGGATGTGCATTACCAACAGAAAGCGCTGGGAAAAGACAGCCCACTGCCAAACTTTGAGGGCTTCTCGGCAAAGGGGGTAAGACTTGTCCCGCCTTGCTTGTTCAAATACCAGACTACCGACATGTTGTCTGTCTGAATTGCAATCGTCCCTAGAGGAAGAGAGTCCTGAAAGTACTGCAACACCAGAAGTACTGCTGTCATCTCCAGGACATTGATATGCAGGTGTGATTCTTGATCTGTCCATGTGCCTTGGGCGGTCATTCTCTGGAAAATGCCCCCCCCACCCTATCAGGGAAGCGTCCATGGTCACAGTGGCTACTGGATGGGGTAGAATAAAGGGACGTCCTATGGTTACATGAAGAGACATCAACACCACTGGAGATCTCTCTTGCAAGAGTTTGTAATCAAAAATCATATGACTCATTGGAAGTTCCTGACATAACCACTGGGTGAACAGCAGCCATCGAAGAATCTGCATATGCATCCTTGCTAAAGGTATGGCCAAGATCGCTGCAGCCATCAAACCTAATACTTTTAAGACTTCTGCATCTGGTGCTTTGTCCTTTGACACTAGTGATTTGACATGCTGGTGAAGGAGAAAAA
This sequence comes from Protopterus annectens, assembly GCF_019279795.1. Lineage (NCBI taxonomy): Eukaryota > Metazoa > Chordata > Ceratodontiformes > Protopteridae > Protopterus > Protopterus annectens. The sequence goes on along the minus strand of NC_056739.1, from coordinate 1,745,241,622 downwards.
CCCTCTCGGTTGGTAGTCGTAGAGTAGTGGTTGAAGTGTCTAACTCTGCCCCTATAAAGAAAATATGCTGCGATGGCGACAAGGCAAATTTTTCTGAGTTGATTGTAATGCCTAAGTGATGGCAAAGTGTCAGTGTATTCTCTTGCTTGAATAAGTTGATGCCTGGTGGTGGAGGTAAGGAGCCAATCGTCTAGGTACGGAAACACCTGGAATCCTAAATGCCTCAGATGAGCCATGACCACTGCCATGCATTTGGTGAACACTCTGGGGGCTGTAGTGAGACCAAAGGGCAGGGCTCAAAACTGATCATGATTGGCTCCCAGCCAGAAACGCAAATGATCTCTGGATGGCCTGGCCATTTTTATGTGGTAGTACGCATCCTTGAGATCTATCGAGCACATCCAATTGTCTTTCCCTAAAAAGGGATGTATCGACTGAAGTGTGACCATCTGGAACTTCTCTTTCTTTACAAATTGGTTGAGTCTGTTGAGGTCCAAAATAGGTCTCCAGTCCCCTGTCTTCTTTGGAACCAAAATTAATCTTGAGTAAGTTTCGAATCCTATTTGGTCTGCTGGGAGTGGCTGGATGACTCTTTTTCTAGCAACTTGCAGAACTCTATAGTTGCTTGTTCCCTGTAACTGGGTGGAACGTCCGGGATACTTCTTGCGGGAGTAGGTTGGGTGAAGAATGGTATGAAATACACTCTGGAAATAATGCTTTTTACCCAGCTGTCATTTGTTATATCGTGCCAGGCATCTGTGTATATAGACAAGCGACCCCACACTGCCTCCAGAGCAGGACAGTTGGGTCTCCCTTCAGGAGTGCTGATATGGTTGACGAGAGAAGTGATCTGTCACCCTGGTGTTGCGGACCGCCTCTGCCACGAGGGCAGCGTCTTTCATTGTTACCCCCTCCTTTGCCCCTAGAGGGGGTTGACCACGTGTGTCCTGAAAGGCTCCTTGGGCTTTTTGGAACCACATTTTCCATCTCCATTGGCCTTTGGGGTAAGGACGAGTAGGGGTGGAGAAACGGACTCCGACGGCAGTGTCTTTCCCTCCTGCTCACACCTGGTTAAGGGTTTCCTTCACTTTGGGCCCAAAGAGAGATGAGCCATCAAATGGGGTGTTGACAAATGAAGACTTAAAGGGCTCCTCGAAAGAACACAAGTGCATCCAGGAATGTCTTCTTAGTGCAACTTCTGTACCTGCTGCTCTACTCATCCCATCAGCTGCATATGATATGAGATGCATGAACAAGTTCACGATGGAGTTTAGGGTAGCGAGTTTGGTGGCAACTTTGTCAGAAGCCCCTGCAGCTACAGTACGCTGAAGAGTATCTCCCAACTCCTTAAGGAGATCTCTTTGCAGTCTGGTGAAGTGGGTCAAATAGTTCAGGGATCGGAGTGTGAAAGTCACTAAACTAAACATGCATTTCCCATAACGATCCATGATCCTGGACTCTCTGTTAGGAGGATGGATTGTCGAGGAAGACTCAAACATTTCCTTCTTGGTGGCTGCCACCACCACCATGGCGTCAACAGGGACTCCCTTGGACAAAAAATCTTTATCTACGGGTGCAGAAATGAACTTGTATGGCCTCAGAGGAACAGGCTCCGTGGACTCCATTGACTCCCACACCCTTCGAGAGACCAGCTGCATGAGCTCATTGAAGGGTGAAGACACCCAAGAGGTGGAAGGTTGAGACCTGAAGGCCTTCAGGAGAATGGACTCATCCTTAGTAGGGCTTTTGGACTGCCAATTACTCCTCTGCCTAAAGATCTCAAATATCTCCGCAAAGGAGATATCCTCAGAGGGGGATTGGGGGACCCTTCTGACTCATCCAAGTCAGTATCAGATGTCAAAGACTCCTGTGGGGAGTACAAGTGTCTCCTCTTACACAATCTCTTCCTGGGGGCATCCTCAGTAGGAGCCTCTGGAGTGGTCTTGGAAGAACAAGGGGCGCCCCCCTGTGGGGCTACCTGAGGCTCAGGGTCTCTAAGCTTGGCCTGGACGATGGAGGCAGAAGCGGACACAAGCACTTTGGGGGAAGAAAAGGCCAGACCTGGTGTCGAGGATGTCTTTGGGGACAAGGCTCTCCTCATGGCGTTGAAGGCATCACAGCTATGATGAGACGGAGTCGATGGATCAGAGGGAACCACCATCCCCTCCTGCACCGAGGCCGTGGGCTCTGAGTCTGAGGTAGGAGCCAAGCTCATCCGAGAAGAGGCCCCGAGAGGAAGAGTCGGCACTGATAAGGTGCAACTATCCGCCCCGAACCTGACAAGAGAGTGTCGGCCCCTAGAGTCCCCGGTCGGCACCGAGGATGTCAGAGTAGATGGAACCGATGACACCGGGGCAGGTCTCGGCTCCAAAGGCTCCATGAACAGCAGGTCGGCCCCCTCCGGCTCCGAAGATGCAGTACGGCTTGGTTAAGGAACAGTAAAATCCAGGATGGTGGTCTTTGGTTCCAACGCTGGGGTCAGAGTCAACAACAATTTGGCAAGGCCTAGTGCCCATAAGAGCTTCTGCACCAATTGGTCCATATCCAAATCTGAGAGGCTGACAGAAGATCTAGAGGAGTGCACCAAAGGTGCCGATTGGAAGAGTGGAGATACAGGTCTCTCAGAGACTGGCTCCAAGTCAGTGGGCCAGCTCCGAAAAGAAGAGGCACTCTGCTCCAATAGCTGTGGAGTCAAAGTCCCGGAGTCCTCCACTTTTTTAGGCTTTTTAGATGCCTTGGAATCAGTAGATGATTTTGATGATTTAGAGGACTTGCTTGCCCCATCCTGGTTAGACAATGCTTCAGTAAAAGGATACTTCAGCAAACCTCGATCCACAAGCTTCCTTTTCCTCTCTAAAAGAACCCTTGAAGAAAAGGAATGGCAAATGCTACAGGACTCCTGCAAGTGCACCGCACCAAAACAATACACACACTGAACATGCCCATCAGTGAGAGACATCTTTTGCCCACAGTCTGGACATTTTTTTGAATCCAGACTTTGGGTGCTTGTCTTTTTCCTCAGACATTTTAAGCGATATACAGACTAGAAGAAAGTCAAGATAACACTAACAACCCAACACCGTTTAACAAATTACCAAGAAAAAAAGGGCCAACAGTATAATATAGCCTGAAAGTTAAAGCTTTCCTTAGGCTAAACTAAAAACAAAACACACGCTAACAATGGCCTGAGAAAGGAAGGCCAACTCTAAGAAATGTGAAACAGCACACTATCTACACTATGAACACTATAGCAGTATAATGAAACAGACACACACACTGCAAACTAGGCTTAACACAAGGCCACTACAAATAAACTATGAAGCACCAACGGAATAGGTCTAGAGAGACAACTACAGGGCTATATATGTATAATTATCTATAAGAGAGAAAGTTTTGAAAAAGACTTGTAAATAGTGATTTTGTGTCAAAAAAGGCTCGAGCAAACTGGAACCCCTGGGATCCGAGCCGCAGCAAACTAGATCTGGGGTAATTCCAGCAGTGCATCATGGGATAAGGGGCTTGGTCTTGAGCTACTGGTAAACCTTGAGCTTTTGCTAATGGACATGTCTGAGCCGAGGGATCAGCTCCAAACCCATCAGTGAAGAATGAATGGTGAGATTGAACAACTTCACATGGTTAAAAGCCATGGTGGTGCAGTGGTAGCGTTGTTGCCTCACAGCAAGAGGTTCTCCCGTTCGATTCTCGGCTTGAGTGCCTTCTGTGTGGAGATTGCATGTCCTCCCCACAGTAGAGTGGCGTTCGAAAGACATGCGTAGAATGGGCGTGCCATTGTTGAAGGTTGGGCGTTGAGCTGGCACCTCGGCACCCATAAAAAATCTACTGCCAATAATTAGCGGACTGGAGTTCCACTGTGGCGACCCCTAACCGAAAAAATGAAAAGCCGAAAGAAGAACATGAGGAATCGGAGGGTAAAATTAAAGTGGGAGCGTTCCTTTCTGACAAGATGCGTCTGAACAGAGGAAGCAGGCAGGGGTGCCCTATTTCTCCTTTGTTATTCACTTTACATTTAGAGCCACTAGCAAACAAAATAAGGGACTGAGAAATTCAAGGATATTATTGGTATGGTAATTGAGAAAAAGTTGGTTATATTAGCAGACAATATTATTTTGTACCTGATAAATCCAGAAAAGGACCTCTCAGTGTTGTGGAATGTCTTGAGACAGTTTCAAGTCTCCTTCATATACAAAATTAAGGAGGATAAAACAAACTATAGCTATAAATGTACAGTTTTGTACCGAACATAAATGTAGATGTTCGAGTGTATACCCCGCTGCAGTCATCACACTTGGGTTAGCCTTCCGTTAGGCGGTCCCACAGTCGTCCCGAATTACAAAGTCTTGGTCCGGCGTTGGTTGCTGTCACTTCTTCCCTGACGTCAGTGCACCAGGGGTATATAAGAGGCATCCAATGCCATTTTCTTCAGTTTTTCTTGCCCCAGATGTCAGGTGCCCCCAATAGGTAGGCGAAATATATATATATATATATATATATATATATATATATATATATATATATATATATATAAATACATATAGCTATATAAAAATAAAACAATACCCTTAGGCACAAGCAAATACACCACAGAGTTAGCATAGGATAGAGTGGTAGAGATAAGTTCAGCTAGTTCAGAGGGGATGGAGGGAGGGTAACCTGGACTGCAGCAGGATATACACTCGAACATCTACATTTATGATAGGTACAAAACTGTACTATGTTCATCGTGTTACCTTGCTGCAGTCATCACACTTGGGTAGAATCCCAAAGCTAAGGATGGGAGGTGGAGTCAAACAGGGTTAGAGGAGGCTAGAAGGCCCTGCAGAACTGCAGTGGCGAAGCCAGCTCTAGTCTTAAAGTGGTAAGTGATAGTGTTTGGTGAAGGTATGTACTGAACTCCAAGTTGCAGCTTCCAGAATATCCTTGGTAGGCACCCCCCTGAGGAAGGCTGTAGATGTAGCTGTGGCCCTGGTGGAGTGGGGCCTAATGCTAGCGGGAACTGGTTTTCCATGGTGGGTGCAGCAAACATGTATGCAATGTCCTATCCATTTGGAAATGGTCTGTTTTGAGATAGCCTTTCCTTGTGATGCTGTAGCATAGGATACAAAAAGCTTCTCAGATTTTCTGAGAACCTTAGTTTTATCCAAGTAGTGACGTAGCTGCCTGTGAATGTCCAAGGAATGAGGAGTCTTTCTCCTTTGTTCTGCGGATTTGGAAAGAAGGTGGGTAAATGGATGGTTTGATTTAGAGCCACACTGGATACCACCTTAGGCATAAAGGAGGGGTTACTTCGTAGATAAACTCTGTCTTGATGAAAAATGAGGAAAGGCTCTACCGCCATAACAGCATGAAGCTCTGAGACTCTTCTGGCTGAAGTAATTGTTAGCAGCAGGGCAGTCTTCCATGATACAAACTTTAAGTCAGCTGAGAAAGCTGGCTCAAAAGGAGGTAGCGTAAGTTTTTCTACAACAAAATTGAGGTCCCAAGTTGGTGTTGGTGCTCTCCTGGGAGGTCTAATGTTTTTGGCCCCTCTGAGAAACTGCCTTAGAAGTGGATGTGAAAATAAGGGAGGATCCGTGTTGTAGTGAGCTGAAATAGCTGTGGAGTGGATTTTAATAGATGAAAATGAAAGTCCTTTGTGTAACATCTTAGTTAAATATTGTAGTATTTGAGGTATGTCCGGCAGAAGGGTAGTTTGGCCTTTAGCTTGGTTCCAGGCGCAAAACCTTTTCCATTTGTCTGAGTAGGCTTTCCTGGTGCTGGGCCTCCTGGCCTCCAGAATAACATCCATAACAGCTTGTGAAAGAGGAGCTGGCTGGTTGCTTAGGAGATTTGCCATGCAGCCAAATTTAAGGTTTTGAGCTGGCTGTGTAGAATCTGACTGTCTTGCTGTGTGAGCAGATGAGAAATTTGTGGTAAAATCCATGGTGGGCCCTGGGCCATATTCCTTAATAGTGGGTACCAGTGCTGGCATGGCCAGTCTGGGGCAATGAGTATCATTTGGGGTCTCTCCATCCTGACTTTCAGCAGCACCTTTATGAGAAGGGGCAATGGAGGGAAGGCATATACTGACAGCATTTTCCAACTGAATGAGAGTGCGTCCACTTTCCAAGCTTGATGGTGAAATGTCCTTGTGCAAAATTTTGTTAGCTGATAGTTTGGGGGGCTGGCAAACAGGTCTATGTCTGGGTGACCCCATTTTTCAGTTATCATTGCAAATACTTGTGGATCCAGTTTCCATCCGTGGGGATCCATGATGTTTCTGCTTAGGTTGTCTGCCAATGTGTTCTTTTTTCCTGGAAGGAATTGAGCTTGTAATTGTACTTGGTAAGCCAGTGCTGTGTTTCACAAGGTCATTGCTTGCCTGCATAGAGGGTAGGAGTGTGTACCCCCTTGCTTGTTTATGTACCACATTACTGTGGTGTTGTCTGTCCTTATTATAAGCTGTCCTGGATGTAAGAGGTCTTTGAAGGCTGTCAGGGCATTCTGTACAGCTAGCATTTCTTTTTGATTAATGTGCAGATTTCTTTGATCTGCAGTCCATATGCCTTGAATGCACCATCCTGCCATGTGTGCCCCCCAGACATAGTCTGATGCATCTGTTGTCATAGTTTGCCTGGCTGGGGGTAAGGTGAAAGGCTGACCCTTGTTGAGGTGACATGTCTGTGACCACCATAGAAACTCCTGTTGAAGGCAGGGAAGGAGAGGTATCATTGTCTCCAAGCTGTGGCTGTGTTGAGTCCATGCGCTTTTTAGGTACCATTGTAATTTCCTCATATGCAGTTTTGCAAATGGTATTAGTAGTATGCAAGATGCCATGAAGCCCAAGGCCTGCAGAATTTTTCTTGCAGGGAGTTGAGTCTTTGTTGCCATTGTTTTGAAGTATTGAGTTAGCTGTAGTTTGTCTGGCATCAGGTAAGCCATCTGGGCCGTTGTATTCAAGCTGGCACCCAGGAATGTCATATTTTGTGAGGGCACTAGTTTTGATTTCTTTTCGTTTACTGTGTACCCTAGGCAACTTAGAAGGTGTTTTACAAAAGCCAGATGATGTAAGAGAGTGTCCTTGCTTTCTGCTTGGATGAGGCAGTCGTCCAGGTATGGGTACATTTGAATTCCTCTTTGTCTGCAGTATGCAATTACTGGTGCCAGGCATTTTGTGAAGACCCTGGGCGCAGTAGATAAGCCAAAGGGCAGTGCAGAGAATTGGTAATGGGTTGAACCTGCAATGAAGCAGAGGTATCTTCTGCAATTTTGTCTGATAGGGACATGCAGGTATGCCTCCTTGAGGTCCAACATTACTAGCCATGCTTTCTTGCCCAACATGGGAAGCTGCTGCTGTAGTGTTAACATCTTGAATTTGGGTACTTGCAAGAAGGTGTTTAGAATTGAAAGGTCCAGAATGGGTCTCCAAGCATTGTCCTTTCTGGGGACTAGAAAGAGCCTTGAGTAAAATCCTTGGCCTTGCTCCTGTGTAGGTACCAGTTGAATGGCTCTCATGTCCATGAGAGCTGTAATTTGTTTTTGTGCCTCTGCCCATTGATTTTGTAGCAGGTTTGGCATGCCTTTTATCCTTGGCAAGGTGTGGAAATGGAATCTGTATCCTTGTGAGATAATGTCTAGAACCCATTTGTCCTTTGTGACGATGCGCCAGTTGTCTGCAAAAAGTGCTAATTTTCCTCCCAAGGGAGCTGCCAAGAGAGTTTTGCTTGTCAGTTTGAGGTTTAAGTCATTGTGTTTGCCTTCTAGTAGTTTGGGACTTGTCTTCTCCTCCCTTCTGTGTTGCAGTGCCCCATTGGCGAGGTTTGCAAGGGATTTGTGCTTGTCCTCTGCCCCTTGGGCACCTGTATTTACCCCTCTGTGGTCTGTCAGAAGCTGGAAAGGACCAATTTTTTGTTGGCTAATTTCTGCTGAAGCGTGGGGGCTGTACCTGTAAGAAATCTTTGACCGTCTGCATAGATTTTGCCTTATCCTCCATTTTCTTTAAAACTTCTGCTTTAACCCGAAATAAGACATCCTGCTGTAAGGGTGCCTCTAGTAACTTTGCTTTAACATGATCAGGCAGAGTTTGTTCCTTTAACCAAGCATGCCTATGTATAACAGACCCAGTAACAGCTGCTCTACAAGAAGCTTCCAAGGAATCAAATCCACATTGTAAAGTATGTTTGCCCACCTGTTCAGCTGCATGCAACAGATCCTGCATTTCCTTGAATTCAAACTGTTGAGGGTGCGTGCTCATCTTTTGTTTTATTTGAGACATTAGGAATTGCTGGTATTTAAGCATGTGAAATTGACAATTTAGTGCTCTCATAGCCAGAGTAGCTGAGGTGTAAACCACCTTCCGCCACCTATCTAGTGCTCTGAAGTCCCTGTCAGAGGGTACAGGATTTTTGGCCATAGAAGCTTCAGCCCCTTTGGGACCCTGGGAGATTGTCTCTGGATCAGCAACAAGGCTTTTGAAAAGGAATTTGTGTGAGTCAGGCACTCTATAGTATCTATCTGGTTTGACTGGAGCAGGAGGCAGAGAATCTGGATTTAGACTAGATTCTAAATAAACATAATCCACAATGTCTAAAACTGGGGGGATAGCAAGTGGTCTGTGCTGGGGGAGTAAAAGAAACTCTTGGAGCCTTTTCTTTGAGTCAGAGTAGTCCTGATCTTCCCAGTGGAAATGTTCCCTCATGGTATGTAAGGTTTCCCCAAAGGAATAGTCTTCAGGGGGAGAAGCTGAGGGAATGGAATCTTCAACATCAGAATCTTCATAAGGGGGAAAGGAGTAATTTTCCTCAGAGGGGCATAATCCTCCTCTTGTCTAGGCCTTTTGTCGGGGGGGGTGGGAACCCCTGATTAAAGAAATCAAATCTTCAGCCATTTTAAGCATCTGTTTCTTAGGCATGGGGCCTTGAACTGGAGACTGAAGTGCAGTCTTTTTTGGTTTTAGAGGAGTCTTAAGCTTAGCATAAGATTTTATGGAGAGAGTAGTCGGTCTGAAGACACCTTCTGAAACCGAAGGTGTTTCTACAGCACCGGCTTCTCCTTCTGCAATGTCATCGGTAGGGCCTAAAGAAAATGGCTGTGTCAGCCTAGAACTCTCTGCTAGGGAATCCGAAGTGGTCTGGGGTTCCGATTCTGCGGTAGCCAGGGGCTGTGTAGGCACCTCACTGAAAACCGGAGGACCGGCGACTGGCCCAGCCGGGGCCTCGGAGTCTGGCTTGGATCTAGGCTGCCTGTCTATCTTTGCGTTTTTTGTGCACGCCGGTAGTCGGTTGCTCCGACGGCATAGTATAATTAAATTTCCTACCTAAGAAGTGTCGTGCGAAATCAAAGCGTCGCTTTATAGTTCGCTTATTGAACCTAGCATAAAACTGACAACCAGTGACATCGTGGCCTGGGCCTAGGCAAGGAATACAATAAGAATGAAAGTCCTTATGAGGTATTTGCTTCCCACAAGAAATACAACTGTTAACTTTTTCTGACATCGGACTGAGGTAAGAAAAGGTTCCCCAATGGGGTACTTAGCTTTGAAGACTTTGGACTGAAACTCGATTCGAAAATCTCAGGTGTCGGCCGACCGGCACTTGCGAACTGCTTCTGCTTGCGGCAAGAAAGACTGAAGAAAATGGCATCGGATGCCTCTTATATACCCCTGGCGCACTGACGTCAGGGAAAAAGCGACAGCAACCGACGCCGGACCAAGACTTTGGAATTCGGGCCGACTGCGGGACCGCCTGATGGCAGGATAACCAAAGTGTGATGACTGCAGCAGGGTAACACGATGAACATCTATATACCCATGAGTTGGTCCTACAATATCCATATTTATGGGACACAATAACATTTAGTATAAAGGAGTACAGATTAGAATGGACTCAGTTATGGCAGCTAAGGCTATGTGGGGAACAGACTACACAAAAACTAATACAAACACTGAAAAACTGGAAGCTCTTTTTTATGAACATGAATAGCAAGTTACAAGCAATGAAAATGTTTTTAGTCCCTTTCACATTATGTACAGGTCAGACATTTTTCAACCAGAGGAAAAGTTGTGGATAGAATAATTAATAAAGTGTTAAAGAGTTATCTGGGAGGGAAAAGGTTGTGGGTCAAATGGGATATGCTGATCCTGTCAAAGGAACAAGGTGGATTAGGATTACCTGATTTGAAGGGATATTTTAGAGCTACACAGTTAAGGCTGATATACATAACACAAGCAAGAAGCTATAATTGAAAGTGGAAAGAGATGATGAAGCAGGGGGGAAGCTCAAGAAATAAGGAGAGACTGGGATTTGCAAAGCAGAACCTTAAAGAGAATAACAATAACCATGCAGAATATTATATTCATAAAGTAGTAGAAAGTATTCCAAGAAATAAGCCACTATGGGAATGGAGAAAGGAGTTTCTGCAGACAGGGATAACTGCAACTAGGGGTACAGAAAATAGGGAAGAAGAGGCTGGAATTTACTGGAGAAAACTGGCAAAGAAACCAAGGTATTGGGAGGAAGTAATTAGAGAAGGAAAGGTAATGGAACAGATCAATGTCATTTGGGCTGCAGGCCAGAAACTGCCTTCACTATCAACAATTGATATCAGCACAGGCACAGAGAAAGGAATAAGGGGATCCTGAGTGAAAGACCAGCACTGGTAGAGTTTCTAGTAGAATCTGAAACAGAAGCTACTGTTAAAAAAATGGATAATTAGTAGGGCATATAAAATACTGCACGATTACTATAGGAATCAATCCGAAGAAGTTAGAAACGATTTGAAGACATAATGGGCAAGCAATTTACAAAGGAACAATGGTAGAATATATGCATGACTCCCAAAGAAACAATGGGAGGATATATGTATGACTCCCAAATATGTACAAAGTCTAGATGATTTAGTATCTTTGCACAGAAGTACTTGCATAGGTATTTTTATACCCCAAGCAGACTCCAAAGAATTTTTACTCCGGTAGATTGCAAATGTTGAAGATGTAACAGGGAAGAAAGAGGTAATTGGGAACATAATTTTTGTGAATGTAATGAGTTGTCAGACTTTAACAATTCCTTGCAGACAACATTGTCAGAAATACTGGATGAGTAAATCGGCGTAACTAAGATAATATTTTTTTTGATCTGTAATACAGACTCAGAATTGCCTAGACATGGTAAGGCCTTGCTAGGTTTAATTCTAGTGGCTGACAAAAAAAAAGATTGCTAGTAAATGGAAACCAAAGTGTAAATCAACCATTATAGAAGTAGTAAATATAGTAACAAAGATAAAAGAATTCGAAGTGGGATCTTTACAAAAGGGTAGGAGCCAATTACATAGAACAAAATGGGAATTATGGAAACCGTACATGCAGAGTAAAGTTTTGGAGGAGGAATGGGGTTTAAGGGAAGACAGAAATTTAATGAGATATGCAATGTTTGACTGATAATGACTATACAGAAAATTATATGTCATGTATAATGTTTGAAACTGAAATTATGCCAATATGGTTTGTTTTCATGTTTATAAATGTATGACTGGTTATGTCATAAGTGAAATTCAATAAAAATGTTTCTTGTTTAAAAAAAGAAAGGGCCTTCAGATGTAGATCCTTAAGGAGAATAACAACAGCCATACAGAATACTATAGTAATATAGCAGCAGAAAATATTCCAAGAACTAAGCCAACACATGAATGGAAAAAGGAGATTTTGCTGACAGGAATGACTGCAATTAGGTGTACACAGAATATGCAATAAGCAGGGGGCTGGAATTTACTGGAGAAAACTGGCAAAGGAACCAAGGTATTGGCAGCAAATATCTAGAGAGGGAAAGGTAATAGAATGGGAAGAAGCCAAGACAACATTTGGACTGCAGGCTAGAGACAGCCTTCCCTATCAGAGACTGATATCCAAGTACAGGCAAATAGAGGGATATGAGAATTCTAAGTGAAAGACCTGCTCTAGTAGAGTCTTTAATTGAATGTAGAACAGAAGCTGCTGCTAAAAAGTGATAATCTGTAGGGCAAATGAATACTGCATGGTAACTATAGGAATCAGAGGATGTTAAAAAAGATTGGGAAGAGACATTGGATAAGCAATTCACAGGGAGATGATGTGAGGACATATTTATGGGTCCCAAGTATGCAACAAGATCTAGGAGATTTAGGATTTTTGTTTGGAACTGTTTGCATAGGTATATTTTTATACTCGAAGCACACTTCAAAGAATTTTTCCTCAGACAGACATCAAATGTTATTGGTATGATGGGGAAGAAAGAGATAATTGGGAACATGTGTTCTCAAATAATGAAATGGTGGTAGACTTTAAAAATTCCCAACAGAGCACTCTGTCAGAAATATTGAGTGAGCAAATGGGTGTAACTAAGGAGATTATTTATTTTAGCTGGGATAGAAGCTCTGAATTGCCTAGACAGAGTAAGACCTTGTTAAGTTTACTGCTGGTGGCTTCCAAAAAAAAAGCAATTATTGGACAAGGGAACATCCTAATTAGAAGTAACTGCACTGTGCTGGGACCAGAGCCATACATTTGGTAAAAAACAAGGAGCCTTGGTGAGGACAACAGTGCTATTTTGATAAAAAGGTAAGCATCTTAGAGATCCAAAGAACACATCCAATCTCCTCTCTGCAAACATGGCAAAATGGAATACACTGTGACTATCTAGAAAGACTCCTTCACAAATTTGTTTAATCAGCTAAGGTCTAGTATGGGTCTGAGGTCCTGTTTTTTGGGCACCAAGAACTTGGAGTAATACTCTGTCTCTCTCTGATCTGGTGGGACATCTTCGATGTCTCTTTTCTGTAAAAGGTTTTCATACTCTAGTTCTACCACTTCTCTTTGTTGGGGTGCACTGTTAGAGGAATAAAGAATAGTTGTTTGGGTTTATCAAAAAGTGCACAGAGTAACCTTTGCATATGATTTCCCTGACCAAAGTGTTTTATGTGACGGCTAGCCATGTAACGCCTCAGTGCTGGCACTGGCGAGATCCTAGTGGTGGGGGATGTTGTACCCAGACTGAAGCTGATAACCTCTGCCTCTGGGGTGATGATTTTTTCCCTCTGCTATGGGAATTCCTCTCAAAGAGCTATTGATTCTGGCTCTGCTGGGATTTCCAGAACCAGAGATTCTTGGCCCCTTTTTGGTTCTTTGAAAAGACCTTTGAGGTTCCACAAACCTGATCCCAGCAGCTATATGCATTTTGATTTGCTTACATTGTTGCAGTTTTTCCTTGACCTTCTAACCAAACACAGATCAATCAAATGGTATGTAGACAAAGGTTGTTTTAAAATGGTGTGCAAAACCCATTAGGAGAAGCTACGCTTCATGCAACATTATTACATCTGAAATGGACAGCCGAGCAGCTTCATTAGTTGCATTATGGAAAAGTTTAATTGATAGAGAAGTCATGGATTTGACTGTACCCATTTGGGTTTCCAAATGTTTGCAGTGATACCCTGTGGGCAATTGTTTTAAAGTTTCTAGTACTTTTGCCATAATGATCGCTAAAATCTGGTCATATGCTCCAAGAAATGTAATGCTTTAATGGAGAAAATACTTGATGCATAGATGGACTTCCCTACCCTGTCCATTATTCTAGACTCTTTGGTGGATGAATGGCTTGAAACCCTTCTAGGACTTAAATCTTGGTGGCCGCTCAGTAAAGACATCCACAAGGGGACCCTTGCTCCAGGTTTCTGGAGCAGAGGACCTCTATGCTTTCTGCAAGATCTCTTCTTTGGAAGACTAGTCAAGATCCCTATTGCCAAATCATTTTAAAATTTCAATGATGGCGTTGTCCTCTTGAGGGCTTGTGGGGACCTCTCCCTCATCGAGATCCGAGTCTGGGAGGGAGACACCAATGGGAAGGAGTCCAAGTTGTTCCTTTTACACATCCTCTCTCTGGGAAGGCTCAGTGGGGATTCATCTGACCTCTCACTAGAATAAGAAATCCAAGACTTGGGGGGAACCTGGAAGGCACACAAAGTCTTCTGTCACTGAGGGGCAAGAATGATAAAGAATGGAAGTGATCAGCTTCCATGGTGTTCATAGGTGGAATCGACTGAGATTGTGCTGTATTTATCCTTGGGACTTGATCAGGTCCCCCCTGACACTAAATTCCTGCTGACAGAAGCCAGGGTCATGGAAAAATCAAGAGTGGTACCAACCAACATTTCTGAAGATGACCCAGCAAAGTCAGGCTTCAGCACAGAGGGGGTGAAAGCCAACAGCACCAACACCAACAGAGTGCCGGGAAGATTTGGCTCTCTGTACTGACTTCCTCAGGCCTTCTGGGGATTGGTACTGCTGGTGTTGGTGCCATTCCATCCACTGGTGTCAACAGCTTAAATGCTGAAGGAAAAAGATACTGTAAAGCAGAGGATATCAGCACGTGTTTCCTGACTGGCTCTGAAGCTCCCAGTACCAATATGTGGCTTGCAAAATGAAAAACAAAAGTTGGAGGGGGTTTTGTTCTCTTCCCACCCCAGAAACAGAATGAGAACAGAGAATATCATATTGGAGATGAACCTTCACAAAGGCTGAATTGATGTTGTCCCAGTCTAATTGGGCTCCGAAGGGACATTGAGAAGCAGAAAGACACAGAAGTTGGTCTCAAATATAAAAATTTGGAGAGTTCCTACTCTAAACAGCTACCTGTTCTCCTTAGCTCTGAGTCAGTGGCACCTGAAGAATCCTGTTGAGGTGAAGAAGCCTGGTGTTATAGTGCTGAAATAACAGAAGGACCACTTCAAGGTGGAGAGGAGTCCAACAACCTCGGCACTTTAGCTGGGGAAAATTTCTCTAATACTGAATGTTCCTCCACATCCTCTACCCTTCTCTTTTCTTTTCCATTCTTGGAGGCCAGTCCTTCTTTTGCCCTTTCAATACATCTTTCTCCTGAGAGGAATCCACTTTTAGTAATCCCTTCACCACCTTGTTTTTTTCTGTCCATTTTATGCAGTCAACAAGATGATGTCTGGCCCAAAGGCACATGATGTAGAGGTTGCGTGGATCTTGGGGCAGAATCTTGTGACTGTACTTAGTACATTTTTTAAATCCAAAGGCCTTACTTTCATACTCATTCCTGTAAACAGGCAAGCTCTAATTGTATGGAAATACTACAGTAGCCACTAACTTGCACAAGACCCATTGTAGCTGCCGAATAGAAATCAAAGCCACATTAATGGCTAGTTCTTTTATGGGGGAACAAGGTCCAGCTCCTACTATATGATAAACAGCGCTATCTGATAGAAAACATTCTCCTTTCACTACCCATAACAGTCTAAAAGCAGCAAAAAAAAAAAAAAAAAAAAAAAAAAAAAAAAAAAAAAAAAGGTTGATAACTGTGAAGTATTACTGACCTATCTGTACTAAAAAGTTACAAGATGACTCCCTTGACTTGAGTTGACTCCAAAACCTCATTGTTCCAAAATGGCGACAACAAGAGCTAGAGAGTGATTAAGTAGCATCACATTAGGGGAGGGTCTCAAGCTAGTAAGAGATGGGATCTATGTCAAAGACTAGCACCTCCAGTGAGCAGCCCAACTGGTCCGCTGTCCAGATTATACCAACTTAAATCTTAGATTCCAGAGACACATGGAAGGCTATGGGGGTACCCTCCACGAAAATGTTTTTGAAGACTTCTTGATTAGTCTCATGTTTGATGAATCATCCCATTCTTATTGCTGTTAGGCAAATGACTGTCTTCAATTTTGTGGTTTTCAAAAGACTGGAATCAGCGAGTTTCTTTTAACAAAATATCCAAAACACAATGGAAAAAATGGTCTGTAAGCAATATACACTTCCCCAAAGGAAAGAAATTTGTATAAGAACATATTTATTATATTTCAAACAGATTTTCAGTAAGAACAGAAATTTCATATAAAATAAGCACTCATCTAAAAATAAGACATGATTCATATATAAACTGTTAAACAGTTGTATATGAAAATCTTCAGTCATAATTGAAATTTCATAAGTAAACAATTCAAAGCATGACAGATGCAATTCACATATGAAATGTTTACAATGCAGTTCATTCATAATCTTAATGGAGATTAGGATACTTAGAATTTTTGTCTTCACATGGCAAGAAGATTCATTAAGAGACTTAATTCAATATTTATGGGTTGTTTGAAGAACTTCGACTGTGCAGTCTCAAAGAAGTGGTATTAACTTTTTTGGTCCTTATGGTGGAGACTTTAGTTGGGAGCTATTTTTAAACCTGTTTTCACAGCTAAATGGAAAAAAACAATGGCATGGCTTCACTACATTTAACTGTTTATACAGTACTTTAAAATCATTTAATCTTATTTACAATACTGTTTAAACCAACATAAATCTTCTCAGTGCTAAAATTACAATGCTCATGAATATCTGTGATGAAGAATAAAGCTTGAGTTGGGTTACAGCTTTGTAAGTCATACAAGGTGAAACTGTCTTCTACTTATCTGACAACAGATGCAATATGCTTTGTATTACATCCAATGTGCATATTTCATTACATAGGAATGAAACTTTAAAGTCATTGAAAATTCTAATAATTACTGTGGTACTGCTCACTTAAAATAACCTAAAACATCTTAAGTTCAACCTGAAAAAAGGAGTGAAAGGACCATTGTGCCAGTCAGGTTGAATGGCACAAACAGAATCAAAAATAAAGGTGGCAGTCACAGTGGAATGAAACTAAAAACTGTACATGGAAGAAGTCAGGCAAGCAGATATGGTCTTTTAAACTGTCAGGCTAGTGAGCACACTCGATGACTACCCTGTATATTGACACCACACATATTGTAAATGCATGCATGCACATTCACTCAAACTTGACCAGCACACCATTCAATGTCCACTAACCCAATGCACACACAACCCCTTTCCCAAAAAGACAAAAACATAATATCAATTCTGAGATCACACTTACCTTGGGGCAAGTACTGATCGTGGCAGAGATGCACAACCCTTTGTCTCACACAAAACCTTTCACACAACCCACACCCTCCAACAACCACTCCCAAACAGAGAACACATCTCCATTCTCAAAGATGTACTATCCACATACAGTGCTACCCCCACCTGTGTTAACAGAGTATTACAAAGTCCAAAACACACCGCAAATTTCCAGTCTCTCACCTTCACCGCACTTTTGCTCACTCACACATACACACCCTATTTATTTCCTACCTGTAACCAAGTGACCACATATGCATGCGTCTGAAATATCACAAAAATCCTCACTCCCAATACACTTTCAGAAGTGATGTCTGAGCTTTCAGTGTCATAAGATATGCATACTCAACATGCAAGCACATTCGATGAATGCTACTCAGCTGGACTGTATACTGCCAGATGGCACCAAACTAAAGGGACTTTGATCAATTGCTCCATACACCAGTAAGCATGGCAGATGTCAATGATTCATATAGACAAAAAGATTAAATAAACTTGAAATCAATATTTCAAGAAGTAGAAAGAAGGGCCAGTGAAGTCAACATGTATTTTCTGTGCGAAGATACAGTATTAGTGAATGCTGACAGTATTCAGTTCCATCGAAAAATGACAACTAAAGTAAAGCAACAAAATTCAGGATTATAAAAAAATCCAGTATCTTAAGATATCCCAGTAATTTTATCATGAAAAACAGCAAACAGCAATTCAGCCAATACTTTCCATTTTCATGTCTGCTTGTAAATCTTTTTAAGTGCAATTTTGTGTTGTGCAGCCATATCCACGCATAAAACTCTCTGAGGTGCAATGTAAAATTGACAAAAACTGGCTAACGTGCTACACAGCTGTATTATATCATGGCAAATCACTTAAATACTTAACCTTCTACTGCCACCATTAGCATCATCTATTAAACAGTTTGGTTCCATAGCTTTACATTATACCTCGTCACCTTCATTTTAATACTGGATATCAGGTACAAATGTTTCTCAACACAAAGTAAAGGGACAGCTTTTAAGACATTTAATATAAAGTGCAAAAGCTTTCAGATGCTTTAAAGAATCATACATATATAAAAGATGATTTTACATTTAGTATATATGTTTTTCCTCTCTATTATATAAAGTCTAAAGTTGAACATCACACAATATTCCATCCTTTGCCACCTATGTAGCATCGTAGTAGTCTTTAATTACAATTTTAAATTTACTGTAATTTGTGAATACTTTATTTTTCCTAGGTTTTTGTTTAAGGCATGCATGTTTCAGTTTCTTCAGTTTTGTAAAGTGCTTTTTTGATGAAATATATTAATAAAAATGGTGTTAAGTTACATAAATGTCCAGCATTTTGCATAGGTTGCTATAAGGCATGCGATCAAACAGATCACTGAGGAGCCTATACCAGTTTTCAAACTGCCCCAGAGTGATGTCTGGTTAAGTGACTTGCTTAGAGTTCCATATTAAGCAAATGAAATCTGAGGGAATCACACACTGGATTACAGAAAACAGGTTAAGTTTACGGCTTTAATCCTCTGTGCTAACAACCAAACAAAATGAGACTGGCAGAATCAAGCTCAATACTATAGGATGAAGCTTGTAAGCAGCTTCTAGCTATAATTCCCTATGCTAAACTGCTAAACATGCTTCCTCCTGCTTACCTAGCAGAGGATGGTTATGATATATTGACTTCTGGGTTATGGGTCCAGCATGCTTCTACTGCACAACTCTGCCATTTCTACCTCTAAAAGGCACACCTCCAAAATATTCCCAATTTCAGAACTTTCTTTGGACTCTAAAACGTATACTTTATTAAACACAACAGAAGAATGGCAATAATTAAAATCTAAAATGTCACCTGCTCAAGTTACTTGTTTTTTGGATTTGGGTTCTTGTTCTTAACTGGACAAACACAAAAGTATTAATTAAGACACACTATAAATAAGTTTAACCATCTAAAGTACAGGAACAGCATATAGAGTCCAACTGCATTTCAGTATAACCTTTTGTGTAATCATCATTCCATCTACCTACCAGCTGAAGAGGAGGGAAAAATAAGAATGCTTTTATTGCAGACGTGGAGGGTCAGACAGCTCTGAGACTGAGCAGAGATAGTGGTTAACTAACAATGTTAGTGAGGAAGAGGTAGTTATATAATTCAAAATCAAGTTTTAATTAACAGGTACTAACCAGTGGTTTATATTACCACACACACTAGCTGAGAAAAGCTGTACAAAATAATGGGCTGCTGTAGATTTTTACTTGAGTTAAAAAAGTAAAATTTTACAAAAAGCTTATCAGTTAGATAATTCAGTTGTCAAGAAGTTCAGTAATTAAACAATATGCTGCTTTGCTTCTTCTGAATATATTGTCTTCCAGGTTTGACAATTTCCCCTGCTAAGGTTTCTCCAGATAACAGGTTGAACATAAAGGGATTATGCTTAACATTTTATTCAGAACTTCCTGTGACTTTACAGCACGATCTTGAATGAACTGTAAGAAGAGAAAAAAAGGGAAACTTATGATATTAACAGCCATGAACAGATATCCCAGGATCACTGAGATTTTATTATACAGAAAATGTTACTTTGCATGCAGGATGCATAACTTGTATTTACATACTTAAAAAAGAATTTCCTAAATGGCACACTGAAGCACATCTTTGACAGGTTATTCACATTTTTTATAAACATACAGTTACAACAATATAGAGATAAATACATTAGTGAATGTAAACAAATTATTGTATTCAACAGCCAAAATGTTGACAAACATTAGCTGGCATATAGGAGTAGAACTTGCATGTCTTTATGTCGCAAAATGAAGAAAATGATAATAAAATAAAATAAAAACAGTGCAACAGTCAACATGTTTATGAAAATTTAGTGCCTTGGTCCTCACAGACCTTCCAGGGTACAACAATGCAACCCTAATGAAGGGTATATATATATGAACACTAACTAAAAACAATTAAACTGTTAATAATAATAATAATAATAATAATAATAATAATAATAATAATAATAATAATAATAAATGAATGTCTTAAAATTAAAATCAGTATTCAAGCCCCAGGAACCAAAGTTTGAAATTTAAAGATTAGCAAAGTTTGTTTCCTTTCCAACATATATTCCACATCTACATTACACTTTCTGCCATATTTTGATATAAAACAGTGTCAGGAAAAATAACTTGATGAAACTTAAAATGATAAGCTATACGGCTATGTGGATCCTGTTTTAAGTCACTTGTTCCTGGACTTAAGTCTTAAATTTGTGCTTATTTTTTCCGTATGTAAACTAACCACAGAAATACTTAAGGGCATGTAGAACCATTCACACTATCACAGTCTTTTATCTAAGACTTGAAAAAGTGTGGAACTGTGAGTAAGTAGCTTTTCAAAAATGAAAGAGAATTAAATTATTTTAATTATTTCAATTCTGCTCAAATATTTAAGTGCATTTGTGACCTGTGTGGTGATACTACTTTGTACTTTTCTGTTCTGTTCCATTCGATTACATTTTTAGTTTGTTCTGGGACCTTGGTTATTCTGCACTTCTATTTCTACAAGTAAAACTTGTAAAAGCAGTTTGTATTTTATTTAACATTTGTTTAACAAGAAAGTCTGACTAACAAAGACCCCATTTTCAGTGGAGACCTGGGGAGAAAGACTTCAGACACGTGTCTGGGAATGTAGGAGGAAACCAGAACACTCACAGGAAACCAATGCAAATGCAGGGAGGACATGCAGACTCCACACAGAAAGCACCCCAGCCATGAATCAACTACTGCACCACTGCGCCACCCCCTATTTTAAATCCTCCTAGACCAGTCATGTAGTTTAATTCAGAGTTGAGGTCTTAATCATTTATTACTGCATTCATTTATTACTGCATTTTTTTCACAAAAAGTGCTATTGGTAAATTTCAGCATTGTCTGGTGCCTTACACTGTAGCAGAAATTCAATAGTGACAGAACTGTCTCTGTTCCAGTTTGTGCTTCAGTACTTTAATATTCTGCATATCACCTACCTGCTTGCATTTTGCATTTCCCTCATCCCCCATTACCACATTAAACTAAGGATTTTGATAGAGTGCCAATATTTATAATTAATAATAATATAAAATGTATATATTTATTTGATTCCCAGCCTCTGCAGCTAGCCTACTTGTTCCTTAAAATATCCCAACCCTCCCATCCTTCTGTTATTGTTTTACAAGGCTGTGCCTTTACCCTCCACCCCTTATGATTATCTGATTTTCAAAGTCCTTCCCTCCCCTCTTCCACTGCTACTGACTGCTGTATAAGCTATTTATGTACTCTTCCCACCCACTGTTTTCCATAGACAGATGGTTCTCTCCTACTGGGTTTTTACATCAAGAGGACTGGGTTTATTCATCTTGTGGCAGGAGGTGTTTGCCTGGTCCAGCTGAATTACGGAATACACAAAAGGACCCATAGTGTGGATATTTTACAAGCCAGAGGGCTAATTATTTAGTTGTTTTTTTTCTGTGGTGCTATAAATTTTGCATGTTTGCATGGGTTGGCAGTGCCCTGTACAGTAGCAAACACCTACAAAGCAAATCTTCCCAATAGAACAATCCATAAAACTATTTCTCTGTCAAGCAATCCATAAAACTGTAACCTGTAAAGCAGCGATATAGCGCAAATACCTTGTGCACCAACAAGCTTAGAGCAGCTAGATGGGCCTTGAGTGGCAATATCTACAGATTTAGTAGAATTCAGTACTGCATAAAAAAAGTCAGCAGAATTTAGTACTGTTTAGCTTAATTTCACTCAATAAAGCACCCTTATTATTCTGCAGAAGCAAAGAACACTAGCCTTCTAATCCCAATACACCACCCCTTGCAGTTCATAAATCAAAGGAGTGGACATTATGGAAATGCAGTTTTTTTTTTTTTTTTTAACTTTTTCGAAGCCAGATTGGTGGATACGGGCTTCTTGAGACAATGTAGTAAATGTCTCATGTTTACTGACAACCACTTAATCCTTAAAGGATCAGCCACAGTATGCGAGAGGTTTAATTACACAATGGCATTGGAGGCTAAACTCTCACATACAAGTCCACGTCTGGTTGTCAAAACCACATACACAACATCCACCGCACAAAGCACACAACACACTCAGACTAACATATGCTGGGGCACTTAAAAGCAATCTTAATAAACAAAGATCGCCTAGACTACCTGCTGTTAAACCTATGCCTCAGCAAGCCAAAAGGCACTCAGAAAAAACACCACCTAACATCACACATACTGTCACTCTCAGTGGATCACCAAACACTAAGTCCCTAAGGCAAGCAAACACACGTCCCAAAATCTCATCTATAGAGACTCCATTTGTAAGATATACTGATGCCGTTCTACCCAGGATGAAAAAGGAGAAGATAATTGTTTAGTTGCTTATCTGGAGCCAGGATACACCAAATCATGCATGCACTCAAGTCATTATGCCACAGGTACCACTATGATACCATCATAGTCCATGCAGGTGTAAATGACCTGAAATATTTATTTTATTTATTTATTTTACATTTGTTGACCGGACTAGTCTAACTGGATATATATCCATTTTCAGTAGAGGCCCGGGGAGAAAAGCTCCAAACACCACAGTTATAACAAGGTTAAAGATTACATTAAATAGCTAACAAAATAGTAAGTAACTAGGTAGTAGATTACAATAAAATAGTAAATAGCAGTTAAATCTAATACATTGTATTGATCATAAAAAGACAAAAAACTGAAAATAGGACATGAATCTTCAGAGGAGTAAAATGTTTAAATGTTAGAGTAGTTTTACTGTTCTCTTCATTTCTGCTAAACAATATTGTCTAGTTTTGAGTAGAAACTGGGAAGTGGTAGAAACAGAGGTGATATTCTAGTCAGGGTTATTACAAGGGCATAGCCAGTGTGTTCTAAGGAATAATTTGAGTTTTTGTTTGAAGAGAAGGAAGTAATGTAAGTTCACTAGGTAGAAGGTACTAGTTTTTGCCAACTGTGTTTGAAAAGAGAGTCACCTGCCATGTTGTTGGACTTGTTTTATGCTAACTAATAGTTTATTAGAGGAGCGTAAGGTATTGAGATTTTTATAGGGGATTATAAGGTTGGAGAGTATTGGAGTTTTGTTAGGGTCATTGAGGACTTTATGGGCTATGGTAAGTTGGTTAAGCTGAAGCTGATTCTGTAGTTCAAGCCAACCAAGTTGTTTTAGATTGTGACAGTGATGGGTTCTGAAGGAGTTACCAGTGACGAATCGGGCAATATTATTATAGGAGCTAGCTAGTTTGAAAATGTTGCCTTTAGTTAGGTTAGTGTAAATTGGTGAGGCATAGAGCAGTACAGAGATTAGAAGTGATTGGGCAATAGTGGCTCTAGTTGTAGAGGTAAGGAAGGGCCTAATCCTATATAGGGAGCCCATTCTTCTGTTAACTTTTTTTATAGTGTTGTTACTGTGAAGGTCAAAGTTAAGGTTGGTATCTATTGTAATTCCAAGGAGTTTAGTGCTGGAGTCAGGAGAAATGAGGATCCCATTATCAGAGATGACTGAGAAGTCTAATGGTGTGGACTTACGGGTAAGGAGTAAAGAGTACGAGTTTTGTTTTTTTTTGGGATTCAAGAGGAGACAACGCTTTAAAAAAACATATTTCGACTGTGTTGATCACCTTCTGAGTTATAGATTGTAGTTCAGAAGGAGATTTGGCTGCGCAAATAAGTGTGGAATCGTCTGCATATTGTATGCAGGTAGCTTGTGGAATAGCTACATGCAGATCATTTATGAATATAGAGAAACGTAGAGGGGCTAGAATTGATCCCTGGGGGACACCCAAGGTGGCAGGCAGGAGGGATGACAGATTATTCTCCCAGAGCACTGCTTGCTGCCTTTTGCTGAGGTAGGAAGTGAACCATTGTATTGCTAGTGAGTCAAAGGAAAGAGATTTTAGTATATTTATAAGCAAAGGGTGGTTGACCATGTCAAAAGCTTTTGAAAGATCAATAAAGAGAGCTGAGGAGAGAATGTTATTATTACGGTTTCTGTTGATAGAATCAGTGAAGGAAAGAAGGGCAGTAGTGGTGCTATGGAATGGCCTAAAACCATGCCGAGTATTGGCTAGTAAGTTATGTTGAATTAAGTGGTTCAGTAGCTGGTGATGAATGCATCTTTCCATGATTTTAGCTAAAGGAGATAGTAAAGCTATAGGCTGGTAGTTGGAGTATTCATTCAAGTTACCCCCTTTATGTAGAGGTATAACATGAGAAATTTTCCATATGTCTGGGATGGTTCCTTCCTTAATGGTTCTATTTATAAGAATCGATATGGGATAGGTTACAGATGTCGCTGCTTTTTACAAATATTCAGCTGGGATCTGGTCAGCAGAAGGAGTACAAGGCTTCAGTTGAGTTTGAAGATAAAAGTAGTCGAGATGGGTTGTAATTTGAAATTGGGAATAGGTCTATTATTGGGGATAAGAATGCTAGCATTATCAATGGATAGTTGGCTGGCTAGGGATTGTATGGTCTCACTAAAGAATGTGTTAAAGGTGTTAGCAATTTCGACTGGGGTCTTGAGATCAGTGTCTGTTGGGCTTGGTGTACTGGAGTGACCAGGGTTAAATGAGTCTATTGATACTTACCCAGAATTTCTGTGGATTATTTTGCTGTGTTTGCTGCATTTTATAGTAGAAGTTTTTTTTATCTGAGAGTATTGCTTTTTTTGTCAAATTTCTCAGTTGTTTAAATACTTGTTGATCTGCTATAAGTTTAGTACATCGCCACCTATTCCAGGTTTTGTTTCTGAGTAGGATTTCTTGCCTGGTTTCTTTAGAAAGCCAAGGAGCTGGTTTTGATCTAATTCTAAGGTCTTCTTGAACTATATGAAGAGACATATTATAAAGCTTTCAGACTAAGTGTCTCAGGATGGTATGAGCCTGGCACTGATCAGCATATTACCATCAGTGAGAATAATTCTGCACAAAATGATTGATTACAACAATTGGCTGTCTTTTTGTTGTCATTCAAATGGGATCCAATATTTGTCAGCTTGGGAGGACATGGTCAACAGATCATGTTGCTCTGCCAAGGATGGTCTGCACCTTTCCCCTCTAGACTTTTGAATACTGGCTAAGGCTTTGTCCACCCCCATAGTGCCTTTTTAAGGCAATGCCAGACTGACAAACCTACCAACATAGTAAGATCTTCTCAACAGAACAACAAGGCATTACTGCTCAATGCCAGGAGCCTAAAAAAGAAGTTATGTACTCACCATAATGTTCCATCTGTGTTGCTCATTTTCATTTATCCTTGACATATGGGTTGGTTCCGATACTGGAAGTGACTCGGCTGTTACTACAGCTCGTGTAGGCCAAAAACTCTTGAGTTTCACCTCTACACACAATCCTTCTCTCTCAATTACCTCAGATCGAGTTTGCAGATCAGATATAAAAGTCACAGATAAGGAAGCCTCAATGGAAGCCATATCTGCTATACCTTAAAGATCACAATAACTCAAAGGTACATTACCCCTTCCACCAAAAAATCTTCAAAGGCCGAGGGATGGAGGGAGGGGAGCCAAGGATAATGAAAATGGAAAACACAGATGGAATGTTATGGTGTATACTTAACTTCTTTATCTGATGTTGTCAATTTTCATTTTATCTTTGACGTATGGGACAGAGTCCCCAGCTTCCTTAGATCTTGAGAGGACTCATGGAAAGACATTCCTGAGCATCACTGAACCAAAGGATGCTCTTCCCCTAGAGACCAAATCCAATTTGTAATGAGTAATACAGTTATGGGGAGAAGCCCAAGTAGCTGCTGCACATGTCATTCATTGAAGCTCTAGATTAGAAAACTGCTGAAGTGGCTACATATGTTGCAGAGTGTACCTTAATAGGCCTAGACAAGGCAATTATCTTCTTGTCATAGATAAAAAGGAAATATAATCCTTGAGCCATCTGACTAAGGTCACCTTGTTGACTGGTTTTCCAAACCTAGCACTTGAAAAAGAGACAAATAGTTGGTCGGATTTTCTCATGTCTTTCGTCCTGTGATGGTAGAAGCATAATTGTCGGTGAACATCTAGCAAATGCAAACAGTATTCACCTCTGTTTAAAAAGTTTAGAAAGACCACTGGCAAATTAAAAGTCTGATTGATATCAGACTCTGACACTACTTTAGGTAGAAAGGCTGGATTTGCTCAGAAGGAAACTTTGTCTTTCTGAAAAATCAGATATGGTGGTCTGCATAAGGCATGAATTTCTGAGATTCTTCTACCAGAGGTTATTGCCAACAAAAATTATGTTTTCCATGACAAATCGTTTAGATCACAGTCTACAGGCAGTTCGAAGGAAGAATGTACAATGGCTTGCAGCACTAGGGTTTAGGTCCCAAGGTGGTGTATGATCTTTGAAAGGAGGTTTCAGCAAAAGCATCCTTTTTAAAAATGACTTACAAAGTCTATGAGAAGCCAAAGGACATTCTTTCAAACGATCATGGAAATGTGAAATTGCTGCTTATTGTATTCTGATGGTAGATGGGGAAGTTCCTGAACTAAAAAGAGATGCAAAGAAATCTAAATTATCATCAGTAGAAGTGGAAAATGGGTCAATATCCCACGCACGAGCTCAAAAGGAAAATCTCTTCCATTTACTAGTATATAGTCTGTGTTTGAACGCTTGAGAAGCTAGGAGAATTTGACGTACTGGGGAAGAAAGGTTAAGTTACCTGGCAACTAACGGAACTGGAGGAACCATGCTATCAAGCTTGAGCTTCAGAATGTCGGGATGAATAAGTCCGTCTGGATGGAAAAGAAGCTCTGGAGCAGGATCCAGAGACCATGGTCATTGAATCAGGCCAAAGAAAGGGGAACCATATCTGTCGAGGCCAAATGGGAGCAATGAGGATTACTTAGCTTTTCAACCGGAGTGCTTTCTATAAGAATTTTGAAATTAGAGGTATTGGGGGAAAGGCATAAAAGAGTCCAGGGAGGGACAGATGTGATGAACAGCATCCTTTGGTGACTGCCCTGGAGGGAAAAATCAGGGCAAAGTAATTGCTGCATTTGTTGTTTAGGGGTGAGGTGAATAGGTCGCAGCAAGTCTGGCCCCATTGATGGAAAATCTTTTCCGTCACTTTTGGATTGAGAGATCACTTGTGAGGTTGGACAATACATCTGCTTAGTTTGTTTGCTATCACAAGGGAACTCCCCGGAATTTATTTATTTATTTTATTTTGCATTTGTTTATTGGGAAGGTCTGACTGAACAGAGCTGTCCATTTTCAGCGGAGGTCCGGGGAGAAAATCCCCAGAACAACTGCTAACATACTATACATAAGATATTTACACATTCTGTTATAAAAATATAGCAGAAAATAACATATGATTGTGGGTTACTATCAGAAAGCGGCTGGAAGAGATTGCCCACTGTGACAAAGAGAGTAAGATTTGATTACTCCCTGTTTGTTGATGTACTAACCTACTGACATAGTGTCTGTTTGAATTGTAATTGTGCCCACAGGAAGAGATGTTTGAAAGGCTTGCAATGCTAAAAGCACCACTCTTAGTTCCAGAACAATGATATGCAAGTTGGCTTCTAAGGGGGATTAAGTGCCTTGGATAGTCTTGCCCAGAAAATGCCCCCCCGTCCCATCTGGGAGACATCCATGGTCACTATGGCCTTGGGTTCTGGAAAGACAAAGGGGCAGCCCATGAGAATTTCTCTGAAGGGAATCCACCAGGCTAGATCCTTTCTGCAATGACTGATCAGAATCTGGTCCGACATGGGTTGGTATACCAAAAGACCACTGTGGTGCCAGTAGCCACTGTAGAATTCTCATATATCTGGCCAAGTGAACTAGAGTTATCGTCACTACCATAGAGACTAGAGCCTGTAAAATTAGTCGAGCGGGTACCTTCTTGCTGTGGATTATTTTCTGAACCTGAGTTATGATTTTCTGAAGTCGCACTGGAGGAAGGGATGCTACAGTCATTGTCATATTCAGCACTGCCCCTATAAACTCTGAGTTGGAGTCAGTTGAGATTGTTCGTTATTTACATTTATTCCTTGGTATGCACAGATCTTGAGAACGTAATCTCTTGCCTCTTATCAACAGATGTCTGGTCAGAGTGGTAATGAGCCAGTCATCCAAGTAAGAAACACCTGGAATCCTTGCAGTCTCAAGTGAGCTGCTACTACTGCCATACATTTGGTGAACACCCCGGGGGCTGTGGTGAGACCAAAGGGCAGCATCCTGAATTGGTAATGACTGGCTCCCAGCCAGAAGTGGAGGAACTTTCTGGAGCACTTGTCCATTTTTATGTGGTAATATGCATCCTGAAGATCTATCAAGCACATCCAGCTGTCCTTTTCCAAAATGGAAGAATGAACCACGACCATCTAGAATTTCATTTGCTGAAGTGATTTTCTCAACTCACTGAGCTCCAAAAATGGTCTCCAGTCCAGTCTTTTTTGGCACTGATGAGTGGATGGAAAATAGAAAATTCACCCCGGGGATCACTCCAGTCTGGTGGGACTTCTTTGATGACTCTTTTCTCTAGCAGTGTTTGTATTTCTAGAACTGCTGGTTCCCTCTGATTGGGTGGAACATCAGGGATTTTTTTGCATAGGGAGGGATGAAGGGAGACAGATATGGTATAACATCTGGAAATAATCCTTTGCATCCATGAATCTGTTGTTATATTTAGTCAGTGTTTTGGTGCAAGGATAAGCATCCCCCCCGACTGCCTCCAGAGGAAAACAATCGGGCCTTCTTTCAGGAACACTGAAAGGGCCTACCGGGAAGCAGTCCCTGAAGTTTTGCTTCTGCAGAATGCTTCTACCACGTGTATGGTGTCTTCCATTGTAGTTTCCCCTCTGCCCCTGGGAGAACTGCCATGTGTCCTGGAAAGGCCCTTGGGATTTTTTGAACCATATCTTTCAATCTCTAATTCTTGGAAAAGGATCTTTGTTGGGAGGGTGGAAAAAAAACTTACCCCTCACAGCAGAAAGGGTCTTAACATCTTTCTCACACCTGGATAATGTCTCTCTTACTTTTGGGCCAAACAGAGATGATCCATCCAAAGGTGCATTGATGAAAGAAGACCTAAATGGCTCCACAAAGTCAAATAGATGTATCCAGGTGTATCTCCTTATGGCTACACCTGAACCAGACACTCTGGTGGTCCCTTCGGCTGCATGCGCAATGAGCCTCATGGACGAGCTTGACACAGACTCCAGGGTTGCCAACTGGGAAGCGCCTTTTTCTTGAACTCCCTCAATAACAGCTCTTGCCAAGGTATTTGGCAACTCCTTAATCAGACCCTTTTGAAGTCTGGTAAAATGTGCCAGGAAATTCAAAGACCTTAACGCAAAGGTCAAATAAGCCTAAACCTGCTTCCCAAACCTATCGCCTGAGATTTTGTTGAGTGGATAGATGAACTCTCCTCAGTGAGTTCCTTTTTCTTGGTGGCCGCCATGACCATGGCATCTATCTACTGCTAAACCTTTAGCTCAGAACCGCTTGTCCTCAGGTGCACAAACATTTTGTATGATCTCTTGGAAATGTGCTCAACGGTGTCTGGAGCCTTCCATGGCTGCTGAGAAATTAACTGAATGAGTTTCTCAGTGGATGGGATCACCCAAGAGGTAGATGGGCAAGTACTGAAAGCCTGCAGGTAAACTGATTCCGCCGAGGAAGGGTTTTGGAACTTCCAGTCACCCCTGTTTCAAAATTTCTAAGATGTCTCCAAAGCAGACATCACTGGGATGACCTTGGGGACCCCTCCCCTTCATCAAAATCAGTGCCCTCCATGACTGATTCGTGTGGGGAATTGAAGTACTTCCTCTTGCACTTCTTCTACGGAACGTCCTCGGGGGATAGTCTGGAGAGGTATCAGAAGATGATAGAAAGTTGTATCTAAGATTCCTGAGGTTTCAATACTCGCTGCCCCAGCAGAGAGACAGGTCGAATAACTGGGTGTGAGGAAGGTATCTGCTCCGAGGAGGAAGTGACCGACTTGAGTCGATAGACAAGGCCCTCTCCACTGCCTCAAAGGCTTGTCCCCTGAAGTGGGAAGGGAGCCCAGAACTGGGATAGACTGCCTCGTAACCGTTGTCACTCACAACTCCGAGACAGCCACCGAGATAGAAGTCGGAGCAGAACTAAACCATGTCAATGCTCCAAGGTGCAGGGAAGGCTCTAAAAAAATTGGAGTCAACAGGGCAGATACAGCCCCTGGAGGTCTCCGGATTAGAAAGCACTGAAGGACTCAGGGTAATAACCAGTTATAAAGCGATAGAGCTCTCTGGAACCAATACAACTGCTGCTGGATGACTGGGAGCTGTAAATTCTTTTGCCATAGAGGATGTTAGAGGAGAAGTAGTTAAAGAGGTGAATGAAGGTTTGGCTCCTGAACCTTTAGGGGCTGGAGCTAAAGGGATTTCTGTAAAAATCTCTCACATACAAAATTTTATTCACTAGACTCTCCACGTCGACTTCTGTAAGACTTTTGGTGGAACGGACTGACATTAGAAAGGGAGATTTTGGCCTTTGTAGGAAAACTTTGGGTAACTCTCCCACAGAAGGATCAATAGAAGGGGAGTAACTTCTTCTGGGTAAAACTTCTTTTTGCGCATTATCCATACTCTGCGCTGATGTAGTCGGCATTGAGGAAGACCCAGGAAGCAAGATTTCTTGTGCCAAAGCTTTTGGCATCAAAGCTTCTGAAGCAGGAACAGTTTTAGGTGCCGGAGATATTCCTGGTACCAAAGTCTTAGAACTGGAGTCTATCAGTTCCAAGGAACTTTTAGAAACAGAGGATCTTGGTTTCTTCTGAGTCGATGCCGAAGGAGACGTTGGTACCGACAAACGTCTCTTTTTGTCCTTCTCCAAAGGGGATGATAAAGAAGGGGAAGAAACATCTGTTTTACTCTTGTCCTGAGCAGTTAAGGCCTCTCCAAAGGCGGAAGGAATCAAACCTTTCAAGATTAATCTTTTTTTTTCTTTCAACAAGAGCCCTATGAATAAAGCCATGGCAAATACTACAATCTTCCTGTAAATGTACAGGACCCAAACAATAAACACACAAGTGCAAATCCAAAAGAGGGATCTTATGGCTGTACTTCTGGCATTTTTTGAAGCTCGAAGGAGCCCTGGTCTTCTCAGCCATAATAAAAGGTCTGGAAAACACACAGACACACAGCAAAGGAGGAGATATAAAACACACTCAAACCAGAAAACTGAACAGGACAGCAGTGTTCTTCCTTTTTTTTTTGGGGGGGGGGGGGGAGACAAAGAGAAAGAAACCATCAACTATGACAGTAGAGGAGTACACTGAAAGTGTACAGAAAGTGGGGTATCAACAATGGTAGTGGAGAGTATACAGGAGTGCACAGAAAAGTG
The DNA here is from genome assembly GCF_019279795.1 of Protopterus annectens. Lineage (NCBI taxonomy): Eukaryota > Metazoa > Chordata > Ceratodontiformes > Protopteridae > Protopterus > Protopterus annectens. Next base: position 1,745,210,265 of record NC_056739.1, on the reverse strand, counting down.
AAAGTGATTACAACTAGAGGGGTAGAGGAACAGCAGAAAGGATGATATAGAGTTTAAACAAAGGTAACAACCACAGAAAAAGGAAGAAACTTTAAAGAATATAAAGAAATGTATCCAAAAAAAGAACTTAGCTTGAGAGCTACAGCAAACATGTCTGTCTTGAAAAGTGTCAAACAAGATCTGATAATTGAGAGAGAAGGACTGGGGGTAGAGGTGAAGTTCGAGAGTTTTTGGCCTCTGCGAGCCATAGTAACGGCTGAGTCGGTTCCAATATCGGAACTGAGCCCATACGTCAAGGATAAAATGAAAACTGACAACATCAGATTAAAAAACTCCACTCCTTCCAAGCCCTCATCACACTCAAGAATATTGATATCTGTGCAGTTACTGAGACATGGCTTAAAGTAGCACAGAGTACCCCAGCAATGCAAGGTTTCAGTGCCCTCCACACTTTTAGACCAGTAGCTGCACAGACAAGGGATACAGATGAAGATGTCTCAATATACATTAATAACAAGCATACCTCTAGGATGGTCAAACAAGATGATGTGCTGGAGTTCCTCCACATACAGATCACAACAGCCAAAATACTGAAAAAACATTAGCTACCATATAGGGAAGAGGTGAAGCCTAGCTAGCTTGGCTACCTAAGCCTTCAGTTATTGACAGGGCCAGCAGAAAAGAAGAAAATTCTAAGTTACCAGGAGTCCCAACCAATGTAGGAAGTAAGTGTGTAGGAGCAAAAACAGGAGCAGCTAACAGCCTTCAAAGCTTTTTGCTTGAAAAGATAATCGCCATGGGCCAGGATATAAGCTCAGTCAACTAAATAACTGGGCAACAAAAGACAGAAAAGGCATAGCTGAAAGGGAAAGTCAAGACCTGGAAGATAATAAATCTGCAATGAAAACGGAGCTACAAGAACAAAACAACTTGCACAGCTGAAAGACACAATAGAGACAAGGAGAAAACATGGAGGATTTAGAAAACAATTCATGAAGGAATACAATTACATTCATCAGAATACAAGTGAAAGACCATGCACTGAAGCAGTTTGAATGCAGAGGCATAAGGATCATTTTGTGCTGCCAGCAATCCAACAGTCAGTGACTGAAAGAATCTACAGAGAGTAGGCTGCAAGTACCAAGCTGCAGAAAATATATCCAGGCACATAATAGTATGCTTTCATCCCTCTGCAGTAAAAAAATGAGATAAAAAGACAGCAAGACAGCTGAACTTTATTCACTTTGTTTGGACATTCATAAATCATAAAACTACTCAGAAACCCAGTACAGGAAAAAAAATATATATGCTGGAAGTTGCAAATGAGCTGTGGATGTCCAAGATTTCAGGCTGGGTAAAATATTCAATGACCCTAAAGGTAAAGCACAATATGGACAGAGTAGAGAATGTCGTGGAGTATAAACAAAGGATTTATGGACGTGGAAATAAGGTAAATAACAGCAACAGCATTTTTTAAAACTTCCCATATGAAATAATATGGGAAACTAACTTCAGAATACATACAGGTGACGTACAAATGCAAATGGAGCAAGCTACAGCAGACATATATGCAAACAGGAAGAAAAATATTTCCCCAGAAAGTACTGAAGCTTCGCACAGCAGGAAAAAAAGATGAGAAGGAGCCAAGCAAAGGGAGTAGAAGGAATATAAGGAAAATGGAAAGGACAAAAATGTGGAAACAAGACTTAAAGAGTTAAGCTGATTCCTCCTACTTCTTCTGCTATCTCAATAACAGAATCAGCTAAACCAACCTCAAATGCTTTTCTGAAATCAGCTTATCTGTGTTTCTTTTGCAAAGTTTTCACTCTTCTTCCTTACTTTTTTTTACTTTTTAAAGCAACTGAATAAAAAGCATTCTTTATTAAAATTTTTTTTATATATTTTTTATGTTTTTATTTTAGTCTTTTTTTAGTTTTTAAGTAAAATATGCATTTCTCTGTGCTTCTGTCACATTACTCAAGAAGGCAATTAGCTAGACAATGGAAAAAATGCAGACGAGAAGTTTGCTGTTTTTTCTGATGTCACACGAGGAACGTGACAGAACCACAGAAGAGCTTTCTTTTATTTAAGAAAATGTATATTAATCCATACACACTTATTCTGTCATTTTCTCAAGTGAATAATATTTTAAAAGTGTCCCTGATTAGAAACAGTCTTGTATTATTGCATTTTTGTGAGTCAGTGTATGTGGTGTGTCTGTGTGTGGAGGAAATGATGTAGGGAGATGTGTGTGTGTGTGTGTGTGTGAGTGTGTGTGTATAGGAAATGATGCAGGGAGATGCGAGTGTGTGTGTGTTTTTAAAGCCGCTCATACTACAGTGCTTCCCGCTCTATCCCCCTGTGATTCTGTTACATGTTTGTGGGTGTGTCCCTCGTCGACAAGAAGCTCAAAATTTTTTCCGCTATCGCGAGAGCGTGACAAAACCACAGAGGGACAAAGCCAATTTCAATAAAAAGCATTCTAAAAAAGTCATGGCCAAAATCAGAAAGAGCAACTCTCACAGAGACAAGAACTAACTGATTCAACAAAACCAGAAACTAAGAGGTTCACTAAAATTCAACAAAGCCAATTGCAAATTCAGGATAGCCTCCCAGGCTAAGAACAATCACAAATCCTTCTTTAGCTATGTCAGGAACTATAAAGGTAATACTCAGCAGTGTGCAGAACTGGTGGTAAATGGCATAACTTTTTTTTATATTCTACGTCGCTATAAAAGAATGTGTAATTATAACTATTTTAACTAATATGCAAAATGTGTTCACAGTGGAGTTAATCAAAGATATTTCAGTGCATTATTTGCCTCTTCATGAGTTATTTACTTCATTAGACACATTCTGTTGATATAAGCTGTGCTGTTTAGCTACCATTTGTCTGAATGCTTTTACGAAACTTCACTTAAAAGCATTGCCAAAGTAGATATTGTATTAGAGAGAGCTGCACACACACTTGGCTCACGTGGTTGTTTAATTGAAGCTACACTCTCGGACTTTCATTTATCTATGGAACTCAGTTTAATGTCTTCTCATAATTTTCATCATTAACTGCTGATTAGAAACAACTTGTCATGTCTCGTGTACGGGCAAAATTCTTCAGCAAATGTTGCTTTGTTTATAATTTCTGTTTTTAGTGACTTGAGTGCACAATGTGTGTGTGTGTGTGTGTGTGTGTGTGTGTGTGTGTGTGTGTGTGTGTGTGTGTGTGTGTGGTTTTATCAAACGTATACAAGGAAACTGACAACTACTCATTTTACAGTTTTAAATGTTAAGTTTTCTTGGTTTAGTTCAGATTTTACATTTCAAGTCTAGAGAACAGAATATAAATAATAAATGATAATATAAAAAAGGTGAAAAGAAGCAAAGCTATGTGCATGGTAATAATTACTTGTATCCCTTGGTATATACGGATGCATATTCACTAAAATGGGATTGCTCGGGTACCACTTCAAACACTTACATACTCACAATATTCACATTTACTTTCCATTTCACTTTTTTGTGCCTTCTTCCATGTGTGTGTGCATGTGTGTGTGTGCATAAGTGTGTGGAGGAAATGATGCAGGGAGATGCGAGAGAGAGAGTGTGTGTGTGCATAAGTGTGTGGAGGAAATGATGCAGGGAGATGAGAGAGAGAGAGAGAGACAGACAGAGAGAGAGAGAGAGAGAGAGTGTATTTAAAGCCGCTCATAGTACAGTGCATCCCACTCTATCCCTCTGTGGTTCTGTCACGTCTTTGTGGGTGTGTCCCTCACCGACGAGATGACTGGCATTTTTTCTGCTGTCTCGCGAGAGCATGATAGAACCACTCAGAAAAGAGCCACAAAGCCAATTTCAATAAAAAGCACTCTAATAATAATAAGAAAAACATGAATAGGTACTGACGTATAAAGACCTGAGAGAAAGGAGGGACAAAAGGAAATAGAACCAGAAAAACGTTGGGAAAAGGAGAAAGAGTAGGTAGTACATGAAAGGATGTAACAGCGGGTAAGGGACGCAGTGAAACAACTTCAGGAAGTACTTGGGACAAATGACCAAAGTCTGAGAATTATACACAAATGGTACCCCACACCACAAAGGCTAGAAAAAAAGAGGCTGAAAGGAGATTAGTACATGTTGGGGATGCCAGACACAGGAGGCAGGGATGTTACACGTTCTGGGAGTGTAGGTGGGTATAGGAACTATAGAAAAGACAAGGTCCAGAAAATATGGGAAAGGCTGTATCAGGAAGAGATGCAACCCACATTACAATTCTGCATGTGTAGAGCAACAACAGAGGGGATGAGCTTGAAGGAGAGAGAACACAGAGTCATACAACTGCTTAGTAAAAAAAAAAAAATAAAAATCATCATCAGAAAGGGATAAAAGAAATAATAGAGAAAGAGATACACATGAGATTCACTGACTTGGGAAGAAAATGGCAACGCTGAAAAAAAATTATGAAAGGAGAAAGGGAGAATATGGTGAAGCTGTATAATAATGTAATGCAATGCTATAAGACTGGAGCACAGACCAGGGAAGATGTGGACTGTTAGGAGAGCATACAATCTAGAAGCTGCCAACCACAGGAAAATATGTTACACCATGAACGAGGGTTGCAAAGTATGATAATTCATTAATGGTTTTTGGAAAAGAAAAAAAATATAAAAACATGTAAATTCTAGTTACATTGTAGCTTATGTCATAGAAAAAGAAAATTGTCCTGTGATAAGGGTATGCACAAATGTAAATCATACATACTGCATTAAGAACACAGACAAGACACACACACACACACACACACACACACACAAATGATTTGTCGTGTGTGTATGTGTGTGTACATATATGTATATGGAGTAGCAGTTTCTTTTGTCAAATGCTGAGTTTTGTTGTTGAGTGTAGACTTTGCAGTGCAGAATTTGGCAATGTTGAAGCGTCACTGCTGTGTATGGGATGTGCATTTAGTTAAGGTAAATGGGTATGTGTCTTAATGGTGGAACTTTCGGATACACCGAAAGTTTTGGCATTAGGGGTGTGCCAGTGTTTGAAGCTGAGGATTAGAGTAAAGACTAGATAAGGGGATAGTTTGATGAGCATTGTCAGTGTGAGCACTGCATGGGGATTGTATCTTGCACAGTGGTACCATTAGGGAAAATGTTTTTCTTAAGGCAATGTCTAGGATTAGGGGCAGGAGAAAGGTGAGGGCGAGGATTAGCACACATGAGTAAGGTGGAGCTGGAAGGCAAAGCCCCCTGTTAACCTTACTCACGTATGCTAACCTTGACCCTGACCCCCAACCCTATACATTACCTTTTGAAAAACCCTTTTTCTAACAAACCCACACTACCACTATTCACGCAAAGCTTGTCTAGTAGTATTGCTAATTTTTTTTGTCTTCTATTTTTAGTTAGCTGATCAGAAATGGAGCATACCTGTTTTCCTTTTGCAATCAGTTGAGCTTCAGTGATTAGATTTTTTCAGTGAGGTAAATTTTGAGTTTAAGATGTCAACTGAGTGAGTGTGAATCACCAATTCTAGATTTTTTAATGCATTCACATATAACAGAAATAGCCAAGTACTAGATTGCTTGCCTTTGCGGGTCATTACAAGCTTAGCCAGTTTCCATTTTGATGCTTGAATTAGCCTATCCCATTTGATGATACATTGGCCTTGCCCATCCCATGGTCAATAAAAAGATGTTATGTACTCACCATAACGTTCCATGTGAGTTGTTCATCTCGCCTTCATTCGTACTGATGGGTTCGGCGCCGCTCTTTGGCTCCGACTCTGTAAACTGCAAAAGCTCGAGGCCTTCAACCAGCTCGAGGCCAACTCCCTATCCCATGATGCACCCTGATCTTTCCTCAGATCTTGTTTGCTGCCAGCTGACTACCTAATAGTATAAATATACCACTCAGACAGCTGGATAAGAGACAATGCACCATAAAGGACCTCAAGTAGACTGGAAGGGGGTTGGAGGGTGGGACATAAGAATGAAGGTGAGATGAACAACTCACATGGAATGTTATGGTGAGTACATAACTTCTTTATGTGAAGTTACTCTATCTTGCCGTTCACTCTGATCGGTAGCGTCCCAAGCACCACCTTTCTCGGGTGGCTCACGGGAGAATATTCATCAGAACTGTGGAACCAAAGGAGGTCCTGTCCCTGCAGGCCTTGTCTACTTTGTAATGAGTGATAAAGGTATGAGGTCTTGACCAGGTAGCTGCTGCACAAATAGAATCTAATGGTAACCTTGCTTTCTTGCAGAAAAAGCTAATGATGTTGAAACAGCTCTAGTAGAGTGGGCCTTTATTTTTTGTTGTAAGGGAGCATTCTCTGGACTATAAATAACGGAAATGCAATCTGACAGCCATCTTGACAAGGTTACTTTTGTCACTGGGGCATCCTTTTTGACTCTGAAAAGGAAACAAAGAGCTGATCTGTTGATCTGGATTGTTTTGTTCTATCTAGATAAAATCGGAGTTGTCTATGAACATCAAGTTTGTGCAGCATGTGTTCAATCCTATTTGTGTACTGAGGAAAAAAACGGGCAGCTCAATGGATTGGTTAAGACTTGTCTCTGAACAAACATTTGGTAAAAAAGGATGGATTAGTTCTGAGAAAAACTCTTGTCATTATGGTAAATCAGATAAGGAGGTTTGATGGTCAAGGCCTTCAACTCAGAAATCCTCCGAGCAGAAGTAATGGCTATCAAAAGTATAGTCTTCCATGAAAGGAATTTCAAAGGACAGGATAAGATTGGTTCGAAAGGAGGTAATATGATTCTGGAGAGAACAAAATTTAGATTCCATGGCATAACTGGAGCTCTGATTGGTGGCCTCAAATGAATGGTACCTTTAAGAATGGCTTTAGCGAGTTGATGTGACATGACATTGGAGCCTTGGAAGCCAAGATGAAAGTTTGAGATTGCTGCTAATTGAACTCTGATGGTAGCTGCAGCAGCTCCTTCGTTGAAAAGTTTAGTTAAAAATTCCTATACAGATGGGATCGGAGCTAGATAAGGATCAACATAATTTTGAGATGGCCATAAAGAAAATCGTCCATTTGCTAAGATATAACTTTCTGGTGGATGACTTATGAAAAGATGTTATAATATGTTAGGCCTCAGCTGAGAGGTTGTAGATCTTGGCTATTGTGGGAAATGGAGCAGCCAAGCTGTCAGTTTGAGGGAATGAAGAGAAGGATGAAGAGCCCCCAATGAATGGGTCAACAGATCCGGAACTTGGTCCGGAATCCAGGGTTCTTCCAAGAGATGAGGCTGTAGGAAGGGAAACCAAATTTGCCGAGGCCAGTAAGGGGCTATTAAGATCATAGACCTTCCCAGAGATTTTGCTTTCTGTAATACTTTTGGAATCAGAGGGAAGGGTGGAAAGGCATAAAGGAGACCCAAGGGCCAACTGTGCACCAGTGCATGTCTTGGGGCATCCCCTGGCCGGGGAATCAGAGCAAAGTAGGTGCTGCATTTCATGTTTGTTGGGGTTGCAAAGAGAATGCAGCAAGGCTGGCCCCACCTGCGGAATATCCGTTCCTCTATTTGTTTCTTTAGGGACCAATCGTGAGGCAGTAAATTGCCCTGCTTAGCTTGTCTGCAATCACACTGGATTTCCCCAGGATGCGCATTGCTGTCGGAAAGCACTGGGAGGAGATTGCCCACTGCCATACTCTCATGGCCTCTCGACACAGGGGGTAAGATTTGGTTCCTCCTTGCTTGTTTATGTACCAGACCACTGACATTTTGTCTGCCCGAATTGCAATTGTTCCCAGAGGTAGAGAGTCTTGAAAGGACTGCAACGCTAGAAGTACCGTTCTCATCTCCAGAACATTTATATGAGCCTCGTGTTTCTTCCACGTGCCTTGAGCTGTTCTTCCCGGATAATGCACCCCCCCCCCATCCAATTAAGGAAGCGTCCGTGGTCACCATGGCTATGGGATTGGATAGAACGAATGGATGGCCCCGAGTTACATGTTGAGATGTCAGCCACCATTGAAGGTCCACGTATTCGTTACAATAATTTGGTGTGACTTTGGAAGTTCCTGAAAGGACCATTGAGAGACTAGGTGCCATTGTAGAACTCACATGTGCATTAGAGCGAGAAGAATGGCAATGATTACTGCCGCCATTGATCCGAGCAATTTGAGTACCATTGAGACTGGGGCTTTTTTCCTTGGAAGCAGGTCTAATATTTGTTTTCCTAAGAGACAACTGTGTTTGGTTCTGCTCCTATAAAGACGGTCTGTTGCGATGGTGATAAGGCAGATTTTTCTGAGTTGATGGTAATCCCCAATTGATTGCAGAGATTTAAGGTTGTGTCCCTCGTCTGAATAGTTGATGCTTGGTGGAGGCAGTGAGGAGCCAGTCATCTAGATATGGAAACACCTGGAATCCCAACCGTCTCAGGTGAGCAGTGATTACTGCCATACATTTGGGTGAACACTCTGGGGGCTGTAGTGAGACCAAAGAGCAGAGCGCGAAATTGATAATGGCTTACTCCCAGCTGGAAGCGTAGATGATCCCTGGATGGTTTGTCTATCTTTATGTGGTAGTACCCATCCTGAAGATCTACACAGCACATCCAATTGTCCTTCACCAGAAAGGAAAGTATTGACTGAAACGTGACCATCCGGAACTTTGTCTTTTTTACTGACTTGTTTAGTCTGCTTAGGTCCAGAATAGGTCTCAAGTCCCGGTTTCCTTGAAACTAAAAAGAACGTTGAGTAAGTTCCGGATCCTCTCTGGTCTGCCGGGACTGGTCGGATGACTCTTTTGTCGAGCAACCTTTGGACCTCTAAGGCTGCTTGGTCCCTGTGACTGGGTGGAACGTCTGGGATTTTCTTTACTAGATGGGGTGGAGTGGCAAAGGGAATTGAGTATCCTCTGGATATTATGCTTTGTACCCAGATGTCTTTTGTCATTTTTAGCCAGGCGTCTAGTTACAAAGATAGACGTCCCCCGACTGGCTCCAGAGATGAACAGTCGGGCCTCCTTTCAGGAGCGCTGATAGGGCTTGCCAAAGAACTGATCTTTGTTGTCCTGGTTCTGCGGACCCCCTCTGCCACGTGGACAACGTCTTTCATTATTACCCCCTCCTCTGCCTCTAGAGTAGGTTTCACCACGAGTGTTCTGGAAAGATCCTTGAGATTTACGGAACCATATCTTTCCACCTCCCCTCCCTTTGGGGTAAGGTCTATTTGGGGTAGAAAAACATACTCCGACGGCAGACAAGGTCTTTCTGTCTTTTTCACTCCTGGTAAGTGTTTTCTTTACCTTGGGTCCAAAAAGGGACAAACCGTCAAAGGGGATGTTAATGAAGGAAGACTTAAAGGGTTCTGCAAAGGAACATAAGTGCATCCAGGAATGTCTCCCGAGAGCGATTCCTGTACCCGCTGCTCTGCTTGTACCATCAGCTGCATATGACAGATGCATGGAGGAGTTCACTATCTAATTAAGAGTGGAGAGCTGGGAAGTTACCTTACCTTGTCCAAAATCCCCGCAGCTACTGATCCCTGCAAGGTGTCTCCTAGCTCCTTCAGGAGATCCCTTTGTAATCTAGTAAAGTGTGTGAGGTAGTTCAGCGATCGAAGGATGAAGGCCGCTGAAATAAACATAGGCTTCCCGTATCTGTCCATAATCTTGGATTTTCTATTAAGAGGCTGAACAGATGAAGAAGTCTCTGATAATTCCTTCTTGGTGGCTGCTGCCACCACCTTAGAATCAACAGGTACTCCTTTAGTAAGGTAATGTCCATCTTGAGAGCTAGTAATAAATTTGTTAGGCCTCCTGGGTACAGGCTCCGTGTTATCTGGGGACTACCTTACCCTTCGAGTGAGTAATTCAAGCAACTCAAAGGGTGGAGACACCCAAGAGGTGGAGGGTTGAGAACCAAAAGCCTTCAGGAGAACTGACTCATCATCAGAAGGGTTAAGGGATTTCCAGCCACCCCTCTGTTTAAGAATTTCTAAGATATCTGCAAATGGGTGACCGTGGGGACCCTTCTGACTCATCCAAGTCAGTATCCGAAGTGACCGACTCCTGTGGGGAGTCCAGATGCTTCCTCTTGCAGAGTCTCTTCCTAGGCACTTCTTCAGTGGGGGCTTCTGGAGAGGTCTTGGAAGAAAATGGCTCACCCAATGGGGCTTCCTGAGGCTCAGAATCTCTACGCTTCAATGGAGCAGGTGATGAGGCAGACACTGAAGCTGCTCGAACTGATGGGAGTGGTCGTCGGGGTGGAAAAAGCCCTCCTCATAGCCTGAAAGGCCCTTTGGTCCTGATGACAGGAATCCCTTCGATCCGAAGATTCAATGGAAATCATCTGCGCCGGTATGGAGGGCTCCGAGCCAGAGGTCGGGGCCGAACTCACTCATTATAGACATCTTTTGCCCACATCTTGGGCATTTTTTGAAGCCAGACTTGGCTTTTTCCATGTCCTGCTGAGACATATTTTCAAAGGCAAATACTAACAATAGTAATCACAACAACAATGCCCTATAAAAACGAGGGCTCTAACAGTAAAATGCACACAAAAGAGCTAGCAAATCCTTGAGAAAAGAAAGCTCTACGAAATTTAGCTAACAATGCAAATATTTATCTGCCCTGTATAAAAAAGAAGGGCTGTAAATTAACAAATAGCACAAACACACACACACGCAACATAATACTACAGATAAGACAAGAAAAAGGCCTTAAAACATGGCCACTAAAATCTAGTTATAGTATTATTATTAAAGACAACTATGTGCCCTGTGAAAATGAAGATAAAGAGAAAAAAGACCTAAAAACACGGCCGCTAATTTCTCAGTAATTAAGCTGAGCTAGAGATAGGGAGAAAAGAAAGCCTTAAAAGAAAAAAAAAAAAAAAAAAGTTCCTAATAACTAACTATATAATCTAAATAATCTAAATATAGACTAACACTCTATCTAGTTAAATGATCAAATGACTAAAGCTACTATAACAGCTATTTTTGTAAGAAAAGGTAAAGTTATTCACTGACCAGAGCTGGTGAATGTCCAATCAAGTTGCAGCGGCAAACGAGATCTGGGGAAAGATCAGGGTGCATCATGGAATAGGGAGTTGGTCTTTGAGCTGGTTGAAGACCTTGAGCTTTTGCAGTTGGCCGAGCCGGAGCCGAGATCAGCTCCTTACCTATCAGTAAGAATGAACGGCGAGATAGAGCAACTTCACATTTATAGTTTACCCCTAGTGAGAATAACTGTGATCACACCATAAATAATTTGAGGGGACCCATACCTGACAAAGCATTTAAGAGCCGCCTTTGCCCTTTAGCATTATGGGGGCAGTCCTGGGGTAAATTTTCTATAACCGATCCAAGTTGTGCTTGAATATAGACTGAAATGAGCTTTGTTTTATGTGGATGGTGAGTCTGTTACAGAGCACTGGTATCCTATGTGATATATACTTGTCCCTCCAAACCATTCTGTTGATGTTACAGAAGAGGTTTAGATCCTTGGACCAAGTACTTCTGATGCCATTTGACTTGACTATGTGCAGTAGATTTATCAGTATTGAGCAGAGGATGCCTTGTATGCCAGGAACAGGTCACATCTTAGCCATTTGTAGGATACAGAGTATACTGACAGGGCTTTAAGTCAGTCCATGTAGAATATATGGTTTAGGCCTTGTATCTTTTTAGCAAGGTATTTCTGTGGCCATTCCAATTGTTGCAAGTGTCTGGACAGATACATGCCAAAGGAGGCATTATACTCAATGACTGGCTTAATGAGGGCTAAGTAAAAGGAGGACAATGACATATCTAAATCTACACACAATCCCTTTGTTTATAAACTGTGCAACATAGAAAGACCTTCTTATGGCAGTGGACACATGCTGATTGAAAGTTAGATCACTGCCCACATAAGTTCCCAAATCCTGAACAAGTGGGTTAACTCTTAAGGGCATATTGTCAATGTGTTAATTTTTCAGGGTAGATGACTTCCTAAAGGATTCAAAAACACATTTTTAGCATTTAATTTCAGTTTATGATTTTGGACAAACAGTCCTGCACAGGGGCGGCTCGTGGCATAGGGCTGCCGGACTGCAGCCCCCTCAAAAATAAAAAAAGAAAGAAAAAAAAATGAAAAATAAAAAAATATTTTTAAAATTAGGACTTAGCGATGCGCATAGACCGAGTCCCGGCTTATCGGTCTATGCGCATGCTCAAGGCAGTCTCCCGTCCCCATAGGGGACACAGGAGCGTCTGTGCACTTTACAGTGCACAGACCCGCCAGGATTATGGGACGCGTCCGGACTGCAAGAGGAGCAGCAGGGACTCGGGACAGAGCCTTAGGGATCTCGTCGGCGTCGGGAAGGAGCATTGGGATCTCGCGGGTCTTCAGTATTGCGTGGGAAGGATGTATGTACGGACGTTAACTCTGGATGTATTCATTCAGGTAATTTTATTGAGTTTGTGCTTTTTCTTTGTGTATGGTACTTGTGCTTTACTGGAGTGTGTGTATGGTGCTTGACTGGAGTGTGTGTGTATGGTGCTTGACTGGAGTGTGTGTGTGTATGGTGCTTGACTGGAGTGTGTATGGTGCTTGACTGGAGTGTGTGTGTATGGTGCTTGACTGGAGTGTGTGTGTATGGTGCTTGACTGGAGTGTGTGTGTGTGTGTGTGTGTGTGTGTGTGTGTGTGTGTGTGTGTGTGTGTTTGTGTGAAAAAGAACTGATACAATTTGATGTAATTACCCTTGGTTCCTGGGAAAAAATATAAGCTAAGCTATATTTGGAGCTGGACACAGAGGATAAGTGTAATATTGCTTATTTACCTTATTGCAAACATTTATATAAGTGTTTTGTATCTACCAATCTGATATTTTACTAACTTTGGAAAGTTATGTTATGTCCAGTATCTCTTTAAGTTAAAATAGTATTAGTTTATTTAGTTGTAGTTTAGGTTGTTCTTTAAATATACAGTGTACATAACTAGCTACTTTTTTCTACCCTGTGTGCAGCTGTTTATACTCTGCATATTTATTCTGTATCTCTGCCTTCTTTATCGTCTAAGTAAATTTTCTATTTCTTCACTTTTAAAGGCAATTGAGTGGCATTTATTTATTATTTAAATAATAATAAATATTATTATATTTATTATTTGAGGAGAGAGTATTACTTAACACTCTAGTTTGTCAAATTGAGGCATGTACCTCTAATTGGGCAGATAATTCAGAACATTGCTATTTTGAGTATATTATTATTTTATTTGGCTACAAATCAAAAGAGGCAAACATAACTCATGTGTTGGGGCCCTAGCCATATCTAGGCTACTGGCAGTAATATCTTACCTGTGAGATATTGAGGAGAATTTTACAAACTTTTTCTTGGAACTGTGTGTGTGTGTGTGTGTGTGTGTGTGTGTGTGTGTGTGTGTGTGTGTGTGTGTGTGTGTGTGTGTGTGTGTGTGTGTGTGTGTGTTTGTGAGTGGAAAATAGTAATTTATTTAAAAGGCAGTTGCTGTGGTTCCCTGACAAAGTGGCAAGCCAGGGTTCTAAGGTGATAGGCTGAAAACTCAGCATTGTAACTGGACAGTATATATCCCTAGACTGGGTGTGAATGTTCAAAGCCATCACCCAGGACAGCAGTAAATATTCTCTGTATGCTGTTGAGGCCAGGTTGCCTATGTTGAACTGTTTACTGAATCAGATTTCTTTGCATTTATTTATTTTGCAAACAAACCAATGTAGACCACCACTGTCCAATGATAAAACACTGATTTAATATGATAAAAGCGAATACAAACAGCCAGTTTATACACAGATAAGCACTTTGGGCTCTGCCCTTCTTCAGATAAAGAAAACAGTTTTAATCACATTTAAATATCTAGTTTAAAATCACTTCAGCCAATCAAAATTTATATTGCACCCTCAAAGATAGGAGGGTGCAATATAAATTTTGATTGGCTGAAGTGATTTTAAACTTCGAAACTGTTTTCTTTATCTGAAGAAGGGCAGAGCCTGAAAGCGCTTATCTGTGTTTAAACTGGCTGTTTGTATTCGCTTTATCATATTAAATCAATGTTTTATTGTTGTACAGTGGTGGTCTACACTGGTTTGTTTGCAAAAGGATATGTACTTTGTGGACCTTTAGTCAGCTTTCCCACTTTGTTTTCTTTGCACTTATTTACCTTAACCTATTGGCCATCTGTGGTGTGACTCAGGGGTAAAAAAAGAAAGAAAAAAAAATGAAAAATAAAAAAAAATATTTTTTTAAAAAGTCCCGGCTTATCACTCTATGCATGCTCAAGGCAGCCGTGCCATCCCCATAGGGGACACAAGCAGCATCTGTGCACTTTACAGTGCACAGACCCGCCAGGATTATGGGACGCGTCTGGACTGCAAGGACTCGGGACAGAGCCTTAGGGATCTCGTCGGCGTCGGGAAGGAGCATTGGGATCTCGCGGGTCTTCAGTATTCTGGGAAGGATGTATGTACGGACATTAACTCTGGATGTATTCATTCAGGTAAGGTGCCTTTTAATTTACAATGTTTATTGAGTTTGTGCTTTTTCTTTGTGTATGGTGCTTGTGCTTTACTGGAGTTTGTGTATGGTGCTTTACTGGAGTTTGTGTATGGTGCTTGACTGGAGAGTGTGTGTGTGTGTGTGTGTGTGTGTGTGTGTGTGTGTGTGAAAATGCCCCAGGTGCTTATGGTGGTGTGGTAGGGAATGCCTCAGGCTTGAACCCTGTACCCTGTATGCAGGTGTTAAAGACTTGAGTTCCCTACCCACCACCATTTGTAAAAAAATTTCAGATTTTTACCTCATATTCGATCTGATCTGTTCCTCATAATATCTGTGGTTTGTAAATGTTGCAATGCTTGATATTTGATGGTGTAGTAGTAGCATTGTTGCCTCACAGCTGCAGGTTCTTGGGTTTGATTCTTGGCTGGGGTTCCTTCTTTGTGGGGTCTGTATCTTCTCCCTGTGTTTGTGTGGGTTTGCTTTTGTGCCCTCCCATGTTACAAAGACATGTCTGCATTATTTCTTCCTGGGCCTCTGCTGAAAATTTGTTTATTTGTTCCAAGTCAGACTGTCCTGATTAAAAATGTTAAATAAAATTGATAGGCATTTGAATTTCAGACTTAAGGGTTTCTGAATGTTTAATTCCTTGCGTATTTGATGGTGCAGTGGTAGTATTGTTGCCTCACAGCTATAGGTTTTCTGGTTTGATTCTTGGTTGGGGTGGCTTCTGTGTGGAGTCTGCATCTCCTCCATGTGTTTGTGTGGATTTGCTCTGGTGCCCTGCCATTTTACAAAGACGTGTCTGCAGTTTTAATCCCTGCTGAAAATTGGTTTTGTTCTGTCCGCAGTAAAATTGACAGGCATTTGAATTTCAGACTTCAGGTTTCTGAATGTTTAATTCCTTGCATAATTGATGGTGCGGTGGTAGTATTGTTGCCTCACAGCTATAGGTTTTCTGGTTTGATTCTTGGTTGGGGTGGCTTCTGTTTGGAGTCTGCATCTCCTGCCTGTGTTTGTGTGGATTTGCTCTGATGCCCTGCCATTTTACAAAGACGTGTCTGCAGTATTAATCCCTCGTCTCTGCTGAAAATTGTTTTTGTTCTGTCCAGTAGAATTGACCGGCATTTGAATTTCAAACTTCATGTTCTTCAGAATACATAGTAGCACAACCTTTTTCTAGCAATTTTCTAAGATTATAAGATGAATATTTTAAATTTGTCCCTATTTTTGGGACTGTATTCCCCCATTATTGGCTTCGCCCAGGTTTTTGTGCTAAGGTTGACAGCTATGGCAAGAACTGAATTCACTGAATATGGACTGTAGAATTGTGCATATTTACTGATAAAGGTGCACTGTAGAATTGTGCATATTTACTGATAATGGTGGACTGTAGAATTGTGCATATTTACTAATAATGGTGGACTGTGGAATTGTGCATATTTACTAATAATGGTGGACTGTAGAATTGTGTATATTTACTAATAATGGTGGACTGTGGAAGTCTGAGTAGACTTTTTATGATAAATGTTCTCAACTGGGCAGTTTTGACATTATGGGTGCATATGTTTTGTTTCATTGCTTACTGGAAAATGTTCAAAACAAATTTAAAACACCCTCTAACAAGTGTACTGTATTGTACAAGGAATATAATTTTAGTACAATGAGGAAGGTGTATCAAAGAGCACATGTATGTTTCATATGCAAGGGGCCTATGATTCGAAAACAGCCCAAAATTAATCTTTATCTGCCACTGGCAAAATGTATTTTCTTTGAATGTGGGTTTCAATGCTGTTTCAATGAATGTGAGTTTCAAGGGCAGAGAAGTTTTAATGCTAAGTTTACATTGTGAGACTGCATTGCTTTGTTTAACAGATTACTTAATGTTTGTGCTGTAAAATACAAAATAAAACTTTCAAATGAAGTCCAATCATTGAAGTAAAGCAGTATGCACATTAGTGTTTATGGTAAATGGAGTGAAATAGCCAAGTAATGGTTAATTGGAATGGCTGCAGAGGCTCCAGTTCAACCATTATTTTGTCAGGGGGGGGGAAGGGCAGCAAACTCAGACAGGCCCAGCTGAACTATACCTCCCAACTGTCCAGATTTTCAAAGAATGAATAGATTTTTGCTTCTTATTTTTGGTTTGTTGTTCATAAAATTTGTAGTTTTAATTCCTAAATGATTTGCCAGAAGTCACTAAATAATAAGTTTCAGACTTCATAACCTTCATAAAAATGCATGTTAAAGTAAGAGCCGTTCTATCAACTGTCTCAATTTATACAAGAGCAATTTTTAGTACTGTTTATATGTGCCCCAATATATTTGGCCTTGTTCAGATTTACTGCATTAACAGGTTGAGAGGTACATGCAAATAAATTGCTTTATAGAATTAGGCATAGCCAACCTCTCAACTGTCCCCAATTTTTGGCTCAAAATGTTGCTCTTCCCTAATAATCCCTCCATAAAATAGCAATTTTGGAAGAAAACATGGAGGGTTTACAATTAAGAAATAACTGTAATAATCAAAGTTATAGATTACTTGAAATGCATGTAGATTCTTTTATTTTGTCAGCTGCTCAAGGTAGCAGTACTAATATTAAAGTGTCCCTTCTTTGACAGGTAGAAGCTGTATTGTGTGTCTATTTTATATTTTTGCATCACATTTTTGGTCCATTTTTCATAAAATTGTGTTTTTGGCAAATTAGTGACAAATCACTAAAGACTGAAGTTAGAAAATGACAGACATTTGAGTTTCAGATTTTATACCCTTCAGAAAATTCATACTAATGCAAGACCTATTCTATTATCTTTCTAAGTTTATTAGAGCAATATTTAAAATTGTCCTTCTTGTTGTGCCTTTGTCCCACTTCTGTGTATGGCTTTGTCCAGATTTCTTGCTCTTGAAGTTGAGAGGTATGACAAATGTGTCAGGGCCATCACAGTCAGCCAGAGAGATTTCAAATTGTGACATGCTTGTTGCACCCCACTCCCCATGTAGTGACTCTGGATGTGTCCAAGCAAGGCAAGGAGTAGTTGTATCTACCTTGGATGGGGAGGACACACTGCATAAGTACTACAGTGGCTTTTCATCTGTCCTTGATTTTGCAGAATGGTCTGGTTTCTGTCATATTTTTGTACTGTTGATTTATGCTTATTACTCAAAGTGCCTGTTGCTCTGTGTTTAAGTAGCAATGCTTTAATGACCATAAGGTAAGCTTGTCTGACATCGTAAGATGCAAGTAAGCTTTAATAAGCATACTGTTAAAGAATTGCCAACATTGAAAGCCTTTCTGTTGTTGCCATGCAGAGAATACTTGACTAGATAATGTATAAGCCTTGGGTATTAAAGGACAGGATTCCATTATTTTAAAAAGCTCATTACACTTGTTGGAGACTTCCAGTCATCTCTACAGGCTTTACCCGTAAACTAAACAGAATGCCAATCGTGTGGTCCATAACCTGTACAGTAATCCTTTAAGCAATGTATCTTGAGCTTGTTTCTTGTTTGCTTTTCATTTTTTACTTTTATCATGTTTTCCCCATGAAACGTTGTCAGGCAGCAGGTCTTTTTGGATAAGAAACATTTTTACAAGTGGGGCATCACATAGATTTCTACTTTCAGCATGTTGCTTGGTACTTTAATAAAGCTGAATATATTATAATTAGAACTGCAGTGCAAGGAGAAGTAGTTTGAGTTGAGTGCTTCTGGTTTTTCTTATACTTGATTTTGACTGGCATTCCAGTAATGTATTTAAAAGTAATTTATTTTTTCATGCCTCACAACCTTTTGTTTCCATCTAGATATTAAGTAAGCTGTCATGCAGCCAATGCATTGAAATATTTTTATTCTTCTACACTTATTTTTGTCTTGATTGGACTTTCATAATGATGGTTTGCCACCCAGGGCAGCGTATTTAATTAAAGTTAGTTTTTTTGTGGTTTTGTGCATAGCTCCTCCCCTTTATGGCTGACCACACCCCTTCCCTTTGACCCCGCCTATTCAGCGTCTCCTGCAGCCCCCCTGTGATTTGAAGTCACCAGCCGCCACTGGCTTCTTCACACTTTTGTCATACACTAGTATTCTTTTTTCAGCACTCCACTCATTCCCTCCACATTGACTAAAGTTACTTTGCATGCCAAACAGACCTGGGAAAGGACTCCCATGAGTTAATTAGGAACAGGCGATTATAAACTTGGGCTTCAAGAAAAAAATGTATTAATTCACACATTGAAGCTGTTTTCAAAGTGATTGATTGCATGTCGACAGAAAGATGTATCTTTTAGATTATTGTGGGTTAAGAAACAGATTAAAAAAATCTGAGGATTAACTTGTATAAGTGTATCAGTTTCTTTTACTGAAGCAAGTTGGTCCTGTTTGAAAGTCGAACCACTGCACCTTAGGTCTGTGATGATGCAGTGCCTGCTGAAGTTTTAGTTGGATTTGGGATTGTGCAAGTTCAGAACATTGTCATAACATCAGAACCCTATAACTCAATTTTTTTAATGCTTAGATACAAGTGGTACAGATGGCTGGGGTTTCTGCTTGGAGGAAGATGCAGATCAGCTTGATTCTGAAGAATAGAATTAAGACCACTGGTTCAGCAATACCCATACTTATGGGGACATGATAAAATTAAGTAGTTAGGAGTATGAGTTAAAAAAGATTCTGTGATGGCAGCTAAGCTATGTGGGAAGATACTAAACAAAAAATAATACAAAAACTGAGGAACTGGAAGCTGTTGTTTGTGGATATGGATAGTTAAGCTATAAGCAGTGAAAATGTTTTAGTCCTTCTAGTTGTATACACAAATCCAGCATATTTTTATCAACCAGAGGATATGTTGTGGATAGCAGTTAAAGAGCTGAAGGGGTTTATTTGGGAGGGAAGAGAGCAAGAGTCAAATGGGATAATTTGATCATTCCAATAGAACAAAGTGTTTTGGGATTACCCGATTTGAAGAGATATGTTAAAGCTGCACAGTTACGGCTTCTATACATAGCACAAGCAGAAAGCTATAATTCATAGTGGTAAGGGATGATGATGAAATGGGGAAGCTCAAGAAATAAGGAGAGAGTGGGATTTTGTATGCAGATCCTTAGGGAGAATAACAGTAGCCGTGCAGAATACTTTATTCATAAAGTAGCAGAAAGTATTCAAAGAACTAAGCCAACATAGGATTGGCGAAAGGAGATTCTGCTGATAGGGATGACTGCAATTAAGGGTACAGAGAATAGCCAAGAGGAGAACAGGAATTTACTGGAGAAAAGTGGCAAAGGAACCAAGGTATTGGGAGTGAGTAATTAGAGAGGGAAAGGTAACAGAATGGGAAGAAGCCAAGAATACATTTGAACTGCATACTAGAGACTGCCTTCCCTGTCAAGGATTGATGTCATTGTATAGGCAAAGAGAAAGTGATGGGGGGGATCCTAAATGAAAAAAAAAACAGTACTGATAGAGTTTTAGTTGAATCAGAGAACAGAAGCTGCTGTTAAAAAAATGGATGATTAGTAGGGCATATAAGATATTCAGCGGCGGCTCGTGGCATAGGGCTGCCGGACTGCAGCCCCCTCAAAAATAAAAAAGAAAGAAAAAATGAAAAATAAAAAAATATTTTTAAAATTGCGGACTTACATGCATAGACCGAGTCCCGCTTATCGGTCTGGCGCATGCTCAAGGCACCGTCCCATAGGGGACACAAGGAGCGTCTGTGCACTTTACAGTGCACAGACCCGCCAGATTATGGGACGCGTCCGGACTGCAAGAGGAGCAGCAGGGACTCGGGACAGAGCCTTAGGGATCTCGTCGGGGGAAGGAGCATTGGGATCTCGGTCTTCAGTATTGCTGGAAGGATGTATGCAGACGTTAACTCTGGATGTATTCATTCAGGTAAGGTGCCTTTAATTTACAATGTTTATTGAGTTTGTGCTTTTTCTTTGTGTATGGTGCTTGTGCTTTACTGGAGTTTGTGTATGGTGCTTTACTGGAGTTTGTGTATGTGTATGGTGCTTTACTGGAGTTTGTGTATGTGTATGGTGCTTTACTGGAGTTTGTGTATGGTGCTTTACTGGAGTTTGTGTATGGTGCTTTACTGGAGTTTGTGTATGGTGCTTGACTGGAGTGTGTGTGTGTGTGTGTGTGTGTGTGTGTGTGTGTGTGTGTGTGTGTGTGTGTGTGTTTGTGTGAAAAAGAACTGATACAATTTGATGTAATTACCCTTGGTTCCTGGGAAAAAATATAAGCTAAGCTATATTTGGAGCTGGACACAGAGGATAAGTGTAATATTGCTTATTTACCTTATTGCAAACATTTATATAAGTGTTTTGTATCTACCAATCTGATATTTTACTAACTTTGGAAAGTTATGTTATGTCCAGTATCTCTTTAAGTTAAAATAGTATTAGTTTATTTAGTTGTAGTTTAGGTTGTTCTTTAAATATACAGTGTACATAACTAGCTACCTCTTTCTACCCTGTGTGCAGCTGTTTATACTCTGCATATTTATTCTGTATCTCTGCCTTCTTTATCGTCTAAGTAAATTTTCTATTTCTTCACTTTTAAAGGCAATTGAGTGGCATTTATTTATTATTTAAATAATAATAAATATTATTATATTTATTATTTGAGGAGAGAGTATTACTTAACACTCTAGTTTGTCAAATTGAGGCATGTACCTCTAATTGGGCAGATAATTCAGAACATTGCTATTTTGAGTATATTATTATTTTATTTGGCTACAAATCAAAAGAGGCAAACATAACTCATGTGTTGGGGCCCTAGCCATATCTAGGCTACTGGCAGTAATATCTTACCTGTGAGATATTGAGGAGAATTTTACAAACTTTTTCTTGGAACTGTGTGTGTGTGTGTGTGTGTGTGTGTGTGTGTGTGTGTGTGTGTGTGTGTGTGTGTGTGTGTGTGTGTGTGTGTGTGTGTGTGTGAAAATGCCCCAGGTGCTTATGGTGGTGTGGTAGGGAATGCCTCAGGCTTGAACCCTGTACCCTGTATGCAGGTGTTAAAGACTTGAGTTCCCTACCCACCACCATTTGTAAAAAATTTCAGATTTTACCTCATATTCGATCTGATCTGTTCCTCATAATATCTGTGGTTTGTAAATGTTGCAATGCTTGATATTTGATGGTGTAGTAGTAGCATTGTTGCCTCACAGCTGCAGGTTCTTGGGTTTGATTCTTGGCTGGGGTTCCTTCTTTGTGGGGTCTGTATCTTCTCCCTGTGTTTGTGTGGGTTTGCTTTTGTGCCCTCCCATGTTACAAAGACATGTCTGCATTATTTCTTCCTGGGCCTCTGCTGAAAATTTGTTTATTTGTTCCAAGTCAAACTGTCCTGATTAAAAAATGTTAAATAAAATTGATAGGCATTTGAATTTCAGACTTAAGGGTTTCTGAATGTTTAATTCCTTGCGTATTTGATGGTGCAGTGGTAGTATTGTTGCCTCACAGCTATAGGTTTTCTGGTTTGATTCTTGGTTGGGGTGGCTTCTGTGTGGAGTCTGCATCTCCTCCATGTGTTTGTGTGGATTTGCTCTGGTGCCCTGCCATTTTACAAAGACGTGTCTGCAGTTTTAATCCCTGCTGAAAATTGGTTTTGTTCTGTCCGCAGTAAAATTGACAGGCATTTGAATTTCAGACTTCAGGTTTCTGAATGTTTAATTCCTTGCATAATTGATGGTGCGGTGGTAGTATTGTTGCCTCACAGCTATAGGTTTTCTGGTTTGATTCTTGGTTGGGGTGGCTTCTGTTTGGAGTCTGCATCTCCTGCCTGTGTTTGTGTGGATTTGCTCTGATGCCCTGCCATTTTACAAAGACGTGTCTGCAGTATTAATCCTCGTCTCTGCTGAAAATTGTTTTTGTTCTGTCCGCAGTAGAATTGACCGGCATTTGAATTTCAAACTTCATGTTCTTCAGAATACATAGTAGCACAACCTTTTTCTAGCAATTTTCTAAGTTTATAAGATGAATATTTTAAATTTGTCCCTATTTTTGGGACTGTATTCCCCATTATTGGCTTCTCCAGGTTTTTGTGCTAAGGTTGACAGCTATGGCAAGAACTGAATTCACTGAATATGGACTGTAGAATTGTGCATATTTACTGATAAAGGTGCACTGTAGAATTGTGCATATTTACTGATAATGGTGGACTGTAGAATTGTGCATATTTACTAATAATGGTGGACTGTGGAATTGTGCATATTTACTAATAATGGTGGACTGTAGAATTGTGTATATTTACTAATAATGGTGGACTGTGGAAGTCTGAGTAGACTTTTTTATGATAAATGTTCTCAACTGGGCAGTTTTGACATTATGGGTGCATATGTTTTGTTTCATTGCTTACTGGAAAAATGTTCAAAACAAATTTAAAACACCCTCTAACAAGTGTACTGTATTGTACAAGGAATATAATTTTAGTACAATGAGGAAGGTGTATCAAAGAGCACATGTATGTTTCATATGCAAGGCCTATGATTCAAAAACAGCCCAAAATTAATCTTTATCTGCCACTGGCAAAATGTATTTTCTTTGAATGTGGGTTTCAATGCTGTTTCAATGAATGTGAGTTTCAAGGGCAGAGAAGTTTTAATGCTAAGTTTACATTGTGAGACTGCATTGCTTTGTTTAACAGATTACTTAATGTTTGTGCTGTAAAATACAAAATAAAACTTTCAAATGAAGTCCAATCATTGAAGTAAAGCAGTATGCACATTAGTGTTTATGGTAAATGGAGTGAAATAGCCAAGTAATGGTTAATTGGAATGGCTGCAGAGGCTCCAGTTCAACCATTATTTTGTCAGGGGGGGGAAGGGCAGCAAACTCAGACAGGCCCAGCCGAACTATACCTCCCAACTGTCCAGATTTTCAAAGAATGAATAGATTTTTGCTTCTTATTTTTGGTTTGTTGTTCATAAAATTTGTAGTTTTAATTCCTAAATGATTTGCCAGAAGTCACTAAATAATAAGTTTCAGACTTCATAACCTTCATAAAAATGCATGTTAAAGTAAGAGCCGTTCTATCAACTGTCTCAATTTATACAAGAGCAATTTTTAGTACTGTTTATATGTGCCCCAATATATTTGGCCTTGTTCAGATTTACTGCATTAACAGGTTGAGAGGTACATGCAAATAAATTGCTTTATAGAATTAGGCATAGCCAACCTCTCAACTGTCCCCAATTTTTGGCTCAAAATGTTGCTCTTCCCCTAATAATCCCTCCATAAAATAGCAATTTTGGAAGAAAACATGGAGGGTTTACAATTAAGAAATAACTGTAATAATCAAAGTTATAGATTACTTGAAATGCATGTAGATTCTTTTATTTTGTCAGCTGCTCAAGGTAGCAGTACTAATATTAAAGTGTCCCTTCTTTGACAGGTAGAAGCTGTATTGTGTGTCTATTTTATATTTTTGCATCACATTTTTGGTCCATTTTTCATAAAATTGTGTTTTTGGCAAATTAGTGACAAATCACTAAAGACTGAAGTTAGAAAATGACAGACATTTGAGTTTCAGATTTTATACCCTTCAGAAAATTCATACTAATGCAAGACCTATTCTATTATCTTTCTAAGTTTATTAGAGCAATATTTAAAATTGTCCTTCTTGTTGTGCCTTTGTCCCACTTCTGTGTATGGCTTTGTCCAGATTTCTTGCTCTTGAAGTTGAGAGGTATGACAAATGTGTCAGGGCCATCACAGTCAGCCAGAGAGATTTCAAATTGTGACATGCTTGTTGCACCCCACTCCCCATGTAGTGACTCTGGATGTGTCCAAGCAAGGCAAGGAGTAGTTGTATCTACCTTGGATGGGGAGGACACACTGCATAAGTACTACAGTGGCTTTTCATCTGTCCTTGATTTTGCAGAATGGTCTGGTTTCTGTCATATTTTTGTACTGTTGATTTATGCTTATTACTCAAAGTGCCTGTTGCTCTGTGTTTAAGTAGCAATGCTTTAATGACCATAAGGTAAGCTTGTCTGACATCGTAAGATGCAAGTAAGCTTTAATAAGCATACTGTTAAAGAATTGCCAACATTGAAAGCCTTTCTGTTGTTGCCATGCAGAGAATACTTGACTAGATAATGTATAAGCCTTGGGTATTAAAGGACAGGATTCCATTATTTTAAAAAGCTCATTACACTTGTTGGAGACTTCCAGTCATCTCTACAGGCTTTACCCGTAAACTAAACAGAATGCCAATCGTGTGGTCCATAACCTGTACAGTAATCCTTTAAGCAATGTATCTTGAGCTTGTTTCTTGTTTGCTTTTCATTTTACTTTTATCATGTTTTCCCCATGAAACGTTGTCAGGCAGCAGGTCTTTTTGGATAAGAAACATTTTTACAAGTGGGGCATCACATAGATTTCTACTTTCAGCATGTTGCTTGGTACTTTAATAAAGCTGAATATATTATAATTAGAACTGCAGTGCAAGGAGAAGTAGTTTGAGTTGAGTGCTTCTGGTTTTTCTTATACTTGATTTTGACTGGCATTCCAGTAATGTATTTAAAAGTAATTTATTTTTCATGCCTCACAACCTTTTGTTTCCATCTAGATATTAAGTAAGCTGTCATGCAGCCAATGCATTGAAATATTTTTATTCTTCTACACTTATTTTTGTCTTGATTGGACTTTCATAATGATGGTTTGCCACCCAGGGCAGCGTATTTAATTAAAGTTAGTTTTTTTGTGGTTTTGTGCATAGCTCCTCCCCTTTATGGCTGACCACACCCCTTCCCTTTGACCCCGCCCATTCAGCGTCTCCTGCAGCCCCCCTGTGATTTGAAGTCACCAGCCGCCACTGGTCCTGCAGTATGATTAAGTCACTTGGGGAGTCAATGACTGCTCCTAACTTGCAGTCATCTGCAAAATGCCACAGCCCTGTGGTATTAGTTTTTTTTATTTCACAGATGTAGATGCCAAACAGGAGAAGTCTCAGCACCAAACCCTGCGGGAATCTACTTTTGTACTATGCCCGAGTTGGAGATTGTGTCAAAAGCTTTGGCCATGTTGAGGTATGTGGTGCATACCTTTTTAACTTAATCCATTGCTTTACTGATCTTTTCAAAAAAGTCCACCACGTCAATTATGCATGACCTGTCCTTGACGAATCCAACCTGACACGGGTATGGTATTTGGAGGTTCCCTATGTACTGACTGATTAGTTCTGTGATTAAGTCTTTCCATAGCTTTGCATATGAGGCTGGTCAGACTTACAGGTCTGTAATTGTCTAGGTCTCTGGAAGGTCCTCCCTAATGCAGGAGAATGACTGCAGCTGATCTCCATTCTCTTGGTACAAAACCTGGATGGAGGTAGAGGTTAAAGAATGTTGTGGGGGAGGGGGCTAAGTCATGCTTTGTGCTATTTAAGATGCAACCAGAGATATTGTTAGGACCCATTGATGCAGTATTTTCAGCATTTGACAGCGCTTTTACAACTTGGTCTTGTGTGATAGCTGGAGTTGAGTCTGTTTCAGGTACATCTTGTGGGATAGACAGAGCAGAGAGGAGGTAAAGTTTGAGCTGAATTTATTGATCAGTAGATGAACTATATCTTCAGTCGTAGTGTAGGTAACATTGTTTTACAACAAGCTCAGCACATGGCTGTGTTATTTTTCTGAGATTAAGAATATAACTAAAAATAGAACAAAAAACTTATGATTGCCTTTGGGTTGAGTGGCTTTTTTTTGCCTCAAATTTGGTTTTAATGGATTTTATATATATAATTTATTTTAGAAATTTTGGCATTTAAAAATTAAAGCAGTTCTTCAGCAAGGACAGCTTGTATTGAAAGCTCTGTATAGCCAGCATAAAGTACCTTTTTTTAAACAAGAAACATCTTTATTAAATTATTACTTATTACACAGGCAAGCTTACATTTATATAAATGAAAACAAATCATAGCTACACAATACCAGTTGCAAACATCATACATTATAAACCACGTTGACATAATTGCAGCTGCAAACATTATACAAGACTTAAAATCTATCCAACCATTGTCAGTCAAACATTACACAGCTCATTCAAGTCCTGCCTTCCTTAAACCTCTTTCCTCCACTGCATGTATTCTTCCACAATTCCCATTTTTTCCTATACAATTTGCTCCTACCCATTTCTAAAGATCCCAGTTCCAGTTATTTTATCTCTGTTGCTGTATTTGCTACTTCTAGTAAAGTCGGTTTAGACTTTTATTTCCATTTTCTAGTAACTGATTTTTTGGCAGCCACCATAATTAGCCTCAGCAAGGCCATACTAAGTCTAGGCAATTCTGACTTTATCATAGCTAAAAAAAAAATAAATTTCCTTAATTACAATTTGCTCACCCAGTACCTCTGACAGAGAAGTTTGCAGGGAATCCTTAAAGTCTGCCAACTCATTACACTCCCAGAAATTATGTTCCCAGTTTCAGCATAAAGTACTTGAGATAATGTTGCACAAAGACAAGCCAGAAAAATCTAACCTGAACATTTTCTGGACTGATACTGGACATCTGAAAAAAATCAAGCTAAGTTGCATTTTTCTGGCATCGGTGCAGACCTTAGTAACACTATGTCTGTGCTGAATTTACTATATCAACCACTGCATAACTTATCACCTTAAGACAGAGTTAAGAAAAAGGGGGATTACATTCTGATCACAATGTTTTAGCTAATGACTTAGTTAGGATAAAAACTGTCATGAAAAATGGATAAATAGTTACCAAATTAAAAAGTCTATAAAAAGCCAGGATGTTTGATGAAAAAAAATTCAGAAGGCTACAAATATTCAAATGGCCTTTGATGACCTAGCATTTACCATATAAGCATTTTAACTATAAACCTGAAAAAACACTGCTTATTGGATAAATACCTATCCTCATCTGGGGTTGGAAGACAATACAGACTTATAAAATGTAGTATTTTATCTATTCATAGAAAGTTGTACACTAGTAAGAACATGCCCGATAGCAGCAGATCTTCAAATGAATACAATACGGCGGCATGTAATGGTCCAGAATACGACAGGCATGACAATGGAGAATCCTGGTAAAACTCCATCCGGGTGTCAGACAGAAACTTTTCCTCCTTATCCATGTTTCTCTTGTAACAAAACCCAAAACTGGAATTTGAAATTCCAGAAGGTGAGAATGTTTGATCTGCATAGTTTTTAAGAACCACTAGATTTTTCTCATGTGCAACCTCTCACAAAGAATTATGACAATCCTGAATGCCATGTACCCTAGAATCCTGTGTTACACTCTGAAGTCTAAAACAGATATGAGATGCTCAGGACGACTTCCACAAAAAAGTCCACTTTCTTCTGGTTTGGAATGCCTTTTGCAGGGAATAATCTAGAAGGCATCCTATGATCATTATCTTGTGACAAAGTAAGGAAGGAAGGAATAAAGGAGGATTTTTGACTGTTTATCTGAAGTCCATGTTGAGAGGGAAATCTGTAACCCATGAAAGGGACTCACCTGGAGAAAACTCTGCAAATAAAGTAAGTCTAAATAAGGAAATATGGGAATGCACTGCGGTTTGCAATGAGCTAATACCAAAGACAGATATTTTGTAAACACCCTTGGAGCATTAGATAATCTAAAGGGTAATGCAGAGAACTGACAATGTGATCCAGACACAAAAAATCTGAGGAAATCTCAGAATTCTATGGCAATAGGGATGTGATGATAAGCATCTTAAATATAAAGTTACTGTGAAACATACAACAAGAATGACAGGTAACAGAATCTGTAAGGTCAACTTCTTGAATTTTGGTACTTTTACAAACAAGTTGGGAAAGGATAAGTTGAGTACTGGTCTCCAAGAAGGACCAATTTTTTGCAAGAGAAACATTCTGGAATAGAATCTTTCTACCCTTTGGTTTTGAGGCACTGGTTCTATGACATTCAAGAAAAACATATGAAGAACCTGAAGAAAAAAAAATCTGGTTTGGAGGATGAAGGCTATTCCCCAAAAAGTAGGTATGTCTATCCAGTGCCATTTGTAACCCTCCTGGACTACTCACATAATGCACTTGTCTGCAATATGTTGCCAAAGAGTAAGACTGAGAACTAGTTTCTGGGACAAATTTGAAAGGGAAGAGGCAGGAGGGGATGGAGGGTAAGAAAGAATGCTGGCATAGTCATTCTGAGGTACAGGAGTGTCCTGTTTTTCTGAAGGAATTACTGCTTTTTGTTGGACCACTCCTGTGATTTCTTTATAGAATGCTGCTTGCTGGAAGTTTGCTGAGGCTGCTTGTTTTGCTTTTTGAAAATAAAATAAATAATCAGGTTTTTGGAAGATTTAGAAAAAGGGTATGAAAAACTTAGTAACTCTCTGGATTGATTTGCCTCTTCATCAAACTGAGTTCCTGTGTAGCAGAAGTACCAAACAAAACCTCCTCATCCAAAGAAAAATTCAAAGCCTCAGATTTTACTTCTTCAGAAAACTTGATTATGTACACAGTCAAAACATCTCATCACAGTAGCAGTACCTTTATCCCTGGACACAGAGTCAACACAACCACATACACTCACTGAGAAAGAGCAACAATAACAGGATTCAGAAAGGGACTATCTTCTGAGGGTAATGTGGCAGAAAAGTTCCTCAAACTGTCCAATTAAGTTAAAAAGTTCTTCAGCATATGAGCTTGGCAGTTTAGGAGTCTGAAGGCTAGAGCTGAAGTAGAAAAAATTCTCCTTCCAAACCTGTCAAAGGCTTTACCATCCTTGTCTGAAGTGAAGGATTAAAACTGACCAGAATCTTGTTAGCACTGGAAAATAAATAGAAACAGCTGCTAGGTCAGACCTGAGGTGAGAAAACACACATGTTAGACAAAGGGACTTTATAAAGTTTATCTGCCTTTTTAGGGACTGAAGATTTGCTATCAGAATTACTGCAGGCAGAATCAAAAACAGCCTCCGAGGCTGGCATAATAGGTGCAGTATGTGACATATCGACTTGTAACAATTCATAGTATCTCCTTAAGGAGGAGAGAAAGAATAGTTGTGTAAAATCTTACCCTAACTATTGATACCCTTCTCTTCTATATGCTGCAGTATTCATAACATGAGGAAGTCCTCCACCAGCTGACTCATACGTCTGGACAGTATACAAAAGTCTATTGCTAGTGTGAGGTACGTAGGACGCAGCACATCAGCAAACGTATGTCGGCCATAAAGAGACATCAGGTATAAAGCAGACATCAGCACGTACACACCTCAGAACTGAATGCTGCAAAAAGTACCAGCCTGATCTTAGATGAGGAAAACATATCACCAGAAGCCAGGCAAGCATCGGGGGAAGGCGGGGGGGACGACGACTGAGTAATACTGCAGCATACAGAAGAGAAGGACATCTATGATTATGGTAAGGTTTTACACAACTATTCCATGTCCTTCTACTTGCATGCTGCAGTATTCAAAACATGGCAGAGAGTACCAAAGCTCATGCAGTGGAAGAAATGGGTGGAAGAGCAGAAGCATTCTCCATGAACCCATGCAAAATATCTCTGGCAAAACCAGCTCTGGACCTGGAAATGCCATGTAATTTCTAGTGTTCAGTGAAGGTATGAACAGAAGCCCAGGTAGCTCCCTCCAAGCTAGAACAAGTATTCAACCCTTTAAAGAAAACTCCACAGGAAGACACTGCCCTAGTGGAATGTGCCCTAACAGGAGAGGAGAGATTCTTTCCACTGGCTATATAACAGAAAGAAATAGCTTTTGAAATCCAAGAGGAGATGGTCTGCTTGGAAATAGGTTGGCCCAAAGCCCCTGGGTGATAGGAAACAAACAGGCATTCAATCAGTATCCAAGCTGCTTATGCACGTCTGAAGTGTGCAGAATCTTCTCACTGGAGGATGAAGGAGAATGGAAAAACGTTGGAAGGTTGATAGACTGATAGATAACTCATTAACTACCTTGGGGATAAAAGAAGGATTAGTGCGTAAGGAGACCCTATCCCTATGGAAAACTGTGAAGAGGGAGGAAGACATCAGGGCTTGTAACTCAGATACCCTTCTGGCAGAAATAATGGCTATGAGAAGGACAGTTTTCCAGGTGCAATTTATTTATTTTATTTTACATTTGTTTACCAGGAAAGTCCAAATAGACATGGATCCCATTTTCAGCAGAGACCCAGGGAGAAAAGCTCCACAAAGATTAGTACAGTAAAGACAATATACATGTTAATAAAGGACAGTACAGTGTCAAAAGTTAATAAAGTACAGTTTCAAGGCCAAGAAAGGAGCAAAAAGTAAATATACAATAAAGAGCACAGTGTGTTACAATAAACAATATACTTGAAAGGACATTTTGTTCAGACATTTGGTTACATTCATCAGTGGCTAGTACAGTAAACACACAGTGATTAAGAGTATAGAAAGGAGTTGTTGCAAGCTGTCATAGAGTGTTAAGGTATGATATGTTTTAATTAAATGAAGCTATCCAGGGTCAGAACAATTACATAACTAAGAACTATGTAAATGGGACCAAAGGAGATTTCTGAAATTATTTTTGTTTTCAGTGGTCCTAATATCTATGGGGATGGTATTTCATGCTTTTGCAACAGAAATGGAAAACAAGGAGTCCCCAGAGCTAATGCTGCTTTTGCCTATGTCAGCCAGTGCTTTATTGGTGGATTTTAATAGGCATTTATTAGAGTAGATATTAAGTAGACCTTGAAGAGCATGAACTCTATCGGGATAATATAGAATTTGGTGGGCTATTGGTAAGCTGGTTATATGTGAACAGGTTGAGTTATTCTAGCCAGGATAGTTGCTTGATTGCTATGCAGTATTGTGTCCTGAAGGGTGAGTCACTAGCAAACCTAGCTAATTTACTGTAGCAGGTGTTTAGTTTGATGAGTATGGGGGAGGCATAGAGGAGTGTGGACAGTAGGTGGGTACTTCTGATGGTGGCTTTACTGTCATTGTTGAGGTACTTTTTGCATCTATATAGGCTTCTAGGTTTTTTATGGACTTTCTTTATTGTCTGTACAATGTGCATATCGAATTTCATGTTGTGATCTATAATAACCCCTAGAAGTTTGGTGTGTTGAACAGGTGTGATAGGGGTGTTACTGGCTGAGAATATTGTGAAAGGTGGGATGAGGTCTAAGGCTCTAGTGGGACAGAATATCATTAGCTGTGTTTTAATGGGGTTAAGCATTAGTTGAGAGTTGTCGAACCAGGTTTCAACAGCAGTAAAGAACTCGTGTGTCAATTCTTGGAGATGAGGGAGTGATGGGGCAGAGCAGATTAGAGTGGGGTCATCGGTGTATTGGACTAGAGTGGTGTGCCGGGTAGTTTTGTGGAGCTGGTTGGTGAATATGTTGAAAAGAAGAGTTCCAAGTATGGATCCTTAGGGGAAGCCTAGGGTGGCAGGTAGGAGGGGAGATGAGGAGTTTTGCCATTTTACTGCTTGTTGATGGTTGGTTAGATAGTCATGAAACCATGCTAGTGTGGAGTGGCTGAGATTAAGATTGGAGAGAGCAGAAAGAAGTCTGGGATGGGAAAAGTACAGTTGTGTACACCTACCATAAATGTAGATGTTAGAGTGTATTCACTGTTGCAGTCATTACATCTGGGTAATCTGCTGGCAGGTTGCCCTCAGTCGGCCTGATTAACAAAGTCTTGGGTCCTGCGTTGGTTGCTGTCCCTTCTTCCATGATGTCAGGTCGTCAGGAGTATAAAACATGCATCCAACGCCATTACATCAGTTTTTCTTGCCCCAGATGTCAGGTGCCCCCCTAATGGGGAGCAAATAAAATTAAAAACACAAAAATATACCTCCAACCAAAAGCAAATACACCAAAAAGGATTTTAAGCATAGTAAAAGAAGGTAGAGGTATAGCCAGAGAAAAGTAGGGGGCTGGAGGGAGGGTAACCATGACTGCAACAGTGAATACACTCGAACATCTACATTTATGGTAAGTGTACACAACTGTACTATGTTCTTCATGTTTCACTGTTGCAGTCACTACATTTGGGTAGATTCCCAAAGCTATGGTTGGGAGGAGGAGTTTATACAGCATTAGGGGCAGCTATAAGGCCCTGCAAGACAGCAGTGGCAAAGCCAGTTCTGGATTTAGAGAAAATTGGTAAATGATAATGCTTGGTGAAAATATGCACAGAACTCCAGGTAGCAGCTTCTAGAATATCCCTGGTAGGAACACCTCTGAAAAGGCTGCAGAAGTTGAAGCACCCCTGGTGGAGTGAGAGCTGATCCCCTGGGGAATAGATTTTCAATGGTGCTTATAGCAGAAATGAATGCAATGGCTTATCCATTAAGAAATTGTTTGTTTTGAAATAGCCTTCCCCTCTGCCCCTGCAGCAAATGCTACCAGCAATTGTTCAGATTTTCTTCGAGATTTAGTCCTGGCCAAGTAGAATCTAAGTTGTCTGTGCACATCCAAGGAATGCAGAATCCTTTCCCCTTTGTTCTGTGGATTGGGAAAGAAGGTTGGCAAATGAATGGACTGATAAGAGCCAACGCTGGAAACCATCTTGGGCATGAAGGATGGATTGGTCCTCAGAGATACCCTGTCCACATGAAAGATGATGAAAGGCTCCACTGCCATAAGGGCCTGTAATTCAGATATCCTTCTAGCTGAAGTGACTGCTAAAAGGAAGGCTTTTTTCCAAGAAAGAAATTTTAAGTCTGCAGTAGCAAGCTGGCTCGAAAGGAGGTAGAGTGAGTTTTTCCAAAATAAAGTTAAGATCCCAGGCAGGGATAGGAGCTCTCCTGGGTGGTCTCAAGTTCTTTGCCCCTCTGAGATACTGCTTGAGCAGAGGATGAGAGAAGAGGGGTGGTTCTGTGTTATAGTGTGCTGAAATAGCTGAAGCGTGGATTTTAATAGAGGAAAAAGACAGGCCCTTGTGAAGCATCTCAGTTAAGTATTGCAAAATCTGAAGTAAAGTGGGCGCTGCTGTGCTCATCCCTAAAGATTGGTTCCAGGCACAGAATCTTTGCCATTTGTCAGCATAAGATGTTCTAGTACTAGGTCTTCTCGCCTCCAAGATGACATCCATCACAGGTTTGCTGAGGGATGATAAGGGTGAATCTAAGTGATTAGTCAGGCTGCAAGATTCAATTTTGGAAGCTAAGGGTGCAGAATTTGGTTCTCCTGCTGAGACAGCAAGGAAGGGGTCTGAGGCAGGTACCATGGAGATATTTGTGACACACTGCATAGGAGTGAGTGCCAGTGTTGGTGTGGCCAGTCTGGAGCAATCAAAATCATTCTTGGTTTGTCCTGTTTGACTTTTAGCAGAACTTTGGAGAACAGAGGCAGAGTGGGAAAGGCATAGACTGATAGGTTTTTCCAGCTGAAAGACAGAGCATCCACTTTCCAGGCTTTTTTCTGGGGAGTCCTTGTGCAAAACTTGTCCAACTGGTAGTTCTACGGGGAGGGAAATAGATCTATGTCTGGGCTCCCCCATTTGCTTGTCAACATGTTGAAAATCCATGGTTCCAGTTTCCACTCGTGTGGGTCCATGAGATTTCTGCTTAGTCCATCTGCCAGTGTATTCAATTTTCCTGGCAGCAATTGAGCTTGTTGGTGCACTTAGTAGCTCAAGGCTGTGTTCCACAATGCCATGGCTGGTCTGCAGGGGGGGTAATAATGTGTAACCCCCTGCTTGTTTATGTACCACATAACCATGGCGTTGTCCATCTTTACCATTAGTTGTCCTGGAAGAATGTAGTTCTTGAAGGCTGTCAGAACTTTCTGTACAGCTAACATTTCTTTTTGATTATATGTAGGTGCATTTGATTTGGGTTCCATTTGCCCTGAATGCACTTTCCTGCCAGGTGAGCCCCCCATGCATAGTCTGATGCATCTGTAGTTAGGGTTTGGGTGGCAGGGGGTAGTGTGAATGGCAGTCCTTTGTTTTGGTGGCAGGCCTCTGCCCACCATAGGAATTCCAGGCATAGGCAAGGTATGATAGGAATCATTGTTTCCAGGCTGTGACGATGTTGACTCCATAGACTTAAGTACCACTGTAGTTTCCTCATAAGCAGTCTTGCATATGGAATTAGAAGAATGCAGGAGGCCATGAACCCCAAAACTTGCAGTATTTGTCTTGTAGATAGCAGGGTTTTTGTGGCCACTTGTTTGAAGTAAGTTACCAACTGAATTTGCTTCTCTGGCATGAGGAAAGCCATCCGGGCAGTTGTATTCAGGCTTGCACCCAGACATGTAATCTGTTGAGAGGGTACGAGTTGTGATTTCTTTTCACTTATGGTGTACCCCAGACATGTTAGAATCCTTTTTACAAATGCCAAATGATTTAGAAGTATGCATTGGTTTTCTGCCTGAATTAGACAATCGTCCAGGTATGGATATATTTGAATATTTCTTTGCCTGCAAAATGCAATAACTGGAGCCAGGCACTTTGACTTGTCTACTGCACCCAGGGTATTCACAAAGGGCAGTGCAGAGAACTGATAATGCAAGTAGCCTGCTTTGAAGCGTAGGTATCTTCTGCAAGATTCCCTGATTGGAATGTGCAGGTATGCTTCTTTTAAATCTAGAGTTGCCAACCAGGCATCTTTGCCTAGCATAGGAAGTAACTGGTGAAGAGTCAGCATCTTGAATTTTGGAATGTTCAGAAAGGTGTTTAGAGTAGACAGGTCCAGAACTGGACGTCATGATTCGTCTTTTCTGGGTACCAGAAAAAACCTGGAATAGAAACCTTGTCCCTTTTCCTCTTCTGGTACTGGTTGAATAGCCCCCATGTTTAAGAGGGAAAGTACTTGTTTTTGTGCCTCTGCCCACTGAGTTGGAGGCAGGTCTGGCCACCCATATGGTGTTGGCAACGTGTGGAAATGAAATCTGTATGCCTGGGACACTATATTCAAAACCCATTTGTCCTGGGTTATGAGTTCCCAGTTCTTTGCATGAAGAGGAATCTTTCCTCCAAAAGGGGCGGCTAAAAGGTAAGTGCTTGGTAATTTTAAAAGGAAGTCATTGAGACTGTTTACCATAGGGGGGTGTCTTATTTCCAGATTTGGGAGTGGAGGCCCCCCACTGCTTAGATCTGAGAGTCCCCTGGGACTGAAATTGGGTGCTTTTGGTGTGTCTGAGTTTGGTTTGAGAGGATTTGGAAGGAGCTGGAAAAGACCATTTCTTAGTAGACCGGTGCCTACTAAATCTTGGAGGTTGCACTTGTAAGAAATCTTTAACAGTTTGCATAGATTTAGCTTTATCTTCCATCTTTTTTAGAACTTCTTCAGCCTTATTGCCAAACAGGTGGTCCTGATTTAAAGGAGCATCCAACAATTTCGCTTTAACATGATCACGCAAAGATTGCTCCTTAAGCCAAGCATGCCTTCTAAGCACAGACCCAGTAACAGCAGCCCTCCATGAGGCCTCTAAATAATCAAAACCACATTGCAAAGTATGTTTTCCAACTTGGTCAGCAGAATGCAATAAATCCTGTAAATTTTTATTTTCCACAGTCAGGAATTAACATCATCTTCTGTTTAAGCAATCCAATAGTATGCTGTTGATATCTTAACATATGAAATTGGCAGTTTAAAGTCCCGATTGCCAAGGTTGCAGAAGTATAAACCTTCTTATCCCATCTATCCAGCGCCCTGGTGTCTCTATCAGAAGGGGTAAGATTTTTAGCAGTAGAAGCCTTAATGCCCTTGGGCCCCTGAGAAATCGTTTCTGGGTCTGTAACAGGATTTTTGAAAAGGAACTTGTGGGACTCAGGAACCCTGTAGTATCGGTCAGGTTTCCTAGGAGCTGGAGGCAGGGAATCAGGGGCCATACTGGATTCCGAAAACACATCATCAACAATGTCTAGTATAGGAGGAGTTACAGCCAAAGGCCTATGCTGAGGTAGAAGAAGGAAATCCCTAAGCCTCTTTTTTGAATCAGAAAATTCCTGACTTTCCCCAGTGGAAATGCTCCCTTAAGGTATGTAAAGTTTTCCCAAAAGAAAAATCCTCAGGAGGGGAAGCAGAGGGAATGGAATCCTCTGCATCAGAATTTTCATAAGTAGGTATGGACAAATCCAGGTCATTAGAAGAGTCAGAAGAAACAGAAATCTGATCAGAAGATTGATAATCAGACTCCGCCCTTGGCCTCCTGGGGGAGGGGGGGTTGACTACCCCTGATTAGAGTAATTAAATCTTCAGCCATTTTGATCATTTGTTTTTTAGGCATAGGGGCCTGAACATGTGGCCTGGGCGTTGTTTTTTTTTTAGACATAGATCAAGATTTAGACCTTAGTAATGAAGGTGGAGTCGGTTTAATATGCAAGTCTGTAGGCTTGAATACACCCACAGAAGCTGGTGCCTGCACAGCGGCTCCGGACCCATCCAAGGTAGAGACATCCATGGTTTCCACAGGTGAAGCATCTCGCAGCCCGAATGGGTCTAAGTAGAGGCCTACGAATCAGAATTAGCGGGTATCAGTGGCTGCGAAAGTGCCTCACTGAGTACAGGCGAACTGACGACTAGCTTAGGAGAAGCGTCGTCGGCAGATTTGGACCTCAGCGGCCTGTCTCTGTATTTATCTTTGCATTTTTTCAGAATCCCGGTAGTCGGATGGCTAACCGACATTTCTGGATAATTAAACCAAAAACCGGAATACATGTACTGACGATGGATAGTGCGCTGATTAAATAAAGCACAAAACTGACAGCAAGGTACATCGTGGCCAGGGCCTAGGCAAGGAATACAGTATGAATGAAAATCTTTGTGAGGTATTTGCTTTCCACAAGTAATGCAATTATTAACTTCTACTGACATAGGTAAGGAGCAAGAAAAAGTTTCCCCAATGGGATACTTGGCTTTAGACTTTGGTTCTGAAACTCTAAAACGAACATTTCAGGAGTCGGCTGACCAGCACTTGCAAACTGCTTCTGCTTCGGGCACCGCACGGCAAGAAAGACTGATGTAATGGCATCGGATGCATGTTTTATACCCCTGACGCCATGGAAGAAGGGACAGCAATAGATGCAGGACCGAAGACTTTGTTAATCAGGCCGACTGAGGGCAACCTGCCAGCAGATTACCCAAATGTAATGACTGCAACAGTGAAACACGAAGAACATCAGTATCAAAGGCCTTGTAGAGATCTAGGAGTACAGTGAATATTAAGTTACCATTGTTTCGATGTTGGTTTACTGTGTTGGTAAAGCTAATAAGGGCTGTGGTAGTACTGTGCTTGAGACAGAATCCATACTGGGTGTTGGTTAGTAGTTTATTAGTGAGGACATACTGCATTATTTGGGAATGTATATATTTTTCGTGGATTTTAGATAAGGGGATAGAATGGCAATTGGACAGTAATTAGAGAATTCCACAGAGTTACCAACTTTTTGGAGTGGTATTATATGCAAAATTTTCCACAGAGAAAGAACGCGTTGTTCTGATAAAGAGTGGTTAATGAGCATTGAGACTGGGTAAGAGATGGCTTTGGGTGCGATCTTTAGATATTCTGCAGGTAAACTGTCAGCGGCCAGGGTTGTGGGTTTAAGCCTATTTAGGTATTTATATACTGTGCTAATTGGGACAGGCTGTAAGGAGAAAAGGTTTTGGTCTGCTGGTACGGAAGATACGTTTGGATGTGAAGTGGGAGAACTACTACTGGTAAAGGATGCTGCAGAGAAGAGGATCTTGCTGGCTCAAAGGGCCAAGGTAAGTTTCTGCAAGACAAAATTGAGATTCCCAAGCAGGAGGAATTGGTTTCCTTGGTGGTCTGATGTGAAGGACGCCTTTTAAGAAGAGTTTAACTTCCAGCCTGGAAGCTTAAGGGGGAGACATAGGCAGACATGCAGAGACAGCAGAAAGATGGGCTTTAACTGAGAAGTAAGACAGCCCACTCTTCATTAATTTATACAGATAAGACAGGACCACTGGAACATCCACTGGTTGTAATTCCTTTTTAAGACACCAGATGGAAAACCTCTTCCATTTGGAATTGTAGGACTTTCTAGTTGTGGGTTTTCTGGCCTCCTGCATAACTTGGAGCATATCCTCAGAAAAAAAAGGTGTTTGAAGGGAATCAAAACCCTATCACCCACAGAGTGAGATTTAGAGTTGACATTTGTGGATATACTAGAGTTCCCTTGTCCTGTATGAATAGGTTAATTCTGTGAGGTAACATGTGGTGATTGCCCTTGGCTAAATGCAGGAGAAGAGGGAACTGGCTGTCTTGGCCAAAAGGGGGTCACCAGCCAGATTTCTGGTTGTTCCTGCTGGATTTTCAACAGGACCTTTTGGAGAAGTGGGAAGGGGGGAATGCATAGAGAGTCATCCCCTTCCAAGGGAAAGACAGTCCAAATTCCATCCCAAGGGATCTGGACCCTGGCACAAAACTTGTGAAGTTGTCTGTTTGTGGGGGAGGTAAAGAGATCTACCCGAGGTATACCCAATTGATGGACCATGTCCAGAAACACATCCCTGTGTAGCAGCCATTCGTGGGACAGTCATGGACTTGCTGAGTGTCTGCTACAACATTCTGAGTCGAGGGAATGTAGAGAACCTGAAGGGAGAGTTGACTCTGCAAAGCTAACTCCCAGGCCTGTAAAGCCAGTCTGCACAGGAGGTAAGACTTTGCCCCTCTCTGTTCGTTGCCATACCAGAGGACCATGGTATTGTCTGTAAACCACCTTATAATCCCGGGAGAAAGCATAGGCTTGAACATTTGGAGGGCAAAAATCAAGGCCCTCATCTCCTTTATATTGATGTGCTCCCTTGTTTGGGCTGGGGACCAGATATCTCTGACCTTCCAGGATTCCAGTGCTGCTCCCCATCCTAAGTCTGATGCATCCGTGTACAGCTCCTGAGTGGGGAGAGGTGGTTGTAAGGGAAGACTCCTTGCAACCTGAAGTATCCACCAGTTTAACTCACTTTTCAAGCAAGGCAGAAGTGGAATAACAAACTCCAGAGGATGGGAGTGTTGGATCTAAACTGTCCTCAAGAACCATTGGAATTTTCTCATGTGTAACTTTGCTAAAGCGAGCATTGGAATAGTGGAGGTAATGAACCCCAAAGGGGGTAGAAACTCCCTGGCAATCAAGGACTATAGAAGCAGGAGGTCCTGGAAGCAGGAAGTTAGGGACAGGATGTTTTCTGGAGGTAAGGAGGCTAGCATTCTGTCCGTTTGAATCCTGTAGCCTAGAAAAATGTGGTATTGGGCAGGGATCAGAGCAGATTTCTGACAGTTGATCATCAACCCTAGACTCTCCAGGACAAACACCGTGAACGAGAGGTTCTCCTGAAGGATGTCTGGAGAAGAAGTTTGTCTAGGTAAGGAAAAATCTGTATGCCCTGTAGTCTTGCAGTAGACTATGACATGAGCTAAGCATTTCGTGAAGACTATTGGTGCAGCAGACAGTCCAAAGGGATAGGCACAGAACTGAAAATTTGAGGAAGTAACAGCAAAGCGAAGAAATTTCCTGAACCGAAGATGAATGGGGACATGAAGGTAGGCATCTCTGATGTCTAATGACACCATAAAGGCTTGGGGAAGTATGAGAGAGAGAAGGGTGGGTAGTGTTAGCATACAAAAGGTGGGAACTTTTAGAAAGGTATTTAGATGGGAAAGGTCTAGAATGGACCCCCAAAGGCCATCCTTCCAAGGAACCAGGAACATCCTGGAGTAAACTCCTTTTCCAACTTGGAAGGGTGGCACTTCTGAATAGTGCCTTGAGAAAGAAGGCTGGATAAGACCTGGGGGGAAAAGATCCAATTGTTATTTGGGAGGTTGTTTAATACCCCTGAAGAGGGGGGGGGGGTTCCACACTATAAAATATCACTGTCAAATGATGGATAGGACCCAAGAATCCAGGGTTATCCGATTACAGGCAGGGGAGAGTGAGAGAGAGGGGTGAAGAGACAGAGAAGTTAATGGGCCTAGAGGTGGGTAGTCACAGACTACCAGACTTAGCCTGAAAGGGCGGTTTCTGGGTGGCAGTAGAAGAGGCAGATTTAGATGGAAATGGTTTCCTAGGATCTCACTTACATTTGGAAGACTGGGGCCTGGCAGGCTGACAAAGGTGGCTTTGGAGGGATAATTCCTCTGAAACCTTGGAACAGGGGAAACAAAGACATGTTTTAAATCTTGCAGCTTGTTGCACTTCTCTTGTAAAGATTTAAATTGTTCTGCAACCGAGGTACCAAACAAGGCCTTGTTGTCCACAGGGGCATCCATGATCTTTCCTTTGATATCAGGCAAAGGTTGGAGCCTGAGCCATGAACACCTCCTCAGGATGGACCCTGATGCAGCTGTTCTGGCTGAGGCATCCACACCATCATAACTGCACTTAATGGAGTACCTTGTAATCTGGGAAGAGGACTTACGAATGGAGGACAGCTTAGCCTTAACTGGGAGAAGCAGCGAGCTCCGAAAGTAGCTTTCCTGCATCTGATAGAAGGGCCAAGGAATATTTGGCCATATGAGTTTAATAATTAATTGTGTACAAAACCCTATGCAAGTACGGTATGGTGCAAGGCTCAAAAAGGTCAAATCCCAAACAAAAACAGCCAGTACTCCATATAGCCAGTGGTGAAAAATTATTTAATAGGACAAAGTTCCAGGCACAAAATAAAACTTCAAACGCCACTAAGGGTGAAAACAGCATACCGGTTTTAGCTTATAGCCTTCATCAGTGCTAAATTAATTGTGCCTACTAAATGAATGCCTTTATACAAAAGCCAATCAAATCACCTTGCTTCTTCCTAACAATTCATTTAAACCAGGTGTAAACAAGACTCCTAATTTGACTATCCACATACGTTCCTTAAAATTTAAAAGTGGATGTAAATCCTCATATGGTCTTGTATTCGTATATATTCTATCTATGATGGTAAATGTGTATCTAGCTGTGGGATGTTTAATACTGTGTTTGTATAAGGCATTAATACTTCTCCTACACTTAATATCACTTAGGTGTTCAGATATTCTTAGTTTGAGTGGGCGTGAGGTCTGTCCTATATAAAAAGCTAGACAGGTGCACTTGGCTAGATATACCACCCAATCACTTCTACAATTACTGAAAAGCAATATATCAAATACTGTAGAACAATTTGATGAGGTAAAAACGTTCTGTTTCGGGATAAGCTTACAAAAGCTACAGTTCCCACAAGGATGGCTGCCTATTACCGGACTACCATCCAATCTCCTCTGTATATCCAACGTACCCCATTTATGCCCTTTCTTGTAGTGATTGAACCACCCACTCAAACTCTTACCTTTCTTGTAAGAAAACCTGCACCTCTCTGATAACAACCCCAATATCTTATCATCCATTTATAAGATCTCCCAATGTCGATATATAATACCTTTCAAAAAACCTGTAATGTAACCAAAGTCCATAATAAATCTAACAGGTGTATTTTGTATATGGGTTTTATCCCGATATCTTAGGGCCTGTTGTCTATCAATATGTTGCACAGAGGTTGCCACTTGTTGTATAACTTGATTAGAATAACCTCGCATTTGAAACCTGTGTGTCATATCCTTAGCAAGTGTATCATAATCAGCCACCCTACAACAAATTCTCTTAAGTCTTACATTTCATTCGAATGCCAAACCAACCAACAATCATCCAAATAGCGATATAAATGGCTTCTTAATAAATGTTATGACTAGCATCATGTATCAAATGTTGTTCTATGTAGCCCATATAAAGGTCGGCATAAATGGGAGCAAAGGATGCTACCATTGCTGTCCCTTTTAACTGTAGATGACATGAATTGTCAAAATAGAAAACATTTTTGTTCAACACATGCTCAGTAAGGCACAACAAGAAGGTGTTAAACCCAGGTTCATATAAAGAAGTCTATGTAAGCCAAAACGCTAAGGCAGCCAAACCTGCCCAATGTGGGATGTTAGTGCATAATGCACTAACATCTAGGATGCAAAGTAGCCAGCCTTTCTCAATCTGCATATCTGCAATAATATTAAAGAATTGGGTGGTATCCTGTATACGAGCCCTTACATGTTCCAATAAAGTTTTCAGATATTTAGTCAACAAATTCGAGAGGAGTTCTGTCAAATAACCTCTCTCTGACACTATAGGTCTACCAGGAGGCATATTATAGTTTTTATGGATCTTTGGTAACATATAGAAGCTTTGTCTCGTGGGGTTTACCACTGTTAAATGATACTTAACTTGTCTAGAAATGATCCCTTCTTCAAAGGCCAAGGCCAAAAAACTATCAATCTCCTGTTTAAAGACTGAAGTTGGATCCAAAACCATCAACTGGTAATATTGATGGTCAGACAACTGATTAACAGTTTCATTATGATACCTATCACAATCCCAAATGAGTACTGCACCCCCATTATCTGCCTGATTGGTCTTAAGTTTACACAGAGCTTGGCGTTCGTCCCTTATGATATTATCCAAACCCCATGGCTATAAACCTGTTTATGGAAATGTAAATCCTTCAAAACTAAACTCTGAAACATTCCAACATGTTAAATTCATGGGAGGGGTACAAAGGAAG
Organism: Protopterus annectens; assembly: GCF_019279795.1. NCBI lineage: Eukaryota > Metazoa > Chordata > Ceratodontiformes > Protopteridae > Protopterus > Protopterus annectens. The sequence continues at coordinate 1,745,167,308 of NC_056739.1, read as the reverse complement.
AAGTTCTAAAATGAAAACTGTTAACATCTTCGCCCTGTCGATCCACAACCTGGTCAAAATAGAGTTTCAAATTACGATTTCTACAAAAATTGACATCTTGTGCAAAAGAATATTCTGACACAAAGAAATTGGGAACAAACCCCATACCTTTATTCAGTAGATTACACTCCGCAGAGGTCAATTCTAAGGAAGAGATATTATGAACATTGGGATAAATATTTATTTCCATGCCAACCGAGCCAACATAGTTTCCAAACTTGTTCCTATGCCTTCTATGTTTCCTCCCTCACCTCCTAGTTCTCCTAAAAGGGAACTGTGAGCTCCCTCTCTTGTTGGATGGCGAGTTGCTGGGAGTAAATCCCTCATTGTCAGTTGTAGATGAAAATTCGCCAGCTGACGTATCCGAGGAACCTTTTGTTTTTTTTTTTAAATGGAGCATTTGTCCACGAGGTCTTAGAGTAAGAATACAACCCTTTGTGAAGGGTGGGGACCAGATCTTATTGACCCAATGGGAAGAGGCACAGCAATCTGCCTCCATGTCTTTTGTAAAGGTCTTGATTGACTTACGAACGTAGGATTGGTTTTCTTTCCCAAAATATCAATGACCTGTGTGATAAGGTACAAGGGTTCAAAGATAGGCCTATTTATAAGGAACAGGTCTCCCTATTGTCTGAAAGTTTCATACATTTAGAAAAAGATCTTAAGGTAAGGATGATTAAGAAATATCAGTGGGATATCCGGGATTATTCTGGGGGAAAACTCTTTGTGGCTAAAAAAAATAGTACAGTTCAGTGATAAAAGAGGCTCCATTTAGGTCAATTTTAAGAGGAAAAGGAAACGCTCAATTTAAAAAAAAAAAAACAAAAGGTTCCGCAGATACGTCAGCTGACGAATTTTCATCTACAACTGACAAGAGGGATTTACTCCTAGCAACTCGCCAACCAACAAGAGAGGGAGCTCACAGTTCCCTTTAGGAGAACTTGGAGGGGAGAGGGGAGGGAGGAAACATAGAAGGCACAGGAGCAAGTTTGGAAACTATGTTGGCTCGGTTGACACGGAAATAAATATTTATCCTAATGTTCATAATATCTCTTCCTTAGAATTGACCTCTGCGGAATGTAATCTATTGAATAAAGGCATGGAGTTTGTTCCCAATTGCTTTGTGTCAGAGTATTCTTTTGCACAAGATATTATCAGTTTTTGTAGAAATCTTAACTGAAACTCTATTTTGACCAGGTTGTGGATCGACAGGGTGAAGATGTTAACAGCTTTCGTTTTAGGACTTCTTCCTTTGTACCCCCCCATGAATACACATGGTGAAATGTTTCAGAATTTAGTTTTGAAGGATTTACATTTCCATAAACAGGTTTATAACCATGGGGGTTTGGATAATATCATGAGGGACGAACGCTAAGCTCTGTGTAAACTAAAGACCAATCATAATATCATCAATCAGGAAGATAAGGGGAGTGCAATAGTCATTTGGGATTGGGATAGATATCATAATGAAGCTGTTAATTAGTTGTCTGACCATCAAAATTACCAGCTGATGGTTTTGGATCAAACTTCAGTCTTTAAACAGGAGATTGATAGTTTTTTGGCCTTGGCCTTTGAAGAAGGGATCATTTCCCAAAAAGTTAAATATAATTTAATAGTGGTAAATCCCATGAGACAAAGCTTCTATATGTTACCAAAGATCCATAAAAACTATAGTATACCTCCTGGTAGACCTATAGTGTCAGGGAGGGGTTCCTTGACAGAACCCCTCTCGGCTTTTTTGACTAAATATCTAAAACCTTTATTGGAACATGTAAGGGTTCATATACAGGATACCACCCAATTCCTTAATATTATTGCAGATATATCCAAAACCCATAAGAAATTCAAGAAAAACAACCACACTCTGGAGCCGAAAACTGCAATGATTTAATGTCTTCTGGTACCTCGGCTACAACAAGCCTTCACAGGAATAAATTCATGACATTCAGCAGTATATTTTATAGAAACATCAATTAAATAATTAATCAATTATCTATTTTCAGAGAAATTTTTTAAGAACCACGATGCCTTCCATTGCCATGTATTTATAAACTAAGGTTCATTTCCAAATTCAGACCCCTAGGGGCAAGTGTACCAAAATTCAATATAAATCTGCTTTCCAAATTTAATAACTTTTGAGAATAATTACACTATTCATACAATCAGGTTTTGCTAATACACAGAAAAAGAAAGACTCAATGACTCCCCCATGAATTGTGTTAAAATGTTCAGAAATAGGGTTATCCAGTCTACAGTTCCTCACATCACCTAGGTGCTCAAGAATTCGTATTTTTATTTTACGTTTTGTTTGACCAATATACCATCTAGGTGGTATACAGCCACAACTCACAATGTACACCACCCCACAAGATAGACAATTAAATCTATCTGTAGCCACATATTTTACACCATTTATTGTATCACCTGATAAGTTTGAAACTTTTGAACACACTTTACACTTTCCACACTTGAACATACCAGTATGTTTTACCATAGAACCAATGCTATATTTCAAACTGAGCAATTCTTTTAAATTTGGGAACCACCCATATGAAAAGGTGACCTTTTTAGGAAACAAATGGCCCACTTCATCATTAAAACAAACAATAGGCCATAAATTATCCACCACACTTTTCAACACTTGAGAGAAAGGAGAGAACTTTGTTACAAAAAAGATTTTCTGGTCAACATTATCACCATGATGGTTGAACATAGATCTAAGTGATCTCTGAACAAATCTACCATCAACTCGAACACTATTCTTATCCAACTTGCTTTTACCTCTCACAATAAAAGTTTCAGAATACCCATGAGCCAAAAGTCTTGCTTTAACATCACAAAATTCTTGTTCTAAAAGGTAATTTTCAGAGGTGTGCTCAAAAATACGCTTTAACTCACCATATGGAAGTGCCTCAATAAGGTGAGGTGGATGTGCACTACCAGCATGCAAAAAATTGTTAATTGCGTTTTTTTTCCTAAAAGGTCTATACTGAACCCTACTATGAATATCTATGTACAACTCAATGTCCAAGAATTGTATAACACTCATATTAACATCAAATGTGAATTCCAGCCCAAACTTATTTTGATTTAATAAATGGATAAATCTACCAAATTCCAGAGTGTTACCTTTACATACAAAAATCAAATCATCTATATATCTGCGATATAGAATAACTGATTTATGAAAAAATTCTAGAGTGTACATAAATGTCGTTTCAAAGTAGGACATGAACAAAATAGCATAAGTGGGGGCAAAGTTAGCCCCCATTGCTGTACCTTCTTTCTGTAGGAAAACTTTCTTGTCACATAGAAAATAATTATGGGTAAGGGCAAATTCAAGCAACAAAATAATGAAGGACGAATGTGGTCCTTCCCCATAGAATTTTGCTAATTGCTTCTAAGCCCCAGGAGGTCTTAATGCTTGTATATAGAGCCTTAGTATCAACTGTAGCCCAGTAATAACATTCACCCCATTCCACGTTTTTCACCAATTTACAAAGATCATTCGTATTATGAATATGTGAAGTAACATTTCCCAACTCTTTTTTTAAAAGACTATCCAACAAAATCCCAACATGTTCTAAGAAGCAGCCACAACTAGAAACAATTGATCGGCCAGCAGGATCCAAGATATTTTTATGGATTTTGGGAAGTGCATAAAAGAATGGGTCTTTCGGGGAAGAAATGTATAAATTCCTCACATCTTTCTGAGTTAGAAAGCCCAATCTCTCACCCCTTTCTAGTAACTCTAAAAGGGCCTCATTAAAGTCAGAAACTGGATTATTACATAACTCAGTATACGTATGTTCATCAGATAAATCAAACACCATTTTAAAATAATGTGACTTCCCCATAATCACCCGATTTCCCCCTTAGCCTGGGAGAACACATATTTATCAGTTACACTTCTCATTTCTTTAATGGCCAACCATTCATATTTTTCCAAATTAAACTTTTTGTACTGTTTCATAAATTCAACATACTCAACCTCAACTTTTTTGCATAATGCATTTTCAAAAATATTCAAAGACATTGATTTTTTTAGGTGGATTAAAAGTACTTTTGCTAGGTAACAAAGGCACAGTAAGTTTACCATAACCAGTACAAAAACGACTTGTATCACAATCAATAGAATCAGCATCAACAACTTCACTTTCAAAGTTTTCATAATCATAAATAGAAAGTTCTAAGTGAGACTCATCCAAACTGATATCATTCAAGGCTGTTACATTAGAAGTATTCTGAATACTAAAAAAGGCTTTTAAATGTAACTTCCGACAAAAGCGTTTTATGTCCAACAAAATATCAGCAAGTGCAGGGAATTTCGTAGGGACAAATTTACTACCTTTCATTAATACTTTTTGCATTTCACATGTAATGTTAAGATCACTCAAATTCACTACATGTAAATCAGAAACACTTACATTTTAGTAAGAGAAAGTCCCAACCTGGAAAGGAAAAAAGTTTCATTAGAAATAGTCAATATTTCGGTATTTTCTATTTCATCCCTTTGCTCTACCCTTCCGTTTGTTGTTCTCTCGAAAATTCCCTCTATTCTGTTGTTCTGTATCAGTCGATGCTTCTAATTCATCAACCAAGTTCACCCTTTCAAAAGAAACACTTTTTTTACTAGCAGTAGTGTAAACTGAGGAAACCAAAGAATCATGTCGACTACGGGGTCTTGTTTCCGCATTTTTATCATGGAACCTACCATTTCTGCGTTTTCGTTGCCAAGAATAAACCAAATGATTTTTAAAGTCATTAATGTCTCTATTTAACTTTTTCTTCTTCCTCTGAATGACTTAATTTTCAACTTTCACTAGTTCAGCTTTAATATCCTTCATAGTAGAGTTAAAGTTTTCACTCGAAAAATCTTTCAGTAAAGTTTCTTGTACCTCTGCTATCTGAAGTTGGACAGCCCCAAGAGCCTTCTGATTCCGTTTTATTAAGATTTTAAGCCAGCCCAGTGTACATTGGAGCGAGACAGCTTTCCATTCATCCAAAAACTCCTTCTCATCTTCCCCGAACTAAAAAGCTGGTAATTTATCCACAGGAAGCCCTCTAGGTGTCACAGACAGACTCATATTTTTCTAAAAGACGAGTATCATAGAATAAGGAAGTTTAACCAAAATTAACCAAAGCTTCCTCAAACCATTGTAGGCCTTCCTTGAGTGGGATGGAAGAAAAAAGATCTACTATGTCAATAGTGACAAAGATAATTTCTTTGTCAAAAATACTATTATTGATATTTTGTAGTAAGTCCCATGAGTCCTTAACTATGCCCGTTCCTTCCTTAACTACAATTTTTAATTTTTCATCCAGCCATTTGGCTAAGGGGGCAGTTACAGATCCTTCAGATGCTACTATAGGCCTCATTGGTGGGTCATTGACATCTTTATGTATTTTTAAAGAGTATTTTATTAATGCTGTTTATATGTAAGGTTTTATGCGCTGACTAGTGAATATGGTTTTAAACTGATTGCTTATTGCTATCAAATTTATTACTTAATTGCTTAATTGAGTATTTAATTCTTATCAGGCTATGTATAAATACTGAAGAATATGACCTGATTTATTATTGAACTGCATTTGAGGAAGTGACCTAAACGAAAATGCAGTGTCCAGATTTTGCGTTAGTGCTGTGAACCTTGGTGTATTTTTCGTTGGAAAGCTGTTTGCATGCTGTGGATTATTAAAACCTTGGTAAATAAATCTTTCGGTGCCTTATTTCCTCCACAAGTTACCATTTGTTCTTTTGTGGAGTTTGACTTTCAGAACTTGTCTCCATTTTTGCTGAATTGCTTGTCTTGTCATGGAGAAGGAGGAGGGTACTTTACCACAGGACGAGGGCGTCGCCCGTCCTAGTAGATCGGAAAAGATGGACAAGTTGTCCGACCAATTGACTCAGCTCATCGAGCTGCTGACGAGAGGAAGTCCGATGATGTCATCAGGTGGATCAGGGCTTCCATGCAACCAGGAAGCTCAAACGCGAAACGAGCGCGATGCTAATATGGATGATGGTCGGCGTGGTGAGCTTGCAATGGGTCTGGACAGTGTGGGTAACGCAAAAAAGCGTAAGGCCAACGATATGGACATACCTACGATTTTCCTATCGGATAGAGACGAAGTGGATGTGTTACATGATAACCAGACGAACGAAGGTAGTTTGGGAGCGAGATCTAAAAACACTAGTACAGCAGCAAGGGACTTTAGAGATGCAGTAACTAATGGTCGGACTGCAGGTACTTATTTTGGTGAGCGACCAGCTATTAGTAGCAAAAATCACCAAACAGACTTTTTGAAAGTGTTATATCATAAATATTGTTTTCACAATTACAATATACCTAAACAACATTCTAATGATGGTTATTTATCGTATGATAGTAATGTAAAATTATTTGATGAGTTGTTCAAGTTTAAAAATCTAGAACTTGAGAATGTGTATTTAAATGAATGCCTGAACTTAAAAGTTGTACCTAAGGGGTTAAGGGTATGTAAATACCCTAACAAGGTGAAAAATGGAAGTGAATTTCACAAAGAATTGTTAGACATTTTTGACAATTGTAGTTTTAGTATTTTAAAAGCTATCATTAGAGAAAATGATAGGGAGATGATAGGTCTTAATAGGAAGATTGAGGAAGTTAATAGTCTCATTACTAAAGATTTATTATTTTCAGTGGAAGAAAACAAAAATAATTATCTTTCCACTTTAAAAAGTATAGAAGGAAGGGTTAACAGTATTTTTGAAAGAAAATGTAGGAAACTTGAGAGGGATGTTAAAGAATATAAAGAAAAGTCCCAGTACCCTAAACCGAGGGGCTCTTATAATCCGAAGGATGTAGCCAGCTATCATAATAATGAACATGTGGAAAATGAAGAGTTGGATGATGAGGGAAATGAGCAAAATTTTCAGGAATATCCCCCCCTTAGAAGGTCCGAAAGAATTAGGAACAACTATGAAAGAAACCACCAGACAAACTTTCAAAAAAACTACCATTATGGGGGGAAGGGGGCAGGTTACAACAGGAACAGGTTCTGGTAAGCAACCAGATAAGAAGCCTGACACAGGAAACACCAGTTAACGACATTAAAAATGATGGATGTGTGTGGATGAAAAATGGCTATTATATTTATAATTACAGTAGCATGGAGATTAATGACACTTGTTTCAGTTTGTTTACAAAAGGGATGAAGTTTGTACCAAAGAGGAAAGCAGACTTAAGAAAAGTCATTATAGATTTAAAACTTTTTCTCAGAAAGAAAAACCTGGAACTTTTGTTCCAAGACAATAGTAGGGTGAATTTACAAACTGAATGCTTGAAGAGGAAGAGCACCTATAACCCCCCTTTGAACCCACAACTGAAGAATTTTGAAGTGTTAATGGAAAGAAAAATTAGAACTGAACTTGCGAATAATTGGGTAACTCCGAATAGGACTAAAGATGAATTCGATTTACTAAACACATTATCGAATGACCCTAACATTAGGGTAGTTAAACCTGACAAAGGTGGTGGGATGGTAATAATGGACCATGTCTTTTATGAAACTAAAATGATGGATATCTTGGAAAACTTGGATAGGTATGAAAGAGCATCTGTAAATGAAATAAATATAGGAAACAAGAAAATATGGTTGGCTTTGAATGACATGCTTCTTGAAGGTTCTATTGGCCTGGATTTGTTTAAATATTTAAATGTGTTGAAACCTAGAGTCCCTTGTATATTTGGGGTGCCTAAGGTCCATAAAGATGTCAATGACCCACCAATGAGGCCTATAGTAGCCTCTGAAGGATCTGTAACTGCCCCCTTAGCCAAATGGCTGGATGAAAAATTAAAAATTGTAGTTAAGGAAGGAACGGGCATAGTTAAGGACTCATGGGACTTACTACAAAATATCAATAATAGTATTTTTGACAAAGAAATTATCTTTGTCACTACTGACATAGTAGATCTTTTTTCTTCCATCCCACTCAAGGAAGGCCTACAATGGTTTGAGGAAGCTTTGGTTAATTTTAGTAAATTTAGTAGTAATGTTTTCTATTTGATTTTAACACTGATGGAGCTGGTTTTAAACAACAATTTTGTATATTATGAAGGGGAATATTTTAAGCAAACTAAAGGAATTGCTATGGGGGCAAGATGCGCTCCAGTATATACTAACATTATACTATCAGCTTGGGAGAATAAAATTATTTTGAATTCCCCATATAAAAACTGTTGGAAGCTGTACAAATGCTACCTTGATGATATGTGCTTCCTATGGGTAGGGACCGAGGAGGATTTCAAAATATTTTTCGATTATATTAGCAAGTCTACTAGTTTTTTGAAATTCACCTATGTATTGGATAAAACATCCCTAAACTATTTAGATATTTTCATTGGTAAAGGTGACGGCAATAACTTTTATTCAAGAGTATTTAGAAAACAGAACTATTCTAATTCATTCCTAACCTATGATAGTGCTCACCCCCATTATCAAAAGAAAGGTATAATAAAAGGACAGTATGTAAGGGGAAGTCGCATGACTTCTAGGGAGCAAGATTTTAACAATGAATGTGATGTATTAAGGGAAATGTTTATGGCTAGAGGATACCCTCCCCATTTAATTAAAGAAATTGAGGACGAGGTTAAAATAGGAAGAGTTGACAAATTTAAACCAATATTAGGTGATATGAACTGGCAAACAGGACAACAGAAAGTGGAAATGTTTAAAGGCAGTAGTAATTTTGTACTGGACTTCAGTGGAGAAGCTCAAAAAATTAGGAATATATTAGAGAAAGAGTGGACCAATTTTGGTGAAATTTCAGATTTACATTTTCCACCCCATTCAAATGTACATTTAGAAAAGGGAAGAGTATTAAAAATTTGTTGTAAAGTAAAAAGTTTGGTGGGAATGTCAAACAGGGCAGAGTTGGTACCTTTAAATGTGGTAGGTGCAATCAATGCACCCATGTAGTACCTCGAAACACTATATACCTTAAGAGTAGGGATTTGCTGATTGAAAGTAAATACTTTGCCAACTGCCAGACTAGTGGCATTGTGTACTTAGCTCTGTGCAAAAAATGTGATGCATTTTATGTAGGTAAATCTGAACGTAAGCTAAGGAGTAGGATTTATGAACATTGCTACGATATTAGGAATCAGTGTGCCAACAACGCTCTCTTTAGGCATAAAGTGAATTGTGAACAGGCTTCTTTTACTTTCTTTGTTTTAGAAGTAGTTGACAGAGACCCGAGAGGTGGACCCTGGGAAATATCTATTGAATACAAAGAGCTTTTATGGCAAATTTACCTAGAAGCTAATAAAACCCCAGGGCTGAATGACAGTATATCTATTGCCCCAGTTTTAAAAATGAGAGCAGCTAAGCTCTAATCATTTTTATAGTGTCTATATATAGTATTCCCCTATGTTATTAGAAAGATTATTCACTATTTATTTATTATTTATTTATCATGCACTGATGCACTTTAAAGGTTAAAAATGAAATATAAATGTCTAAATAAACCCTTTATATGTTCGGGCTTCTAATATGCACAAATAAATAAGTAAATTTGCTTGTTTCGTTATAATCTTAGTTTCACCTATAGATGGCAATGTTTGACAAGCATATGAGGTTTTGCTTATACAGATTTAGCTATCTATCAACTCTATCAATTAAATTGTAATTTATATATATTTATGTCTGATTATCTAACTGTGTTTTTTAAAATTTATGTATTTTTAAAGTGTATTTTATTAATGCTGTTTATATGTAAGGTTTTATGCGCTGACTAGTGAATATGGTTTTAAACTGATTGTTTATTGCTATCAAATGTATTACTTAATTGCTTAATTGAGTGTTTAATTCTTATCAGGTTATGTATAAATACTGAAGAATATGACCTGATTTATTATTGAACTGCATTTGAGGAAGTGACCTAAACGAAAACGCAGTGTCCAGATTTTGCGTTAGTGCTGTGAACCTTGGTGTATTTTTCTTTGGAAAGCTGTTTGCGTGCTGTGGATTATTAAAACCTTGGTAAATAAATCTTTCGGTGCCTTATTTCCTCCACAAGTTACCATATACAAAATACACCTGTTAGATTTATTATGGACTTTGGTTACATTACAGGTTTTTTGAAAAGTATTATATATCAACATTGGGAGATCTTACAAATGGATGATAGGATATCGGGGTTATCAGAGAGGTGCAGGTTTTCTTACAGGAAAGGTAAGAGTTTGAGTGGGTGGTTCAATCACTACAAGATAGGGCATAAATGGGGTACGTTGGATATACAGAGATTGGATGGTAGTCCAGTAATAGGCAGCCATCCTTGTGGGAACTGTAGCTTTTGTAAGCTTGTCATGAAACAGAACGTTTTTACCTCATCAAATTGTTCTAAAGTATTTGATATATTGATTTTCGGTGATTATAGTAGTGATTAGGTGGTATACATAGCCAAATGCACCTGTCCAGCTTTTTATGTAGGACAGACCTCACGCCCACTCAAACTAAGAATATACATTCCTTAAAATTTAAAAGTGGATGTAAACTGTCATATGGTCTTGTATTCTTATATATTGTATCTATGATGGTAAATGTGTATCTAGCCATGTAGGAGAAGTAGTAATGCCTTATACAAACACAGTATTAAACATCCCATGGCTAGATACACATTTACCGTCATATATAGAACATATAAAAATATAAGGCCATATGAGGGTTTACATCCACTTTTAAATTTTAAGGAACGGATAGTCAAATTAGGAGCCTTGTTTGCACTTGGTTTAAATGAATTGTTATGAAGAAGTAAAGTGATTTGATTGGATTTTGTATAAAGGCATTCATTTAGTAGACACAATTAAGTTAGCACTGATGAAGGCTATAAGCTGAAACCGGCATGCTGTTTTTCACCCTTTACTGGTGTTTGAAGTTTTAGTTTGTGACTTTTGTTAATGGAACTTTGTCCTATTAAATAATTTTTCACCACTGGCTACATGGAGTGTTGGCTGTTTTTGTTTGATAATTAATTGCCCTGAAGGCCACAGTAGCTGAGGCATACATCCCTTCCCTATTTTTTCCATGACTTTGCTCACTTTATCTGAGGGAAGCAAGGAGGTAGAAGACAGCTTTTTATATGCCTTGTCTGCAGAGACTGAAATGGTAGCAGGGTCTGCAGAGGGACATCTGAATAGGAATTTGGATTCCTCAGGCACCTTATAAAATCTATCTGGGCGCTTGGGAACTGGAAGCTGGGAATTAGGGCACTTTGAAGCAGCTGCAAAGGCATCTAGGAAGGCCGGCAGAACAGGGGGTATGACAGATGGTGAGGGAGGAATCCATCTGTAGGAGGTCATAGTACCTTTTTTGGATGAGGGGTCAGGAACAGACTGTCCCCAGTCACCAGCAGCCCTCCACCCCAAGGGAGGAGTCGGTGCCAAGCTGTAGAATGCAGAGGCACAGAGGGGAAGTGACAGCTTTGAAAACATCAGAGTCTAAGTCATATCCAGGACTTGGAGTCCAGGCTTCGGCTCTGAGATGAGCTCGGAACCAAGCAAGCCAAGGAAGCAGTCAGGCTCAAACAAGTAAAAACTATTGGACCCGATGAACTGACCCCCAAGACTGATGGATCAGAGACCTCTGACGCGGCAGGCCAAATCGGAAATACTATTTTCAAGGATAAGTCTGTCCATCTCGTCCTCCAACAGCCTCCGAGAGGACCTGATGGAAAAGGACAAAGAGGAGGGTCTGGCGTGATGTCTGGGAGAGGCATCCCCAAAGGACATACTCAGCCTGCAGGCTCCAACCCTGATAAAATGACTGCAGCATGGGGCAAAGGGGTAGCTGCAGAGATCAGAGCTAAAGGACTCGGTTCTTAGGTTCTCAGGGCCTTTTTGGGGAGGCTCCAGCAAAACTAAGATGGAGGGGTCCAGGGACCATTTCTTAGGGTCGCTGGCCTCCTTTGACTTTTTGGCAGGGGTTTGAGCCCCTGAGACAGAAGAAATAGCTGGAGAAGGAGGAGGAATAAGACCCTTGAGGACCAACTTGTTCCTTCCATCTGCAATGGCCCAGGGAATGAAGGCCTTGCAGATACAGCAAGCCACCAAAAGGTGGGCAGGACCCAGACAATAAACACTCCCTGTGAACATCAGATACAGAGAATGTGTGCCCACAGGGAGTGGATTTTTTAAAGCAAACATGTTTGCCTGATTTTTCCGCTATGGTAAAGAGACAGGAAGAAGGAAAGACAGGAAGACAAAAAAAAAAAGGGCACAATGAGACAAATGTGGCAGAGAAAGCTGCAATCAACTTTTTTTTTTTTTTTTTAATTAGGACAGAAAAGGGGTTCATAGGTTCATAGGTTCATACTAGGCTATCTGCCCAAGGGCATTTATAAGCCTAGCCCATAGTTATTTGGCTTTCGCCACCCCTTTAGTTTGAATAAAACTATGCCTATTATTTTGCTGTGCCTCTGTCAAGCAGTGACACTGAAGTAATCCCTGGGGTATATCTGCGATCCCCCATCCATTGGTCAAGATTCCTCTTGAACAAGGCCAGTGAGGTGCTCTGCCTCACATGTACCGGGATTTTGTTCCACAGCATAGGGAGTCTCTGGGTGATGAATCTGTCCCTCCAGCATGTTCCATTAATAACCGTGTCAAGGTTTAAGTCTCCCGCCCTTGTGGTTCTGAGGGATCTAGATTTTTTGAGGTGAAGCATATTCATCAAATCAGGGTTTGACATGGCCTTATATGTCAGGCACAGGTCACCTCTGAGCAAGCGGTATGAGACTGAATAGAGCTGGAGTTCTTTCAGTCGGGCAGCATAAGACATATTTTTGAGACCCTTTATCCTTTTGGTGAGGAACTTTTGGGGCCTTTCCAGCTGCTGCAGGTGTCTGGTCAGATACATTCCGAATGGGGCATTGTACTCAATCATAGGTCTAATGAGCGATGAGTACAGGGGGGGCGATGACCTCCCTTGATCTAGATGTGAATCCCTTCATGATCAGGTGGGCAATGTAGAAGGTTTTCCTAACTACTTTAGCAACATGAGTGTCAAGCGAAGGCTACTGTCAACCTGGGTCCCCAGATCCCTGATGACTTCTTCTGTGCTCAGTGGATTGCCACCTATATGGTAGCTAGGGGTAACCTTGTTTTTCCCGAAGGGTATGACTATGCATTTCTTGGCATTTAACTTTAGGCCATGGCTCTGGCACCAGTTATCCGTTTCTGTGAGGCTCTTCTGAAGGATATCTGTGTCAGATGTGTTTTCGACTATGGCCCAGTTTGCAGTCATCTGCAAACTTTGTCAGCCATAACCCTCCTGTGTTTGCTTGTACTTCAGAAAAGTAGATGCCGAACAAGAGTGGACCCAGGACTGAGCCCTGTGGGACACCACTTGTGACAGGCTTTGAGTCTGACATGGCTCCAGCAACTCTGACCCTGTGGGTTCTGTCACTTAGCCAGTTTGCAACCCATCTTGTGATGTATGGGTTTACATTCAAGCTGATGAGTTTTTGATGATACCTGAGTGGGGTATTGTGTCGAAGGCCTTTGCCAGGTCAAGGTAGGCTGTATGGACTGCCTTTCCCTCATCAATGGCCTTGGTGACTGTCTCGAACAAGTCAACCAAGTTTAAAAGGCATGATCTGCCTTTGACAAAGCCAAACTGGGTTGGATCCAAAGTCTGCAAGTTCCCTATGTCTTTATTTATGAGTTCCATTATGATCGTCTCCATGGCTTTGCAGATAAGGCTTGTCAAGCTAATGGGACGGTAATTTCCAGGGTCGGTGGAGGCACCGCCCTTGTGAAGTGGGACCACAGTCGCCGTGCGCCACTCCTTGGGCCTGAGGTGAGGCTAAGATTAAACAGCTGTCCTAACTGCGGGTTTAATTCCTCATTGAGTTCATGGAGCACACAGCCGGGGACACCATCCGGTCCCATGGATGCTGTGTTTTTTGCTTTGGAGAGAGCAGTTCTCACCTGGGCGTTGGAGATGTTTGGGGGGCTACAATCCTCTGGTATAGATATCTCTCCTTTGGGGGAGGGGAGAAGTTTGCACTGAACCTGTCAGCCAGTATGTTGGCAATGTGTGTAGGTTCAGTAATCTTCACATCATTTTGAACTAATTCTGAGCATATCTGGGAGTTTCCTCCTAGGTTTCTAACATAGCTAAAAAGAAGGCCTTATGATTGTCTTTTGAATCCTTGGCGATTTTTCTCTCAAAATTTGCCTTGGATGATTTTATGAGAGCTCTTAGTTTTTTACTTATAATGATCAAAGGTGTCTTACCTTTCAAGGATTTTGCTCTATCTTGTAGTAGCTTCCTCCTTTTGTTGTAGAGCTTGTTTATGGCTGGGGTCCACCAGACTGGACGCTTGCCTTTGGTACAAAGAGTCTTAGTTTTGTTTGGGATTGCCTGATCCATGAAGTCCTGTAGGTGCTGGTAGAAGGCATTTGTAAGTGATTCAGCGGTTTGAGTAATGTTTACCACTGGCTCAGGGGCCTTAAAGGAGACCACACTAGTTTTTAGAAGTGTGAAGTTGGCTTTTGAGAAGTTTTTCACTGTGGTCTTTTTATTTCAGGTGGGCGGGATGAGGACCTCCAGCGAGATTAGTTTATGATCTGATCTCACCAGTGAGGGGTATACTTCCGGTGTTGGACATTGTGATCCCATGTTCGTGATGATGAGATCAAGTATGTTTTCTCCTCTTGTGGGGATGGTGACTAGTTGTTCCATGGCATTTGAGTTTATGAACTCCAGGAACCTTTGGGCTAGAGTGTTTGGGCTTGAGTAGTGTTCCCAGTCTATATTAGGGTAGTTGAAGTCACCTAGTATGATGGTGTTTGGAGATACATTTATCCCTCCATTGTTTTCAGGAAGGCCATGTGAGGTTCCTGAGTTTGAGAGGGTGGCCTGTAACATGCTACAAATTGCAGAGCAGTCTTGCCTATGGTTAATTGCACCTGGATGGTCTCCGATGCATCGTGCGTTGCCACCAACCTTGAGGTGTGGGTGTCCTTTATGAATATGGACACCTCCTTTCTTGGTGTTGTCGGATTTTGGGGCGGAACGCATGATATGAGGTGAAACCTGCTAGTGCTGGGGTGCTCTCAGGAGCCTTGAACCAGGTTTCTGTCACAGCACAGACATTGATGTTCTCCATACTGAGAAGGGCCTCGAGTGCGTGCATCTTGAGATTGAGACTTCTGGCATTGAGCAGCATTACCCTTAGTTTTTTCCTTTTTGTGTTCTAGGGTGGTAGGTTTAGAATTTGAGCCTTGCCTAAAAAGGCACTATGGGGTGGCAAGAGCCTTTGCCAATATCCGGAAGCCTAGGGTGACAGATGCAAGCCGTCCCTTGCGAGCAGCGTGGCTTGTCCAGCATGTCATCCCAGGCAGACAGACATTGATCCCTTTGAATGACACCAGAATTTAAGCCAATTATTAAAGCTGATCATCTTATCACTGTATTGTGGCATCATTCTAGGTGAAGGTAGGATACTGCTCAAGGTCAGGGTCATACCTGCCTGGGCTACATAATCAGAGAGCTCCTCAATGTCTCTTTCATGTAGTCCAAGGAGGTACGCCTCAGGTCGTTGACACCAGCGTGGACAATGACTGAGTCGTACTTGTACCTGCTGTTGAGAGACCTGAGTGCTTGTGTTATGTGGCGGATTCTAGCGCCCGACAGGCAGCTTACTGTGACCTTCTCCTTACTCAGTCTGGTGAGCGGGACGTCAGTGTGTCTGACTATGGAGTCACCTATGACAAGTATGTTTGGTGTTGTATTTGGCCTTAAGGGCAGTGACTGCTTTGCACACTGATTTTGTTGTTTATGTGTTGTTTGTGTGGTGTATTGAGTTTGCAGTTGCTTGGGTGTCTGCTTTGGAGGCCTCTGCTGTTTAGGTAAATTTTTACTCAGAGCCTCCGAGTATGTCTTAGTGTGTTTATGTGTTTGATTCAGTGGTGTGGTTGAGTTATGTGAGACTGGTATTGTGGTGTGTGTAGTTGCCTTCTCCTCCTACCTGGTCTTGCCAGTCCTGAGTTGAGAGAGCTCAGCCTCCAGTCTGGCTAAATAGCTGCATCTCTCACAAGTGTTAGTGTTACATGGGAGGAGGAGATGGTTGTCCGTGAACATGAGGCAATTGTAACATTGTCTCAGAATTCCCAGATTCACCAAATGGGCAGCGCCAGCATCTGACCCTTCGACATGCTAGAAAGAATTATGAGTTGGTATGAGACAGAAAAGTAGTGGGCTTAGCAGGGAAGTGGGCACTCCTGGGGGGTTTTAAAAGAAGAAAACAGGCCAAAGGCCACTCACGACACTGAAGAAATACGTTGCGAAAAACTCACGGAACAGCTCTAACTGGACTACGATACTTTGCTGATACACTGCAAATGAGATCTGAGGTATCTGGGAGGAGCAAGGCAGTATGGGTAGGGTGGGAAGAGCTCTAGCTTGGAAGCTTTAGCTTGCTAAAGGCCAAGTAAGTTCTGAGGTCGGAAGAGAGACCCACAGATTTGATGAAGACTGAACAGACATCAGCTCCTGCCTTTTGTTTTTAAACTTATCTGAAGAAGTTCATTACTGTTGCATGAACAAAACCGCTCATCTGTGGATAATACAATTTTTTTTACAAGAACCTTGCGGCTTCTCCTTCTGGCAGCAAATGTACTTTATGTTTTATAAAGTCACAGTGTGTTAGTCTCCATTTGTCCTTATCACAACCATTGCATCCTAAACATTACACCCTTCCTAATTTTCTTCTCCACTTCTAACTGCAGCTTTTGTATAACATTCAACTGAATTTCATATGCCTATACAATGGTATACTAGGACATTTCTAATACCATATAAAATTATGAGTGAACTTGTCACACTCACCTGTGTACTCAGCTACATAAAACACTGAATGAACAATGAAATGTTTTATAGAATGCTGGAAATTGATAAATGGTAACTCAGCTATTTTAATTACATATTACTTTTTTGTTGCTATGTTACATAAGCTGTATCAATTACAGGCAAATATCTGTAAGTTTTAATGTTGTATATCTAGGTTGTGGAGCTTTTTTCCCTGGGTTTCCACTGAAAATATGTTACAGATCAGTCTGACAGCCCAGTAATCAAAATATTAATAAATAAGAATAAACGATATCCCCATCACCTTCCTTTTTCAGGAAGATTAGCAGTTCAGCGACCAAAATTACTGCTGGACTATTGAGATGTGAGAGTTGAGCACTATAGCTGATAAAAGGATTTTTTTTATTACATTTTGCTTCTACCTACCTCTAGGATGCTTCTTCATCTTAAATGTGCAACTTATATTAACAATGGCTCTACAAATGCCTACACACACTTACTGCTATTTTGCAATAGAGTTTTCATGCAGGCTAACCCAACATTTGCTCCCCTGTAGTTAATTTTCTGGCCTCTGCCACAGGACACCCTTGCAGTGGATAATTTCATTTGTTTAAGACAGGAAAAAAGGCCATCAGCTGCTCAGACCTAACTTTCTTGGACAGTACCTCAACTACCTGGCCACTTGCACTATAGTCAGGGACACAACCTCTATAGTGGTGAAACTGACAGTCTTCTTGATAATGTTTGCTGCACTATAATATACAAAAGGTTACTATATCTAAAGTAGCTCTGGCCATACAATGCAGAACTCGATAAAGTAATTTCTCTACTCAAATTCATAAAGAGACCCATAGGTCCCTTGAGAGACTCCCATGAGCCAATACTGGAAGGTCGCAATTCTATTCTTTTTTAATCATCTTTATTGAGTTATCACTTATGATACAGGCAATCATACATTTATATAAATGAAAACAAACCATACTGACATACTCTCATACACAAACATTATACAACACATATAATCTTCTGTGCAAACATTGTCAATCCAGCATTATATAGCACCCTCAACTCATGCCTTCCCTTTAACCTCATTCCTCCTCCAAAACATAATTTTGCATGTACTGCCCCCACAATTCCTATTTTTCTATGTAATTTGCTCTTCCTACCCCTTTCTAAAGATCCCATTCCAGTCTTTTTTATTTCTGCTACTTTCTACACTACTTCAAATACAACTGGTTTATAGGTTCACAGGTAAGTACTACGCTAGCTGCTATTGTGAATCATTTTAAGCCTACCCAATTTCCTTTCTTTTAAGCTTAGTCAATTTGATTTCCAGTTTCTAGTAATTGCTTTTTGGCAGCGAGACCAGAATTAAACTTAGCCAGGCCTTACTATGTCTAGGCAATTCAGATCCTGTAGCCTAGCTCAAAAAATAATTTCTGTAGTTAACACTAATTTGGTCGCTCAATATTTCTGATAGAGTGGTCTGCAAGGAATTTTTAAAGCCTGCCAACTCACTATGCTCCCAGAATATATATTCCCAATTACCTTCTCTTCTTTCCCATTGCACCTTTAACATTTGCAATATACATGAGGAAAATATCTTTGGGGTTTGCTTGGGTATAAACTTACCTATGCAAACACTTCCAAGCAAAAACCCTAAATCTTCTAAACTTTGCTGCACATCTGGGAATCATACATATATCCTCCCATTGTTTCTTTGTGAAATGCTTATCCAATCTCTCTTTCCAATATTTTCTAACCTCCTCTAATTGATTCCTACAGTTATCATGTAATATCTATATCTTATATGCCCTACTAATCATCCATTTTTTTAACAGCAGCTTCTGTTCTACGATTCAACTAAAACTCTATCAGTACTGTTTTTTTTTCATTTAGGATCCCCCCCATCACTTTCTCTTTGCCTATACAATGACATCAATCCTTGACAGGGAAGGCAGTCTCTAGTATGCAGTTCAAATGTATTCTTGGCTTCTTCCCATTCTGTTACCTTTCCCTCTAATTACTCACTCCCAATACCTTGGTTCCTTTGCCACTTTTCTCCAGTAAATTCCTGTTCTCCTCTTGGCTATTCTCTGTACCCTTAATTGCAGTCATCCCTATCAGCAGAATCTCCTTTCGCCAATCCTATGTTGGCTTAGTTCTTTGAATACTTTCTGCTACTTTATGAATAAAGTATTCTGCAGCTACTGTTATTCTCCTAAGGATCTGCATACAAAATCCCACTCTCCTTATTTCTTGAGCTTCCCCATTTCATCATCATCCCTTACCACTATGAATTATAGCTTTCTTGTGCTATGTATAGAAGCAACTGTGCAGCTTTAACATATCTCTTCAAATCGGTAATCCCAAAACACTTTGTTCTATTGGAATGATCAAATTATCCCATTTGACTCTTGCTCTTCCTCCCAAATAAACCCTTCAGCTCTTTAACTGCTATCCACAACATATCCTCTGGTTGATAAAATATGCTGGATTTGTGTATACAACTAGAAGGACTAAAACATTTTCACTGCTTATAGCTTAACTATCCATATCCACAAACAACAGCTTCCAGTTCCTCAGTTTTTGTATTATTTTTTGTTTAGTATCTTCCCACATAGCTTAGCTGCCATCACAGAATCTTTTTTAACTCATACTCCTAACTACTTAATTTTATCATGTCCCCATAAGTATGGGTATTGCTGAACCAGTGGTCTTAATTCTATTCTTCAGAATCAAGCTGATCTGCATCTTCCTCCAAGCAGAAACCCCAGCCATCTGTACCACTTGTATCTAAGCATTAAAAATTGAGTTATAGGGTTCTGATGTTATGACAATGTTCTGAACTTGCACAATCCCAAATCCAACTAAAACTTCAGCAGGCACTGCATCATCACAGACCTAAGGTGCAGTGGTTCGACTTTCAAACAGGACCAACTTGCTTCAGTAAAAGAAACTGATACACTTATACAAGTTAATCCTCAGATTTTTAATCTGTTTTAACCCACAATAATCTAAAGATACATCTTTCTGTCGACATGCAATCAATCACTTTGAAAACAGCTTCAATGTGTGAATTAATACATTTTTCTTGAAGCCCAAGTTTATAATCGCCTGTTCCTAATTAACTCATGGGAGTCCTTTCCCAGGTCTGTTTGGCATGCAAAGTAACTTTAGTCAATGTGGAGGAATGAGTGGAGGAGTGCTGAAAAAAAGAATACTAGTGTATGACAAAAGTGTGAAGAAGCCAGTGGCGGCTGGTGACTTCAAATCACAGGGGCTGCAGGAGGCGCTGAATGGGCGGGGTCAAGGGAAGGGGTGTGGTCAGCCATAAAGGGAGGAGCTATGCACAAAACCACAAAAACTAACTTTAATTAAATACGCTGCCCTGGGTGGCAAACCATCATTATGAAAGTCCAATCAAGACAAAAATAAGTGTAGAAGAATAAAAATATTTCAATGCATTGGCTGCATGACAGCTTACTTAATATCTATATGGAAACAAAAGGTGGTGAGGCATGAAAAATAAATTACTTTTTAAATACATTACTGGAATGCCAGTCAAAATCAAGTATAAGAAAAACCAGAAGCACTCAACTCAAACTACTTCTCCTTGCACTGCAGTTCTAATTATAATATATTCAGCTTTATTAAAGTACCAAGCAACATGCTGAAAGTAGAAATCTATGTGATGCCCCACTTGTAAAAATGTTTCTTATCCAAAAAGACCTGCTGCCTGACAACGTTTCATGGGGAAAACATGATAAAAGTAAAAATGAAAAGCAAACAAGAAACAAGCTCAAGATACATTGCTTAAAGGATTACTGTACAGGTTATGGACCACACGATTGGCATTCTGTTTAGTTTAAGGTACTGCCTGTAGAGATGACTGGCAGTCTCCAACAAGTGTAATGAGCTTTTTAAAATAATGGAATCCTGTCCTTTAATACCCAAGGCTTATACATTATCTAGTCAAGTATTCTCTGCATGGCAACAACAGAAAGGCTTTCAATGTTGGCAATTCTTTAACAGTATGCTTATTAAAGCTTACTTGCATCTTACGATGTCAGACAAGCTTACCTTATGGTCATTAAAGCATTGCTACTTAAACACAGAGCAACAGGCACTTTGAGTAATAAGCATAAATCAACAGTACAAAAATATGACAGAAACCAGACCATTCTGCAAAATCAAGGACAGATGAAAAGCCACTGTAGTACTTATGCAGTGTGTCCTCCCCATCCAAGGTAGATACAACTACTCCTTGCCTTGCTTGGACACATCCAGAGTCACTACATGGAGAGGGGTGCAACAAGCATGTCACAATTTGAAATCTCTCTGGCTGACTGTGATGGCCCTGACACATTTGTCATACCTCTCAACTTCAAGAGCAAGAAATCTGGACAAAGCCATACACAGAAGTGGGACAAAGGCACAACAAGAAGGACAATTTTTAAATATTGCTCTAATAAACTTAGAAAGATAATAGAATAGGTCTTGCATTAGTATGAATTTTCTGAAGGGTATAAAATCTGAAACTCAAATGTCTGTCATTTTCTAACTTCAGTCTTTAGTGATTTGTCACTAATTTGCCAAAAACACAATTTTATGAAAATGGACCAAAAATGTGATGCAAAATATAAAATAGACACACAATACAGCTTCTACCTGTCAAAGAAGGGACACTTTAATATTAGTACTGCTACCTTGAGCAGCTGACAAAATAAAAGAATCTACATGCATTTCAAGTAATCTATAACTTTGATTATTACAGTTATTTCTTAATTGTAAACCCTCCATGTTTTCTTCCAAAATTGCTATTTTGCGGAGGGATTATTAGGGGAAGAGCAACATTTTGAGCCAAAAATTGGGGACAGTTGAGAGGTTGGCTATGCCTAATTCTATAAAGCAATTTATTTGCATGTACCTCTCAACCTGTTAATGCAGTAAATCTGAACAAGGCCAAATATATTGGGGGCACATATAAACAGTACTAAAATTGCTCTTGTATAAATTGAGACAGTTGATAGAACGGCTCTTACTTTAACATGCATTTTATGAAGGTTATGGGCCATCAGCTGCTCAGACCTAACTTTCTTGGACAGTACCAACTACCTGGCCACTTGCACTATAGTCAGGGACACAGTGAAACTGACAGTCTTCTTGATAATGTTTGCTGCACTATAATATACAAAAGGTTACTATATCTAAAGTAGCTCTGGCCATACAATGCAGAACTCGATAAAGTAATTTCTCTACTCAAATTCATAAAGAGACCCATAGGTCCCTTGAGAGACTCCCATGAGCCAATACTGGAAGGTCGCAATTCTATTCTTTTTTAATCATCTTTATTGAGTTATCACTTATGATACAGGCAATCATACATTTATATAAATGAAAACAAACCATACTGACATACTCTCATACACAAACATTATACAACACATATAATCTTCTGTGCAAACATTGTCAATCCAGCATTATATAGCACCCTCAACTCATGCCTTCCCTTTAACCTCATTCCTCCTCCAAAACATAATTTTGCATGTACTGCCCCCACAATTCCTATTTTCTATGTAATTTGCTCTTCCTACCCCTTTCTAAAGATCCCATTCCAGTCTTTTTTATTTCTGCTACTTTCTACACTACTTCAAATACAACTGGTTTATAGGTTCACAGGTAAGTACTACGCTAGCTGCTATTGTGAATCATTTTAAGCCTACCCAATTTCCTTCTTTTGCTTAGTCAATTTGATTTCCAGTTTCTAGTAATTGCTTTTTGGCAGCGACCAGAATTAAACTTAGCCAGGCCTTACTATGTCTAGGCAATTCAGATCCTGTAGCCTAGCTCAAAAATAATTTCTGTAGTTAACACTAATTTGTCGCTCAATATTTCTGATAGAGTGGTCTGCAAGGAATTTTTAAAGCAACTCACTATGCTCCCAGAATATATATTCCCAATTATCTTCTTTCCCATTGCACCTTTAACATTTGCAATATACATGATATCTGGGGTTTGCTTGGGTATAAACTTACCTATGCAAACACTTCCAAGCAAAAACCCTAAATCTTCTAAACTTTGCTGCACATCTGGGAATCATACATATATCCTCCCATTGTTTCTTTGTGAAATGCTTATCCAATCTCTCTTTCCAATATTTTCTAACCTCCTCTAATTGATTCCTACAGTTATCATGTAATATCTATATCTTATATGCCCTACTAATCATCCATTTTTTTAACAGCAGCTTCTGTTCTACGATTCAACTAAAACTCTATCAGTACTGTTTTTTTTTTCATTTAGGATCCCCCCCATCACTTTCTCTTTGCCTATACAATGACATCAATCCTTGACAGGGAAGGCAGTCTCTAGTATGCAGTTCAAATGTATTCTTGGCTTCTTCCCATTCTGTTACCTTTCCCTCTCTAATTACTCACTCCCAATACCTTGGTTCCTTTGCCACTTTTCTCCAGTAAATTCCTGTTCTCCTCTTGGCTATTCTCTGTACCCTTAATTGCAGTCATCCCTATCAGCAGAATCTCCTTTCGCCAATCCTATGTTGGCTTAGTTCTTTGAATACTTTCTGCTACTTTATGAATAAAGTATTCTGCACGGCTACTGTTATTCTCCCTAAGGATCTGCATACAAAATCCCACTCTCTCCTTATTTCTTGAGCTTCCCCATTTCATCATCATCCCTTACCACTATGAATTATAGCTTTCTGCTTGTGCTATGTATAGAAGCCGTAACTGTGCAGCTTTAACATATCTCTTCAAATCGGGTAATCCCAAAACACTTTGTTCTATTGGAATGATCAAATTATCCCATTTGACTCTTGCTCTCTTCCCTCCCAAATAAACCCCTTCAGCTCTTTAACTGCTATCCACAACATATCCTCTGGTTGATAAAAATATGCTGGATTTGTGTATACAACTAGAAGGACTAAAACATTTTCACTGCTTATAGCTTAACTATCCATATCCACAAACAACAGCTTCCAGTTCCTCAGTTTTTGTATTATTTTTGTTTAGTATCTTCCCACATAGCTTAGCTGCCATCACAGAATCTTTTTTAACTCATACTCCTAACTACTTAATTTTATCATGTCCCCATAAGTATGGGTATTGCTGAACCAGTGGTCTTAATTCTATTCTTCAGAATCAAGCTGATCTGCATCTTCCTCCAAGCAGAAACCCCAGCCATCTGTACCACTTGTATCTAAGCATTAAAAAAATTGAGTTATAGGGTTCTGATGTTATGACAATGTTCTGAACTTGCACAATCCCAAATCCAACTAAAACTTCAGCAGGCACTGCATCATCACAGACCTAAGGTGCAGTGGTTCGACTTTCAAACAGGACCAACTTGCTTCAGTAAAAGAAACTGATACACTTATACAAGTTAATCCTCAGATTTTTTTAATCTGTTTCTTAACCCACAATAATCTAAAAGATACATCTTTCTGTCGACATGCAATCAATCACTTTGAAAACAGCTTCAATGTGTGAATTAATACATTTTTTTCTTGAAGCCCAAGTTTATAATCGCCTGTTCCTAATTAACTCATGGGAGTCCTTTCCCAGGTCTGTTTGGCATGCAAAGTAACTTTAGTCAATGTGGAGGGAATGAGTGGAGGAGTGCTGAAAAAAAAAGAATACTAGTGTATGACAAAAGTGTGAAGAAGCCAGTGGCGGCTGGTGACTTCAAATCACAGGGGGGCTGCAGGAGACGCTGAATGGGCGGGGTCAAAGGGAAGGGGTGTGGTCAGCCATAAAGGGAGGAGCTATGCACAAAACCACAAAAAAACTAACTTTAATTAAATACGCTGCCCTGGGTGGCAAACCATCATTATGAAAGTCCAATCAAGACAAAAATAAGTGTAGAAGAATAAAAATATTTCAATGCATTGGCTGCATGACAGCTTACTTAATATCTAGATGGAAACAAAAGGTTGTGAGGCATGAAAAAATAAATTACTTTTTAAATACATTACTGGAATGCCAGTCAAAATCAAGTATAAGAAAAACCAGAAGCACTCAACTCAAACTACTTCTCCTTGCACTGCAGTTCTAATTATAATATATTCAGCTTTATTAAAGTACCAAGCAACATGCTGAAAGTAGAAATCTATGTGATGCCCCCACTTGTAAAAATGTTTCTTATCCAAAAAAGACCTGCTGCCTGACAACGTTTCATGGGGAAAACATGATAAAAGTAAAAAATGAAAAGCAAACAAGAAACAAGCTCAAGATACATTGCTTAAAGGATTACTGTACAGGTTATGGACCACACGATTGGCATTCTGTTTAGTTTATGGGTAAAGCCTGTAGAGATGACTGGAAGTCTCCAACAAGTGTAATGAGCTTTTTAAAATAATGGAATCCTGTCCTTTAATACCCAAGGCTTATACATTATCTAGTCAAGTATTCTCTGCATGGCAACAACAGAAAGGCTTTCAATGTTGGCAATTCTTTAACAGTATGCTTATTAAAGCTTACTTGCATCTTACGATGTCAGACAAGCTTACCTTATGGTCATTAAAGCATTGCTACTTAAACACAGAGCAACAGGCACTTTGAGTAATAAGCATAAATCAACAGTACAAAAATATGACAGAAACCAGACCATTCTGCAAAATCAAGGACAGATGAAAAGCCACTGTAGTACTTATGCAGTGTGTCCTCCCATCCAAGGTAGATACAACTACTCCTTGCCTTGCTTGGACACATCCAGAGTCACTACATGGGGAGTGGGGTGCAACAAGCATGTCACAATTTGAAATCTCTCTGGCTGACTGTGATGGCCCTGACACATTTGTCATACCTCTCAACTTCAAGAGCAAGAAATCTGGACAAAGCCATACACAGAAGTGGGACAAAGGCACAACAAGAAGGACAATTTTAAATATTGCTCTAATAAACTTAGAAAGATAATAGAATAGGTCTTGCATTAGTATGAATTTTCTGAAGGGTATAAAATCTGAAACTCAAATGTCTGTCATTTTCTAACTTCAGTCTTTAGTGATTTGTCACTAATTTGCCAAAAACACAATTTTATGAAAAATGGACCAAAAATGTGATGCAAAAATATAAAATAGACACACAATACAGCTTCTACCTGTCAAAGAAGGGACACTTTAATATTAGTACTGCTACCTTGAGCAGCTGACAAAAATAAGAATCTACGTGCATTTCAAGTAATCTATAACTTTGATTATTACAGTTATTTCTTAATTGTAAACCCTCCATGTTTTCTTCCAAAATTGCTATTTTGTGGAGGGATTATTAGGGGGAAGAGCAACATTTTGAGCCAAAACTGGGGACAGTTGAGAGGTTGGCTATGCCTAATTCTATAAAGCAATTTATTTGCATGTACCTCTCAACCTGTTAATGCAGTAAATCTGAACAAGGCCAAATATATTGGGGCACATATAAACAGTACTAAAATTGCTCTTGTATAAATTGAGACAGTTGATAGAACGGCTCTTACTTTAACATGCATTTTTATGAAGGTTATGAAGTCTGAAACTTATTATTTAGTGACTTCTGGCAAATCATTTAGGAATTAAAACTACAAATTTTATGAACAACAAACCAAAAATAAGAAGCAAAAATCTATTCATTCTTTGAAAATCTGGACAGTTGGGAGGTATAGTTCAGCTGGGCCTGTCTGAGTTTGCTGCCCTTCCCCTGACAAAATAATGGTTGAACTGGAGCCTCTGCAGCCATTCCAATTAACCATTACTTGGCTATTTCACTCCATTTACCATAAACACTAATGTGCATACTGCTTTACTTCAATGATTGGACTTCATTTGAAAGTTTTATTTTGTATTTTACAGCACAAACATTAAGTAATCTGTTAAACAAAGCAATGCAGTCTCACAATGAAAACTTAGCATTAAAACTTCTCTGCCCTTGAAACTCACATTCATTGAAACAGCATTGAAACCCACATTCAAAGAAAATACATTTTGCCAGTGGCAGATAAAGATTAATTTTGGGCTGTTTTGAATCATAGGCCCCTTGCATATGAAACATACATGTGCTCTTTGATACACCTTCCTCATTGTACTAAAAATTATATTCCTTGTACAATACAGTACACTTGTTAGAGGGTGTTTTAAATTTGTTTTGAACATTTTTCCAGTAAGCAATGAAACAAAACATATGCACCCATAATGTCAAAACTGCCCAGTTGAGAACATTTATCATAAAAAGTCTACTCAGACTTCCACAGTCCACCATTATTAGTAAATATACACAATTCTACAGTCCACCATTATTAGTAAATATGCACAATTCCACAGTCCACCATTATTAGTAAATATGCACAATTCTACAGTCCACCATTATCAGTAAATATGCACAATTCTACAGTGCACCTTTATCAGTAAATATGCACAATTCTACAGTCCATATTCAGTGAATTCAGTTCTTGCCATAGCTGTCAACCTTAGCACAAAAACCTGGACGAAGCCAATAATGGGGAATACAGTCCCAAAAATAGGGACAAATTTAAAATATTCATCTTATAAACTTAGAAAATTGCTAGAAAAAGGTTGTGCTACTATGTATTCTGAAGAACATGAAGTTTGAAATTCAAATGCGGTCAATTCTACTGCGGACAGAACAAAACAATTTTCAGCAGAGACGAGGGATTAATACTGCAGACACGTCTTTGTAAAATGGCAGGGCATCAGAGCAAATCCACACAAACACAGGCAGGAGATGCAGACTCCAAACAGAAGCCACCCCAACCAAGAATCAAACCAGAAAACCTATAGCTGTGAGGCAACAATACTACCACCGCACCATCAATTATGCAAGGAATTAAACATTCAGAAACCTGAAGTCTGAAATTCAAATGCCTGTCAATTTTACTGCGGACAGAACAAAACCAATTTTCAGCAGGGATTAAAACTGCAGACACGTCTTTGTAAAATGGCAGGGCACCAGAGCAAATCCACACAAACACATGGAGGAGATGCAGACTCCACACAGAAGCCACCCCAACCAAGAATCAAACCAGAAAACCTATAGCTGTGAGGCAACAATACTACCACTGCACCATCAAATACGCAAGGAATTAAACATTCAGAAACCCTTAAGTCTGAAATTCAAATGCCTATCAATTTTATTTAACATTTTTTAATCAGGACAGTCTGACTTGGAACAAATAAACAAATTTTCAGCAGAGGCCCAGGAAGAAATAATGCAGACATGTCTTTGTAACATGGGAGGGCACAAAAGCAAACCCACACAAACACAGGGAGAAGATACAGACCCCACAAAGAAGGAACCCCAGCCAAGAATCAAACCCAAGAACCTGCAGCTGTGAGGCAACAATGCTACTACTACACCATCAAATATCAAGCATTGCAACATTTACAAACCACAGATATTATGAGGAACAGATCAGATCGAATATGAGGTAAAAATCTGAAATTTTTTTACAAATGGTGGTGGGTAGGGAACTCAAGTCTTTAACACCTGCATACAGGGTACAGGGTTCAAGCCTGAGGCATTCCCTACCACACCACCATAAGCACCTGGGGCATTTTCACACACACACACACACACACACACACACACACACACACACACACACACACACACACACACACACACACACACACACACACACACACACACACACACACACACACACTCTCCAGTCAAGCACCATACACAAACTCCAGTAAAGCACCATACACAAACTCCAGTAAAGCACAAGCACCATACACAAAAAAAGCACAAACTCAATAAACATTGTAAATTAAAAGGCACCTTACCTGAATGAATACATCCAGAGTTAACGTCCGTACATACATCCTTCCCGCGCAATACTGAAGACCCGCGAGATCCCAATGCTCCTTCCCGACGCCGACGAGATCCCTAAGGCTCTGTCCCGAGTCCTTGCAGTCCAGACGCGTCCCATAATCCTGGCGGGTCTGTGCACTGTAAAAGTGCACAGATGCTCCTTGTGTCCCCCTATGGGGATGGCCGGGCTGCCTTGAGCATGCGCATAGACTGATAAGCCGGGACTTTTTAAAAAAATATTTTTTTTTATTTTTCATTTTTTTTTCTTTCTTTTTTTACCCCTGAGTCACACCACAGATGGCCAATAGGTTAAGGTAAATAAGTGCAAAGAAAACAAAGTGGGAAAGCTGACTAAAGGTCCACAAAGTACATAAAAATCCTTTTGCAAACAAACCAGTGTAGACCACCACTGTACAACAATAAAACATTGATTTAATATGATAAAACGAATACAAACAGCCAGTTTTAAACACAGATAAGCGCTTTCAGGCTCTGCCCTTCTTCAGATAAAAGAAAACAGTTTTAATCACATTTAAATATCGAGTTTAAAATCACTTCAGCCAATCAAAATTTATATTGCACCCTCCTATCTTTGAGGGTGCAATATAAATTTTGATTGGCTGAAGTGATTTTAAACTAGATATTTAAATGTGATTAAAACTGTTTTCTTTTATCTGAAGAAGGGCAGAGCCCAAAAGTGCTTATCTGTGTATAAAACTGGCTGTTTGTATTCGTTTTATCATATTAAATCAGTGTTTTATCATTGGACAGTGGTGGTCTACATTGGTTTGTTTGCAAAATAAATAAATGCAAAGAAATCTGATTCAGTAAACAGTTCAACATAGGCAACCTGGCCTCAACAGCATACAGAGAATATTTACTGCTGTCCTGGGTGATGGCTTTGAACATTCACACCCAGTCTAGGGATATATACTGTCCAGTTACAATGCTGAGTTTTCAGCCTATCACCTTAGAACCCTGGCTTGCCACTTTGTCAGGGAACCACAGCAACTGCCTTTTAAATAAATTACTATTTTCCACTCACAAACACACACACACACACACACACACACACACACACACACACACACACACACACACACACACACACACACACACAGTTCCAAGAAAAGTTTGTAAAATTCTCCTCAATATCTCACAGGTAAGATATTACTGCCAGTAGCCTAGATATGGCTAGGGCCCCAACACATGAGTTATGTTTGCCTCTTTTGATTTGTAGCCAAATAAAATAATAATATACTCAAAATAGCAATGTTCTGAATTATCTGCCCAATTAGAGGTACATGCCTCAATTTGACAAACTAGAGTGTTAAGTAATACTCTCTCCTCAAATAATAAATATAATAATATTTATTATTATTTAAATAATAAATAAATGCCACTCAATTGCCTTTAAAAGTGAAGAAATAGAAAATTTACTTAGACGATAAAGAAGGCAGAGATACAGAATAAATATGCAGAGTATAAACAGCTGCACACAGGGTAGAAAAAGTAGCTAGTTATGTACACTGTATATTTAAAGAACAACCTAAACTACAACTAAATAAACTAATACTATTTTAACTTAAAGAGATACTGGACATAACATAACTTTCCAAAGTTAGTAAAATATCAGATTGGTAGATACAAAACACTTATATAAATGTTTGCAATAAGGTAAATAAGCAATATTACACTTATCCTCTGTGTCCAGCTCCAAATATAGCTTAGCTTATATTTTTTCCCAGGAACCAAGGGTAATTACATCAAATTGTATCAGTTCTTTTTCACACAAACACACACACACACACACACACACACACACACACTCCAGTCAAGCACCATACACAAACTCCAGTAAAGCACCATACACAAACTCCAGTAAAGCACCATACACAAACTCCAGTAAAGCACCATACACATACACAAACTCCAGTAAAGCACCATACACATACACAAACTCCAGTAAAGCACCATACACAAACTCCAGTAAAGCACAAGCACCATACACAAAGAAAAAGCACAAACTCAATAAACATTGTAAATTAAAAGGCACCTTACCTGAATGAATACATCCAGAGTTAACGTCCGTACATACATCCTTCCCGCGCAATACTGAAGACCCGCGAGATCCCAATGCTCCTTCCCGACGCCGACGAGATCCCTAAGGCTCTGTCCCGAGTCCCTGCTGCTCCTCTTGCAGTCCGGACGCGTCCCATAATCCTGGCGGGTCTGTGCACTGTAAAAGTGCACAGACGCTCCTTGTGTCCCACGGCCGGGCTGCCTTGAGCATGCGCATAGACCGATAAGCCGGGACTCGGTCTATGCGCATGCGCGAAGTCCGCGAATTTTAAATATATTTTTTTTATTTTTCATTTTTTTTTCTTTCTTTTTTTATTTTTGAGGGGGCTGCAGTCCGGCAGCCCTATGCCACGAGCCGCCCCTGAATATCTTATATGCCCTACTAATCATCCATTTTTTTAACAGCAGCTTCTGTTCTACGATTCAACTAAAACTCTATCAGTACTGTTTTTTTTTTCATTTAGGATCCCCCCCATCACTTTCTCTTTGCCTATACAATGACATCAATCCTTGACAGGGAAGGCAGTCTCTAGTATGCAGTTCAAATGTATTCTTGGCTTCTTCCCATTCTGTTACCTTTCCCTCTCTAATTACTCACTCCCAATACCTTGGTTCCTTTGCCACTTTTCTCCAGTAAATTCCTGTTCTCCTCTTGGCTATTCTCTGTACCCTTAATTGCAGTCATCCCTATCAGCAGAATCTCCTTTCGCCAATCCTATGTTGGCTTAGTTCTTTGAATACTTTCTGCTACTTTATGAATAAAGTATTCTGCACGGCTACTGTTATTCTCCCTAAGGATCTGCATACAAAATCCCACTCTCTCCTTATTTCTTGAGCTTCCCCATTTCATCATCATCCCTTACCACTATGAATTATAGCTTTCTGCTTGTGCTATGTATAGAAGCCGTAACTGTGCAGCTTTAACATATCTCTTCAAATCGGGTAATTACAAAACACTTTGTTCTATTGGAATGATCAAATTATCCCATTTGACTCTTGCTCTCTTCCCTCCCAAATAAACCCCTTCAGCTCTTTAACTGCTATCCACAACATATCCTCTGGTTGATAAAAATATGCTGGATTTGTGTATACAACTAGAAGGACTAAAACATTTTCACTGCTTATAGCTTAACTATCCATATCCACAAACAACAGCTTCCAGTTCCTCAGTTTTTGTATTATTTTTTGTTTAGTATCTTCCCACATAGCTTAGCTGCCATCACAGAATCTTTTTTAACTCATACTCCTAACTACTTAATTTTATCATGTCCCCATAAGTATGGGTATTGCTGAACCAGTGGTCTTAATTCTATTCTTCAGAATCAAGCTGATCTGCATCTTCCTCCAAGCAGAAACCCCAGCCATCTGTACCACTTGTATCTAAGCATTAAAAAATTGAGTTATAGGGTTCTGATGTTATGACAATGTTCTGAACTTGCACAATCCCAAATCCAACTAAAACTTCAGCAGGCACTGCATCATCACAGACCTAAGGTGCAGTGGTTCGACTTTCAAACAGGACCAACTTGCTTCAGTAAAAGAAACTGATACACTTATACAAGTTAATCCTCAGATTTTTTTAATCTGTTTCTTAACCCACAATAATCTAAAAGATACATCTTTCTGTCGACATGCAATCAATCACTTTGAAAACAGCTTCAATGTGTGAATTAATACATTTTTTTCTTGAAGCCCAAGTTTATAATCGCCTGTTCCTAATTAACTCATGGGAGTCCTTTCCCAGGTCTGTTTGGCATGCAAAGTAACTTTAGTCAATGTGGAGGGAATGAGTGGAGGAGTGCTGAAAAAAAAAGAATACTAGTGTATGACAAAAGTGTGAAGAAGCCAGTGGCGGCTGGTGACTTCAAATCACAGGGGGGCTGCAGGAGACGCTGAATGGGCGGGGTCAAAGGGAAGGGGTGTGGTCAGCCATAAAGGGGAGGAGCTATGCACAAAACCACAAAAAAACTAACTTTAATTAAATACGCTGCCCTGGGTGGCAAACCATCATTATGAAAGTCCAATCAAGACAAAAATAAGTGTAGAAGAATAAAAATATTTCAATGCATTGGCTGCATGACAGCTTACTTAATATCTAGATGGAAACAAAAGGTTGTGAGGCATGAAAAATAAATTACTTTTAAATACATTACTGGAATGCCAGTCAAAATCAAGTATAAGAAAAACCAGAAGCACTCAACTCAAACTACTTCTCCTTGCACTGCAGTTCTAATTATAATATATTCAGCTTTATTAAAGTACCAAGCAACATGCTGAAAGTAGAAATCTATGTGATGCCCCACTTGTAAAAATGTTTCTTATCCAAAAAAGACCTGCTGCCTGACAACGTTTCATGGGGAAAACATGATAAAAGTAAAAAATGAAAAGCAAACAAGAAACAAGCTCAAGATACATTGCTTAAAGGATTACTGTACAGGTTATGGACCACACGATTGGCATTCTGTTTAGTTTACGGGTAAAGCCTGTAGAGATGACTGGAAGTCTCCAACAAGTGTAATGAGCTTTTTAAAATAATGGAATCCTGTCCTTTAATACCCAAGGCTTATACATTATCTAGTCAAGTATTCTCTGCATGGCAACAACAGAAAGGCTTTCAATGTTGGCAATTCTTTAACAGTATGCTTATTAAAGCTTACTTGCATCTTACGATGTCAGACAAGCTTACCTTATGGTCATTAAAGCATTGCTACTTAAACACAGAGCAACAGGCACTTTGAGTAATAAGCATAAATCAACAGTACAAAAATATGACAGAAACCAGACCATTCTGCAAAATCAAGGACAGATGAAAAGCCACTGTAGTACTTATGCAGTGTGTCCTCCCCATCCAAGGTAGATACAACTACTCCTTGCCTTGCTTGGACACATCCAGAGTCACTACATGGGGAGTGGGGTGCAACAAGCATGTCACAATTTGAAATCTCTCTGGCTGACTGTGATGGCCCTGACACATTTGTCATACCTCTCAACTTCAAGAGCAAGAAATCTGGACAAAGCCATACACAGAAGTGGGACAAAGGCACAACAAGAAGGACAATTTTTAAATATTGCTCTAATAAACTTAGAAAGATAATAGAATAGGTCTTGCATTAGTATGAATTTTCTGAAGGGTATAAAATCTGAAACTCAAATGTCTGTCATTTTCTAACTTCAGTCTTTAGTGATTTGTCACTAATTTGCCAAAAACACAATTTTATGAAAAATGGACCAAAAATGTGATGCAAAAATATAAAATAGACACACAATACAGCTTCTACCTGTCAAAGAAGGGACACTTTAATATTAGTACTGCTACCTTGAGCAGCTGACAAAATAAAAGAATCTACATGCATTTCAAGTAATCTATAACTTTGATTATTACAGTTATTTCTTAATTGTAAACCCTCCATGTTTTCTTCCAAAATTGCTATTTTATGGAGGGATTATTAGGGGAAGAGCAACATTTTGAGCCAAAAATTGGGGACAGTTGAGAGGTTGGCTATGCCTAATTCTATAAAGCAATTTATTTGCATGTACCTCTCAACCTGTTAATGCAGTAAATCTGAACAAGGCCAAATATATTGGGGCACATATAAACAGTACTAAAAATTGCTCTTGTATAAATTGAGACAGTTGATAGAACGGCTCTTACTTTAACATGCATTTTTATGAAGGTTATGAAGTCTGAAACTTATTATTTAGTGACTTCTGGCAAATCATTTAGGAATTAAAACTACAAATTTTATGAACAACAAACCAAAAATAAGAAGCAAAATCTATTCATTCTTTGAAAATCTGGACAGTTGGGAGGTATAGTTCAGCTGGGCCTGTCTGAGTTTGCTGCCCTTCCCCTGACAAAATAATGGTTGAACTGGAGCCTCTGCAGCCATTCCAATTAACCATTACTTGGCTATTTCACTCCATTTACCATAAACACTAATGTGCATACTGCTTTACTTCAATGATTGGACTTCATTTGAAAGTTTTATTTTGTATTTTACAGCACAAACATTAAGTAATCTGTTAAACAAAGCAATGCAGTCTCACAATGAAAACTTAGCATTAAAACTTCTCTGCCCTTGAAACTCACATTCATTGAAACAGCATTGAAACCCACATTCAAAGAAAATACATTTTGCCAGTGGCAGATAAAGATTAATTTTGGGCTGTTTTCGAATCATAGGCCCCTTGCATATGAAACATACATGTGCTCTTTGATACACCTTCCTCATTGTACTAAAAATTATATTCCTTGTACAATACAGTACACTTGTTAGAGGGTGTTTTAAATTTGTTTTGAACATTTTTCCAGTAAGCAATGAAACAAAACATATGCACCCATAATGTCAAAACTGCCCAGTTGAGAACATTTATCATAAAAAGTCTACTCAGACTTCCACAGTCCACCATTATTAGTAAATATACACAATTCTACAGTCCAC
The DNA here is from genome assembly GCF_019279795.1 of Protopterus annectens. Taxonomy (NCBI): domain Eukaryota; kingdom Metazoa; phylum Chordata; order Ceratodontiformes; family Protopteridae; genus Protopterus; species Protopterus annectens. The sequence goes on along the minus strand of NC_056739.1, from coordinate 1,745,132,069 downwards.
CATTATTAGTAAATATGCACAATTCCACAGTCCACCATTATTAGTAAATATGCACAATTCTACAGTCCACCATTATCAGTAAATATGCACAATTCTACAGTGCACCTTTATCAGTAAATATGCACAATTCTACAGTCCATATTCAGTGAATTCAGTTCTTGCCATAGCTGTCAACCTTAGCACAAAACCTGGACGAAGCCAATAATGGGGAATACAGTCCCAAAAATAGGGACAAATTTAAAATATTCATCTTATAAACTTAGAAAATTGCTAGAAAAAGGTTGTGCTACTATGTATTCTGAAGAACATGAAGTTTGAAATTCAAATGCCGGTCAATTCTACTGCGGACAGAACAAAACAATTTTCAGCAGAGACGAGGGATTAATACTGCAGACACGTCTTTGTAAAATGGCAGGGCATCAGAGCAAATCCACACAAACACAGGCAGGAGATGCAGACTCCAAACAGAAGCCACCCCAACCAAGAATCAAACCAGAAAACCTATAGCTGTGAGGCAACAATACTACCACCGCACCATCAATTATGCAAGGAATTAAACATTCAGAAACCTGAAGTCTGAAATTCAAATGCCTGTCAATTTTACTGCGGACAGAACAAAACCAATTTTCAGCAGGGATTAAAACTGCAGACACGTCTTTGTAAAATGGCAGGGCACCAGAGCAAATCCACACAAACACATGGAGGAGATGCAGACTCCACACAGAAGCCACCCCAACCAAGAATCAAACCAGAAAACCTATAGCTGTGAGGCAACAATACTACCACTGCACCATCAAATACGCAAGGAATTAAACATTCAGAAACCCTTAAGTCTGAAATTCAAATGCCTATCAATTTTATTTAACATTTTTAATCAGGACAGTCTGACTTGGAACAAATAAACAAATTTTCAGCAGAGGCCCAGGAAGAAATAATGCAGACATGTCTTTGTAACATGGGAGGGCACAAAAGCAAACCCACACAAACACAGGGAGAAGATACAGACCCCACAAAGAAGGAACCCCAGCCAAGAATCAAACCCAAGAACCTGCAGCTGTGAGGCAACAATGCTACTACTACACCATCAAATATCAAGCATTGCAACATTTACAAACCACAGATATTATGAGGAACAGATCAGATCGAATATGAGGTAAAAATCTGAAATTTTTTTACAAATGGTGGTGGGTAGGGAACTCAAGTCTTTAACACCTGCATACAGGGTACAGGGTTCAAGCCTGAGGCATTCCCTACCACACCACCATAAGCACCTGGGGCATTTTCACACACACACACACACACACACACACACACACACACACACACACACACACACACACACACACACACACACACACACACACACACACACACACACTCTCCAGTCAAGCACCATACACAAACTCCAGTAAAGCACCATACACAAACTCCAGTAAAGCACAAGCACCATACACAAAGAAAAAGCACAAACTCAATAAACATTGTAAATTAAAAGGCACCTTACCTGAATGAATACATCCAGAGTTAACGTCCGTACATACATCCTTCCCGCGCAATACTGAAGACCCGCGAGATCCCAATGCTCCTTCCCGACGCCGACGAGATCCCTAAGGCTCTGTCCCGAGTCCTTGCAGTCCAGACGCGTCCCATAATCCTGGCGGGTCTGTGCACTGTAAAAGTGCACAGATGCTCCTTGTGTCCCCCTATGGGGATGGCCGGGCTGCCTTGAGCATGCGCATAGACTGATAAGCCGGGACTTTTTAAAAAAATATTTTTTTTTATTTTTCATTTTTTCTTTCTTTTTTTACCCCTGAGTCACACCACAGATGGCCAATAGGTTAAGGTAAATAAGTGCAAAGAAAACAAAGTGGGAAAGCTGACTAAAGGTCCACAAAGTACATAAAAATCCTTTTGCAAACAAACCAGTGTAGACCACCACTGTACAACAATAAAACATTGATTTAATATGATAAAACGAATACAAACAGCCAGTTTTAAACACAGATAAGCGCTTTCAGGCTCTGCCCTTCTTCAGATAAAAGAAAACAGTTTTAATCACATTTAAATATCGAGTTTAAAATCACTTCAGCCAATCAAAATTTATATTGCACCCTCCTATCTTTGAGGGTGCAATATAAATTTTGATTGGCTGAAGTGATTTTAAACTAGATATTTAAATGTGATTAAAACTGTTTCTTTTATCTGAAGAAGGGCAGAGCCCAAAAGTGCTTATCTGTGTATAAACTGTCTGTTTGTATTCGTTTTATCATATTAAATCAGTGTTTTATCATTGGACAGTGGTGGTCTACATTGGTTTGTTTGCAAAATAAATAAATGCAAAGAAATCTGATTCAGTAAACAGTTCAACATAGGCAACCTGGCCTCAACAGCATACAGAGAATATTTACTGCTGTCCTGGGTGATGGCTTTGAACATTCACACCCAGTCTAGGGATATATACTGTCCAGTTACAATGCTGAGTTTTCAGCCTATCACCTTAGAACCCTGGCTTGCCACTTTGTCAGGGAACCACAGCAACTGCCTTTTAAATAAATTACTATTTTCCACTCACAAACACACACACACACACACACACACACACACACACACACACACACACACACACACACACACACACACACACACAGTTCCAAGAAAAGTTTGTAAAATTCTCCTCAATATCTCACAGGTAAGATATTACTGCCAGTAGCCTAGATATGGCTAGGGCCCCAACACATGAGTTATGTTTGCCTCTTTTGATTTGTAGCCAAATAAAATAATAATATACTCAAAATAGCAATGTTCTGAATTATCTGCCCAATTAGAGGTACATGCCTCAATTTGACAAACTAGAGTGTTAAGTAATACTCTCTCCTCAAATAATAAATATAATAATATTTATTATTATTTAAATAATAAATAAATGCCACTCAATTGCCTTTAAAAGTGAAGAAATAGAAAATTTACTTAGACGATAAAGAAGGCAGAGATACAGAATAAATATGCAGAGTATAAACAGCTGCACACAGGGTAGAAAAAAGTAGTTAGTTATGTACACTGTATATTTAAAGAACAACCTAAACTACAACTAAATAAACTAATACTATTTTAACTTAAAGAGATACTGGACATAACATAACTTTCCAAAGTTAGTAAAATATCAGATTGGTAGATACAAAACACTTATATAAATGTTTGCAATAAGGTAAATAAGCAATATTACACTTATCCTCTGTGTCCAGCTCCAAATATAGCTTAGCTTATATTTTTTCCCAGGAACCAAGGGTAATTACATCAAATTGTATCAGTTCTTTTTCACACAAACACACACACACACACACACACACACACACACACACACACACACACACACACACACACACACACACACACACTCCAGTCAAGCACCATACACAAACTCCAGTAAAGCACCATACACAAACTCCAGTAAAGCACCATACACATACACAAACTCCAGTAAAGCACCATACACATACACAAACTCCAGTAAAGCACCATACACATACACAAACTCCAGTAAAGCACAAGCACCATACACAAAGAAAAAGCACAAACTCAATAAACATTGTAAATTAAAAGGCACCTTACCTGAATGAATACATCCAGAGTTAACGTCCGTACATACATCCTTCCCGCGCAATACTGAAGACCCGCGAGATCCCAATGCTCCTTCCCGACGCCGACGAGATCCCTAAGGCTCTGTCCCGAGTCCCTGCTGCTCCTCTTGCAGTCCGGACGCGTCCCATAATCCTGGCGGGTCTGTGCACTGTAAAAGTGCACAGACGCTCCTTGTGTCCCCCTATGGGGACGGCCGGGCTGCCTTGAGCATGCGCATAGACCGATAAGCCGGGACTCGGTCTATGCGCATGCGCGAAGTCCGCGAATTTTAAAAAAATATTTTTTTTTATTTTTCATTTTTCTTTCTTTCTTTTTTTATTTTTGAGGGGGCTGCAGTCCGGCAGCCCTATGCCACGAGCCGCCCCTGGAAGAAGCCTGTAAAATGTGCAAGGCATGGCATAATTAGGCTGATTATGTCATTTCTAGTATTATTACTTTTTACATTTCCATTCTTAAATGTATCCCATCTGTCTGTTAACAACCAAATATATCTAGCAGCTTCATTCTGGTAATGGAAAGGCCATGGTTTAATATACAACAGATGGGACACAGTGAGCTAAGCAACAGCAATATCAAAAATAATAGCTGAGAAAATTAAGTGATGTTATGTAAGACATGGCAAAGTTCATCAATACATCAGTTTCAAAGAAATAGGAGCTTCCATATAAGGTGACTTAAAAGAAGCTAACATACCTGACAAAATCTGGAGATCTGGAAATAACATGCTGGAATTCAGAAAGATTCACAGTACCATCTTTGTCAATGTCAGATTCTTCTAGGATCTGGAGAAAAATAGGAAAAGGAATGTTGAGAATACTGAAGCTTAATGGTCTTAGGATCAGATGAGGGTTAATGAATAAAAGAAGCTGGAGAAATTCAAGCTTTTCAGTAGAAAATGAGAAGGTGAAGGCAAATATAAAGCATACTCTAAATATAATAAACATTTTTCATGATGGTCTAAAACAGTTCAGCTTACAATCATTATAAAAGATAAGGCACTGAACATATCCTATTCATCTATCCAAAACCCCCTTTTTCCCATTTCTACACACGGGGTCGAGGTATCACTCCAACAATGACAATCATCTAGAACCAAGGTTTACACTGCTGGGTGACTAGCCATGCCAAAGTAGTTCTTTCACACCAGACACTCACACTCACATCTATGGTCAATTTAGACTGTCCAGTCCACCTACTGCATGTCTTTGGAATGTGGGAGGAAACCCATGCAAACACAAGGAGGACATGTAGACACCGCACAGAAAGAACCCCAGTTGAGAAACAAACTAGGAAACCTCTTGCTGTCGGGCGACAACGCTATCTGCTGTGCCACTGTGCCCATTCTGGCATATATTTTCTTTCATAATGTAGTTGTTTTAATCTGCTGCATCTCCCTTTGCTATTCATATCATGTCAGGATTACTGAAGTATTTAGAAGTTATTCTTACTGTGATGAGATAGAGGAGCAACAGCTTTCCAAAACTGCTTACAAATGCTAAAATTTACAAAATGCATATCTCTATGTGATCTTCTGCATGCAAAACAGACTAGTACTTTTTCAGGCATTTAAAGTTTAAATTTGTTTTTGTAATAAATGCATATGGTTCTGTAGTATTTTTGATGTGAAACAATTTCTCCATCACAGGTAATTTTATCCTGCCTGGATTTTAGTAATGAATGTAGCTATATTCATTGTTATACCCATAAAAAGCTAATCTTGTAAATAAAAAATTAAAGTGCAAACAGAACCACAAATCTGCCAACCTCAATATGGGTTATAATATATTTATTTTATATATGAAACACAACAAGGGCATGTGATCATGTGGAATATGTTGCTATGTTTAGAAATAATATTTTTGCTTATGTTTTTTGCATTTTGGGCAAGGGGTTTTCAATGAACTGGCCTTCAGTGAGTGCACTGTATCTACGTGTATGTGTCGGGTGAAGAACTGCAGCCCCATCAAAGACAGGCTCCTGCCACATGCTTGTGCTGCAATCCTATAATGAATACAGTGGGTACGGAAAATACATGGCTGGTGATATTATTTTACAATACCTTCTTGCCAAATGCTACTAATAATTTTCAAATGCTATGCAAAGGTTGATTTTACTCAAAGATTTAAAATAAGCTTTCAAGAGCCTCAAACAAGAATTTTAGCCCGGATTATAGTTATTACTCCCACTGCATTTGTGACCTTATTCAAGGAAATGATTATGTTGTTTAATTTTGCAATGAATTTTACTATTCATTACTAAATGAAGAATTTTGAAGGACTCTGCATAGCTTTGGAAGGGTTTAAATGAGATCACTGGAAAGTCAGAGGAAAATTTTACTAACCGTTATTCACTTCCAACACAGCAAAATAGTAATCACAATCCAGAAATATCTCTCTTCTATCACTAAAAAGCTTCTACATGAAACTTCCACCAATCCAAGACACCAATTATAATAGATAACAGAAGAGAAGAAATAATTTCTAACTGTTGCCTGTTAATCCCCACTGGTTAAATGTGTAGTCACAAATATGAAAGCATACAGGAACATTCCTGTCCAAGGAATTGAAAATACATCTGCTGTTCAGGCCTTCTTGCAATGAGTCCTGGAGCAGAATTTTGCCAGTTTGTTGTGACTGGAGGCAAATAGATCTATCTGCGGTTTTCCTCACAGCTAGTTCAATTCCCGAATACCACCCGATTCAATTTCTATTTGTGAGGGTCTGTCCTGGTCCTGCTCAGCTTGTCTGCCACACAGTTTTGCTCCGACAGGATGCAAGATGCCTACAGAGTGAGACTGTGCTGAACTGCAATATGCAAAGAGGATAAGATATGGTTCTCCTTTGTTTATGTAACACATCACTGTGGTATAATCTGTAACCACCTGTAATGGTCTTGGAGACCACAGATGACTGATAAGAGTTGACAGCCTTTATAACTGCCAAAATCTCTTGTGTTTGTGTTATGGTCTATCATTCTTATTCCAAAGACACTGCACTTTTACTCTCATAGACACCAACTCCCAATCAAAGTCTAATGCATCTGTACTTACACATTGTGCTGGTGGAAAGGAAAATGGGAGACCTGGAGTCAGATAAAATTGTTCTCTCCGCCAAAGGGGTTCTGTTTTTACAAATTCCAACACAGGAATCTGTAATGTCAGGGGATGTTGATGCCGAGACCATACTTACTTTAGGTACCACTAAATTTTTCTTATGTGGAGTCCGGCTAGAGGAATCGTGAAAGTCACAGATGCCATTAATCCTAGACTCATGAGAAATGCTTTTGTTGAAATCCAGGATTGAGTGGTATACACCCAGATTTAGATCTACTTTTTTCTTGTGGAAGAAAAAGCTCTTTGAACTGAGAAATATAGGAAACATTTCAGGAAAACAACTTTGTAAAATGGAGTCAAGCAAGACTTTTGGATGTTCTCCTGAAACCCCAGTGTATGAAGGAGATCTCTCACCAATATTAGGAGATTCCCAACATGCTGAAAAATACTTTGCAAAGATAAGCAATTCATTTAAATAAGGAAAATATGAATACCTTGTAGTCTGCAGTAGGTTATCACTAGTGCTAGACACTGGGAATATCTTTGAAGCAGTGGATAACCCAGAGGGTAATGCAGAGCACTGAAAGTGTGACCCAGACACAGAAAACCTTAAGGTAAACATTTGAAATCTGGTGCTATAGGAATGGAATAAAAAGCATCCTTTAAATTTAGGGTTGAACTTTGGGAACTTTCATAAAATGGTTTCAACAGGAAAGCTCTAGGACTGACCTCAATGAACAAGGTTGCTGGAACAGTAGGGCAAGGGGGGGAGCATTTCCCCAACTTAAATAAAATCATGAACTGTGCTCTCAGCTCCAGGCTTAGATTGTTTTTTTGTTTTTCCTCATAAAGAATGCTATGCCTATCCATCTGAAAAGGGACATCAGACTCTTTACTCCAGAGTAAGAGAAAGTGTTTGTTTATGTCTGCGTGTGTGTGTGTGCCCGGTTGTGCTCAAGTGTATATGCGGGTGTGCATGACTGCGTGCTTATATGCGGGTGTGTGCAAGTGCATGTGTACATGTGGGTGTGCGAGAATGCATGTGTATATGTGTGTGTGTGTGTGTGTGTGTGCGCGACTGCGTGTTTGTGAGTATGCATGTGCATGAATTAAGTGTGTAGCGTGTTCAGACTCCTACATAAGGAAGGCTGCTCCAGAGAACAATTTTTTTAACTTTAAAGCAAGTTTCAAAGCAGAGGAATTATACTGCTCCTAATTTTGCAGTACAAGTACAACAAAACTGCTTGTAGAGAGATAATTTTCATCATTCTAACATATAGCCTTCATAGAATACCTCTGAACTGTACAGATTTTTGCAGAATGTCCAGATCTTTGCCTAATATTTTTTTAGTCTGTTCCTCATAAAATGTATGATTTTCTGGCAAATCAGTGAAGAATGACATCACATGCATTTGAGTTTCAGGCTTCATTTCCTTTGGATAATGTACATTGTCATTCTAGCAATTATTTAAGTTTACAAGAGAGATATTTAAAATGTATTCCTGTTTTTGGACCTTTGTCTCCCCATTACTTTAGGCTTTGTGCAGATTTTTTACACTAAGATGTTGAGAGGTATGAAAGAGGCTTCAGATACCATTGTATCATTCTCATGCAAAGTCTTGTCAGAGGTATCATGAGGATCACAGATGCCATGAAACTCAATATCCTAAGGTATTCCCTCCCTTACCCAATAAGGAGACCCCAACAGCAACAGAAGACATTGCTAATCCCCGGTCCATAATGGCTATATGTGCAACACCAGCGGGATCTGGGGAAAAGCCCTGGAATAGACCTAAATATAGCTCTTTTTTTTTTCCCTATGAAAGAAAAGCTCTTTGTACTGAGTTGTGTAGCAACAGATGTTTGAATGATCACTGTTGCAGCAGCCGCTCCTTTCCTCCATCCCCCTTATTTTTTGGTGTGTTTTGTAAGCTACTGTGTAAGCATTTCTGTTTTTTTTTCCCCAAGCAATGTCTTCTCAGGGCTCAGGCCTCCCTCTCACAGTTGTCATGAAAGCTTTTAAGGCCTTGACACCTAAACCTGTCTTTTTATCCAGCTCAGCTTGAGCTAATGGTATAGGTGCATGGAAGGTGCCCTGAAGCTTTTGTCAGACATAACACATATAGCTTAGGCTACTGCAACAGGGATTATTTCAGCACCTATTATTATAGCAAGTTTACCTACACAACTTTTGGGTGGCGCAGTGGTGCAGCGGTTAACGTTGTCGCCTCACAGCAAGAGGTTCTCCGGTTCGATTCTCGGCTGGGGCGCCTTCTGTGTGGAGTTTGCATGTTCTCCCTGTGTTCGTGTGGGTTTCCTCCGGGTACTCCGGTTTCCTCCCACATTCCAAAGACATGCATCTGGAGCATTTCTCCCCTGGCCTCTGCTGAAAACAGGCTCTGTGGAACCTAGTCAGACTTTCCCGGTCAACAAATGTTAAATTAATAAATAAATAAACTGTACTTACCTACAGCCCAAAATGTTTACATGCGGATTTGCATTTTATTTCAGTATTATTTTCTGTAGTTTATGCACTAGTTGGACTGAAAACTCATAATGCAGACTTAAGTAGCAAAGTCTGTGACTGTGCATATGTGTGTCTGTGTTCTTTTAATCAAACTTAGAAAAGTACAGTTTTGTACCTACCATAAATGTAGATGTTCGAGGATCCACATTGCTGCAGTCCTAACCATTGGGTAGTCCGCTGTCCAGTCGGCCCGAATACCAAAGTATATGGCTGACGTCGGTCAAGGCGCATTAGACTGACGTCAGGACGTCAGGGTACTAATGCGCATGACCGACGTCATATCCTCAGTCTTTTCTTGCCCCAGATGTCAGAAGACCCTAAAAAGACAAGGCCAAAACCAAAAACACCAAACACTCCTGCACCAAAAATATGTACAATATATACAAAATTACAAGAGTATAACCTCACCCACACAACCACCCCTAAACACAGAGTGGAAGGAGGGAGGGTAAATTGGACTGCAGCAATGTGGATCCTCGAACATCTACATTTATGGTAGGTACAAAACTGTACTATGTTCTTCATTCCACATTGCTGCAGTCCTAACCATTGGGTAGAATCCCAAAGCAGAGGTAAGGGAGGCTGGCAAATCATAAGGAAGCAGGAGCTGTCAACATGCCTTGCAAAATAGCTGTGGCAAAACCAGCCCTAGATTTAGAGTAGAGAGGAAGGTGGTAATGCTTAGAGAAAGTATGCACCGAACTCCAAGTAGCTGCCTCCAAAATATCCTTAGTTGCCACTCCCTTAGAAATGCTGTTGAAGTGGCAGTAGCCCTAGTGGAATGAGGCCTAATCCCAGCTGGAATCTCCTTGCCATGATGGGAATAACAAAATGCAATGCAAAACCCAATCCACTTAGAAATAGTTTGTTTTGACACAGGCTTGCCCTGAGAACTCAAAGCAAAAGAAATAAACAACTGCTGAGACTGCCTAAAATCCTTAGTCCTGCTTAAATAATAACGCAACTGCCTGTGTACATCTAAAGTGTGTAAAATCTTTTCCCCTTATTTTGGGGATCTGCATAGAAAGTAGGCAAATGAATAGTTTGGTTTAAAGCCACACTAGAAACCACCTTAGGCATAAAAGAAGGATTAGTACGTAATGATACCCTATCCTTATGGAAAATCAAAAGGCTCTACCGCCATAAGGGCCTGCAATTCAGAAACCCTTCTTGCAGAAGTAATGGCCAACAAAAAAGCAGTCTTCCATGACAAGTATTTCAAGTCAGCAGTAGCCGCAGGCTCAAAAGGTTGTAGAGTAAGTTTCTCCAACACAAAATTGAGATCCCAAGCAGGAGTAGGAGCTCTACGTGGGGGTCTTATATTCTTTGCCCCTCTAAGAAATTGCTTGAACAAAGGATGCGAAAACAATGGTGGGTCACAATCATAGTGAGCTGAAATTGCTGCAGCATGAATCTTAATGGAAGAGAAAGACAAACCTTTGTCCAATAACTCAGTAAGATATTGAAGAGCCACACTCAAATTAGGCTCAGAAATCTCCAAATTCTTTGCTGCACTCCAAAATAAAAATCTCTTCCATTTTTCTGCGTACACTTTCCTTGTACTAGGTCTTCTGGCTTCCATAATCACATTCAAAACTTGTTGAGGAAGTTGAGACCTGCTGTGTTTCAAAACAGAATATGCCAGGCTGTTAGATGAAGAGAGTGAAGCTTGACATTGAGTAGATGACCGTCCCTCTGAGACAATAGGTGTGGAATCAAAGGTAAAGGCCATGGAGGCTTCCTTTCCAGACTCCTCAGTAATGGGTACCAGTGTTGCCGAGGCCAATCTGGAGCTATTAAAATCATCCTTGGCTTGTCTTGTCTGACCTTTAGGAGTACCTTTGGGAGAAGAGGCAGAGGTGGAAAGGCATACACATGAAGATTTTTCCAACTGAAAGAAAGAGCATCCACTTTCCAAGCTGTGTGATGAAACCTTTTCATGCAAAACTTTGGCAGCTGGTGGTTTAGTGGAGAAGCGAACAGATCTATGTCTGGAGTTCCCCATGACACTGTCAATTTCCGAAATACATGAAGATCCAGTTTCCACTCGTGGGGATCCATGATTTGCCTGCTTAACACATCTGCTAAGGAGTTCTGTGCTCCCGGCAGAAACCTTGCCTGAAGAGTTAGTTGCAAGCTGAGCGCAGTCTCCCATAAAATCATTGCTTGCCTGCATAGAGGGTAAGAATGTGTTCCCCCTTGTTTGTTGATGTACCACATGACAGTTGTGTTGTCTGTTAGAATCAACACCTGCCCTGGAAGAAGTAACTCCTTGAAAGCCATTAATGCAAACTGGACTGCTAACATCTCCTTCATGTTGATATGTAGATGCTGTAGTCTGGCAGGCCACTTGTCTTGTATCCACTTTACATTCAGATGAGCTCCCCAAGCTATGTCCGAGGCATCTGTCGTTAGAATCTGACTCGCCTCTGGCCGGGTCACAGAGAGTCCCTTGTTTAGGTGACATTCCTGAGCCCACCACAAAAATTCCTTTTGAATGCAAGGTATTTTTTGAATGACAGTGTCCAAATCCTGGCAGTGCTGTGTCCATACATTTTTGAGATACCATTGCAGCTTCCTCATATGCAGTTTGGCATTGGGAAGCACCAGAATACAAGATGCCATGAACCCTAAGGCTTGAAGGACTGTCCTTGCAGTCAGCCCGGACTGAAGAGATAGTTGATGGAAGTAAATGGAAAGATTCTTTTGTTTGTCCGGGGTTAAAAAGGCCATCTGGGCTGCTGTATTCAGTCTCACACCCAGAAAGCACATGTCTTGAGAGGGTACTAGACTGGACTTTATTTAGTTCACAGAATACCCTAGGCATCTTAGCACTGCTATCACATATTCCAAATGCTGTAAAAGGTCTTCCTTTTCTTGAGCCAGAATCAGGCAGTCGTCCAAGTAAGGATAGATTTGAATTCCTTTTAGCCTGAAGTAAGCTATCACTGGAGCCAGAACCTTTGTGAATACTCTGGGCACAGTAGATAAGCCAAAGGGCAATGCAGAGAACTGATAATGGGAATTTCCAGCTCGAAAACGCAGATACTTCCTGCAACTTAGTCTGATAGGCACATGAAGGTAAGCCTCCTTGAGATCTAAAGTTATCATCCAGTGATCTTTGCCCAGCAGAGGTAAAAGCTGTTGTAACGTCAACATTTTGAACTTGGGAATGTCCAGATAAGTGTTGAGGATAGATAAATCCAAAATTGGTCTCCACGTGTCCCCCTTCTTTGGTACTAGGAACAGGCGAGAATAAAATCCTAGGCCCCTTTCTGGCACAGGGACTGGCTGAATGGCCCCTATTTGGAGTAACAGAGAAATTTGCTTGTGAGCCTCTTTTCTTTGCAGAGGAGGAATGTCTGGCATGCCTTTGAAAGGAGGCAAGGTATGGAAATAAAACCTGTAACCGTGGTGAATGATATCCAAAACCCATCTGTCTTGGGTAATTAAATCCCAATTTTCTTTGAAAAGAGCCAGCCTTCCTCCCAAAGGTGCTGCCAGACGAGAATGTACTGGCAGCTGAAAAGGCAGGTCATTGGGTCTGTTTACGAAAGGACTGACCCCTGCCCTCACCAGAAGTCTGAGCAGGTGAACTCCCTGTTCTAGGCCTAAAAGAACCTTGAGCTCTGCCCCTACCACGCCTAGACCTACCCCTAGACTGGGAATCATAAGCAGGATATGTCCATCCCTTAGTAGGCCAATTTCTACTAAACTTCGGAGGCTGCACCTGTAAAAAATCTTTAACAGTTTGCATAGACTTAGCCTTGTCCTCCATTTTCTTTAAAACTGCTTCCACAGGCGAACCAAACAACACGTCAGACTGTAAAGGAGCATCCAAAATCCTTGTCTTAACATGCTCAGCTAAATTTTGATCCCTCAACCAGGCATGCCTACGAAGAACAGAACCAGTGGCAGCCACCCTCGAGGAGGCCTGCACAGCATCAAAACCACATTGCAATGAATGCTTACCCACCTGTTCAGACACATGAACTAAATCCTGCAACTCTTTACACTCAATACCTTCCGCCAGAGCATCCACCTTAGACTTCAATTGTGAAAGGAGATAATTTTGATATTTTAACATGTGAAACTGGCAATTCAACGCCCTCATGGCTAAAGTGGAAGAAGTATACACCTTCTTTCCCCATCTATCCAAAGCCCTTGCCTCTTTATCAGGAGGAACAGGATTTTTAACAACAGAAGCCTTAACACCTTTAGGCCCCTGAGAGACAGTTTCTGGGTCTGCCCTAGGACTCTTAAAAGATACTTATGAGCTTCAGGCACCCTATAGTACCTATCCGGTTTAACTGGGGCAGGAGGCAAAGAATCAGGGTTCAGGGAAGCCTCTGCAAAACATCTTCCACCACATTCAGAACAGGAGGTATAGCTAAAGGCCTATGCTGGGGTAAAAACAAGAATTCCCTAAGCCTCTTCCTGGAATCAGAGAAATCCTGACCTTCCCATTTAAAATGCTCCCTCATGGAATGCAGAGTCTCTGAAAATGAAAAATCCTCAGGAGGAGAAGCTGAAGGAGTAGAATCATCCACATCAGAATCAGAATAAGGAGGAAACTCCTGCAAGTCTTCAGTCAAGACTCAGAAGCCTCTGAACACTGCTCAAAACTCTCAAACTCAGGCTCCACCCTAGGCCTCTTATCAGGAGGGGGCATAGAACCTCTAATCATAGTAATCAAATCCTCTGCCATTTTAAGCATATGTTTCTTAGGCAAAGATCCTGAAGAGCTAGGAGAAACCCCACTGAAGTTAAACCTGGCCTGCCTCTCAAAGAAGCCTTGGAAACAGAAGGGGAGGCTCTAACCACCTTAGGAAGAGAGGGAAGAACAGCCACCTGAGAAGCCCCTTCAGCCTGGCCTACCTCCTGAGAGGACACATCCTGTAACAGTAAAGTCTCTCCCTGAGACTCCAAAGAAACTCCTGGCAAAACCTCCGGCTCCACTGAGCCTTCTAAAGAACCGACGTCCGGGACTGCCGGTTCTTCTACTCTAGGCTTTGCTGCTTTGTCCTTGCGCTTTTGATCGAGCGCCGGAGCATCCGACGGCATTTTATAATTACAACGCTTCCCAAAACTAACCTGGCACAGTCTAACCTTCTCTTAATAGTGCGTTTGTTAAATCTAGCACAAGAGCGGCATCCAACAACGTCGTGCTCAGGCCCTAAACAAGGTATACACAAGGTATGGTAATCCCTATGAGGTATCTGTTTCCCACAAGAAATACAGTTATTCACTTTTTCTGACATCCGGTTAAATACTGAGGCAAGAAAAAACCAAAATATTCCCCAACGGGGTACTTAGCCAACTTTGATTCGGTCTGAAACTCCGACTTCAGAAAATTTCAGAACGCCAACCTGCACTCGCAAATCTGCTTCTGCATCGGACCATGCGGCAAAAAAGACTGAGGATATGACGTCGGTCATGCGCATTAGTACCCTGACGCCCTGACGTCAGTCTAATGCGCCTTGACCGACGTCAGCCATATACTTTGGTATTCGGGCCGACTGGACAGCGGACTACCCAATGGTTAGGACTGCAGCAATGTGGAATGAAGAACATCCAGCATTGATTGTCCCCAGCATGGGAGGACATACCAGAGGAAGCAGAAGCATGGACTTTGGTTTTAGTCTATTTTTATTACAGAAATTCTGACAGCTCACTGTATACTTTTTATTCTGAATTTGGAAATGCCTGACCTATCTTCATTATATCCACTTTCATAATATAAAGTATACACTGGACTATGGCCAGATACACTGAAACCAAAGAGTCCACCATGCCATACAGTAATTACAATTGTTGTTCACCACTGTGTAGTTTAAGTGTTGCAATGCCCAAATACCACACAGAAGCCAGAAATTAACATTGTTAATACTTCTGTCTTCCTTTCATTTTTTTTTCATTCAGGTTTTATCACACAGGCATTCTTTGTGAATGGCATACTCAAAGATCAGGCACTCAGGTGAAAGTATATGTCCCAGTCACACGTGGAATGGGGTGATGAGAGACAGTAGTATGTGAAATTATCCTTAATGCAACTGCAAGTGGCTGTATATGCAGCTATTCAATGTATATGATGTATGTGCATTGTTTATCACAGTTGATATTAGAAGAAAAAATTAGGAATGCCCTTTTCAGGTCACTACATGCTCCTCTGGATGCTCACCCCAGCCTTCCGCATTTTCTAGCGCCTCTATCAATGAAGCTTCTTTCCTTTTTACCGGAATAAAAATCCATAACAGAAAAGGATGGCCAGCTTCTATCACCCACCACCCACCCCCCACCCCCGAGTCAGCAGATGCTGGATGATAGGAGGGAAAAGAGAAGTTTGATCTGGCATGTGAGACGAAATCCCTTGAAAAGGATTATGTAATTCCCACTGCCAGCTTTACCCCTGAAGACTCACCCTCAGAATTAATTTGTTTGAGATAATCTGTTACCAAAGAGAGGAATGGAGAGCCAGATTTGGGGAAAGATTTAAAGTCTTGCCAGTGTAGAAAAGGCAGGAGAAAGTACAGTTGTGTACACTTACCATAAATGTAGACGTTCGAGTGTATTCACTGTTGCAGTCATTACAATTGGGTTATCCTGCTGGCAGGCTACCCCCAGACGGCCTGAATTCCAAAGTCTAGGTCCGGCGTCGATTGCTGTCGCCTCTTCCCTGACGTCAGTGCGTCAGGGGTACAAAATATGCAGCCAACGCCATTTTCTTCAGTTTTTCTTGCCCTAGATGTCAGGTGCCCCCAAAAGGGTAGGCTAAAAATATGTCAATAAAACATGCATGCACCAAAGTATATATTTTGTCTTCATCTACAAGCAAATACACCACATAGGTTGTACAGAATAGAGAAGTACAGATAAGTTCCAGCAAAAAAATGGGGGATGGCGGGTGGGTAACCTGGACTGCAACAGTGAATACACTCGAACATCTACATTTATGGTAAGTGTACACAACTGTACTATGTTCTTCGTGTTTCACTGTTGCAGTCATTACAATTGGGTTGAATCCCAAAGCTAAGGTTGGGAGGCTGGACTAAATAGCATTAGGGGCGGCTATGAGGCCCTGCAGAACTGCAGTGGCAAAGCCTGCCCTGGATTTAGAGTAGAGTGGTAAGTGATTTCACAAGTGAATGTAACAAGCTAGAAAAATGTTCGGAGAAAAGGGGGTACCCTAAAAATTTTGTAGAAAAAATGAGAAAAGAGGTAGAAGAAGGAAGAAGTAATAGATTTTATCCCATTAAAGGGATAGGATTAAACAATCATAGTGAAGAAGGAAACAAAGAAGAAACTAACATGGTGGAAAGATATCAAAAAAGTTTAGTAGTGGAATACAATTTGGTAAATTTAAACCCGAGGAAAATTTTGGCAAGAGAATGGAATACCTTTTCATCACTTACTGACATAGATGAAATAAGAAAGATAGAACCTAAAATAATATTTAGAAATGCACCAAATTTGAAGAGCATGATAGAAAAAACAGGACTTAATAACCCAGCGTTAACTAACAAAAGGAAAGGAACCTACAAATGTGGTAAATGTCAACAATGCCCTTACATTATGAATACAAGTGAGGTTTTTATTAATAGCAGACAAAGAAAAATTATAAGTAAAGGTTTTTATAATTGTGATTCCAGTAGAGTGGTATACTTGGTGTTATGTGAGAAATGTCAATCCTTTTATATAGGTAAGACAGAAAGAAGTTTGAAGAAAAGGTACTTAACTTCATTCTTCGAGATGAGCTCTGAAGGACAAGAAGACGTAGGCGAATCCAGGAAATTGATTGGCCAATTGTCCGAGCTCATTGATTTGCTCACGCCCCTCTGCCACAACCTACTTTCCAACAGGAACAACGTACGTTTGGAAACCAACGGAAGCGAAAGGCTTGTTGGAAACAAACAGAAACGGAGAAGGGAGTTTATTGGCGATTGGGATGTGGCCGGCGACCTTGGAGAATTAAATTATACCAACTTTGATCCAGGAGCGACACCAGCAGTATTTAATTTGGAGGCAGAGGGAGCAGAAGAAGAAAATCTAGACATTGTCGAACTGGGTGCTAAACAGAGGATAGGACATTCCTCGACAGCACCAAAAGGTACTGTAGTTTCTAATAATACTACAACCAACGAATGGTTGAATAGGGAATTTTGTTTCAAAATGGACAATAATGGAACTTGTGGGAACAATAAAAAGCATGGAATTGGGGATGGGGATTCATACATTGTTAAATTAAACAAACTGCATACAATGATGCGTAAATTCAGAACATACAGTATTGAAAACGCCTACCTGAGAGAATGTTTAGTTAAAGAAATTGTCCCAAAGGGACTCAGAGTTTATAAATATCCAAACAATGTGCAAGAAGGGTCTGTTTTTCATGAAGGCCTATTAAAGGCATTTAATAAATGTGGTTTAGAGGTAGTGAAGCTCATTATAGAGGAGAATGACAGAAAGCAAACTTCCTTGGGGAAGGAAATAGATAAATTAGACTCGTGTATAAAAAAATGACTTGATTTACGGAATTAAAGGGGAGAAGGAAAAATATTTCCGATTAAGGAAAGACATTGATGGTAAATGTGAAGAAATTATTCAGCGGAAAATGAGTAAATTAAGGAGGGATATGAATGAGTATGACACCAACACCAGTTACCCCGCACCCCTACAGTTTAAAGGGGATAAATATAAGTCAAAAGGAAAATTGAATATGTACAGAGGAGATAGTAAATGGTATGATGAAAAGTATGACATGGAGTTTCCCCCACTCAAGGGAGAAGAAAAGAGACAGGACCTCCCACATTTTGAGGCAGAAAATTTTTACATGGGGGGGAGGGGAGAGGGAGACAGAACTAATATGTACCCCCACCCACATGAATTCAAACCCACCACAAGATACTATTATTGTAGATCACATTAGAAATATTTATCAGGACTTTGTTAATACTAAATTACTAAAATTGTATATGGTAAAGGGGCATGTTAACTTGTTTAGTAAAGGATTAAAATACATACCTCTAAGTAGAGGAGACACTACAAACACACTACTAGATGTGAAGTTATTCACAAGAAAATTAAATTTAGAAATTTTAGATTCAAGAGCAGGTTTTAACAGAAGTAACAAGACTGAAGGAGAACACATTAGAAAATCTATGTTTAACCCACCCTTAATACCCCAGATTAGGAACTTTGAAACAGTAATGGAAAGGGAGGTAAGAAAGTCCCAGAACAAAAAAGGTTTCACACATTACAACAATTTAAGTTTAGAAAAAAAGAGGTGTTAAAAAACTTGAAAAGTAATCACTCTATAAGAATAATGAAACCAGACAAGGGAGGGGGGATAGGGGTAATGGATAAAATAATATACGAAGGGAAAATGAATGACATTTTGAGAGATGAAAACAAGTACAAAGTAGTATCTAAAAATGAGGTTAATTTAGCTTACAGACAAATTGATTTATTAATGCAAGACTTAATACTTGAAAAAGTTATTAATGACAAAACATTTAGATACTTGGAAGTCAAAAAACCTAGAATAGCAACAATTTTTGGAATACCAAAAATTAATAAAAATTTGGAGAATCCCCCACTACGGCCCATAGTATCTGCTGAGGGGTCGAAAACAACACCGCTTGCCAAATACGTAGATTCGAAAACAAAACATATCTGGGTGAACAACAATGTGATTTTGAAAGATTCATGGGACTTTATAAGGGAATTGAAACCTGAATATTACAGGAATGACCTGCTCTTTATTACTATAGATATAATAGATTTGTTTTCTAGTATACCTTATGAAGAAGGAATGGAGATGTTTGAAGAGAGTGTATTTGCTGATAGGAAAATGACACAAGAGGAAAAAATAAGCACAGTTGCACTCATGGACACAATATTGAGAAACAACTTTATAATTTTTGGGGGTGAATTTTTCCAACAAACAGGAGTATCCATGGGTGCAGCATGTGCGCCTACTTTTGCAAACATTGTTTTAAGTAAATGGGAGGAAAAATACATACTCAATTCTTGTTTTAACAAATATTGGTTATTATACCGAAGGTTCCTAGACGATATTGTTATTTTCTGGATTGGGGGAAAAGAAATATTCACTGAATTTTTTGAATATATCAATCACACTACTAGGTTCTTAAGATTTACATACACTATGAACTATGACACTTTAAGGTATCTAGATGTAGAAGTGTATAAAAAAAACTGTCAATTTGAAACTAGAGTTTATAGAAAAGACACCTACGTTAATTCCTTCTTGCACTACGACAGTGGTCACCCCTTGCACTGTAAGAAGAACATAGTCAAGGGTCAGTTTGTAAGGGGTTCCAGAATGACCAGTAATCAAATTGATTTCACAAGTGAATGTAACAAGCTAGAAAAAATGTTCGGAGAAAGGGGGTACCCTAAAAATTTTGTAGAAAAAATGAGAAAAGAGATAGAAGAAGGAAGAAGTAATATATTTTATCCCATTAAAGGGATAGGATTAAACAATCATAGTGAAGAAGGAAACAAAGAAGAAACTAACATGGTGGAAAGATATCAAAAAAGTTTAGTAGTAGAATACAATTTGGTAAATTTAAACCTGAGGAAAATTTTGGAAAGAGAATGGAATACCTTTTCATCACTTACTGACATAGATGAAATAAGAAAGATAGAACCTAAAATAATATTTAGAAATGCACCAAATTTGAAGATCATGATAGAAAAAACAGGATTTAATAACCCAGCGTTAACTAACAAAAGGAAAGGAACCTACAAATGTGGTAAATGTCAACAATGCCCTTACATTATGAATACAAGTGAGGTTTTTATTAATAGTAGACAAAGAAAAATTATAAGTAAAGGTTTTTATAATTGTGATTCCAGTAGAGTGGTATACTTGGTGTTATGTGAGAAATGTCAATCCGTTTATATAGGTAAGACAGAAAGAAGTTTGAAGAAAAGGATTTATGAGCATTCATATGACATCACTAGAGGTAAAGAAACTAATGCACTCTTCAAACATAGTAAGGTTTGTAGTGGGTATAGATTCCAATTTATAGTGTTAGAACAAATTAAATTGGACATTAGAGGTGGCCCTTGGGAAGACATTCTTGAAAGTAAAGAATTATGGTGGCAGGTTAGTTTGGAAGCAGGAAGGGAACCGGGCTTAAATGATTATTTATCCATAGTGTCTTTACTAAAACTGAAAGCAAACAAAATTTAATTGTAATAATAACAAGTAAACACTAGAGGGAGTTAGGCACTAATGCTATGTAATGCTGTCAAAATGAATGGATTCTTAGCATTTTTATTGTAAGAAATGGTTTTAATTTTCATTTACTTAAGAAGTTTTACAGCTAATGTGTTTTTAATGTATTTATTAGTTGAAAAGATCATATATATATATATATATATATATATATATATATATTTACTTAATGTTGAACATTTTATGAAGTTTTTAGACAGGTAAAGAAACATAAGCACTAATGCACTTTTTTCACATGTTAAACTAATGAATATTCATGAACTTCTATATGGAAGTTGATTTGACGAATTCAAATGGAATTGAGTGGTTTCATTGGATTAGTTTTAATCAATCAACTTGGTAAAAGTATATAATTGATTTCTTTGACATGATTTTATCTGATGAAGTCTTGTTTGGACGAAAACGCAATTGAGTGGAAGCAGCGTTAATGCCGTTTTTTTTCTGTTAATAAAACCAGTGGTATTATTCAGTTTGAAGGAGTAATTCTTGGTCAAAGGCACTGTTTTCTTGGTTTTTGAGTTTTGTTTGGGTGCCCAACACACACTTTTTTGGTTTAGGCTGGACTAAATAGCATTAGGGGCGGCTATGAGGCCCTGCAGAACTGCAAAGCCTGCCCTGGATTTAGAGTAGAGTGGTAAGTGATAGCGCTTTGTGAAGGTGTGCACTGAACTCCAAGTAGCAGCCTATAAAATGTCTTTGGTAGGTACTCCCCTGAGGAAGGCTGCTGCTCTGGTTGAATGTGGCCTAATGCCCTTAGGGACTGGCTTGCCATGTTGTGAATAGCAGAAATGAATGCAGTGGCCTATCCACTTTGAAATAGTCTGCTTTGAGATCGCACTTCCTTGTGATCCTGCAGCATATGCCACTAGTAATTGCTCTGTTTTTCTGAAAGCTTAGGTTCTGTTCAAATAGAAGCGTAGCTGTCTGTGTATGTCCAAAGAATGCAGAATTCTCTCCCCCTTATTCTGTGGGTTTGGATAAATGGTAGGCAGATAAATAGTTTGGTTAAGGACCACACTGGACACTACCTTAGGCATAAATGTCGGGTTTGTCCTCAGAGAAACCGTGTCTGGTTAAAAAATGATAAAAGGTTCCACAGCCATGAGTGCCTGTAGCTCTGAGACTCGTCTTGCAGACATTATTGCTAGGAACAGAGCTATTTTCCAAGATAAAAACTTTATATCAGCTGTAGCGGCTGGCTCGAAAGAAGACAGGGTGAGTTTTTCCAAGACATAATTGAGGTCCCATGCAGGTATTGGTGATCTCCTTGGAGGCCTTAACTTTTTGGCCCCTCTGAGGTACTGCCTTAATAAAGGATGAGAAAAGATTGGTGGCTCTGTATTGTAATAAGCCAAAATTGCAGAGGCATGAATTTTTATAGATGAAAAAGATAGGCCTTTGTCCAGCATCTCGGTCAAGTATTGCAAAATCTGAGGAATGTTTGGTACAGCTGTGTCAATTTCCTTGTGCCTGGTTCCAAGCACAGAATCTCTTCCATTTTCCAACATAGGATTTTCTAGTACTAGGCCTCCTGGCCTCCAAAATGACATCCATCACTGCTTTAGTGAGAGGTGTGTTTTGTATGACTACATTATCTGCCATGCTACCAGATTTAAGGTCTAGATGAGGCACTTGAGGTAAGGTCCAGGCTGGGCACTGAGACAAGTTCCTTAGGATTGGATACCAGTACTGGCGTGGCCAGTCTGGGGCAATCAGTACAATTTTTGGCTTCTCCTGTCTGACCTTTAGGAGTACCTTGGGGAGGAGAGGCAGAGGAGGAAAGGCATATACTGTTAAGTTTTTCCAGTGGAAAGACAGGGCATCCACTTTCCATGCTTGTCTGTGATAAGTCCTTGCGCAGAATCTCTTTAGTTGGCAGTTGTGAAGTGAGGCAAATAGATCTATGTCCGGGCATCCCCATTTCCTTGTTACCATGCTGAAGACTTGTGGATCCAATTTCCACTCGTGGGGATCCATGAGGTTTCTGCTTAATTCATCTGCCAGAGTATTTAACTTTCCTGGCAGGAATTGTGCCTGCAGATGTACTTGGTAAGTCAATGCTGTGTCCCACAAAGTCATGGCTAGTCTGCAAAGGTGGTAGGAATGAGTGCCTCCCTGCTTGTTTATGTACCACATGACCGTGGTATTGTCTTGTCTTTATCAGTAGTTGTCCCAGATGAAGTAGGTCTTTGAAGGCTGTCAGGGCATTTTGAACAGCTAGCATCTCTTTTTGATTGATATGTAGATGCATTTGGTTTGTGGACCATGTGCCTTGAATACATCTTCCTGCCATGTGGGCTCCCCACGCATAATCTGATGCATCCGTTGTTAATGTCTGTGTGGCTGGGGGTAGAGTGAATGGCTGTCCCTTGTTCTGGTGACAGGCCTTCGCTCATCATCGAAACTCCTGTTGCAGGCAGGGAATGAGAGTAACTATTGTTTCCAGGCTGTGGCAATGTTGAGTCCAAACACTTTAGGTATCATTGAAGTTTCCTCATATGCAGTCTTGCATATGGGATTAGTAGTATCAGGATGCCATGAAGCCCAAAGCCTGCAGAATTTTTCTTGCAGATAACTGGGCCTTTGTTGCCAACAGTTTGAAATAGGTAGTCAGTTGTCTTCGCTTGTCTGACGTGAGATAAGCCATCTGGGCAGTTGTATTTAAGCTTGCACCCAGGAATATTATCTCTTGAGAGGGTACTAGTTTTGATTTCTGTTCATTGACTGTGTACACCCTAGGCATGGTAGTAATCTCTTTACAAATGCCAGATGCTGTAGTAGAATGCCCTTGTTCTCTGCTTGAATGAGGCAGTCGTCCAAGTAAGGATATATTTGTATTCTTCTTTGTCTGCAGTATGCAATTACTGGTGCCAGGCACTTTGTGAAGACCCTGGGTGCAGTAGATAAGCCAAAAGGCAGTGCAGAGAATTGGTAGTGCATTGAGCCAGCTTTGAATATGAGGTATCTTCTGCATGTTTGTCTGATTGGGACATGCAGATATGCCTCTTTTAGATCTAAAGTCACAAGCCAAGCCTTCTTGCCCAACATGGGCAGAAGCTGCTGTAGAGTCAACATTTTGAATTTTGGAATATCCAGATATGTGTTTAGAATAGATAGGTCCAGTATTGGTCTTCAGGCTTTGTCCTTTCTGGGTACCAAGAACAGTCTTGAATAGAATCCTTGTCCCTGCTCTTGCTCTGGTACTTGTTGAATGGCCCTCATGTCCATGAGGGATGAAACTTGTTTTTGTGCCTCTGCCCATTGATTGCGTGGCAGATCTGGCATACCGTTTGGCCTTGGCAGGGTGTGAAAATGGAACCTGTAGCCTTGTGATACTATATTTAGAACCCATTTGTCCTGGGTGATCATGTGCCAGTTTTGTGAAAAAAAGTGCTAGTTTTCCCCCCAAAGGGGCTGCCAATAGATAAGTGTTTGGTGCTGGAAGGGGGAAGTCACTGAAACTGTTTCCTGTATGGCTGTGATTTTTCCTCTCCGCTCTTGGAGGTAGAAGCACCCCATTGTTTAGGCCTGTATGAGCCTTGGGGCTGTGATCTGCCTCTGGGGCGTCTGTATCTGTCTCTTTGTGGCCTATCTGACACTGGAAAGACCAATTGTTTGTAGGCCAGTTCCTGCTAAATCTGGGAGGCTGTACCTGCAAGAAATCCTTGACTATTTGCATAGATTTAGCTTTATCCTCCATTTTCTTCAACACCTCTTCTGCTTTTACACCAGACAAAGTATCATGCTGTAATGGCGCATCTAATGGTTTTGCTTTAACATGATCAGGCAGATTCTGTTCTTTTAACCAAGCATGCCTCCTAATGACAGAACCTGTAACAGCGGCCCTGCAGGAGCCTCTAGAGAATCAAAACCACACTGCAAAGTATGCTTTCCAACTTGTTCAGCTGCATGCAATAAATCCTGCATTTCTTTGTTGTCTGCACATTCTGAATTTGTTGACATTTTCTGTTTAAGCAATGACATAAGATATTGCTGATATTTAAGCATATGAAATTGGCAATTTAAGGCTCTTACAGCCAAGGTAGCAGAAATATAAATCTTTTTACCCCATCTGTCTAGGGCTCTAGAATCCCTATCAGAGGGGATAGGGTTTTTTGTAGTAGAAGCCTTGACCCCTATGGGACCCTGAGAGATGTTTTCTGGGTCAGCAGCAGGGTTTTTTTATAAAGAAATTTATGTGAATCAGGAACCCTATAGTATCTGTCTGGCTTAACAGGAGCTGGTGGTAGAGAGTCTGGAGATAGACTGGACTCTGAAAATACATCATCTACAATGTCTAAAACAGGTGGGATAGCAAGGGGGCTGTGCTGAGGCAATAAAAGGAAGTCTCTGAAACTTTTCTTGAATTCTGAGTAATCTTGGCTCTCCCAGTGGAAATGCTCCCTCATAGTATGCAGTGTCTCCCCAAAAGAATAATCCTCAGGAGGAGAGGCTGAAGGGATAGATTCTTCAGCATCAGAATCCACATAGGGAGGAAGAGAATATTCCTGTTCAGAGGAGGAATCAGAGGAAATGGAAACCTGGTCTGAAGATTCGTATTCTAACTCTTGCCTAGGCCTCTTATCAGGAGGGGGATGGGAACCCCTGATCAAAGTAATTAGGTCTTCGGTCATTTTAAGCATCTGTTTTTTAGGCATGGAGGCCTGTCCAGGAGAATGCTATACCTGTTTCTATGTCTTTAGAGCTGCTTTAGTCTTTGCCTTTGAAGCTGAAGTAGATTTCACATATAACTGTGTAGGCCTGAAAACACCCTCAGAAGCCGATGCCTGCTCAGTGGCTCCAGACCCATCTGAGGGAATAGTTTCTGAGTGTCCAATACCTTGAGTTTCCAGCGGCCTAGTTGGCTCCACGTGGGAGTCGGAAGCAGCCTGTGGCTCTGAGGTAGTGGGCGTCAGGGGCTGCGAAAGCACCTCACTGAGAACCAGCGAACCGGCGACAGGTCTAGCAGAAGCCTCGTCATCGGTTTTGGATCTCGGATGCCTGTCCTTTTCTTTTTCTTTGCGCTTTTTATAAACTCTGGTAGTCGGCTGTTCCGACGGCATTATATAATTAAATCGTCTGCCAAAGTAATGGAATGCAAAATCGTACCGACGCTTAATAGTGCGTTGGTTAAATCTAGCACAAAACCGACAACTAGCAACGTTATGGTCAGGGCCTAGGCAAGGAATACAGTAAGAATGAAAATCCTTATGAGGTATTTGCTTCCCACAAGAAATACAATTATTAACTTTTTCTGACATCGGTCTGGAGCAAGAAAAAAGTTTCCCCAATGGGGTACTTAGCTTTAATGAAGACTTCGGATCTGAAATTCGAATTTGAAAAACTCAGGAGTCGGCCGGCCGGCACTTGCGAACTGCTTTTGCTTCAGGTACCGCGCGGCAAGAAAGACTGAAGAAAATGGCATCGGCTGCATCTTTTATACTCCTGGCGCACTGATGCCAGGGAAGAGGTGACAGCAACCGACGCCGGACCTAGACTTTGGAATTCAGGCCGACTGAGGGTAGCCTGCCAGCAGGATAACCCAATTGTAATGACTGCAACAGTGAAACATGAAGAACATCATTCTATAGATAGTCCTTCAAATTTGTTGGACTGTCCTTGTTTCTAAGAGGTGACTCCTTTCATTTTGGGGCCCCCTAGTTATTCTTTTTTTGAATGTCTGCTTATTTATTTATAAAATGGTGCAAAGGCAGCCTTGATTGGCTTGGAGAAGAAAGGCTGAAAAATCTGAGAACCACCCTGAAGCAGGTTCATGAACTTACAGATTAATAAATTAAAATATTTCTTTAAAGACAGTGGAATTTCATTATGTTCTCACTAAAACAACTGATTCAGTCTGGATATAGTTTCAGGAAAAAAAATCTTCTAAAGGACTGTCGAAAGAAACACTCTTCTTAAAAGTCAGAATCAGTTACCTGAGGAGAGATAACAGAAGTCACCAGTCATTTTCTTGATCAATATCATGAAAAATCTTCAGAAATTGAAGAATTCATTTTCCTCTAACCAGAAACACTAGAAAAAAATGGATCCAGAGTGTGAACTAAGCCCTGAGATAATTTCAATAAATCATTCCCTGTTTAAAGTAACAGACAGGGGAAGATATTTATCTTTTACTTTCTGCATCTTTTTAATAGGAAATTCCACAGAAACAGACTGATTTATGACAAACACCCATCGGAAAGTACAATTGTGTACACTTACCATAAATGTAGGTGTTAGAGTGTATTCACTGTTGCAGTCCTAACCAATGGGTTATCCGGCTCCCGGTAGCCCTCAACTGGCCAGAATACCAAAGGTAAGTAAATATGGCATCGGCTGTCATCGGTTGTAAAGGACGTTAAGACGTCTGATACAAAAGGAGGCAGCTGACGTCACTTCCTCAGTCTTTCTTGCCATAACAGTCGCTAGCCCCCAAAAAACAAGGCTTAAACCAAAAGCAACTTTGGCAAATAACACAAAATTTAGCCTGTACCTTAGGAAAAGGGAGCAGGAGAGGACCAAAAAGGGGGAAGGAGGGAGGGAAAAGTACAGTTGTGTACACTTGTCATAAATGTAGATGTTCAAGTGTATTCACTGTTGTAGTCATTACATTTGGGTTATCTGCTTGCAGTAGCCCTCAGTCAGCCTGATTAACAACGTCTTGGGTCCTGCATCGGTTGCTGTCCCTTCTTCCATGACATCAGGGGTATAAAACATGCAGCCGATGCCATTACATCAGTTTTTCTTGCCCCAGATGTCAGGTGCACCCCTAATGGGAAGCAATCAAATCTATAAATACAAGGATATACCTCCAACAAAAAAGCAAATACACTAAAAAGCTTTTAGAGCATAGTAAGTGAGAGTAGAGGTATAGCCAAAAGAAGAAAGGGGGGCTGGAGGGAGGATAACCAGGACTGCAACAGTGAATACACTAGAACATCTACATTTATGGTAAGTATACACAACTGTACTATGTTCTTCATGTTTCACTGTTGCAATCATTACATTTGGGTAGATTCCCAAAGCTAAGGTTGGGAGGAGGAATTTAAATAGAATTAGGACCAGCTATAAGGTCCTGCAAGACTGCAGTGGCAAAACCAGCTCTGGATTTAGAGAAAACTGGCAAATGATAATGCTTGGTGAAAGTATGTACAGAAATCCAGGTAGCAGCTTCTAGGATGCCCCTAGTAGAGATGCCCCGAGAAAGCCTGTAGAGGTAGATGCAGCCCTGGTTGAATGGGGTCTGATGCCCTGTGGGATAGGTTTTCCATGGTGCTTATAGCAGAAATGAATGCAGTGGCCCATCCATTTTGAAATGGTTTGTTTTGAAATAGCTTTCCCCTCTGTCCCTGCAGCAAATGCCACCAGCAGTTGTTCAGATTTCCTTTGAGGTTTAGTCCTGTCCAAGTAGAATCTAAGCTGTCTGTGCACATCTAAAGAGTGCGGTATTCATTCCCCTTTGTTCTGTGGGTTAGGAAAGAAGGTAGGCAAATGAATGGACTGATTAAGAGCCACACTGGATACCACCTTGGGCATGAAGGAGGGATTGGTTCTGAGGGACATCCTGTCCGCATGAAAGATGACGAAAGGTTCCACTGCCATAAGGGCCTGTAATTCAGATACCCTTCTTGCAGAAGTGATTGCTAAAAGGAAAGCTGTTTTCCAGAAAAGAAATTTTAAATCTGCAGTAGCAACCGGCTCGAAAGGAGGAAGAGTGAGTTTCTCCAAGACAAAGCTAAGATCCCAAGCTGGAGTTGGAGCTCTCCTGGGTGGCCTTAAATTTTTGGCCGTGGGTGAGAGAAGAAGGGAGTTGAAATGGCTGAGGCATGAATTTTGATGGAGGAAAAAGACAAGCCCTTATGAAGCATCTCAGTCAAGTATTGCAAAATTTGAGGTAAATTGGACACTGCTGCATTCATTCCATGAGATTGGTTCCAGGCACAGAATCTTTTCCATTTTGCAGCATAAGATTTCCTAGTACTAGGCCTCCTTGCCTCTAAAATGATATCCATCACTGATTTACTGAAGGATGGTAAAGGAGAGATTCGGTAATTAGCCAAGCTGCTAGGTTCAGGGTTTGCAGCTGAGGGTGCAGAATCTGGTTCTCCTGCTGAGACAACAGGGAAGGAGTCTGAGGCAGGTGCCATGGAGCCAAGTGTGACACACTGACCAAGAGTGGGTGCCAGTGTTGGCGAGGCCAGACTGATGCAATAAAAATCGTCCTTGGCTTGTCCTGTTTGATCTTTAGTAGTACCTTGGAGAGCAAAGGCAGAGGAGGAAAGGCATAAACTGATAGGTTTTTCCAGCTGAAGGATAGAGCATCCACTTTCCAAGCTAGCTTGTGGGGAACCCTTGTGCAAAATTTGTCCAGTTGATGGTTCTGGGGGAGGCAAACAGGTCTATATCTGGGCTCCCCCCATTTGCTTGTCAAAATGTTGAAAATCATTGGTTCCAGTTTCCACTCATGTGGGCCCATGAGGTTTCTACTAAGTCCATCTGCCCGTGTATTTAGTTTTCCTGGCAGAAATTGAGCTTGTAGATTTCACTTGGTAGCTCAAGGTTGTGTTCCACAATGCCATGGCTAGTCTGCAGAGGGGGTAAGAATGTGTACCCCCCTGCTTGTTTATGTACCACATGACAGTGGTGTTGTCAGTCTTTACCATTAGTTGTCCTGGAAGAATGTGGTCCTTGAAGGATGTGAGAGCATTCTGTACAGCTAGCATTTCCTTTTGATTTATGTGCAGGTGCATTTGACTTGGGTTCCACTTGCCCTGAATGCACTTCCCTGCCAGGTGAGCCCCCCATGCGTAGTCTGATGCGTCTAATGTTAAGATTTGGGAGGCAGGTGGTAATGTGAATGGTAGTCCCATGTCTTGGTGGCAGGCCTCTGCCCACCAAAGGAACTCTAGGTGTAGGCAAGGTATGATAGGAATCCTTGCTTCTAGATCCTGTGAATGTTGACACCATAGGCTTTTGAGATACCATTGTAGTTTCCTCATATGTAGCCTAGCATATGGAATTAGAAGAATGTAGGAGGCCATGAACCCCAAGGCTTGCAATATTTGTCTTGCAGTTTTTGTGGCCACTTGTTTGAAGTAAGTTGTCAAATGAATCCATTTCTCTGGCGTGAGGAAAGCCATCTGGGAAGTTGTATTCAAGCTTACTCCCAGGAATATAATTTGTTGACAGGGTACCAGGTGGGATTCCTTTTCATTTATGGTGAACCCCAGACAAGTCAGTACCCTTTGAACAAAGGCCAGATGATTCAGAAGAATGTCCTTGCTTTCTGCCTGAATTAGACAATCGTCCAGGTACGGGTATATTTGAATATTTCTTTGCCTGCAAAATGCAATGACTGGAGCTAGGCACTTTGGCTTATCTACTGCGCCCAGGGTATTCGCAAAGGGCAGTGCAGATAACTGATAGTGCATGTAGCCTGCTTTGAAGCATAGGTATCTTCTGCAAGACTCCCTGATAGGGATGTGCAGGTATGCTTCTTTTAAGTCTAGTGTTGCCAACCATGCATCCTTGCCTAGCATAGGAAGCATCTGGTGAAGAGTCAGCATTTTGAATTTTGGAATCACCAGAAAAGTGTTTATAATAGAAAGGTCCAGGATAGGACGCCATGTATTGCCTTTTCTGGGAACCAGGAAAAGTCTTGAATAGAAACCTTGTCCCTTTTCCTCTTCTGGTACCAACTGAATAGCCCCCATGTTTAAGAGAGAGAGTACTTGATTTTGGGCCTCTGCCCACTGATTTGGGGGTAGATCTAGCCACCCGCTTGGTGTTGGTAACATGCGGAAAAGAAATCTGTATCCTTGGGACACTAATATTTAAAACCCATTTGTCCTGGGTACTGAGTTCCCAGTTTTTGGCCTGCAGACCAATCTTTCCGCCTAAAGGAGCATTCAGTTGGGAAGTGCTTGGAAGGTTTACAAGCAAGTCACTGAGACAGTTTTCCATAGGGGGGAGTCTTACTACTCCCAAGTTTGGGTGCGGAAACCCCCCACTGCCTAGTCTTGTGTGTCCCTTGGGACTGAAACCTGGGGTTTCTGCTGTGTCTGGGTTTGGCTTGAGAAGACCTGGAAGGGGCTGGAAAGGACCAATTTTTAGAGGGCCAGTGCTTACTAAATCTAGGAGGCTGAACTTGTAAGAAATCTTTAACAGTTTGCATAGATTTAGCTTTATCTCCCATCTTTGTAAGAACTTCCTCAGCCTTGTTGCCAAACAGGCAGTCCTGATTTAAGGGAGCATCCAACAATTTAGCTTTAACATGATCAGGCAATCCTTGCTCCTTAAGCCAAGCATGCCTTCTAAGCACAGTCCCATTAACAGCAGCCCTGCAAGATGCCTCTAATGAATCAAATCCACATTGCAAAGTATGTTTTCCAACCTGTTCAGCAGAATGCATTAAATCCTGTAATTCTTTATTTTCAGCACAGTCAGGAATTAACATATTTTTCTGTTTAAGCAATCCAATAACATGTTATTGATACTTTAACATATGAAACCGGCAGTTTAAAGCCCTAATGGCCAAGGTTCCAGAAGTGTAAACTTTCTTACCCCATCTATCCAGCGCCCTGGAGTCTCTATCAGAGGGGGTAGGATTTTTAGTGGTATAAGCCTTAATGCCCTAGGGTCCCTGTGAAATAGTCTCTGGATCCGCAATAGGATTTTTAAAAAGGAACTTGTGAGAAACCGGAACCCTGTAATATCTGTCAGGTTTTCTGGGAGCAGGAGGCAAAGAATCAGGGGCCAAACTAGATTCTGAAAAGGCATCATCAACAATGTCTAGTACAGGAGGTATAGCTAAAGACCTATGCTGAGGTAGGAGTAAGAAACCCCTAAGCCTCTTTTCTGAATCAGAAAAATCCTGGCTTTCCCAGTGGAAATGCTCCCATAGAATATGTAAGGTCTCACCAAAAGAAAAATTCTCTGGAGGGGAAGCACAGGGAACACAGTCCTCTGCATTAGAATCCTCATAAGTAGATAAGGGCAAATCCAGACCATCAGAAGAATCAGAAAAGTCAGACTCCTGTTCAGAAGATTCATAAACAACTTCATTCCTAGGTCTCTTAGAAAGGGGAGGTTGGCTTCCCCTTATTAGAGTTATAAGATCTTCAGCTATTCTTATCATTTGTTTTTTAGGCATAGAGGCCTGAGCATGCAGCCTGGGTGTCGGTTTCTTAGGCATGGTTTGAGATTTTGGCCTAAATGAAGAAGGAGGCATCAGTTTAATATGCAGGTCCGTAGGCCTGAATACACCCTCAGAAGCCGGTGCCTGCACAGCGGCTCCGGACCCATCCAAGGTTGAGACATCCGCACGTTCCACAGTTGAAGCATCTCACGGCATACCGGACTTCGAATGGGTCTCAGTAGAGGCCTGCAAGTCAGAAATAGCAGGTATCAGGGGATGCGAAAGCGCCTCACTGAGTACCGGCAAACTGGCGAATGGCTTAGGAGAAGCGTCATCGGCAGCTTTGGACCACGGCGGCTTGTCTCTGTCTTTATCTTTGTGTGTTTTCAGAATCCCGGTAGTCAGATGGCTAACCGACGACATTTCTGGATAATTACACCGAGAACCGAAATATTTAGAAACGGAAATATACCGATGATGGATAGTGTGCTGATTAAATAAAGCACAAAACCGACAGCAAGGTACGTCGTGGTCAGGGCCTAGGCAAGAAATACAGTACGAATGAAAATCTTTGTGAGGTATTTGCTTTCCACAAGTAATGCAATTAACTTTTACTAACATCAGAAAGGAGCAAGAAAAAGTTTCCCCAACGAGGTACTTGGCTTTAGTTGAAGACTTCGGTTCTGAAACTCGAAAATGAAAATTTCAGGAGTCGGCCAACCGGCACTTGTGAACTACTTCTGCTTTGGGCACCGCACGGCAAAAAAGACTGGGGTAATGGCGTCAGCTGCATGTTTTATACCCCTAACATCAGGGAAGAAGGCACAGCAATTGACGCAGGACCCAAGACTTTGTTAATCAGGCCAACTGAGGGCTACTGCAAACAGATAACCCAAATGTAATGACTGCAACAGTGAAACACGAAGAACATCCAGGACTGCAACAGTGAATACATGCGAACATCTACATTTACGGTAAGTGTACACAACTGTGCTGTGTTCGTGTTTCAATGTTGCAGTCCTAACCGATGGGTTGATTAACAAAAACCCAGAGAAAAGGGAGGAGGAACCAACAGAATCAAGGATTGGAGAGAATGCCCCGCAGAACAGCAGTAGCAAACCCTGCCCTGGCTCTAGAAAACAAAGGCAAATTATAATGCTTTGTGAAAGTGTGAACAGAAGACCATGTGGCAGCCTCCAAAATGTCTTTAGTAGGGGCATCCCTTAAAAAGGCTGCAGAAGTGGAAGCTGCTCATGTGGAGTGGGTCCTACTCCTTGAGCAGGAACCTTGCCATGAAAGGCATAACAGAAAGTAATACAATCTGCAATCCATTTAGAAATGGTTTGCTTAGAAATAGCTTTGCCCTGAGCTCCAGGGGCAAAATTGACCAATAACTGTGCTGATTTCCTAACGTCTTTAGTCCTGTCCAGATAAAACCTGAGCTGTCTGTGCACATCAAGAGAATGTAGGATCCTTTCACCTCTATTTCGAGGATTAGGAAAGAAAGTAGGAAGGTGTATGGACTCATTAAGAGTCAGGCTAGAAACCACCTTAGGCATAAAGGAGGGGTTGGTTCTCAGAGAGACCCGATCTGCATGGAAAATAAGAAAAGGCTCCACAGCCATCAAAGCTTGCAGCTCCGAAACCCTCCTTGCTGAAATTATAGCCAAGAGGAAGGCAGTCTTCCAAGAGAGAAACTTTAAATCTGCAGTGGCAGCTGACTCAAAAGGAGGAACAGTGAGTTTCTCTAGAACAAAACTAAGATCCCAGGCTGGAATAGGTGCCCTTCTGGGAGGTTTTAAGTTGCAAGCACCACTGAGAAACATTTTCATCAGGGGGATGAAAGAAAATAGGTTGCTTAAAAGAACAATGAGCAAAAATGGCTGAAGCATGGATCTTGATAGAGGAAAAAGAAAGACCACCCTGAAGCAAATCAGCCAGGTATTCCAGGATCAGAGGAAGGGTAGGCTGAGAAGAAGATTCCCCCTCTAGCCTGAATCCAATGAGAGAATCTTTCCCATTTGCCAGTGTAGGACTTCCTAGTGCTAGGCCTCCTGGTCTCCCGAAGCAAGTTAACCACCTGCTGGGAAAGGGAAGAAGAAAAGGATTGATTCATACAATTAGCCATGCTGTCAAATGGAGAGATTGAAGATGAGGATGTAGACCGATTCTCCCTTCCTGAACCAAAAGATCTGGCTTCAGAGGAAGACGCCAAGGAGGAAACTGGGAGAGACTGCGAAGCAGTGGATACCAATGCTGTCTGGGCCAGTCTGGAGCTATGAGAATAGTCCTCGGTCTTTCATCCCTGATCTTCAATAATAGTCTGGGAAGAAGAGGAAGAGGAGGGAAGGCATACACTGACAGCAGCGTCCAAGGGAAGGACAGAGCATCCACTCTCCAGGCTCTGCTGTGAAGCTGTCTGGTGCAAAAATGAGGTAGAAGGTGATTGTCTGGGAAGGAGAAAAGATCCACCTGAGGAGTGCCCCGACGTTGAATGATGCTGCCAAAGACTGCTCTGTTTAGTTGCCACTCATGAGGATCCAGGGTCTGTCTGCTCAACTGGTCTGCCAAAACACTGAGCCTCCCTGGAAGAAACTGAGCTAGGAGATGCAGGCCCAAGGATGCTGCTGTGGACCAGAGATTCATGCTCTGTCTGCACAGGGGGTAAGAATGAGTCCCTCCCTGCTTGTTGATGTACCACATGACTGTGTTGTCTGTTCCGACAAGCAAAGCTCCTGGAGAAAGAAGATGCTTGAAAGCTAGTAAGGCCTGCTGAACTGCTATCAATTCCTTTAGGTTTATGTGCAGGTGCATCTGCTAGGTGTTCCAACGTCCCTGTATGCATCTTGCCATCCAGGTGAGCTTCCCAGGCATAGTCTGATGTGTCTGTGGTAAGAACTTGAATGGCAGGGGGTGGGCGAAAAGGCATGCCTTTGTTTTGTAGACAGGCTGTCGCCCACCATAGAAACTCTGTCTGCAGACATGGAAGCAGATGAATTATCATATCCAGGTCCTCTGTGTGTTGACACCAAAGGTTCTTGACGGAACCACTGCAATTTCCTCATATGCAGTCTTGAATATGGAATCATGAGAGTGCAAGAGGCCATGTATCCCAGAGCTTGCAGGTATTTCCTTGCAGGGAGCTGGGACAGGGTTGCCAAATCCTTGAAGTAAACTGAAAGAGTTGTCTGATTCTCCTGGGTGAGATGTATCATCCGGGTGGCTGTGTTCAGACTTGCTCCCAGGATTCTAGATCCTTTAAAAGATGTTCCTGAGAATTTGCTTGAATTACACAGTCATCCAAGTATGGATAAATCTGAATTTTCTTCTGCCTGCAAAAAGTAATGACTGGAGCTAGGCACTTTGTGAAAACTCTGGGAGCAGTAAATAAGCCAAAGGGCAGCGCAGAGAATTGATAATGTTGCTTGTCCACTCTGAAATTAAGGTATTGCCTGCAACTTTCCCTGATAGGGATGTGCAGATAAGCTTCTTTGAGATCCAAAGTTACCAGCCAGGAGTCCTTTTCCAACATTGGCAGCAACTGATGCAGAGTGAGCATTTTGAACTTTGGAATTACCAAGAAAGAGTTCAGAATGGATAAATCTAGGATAGGATACCAGGTGCCTTCTTTTTTGGAACCAAGAAAAGTCGGGAATAGAAACCCTGGCCTACCTGCTGAGCAGGAACTGATTCTATTGCTCCCAGATGTAACAGAGACAAAATTTGCTTTTCTACTTCTGCCCTTTGGTTTGGAGGAGTGTCCGGGAATCCTTTGGGTACTGGAAAAGTGTGGAAAGAAAACCTGTGTCCTAGGGATACAGTTCTGAGTACCCATTTGTTGTCCGTGATGGTGGCCCAGACATTTGCAAAAATGCCAACCTTCCTCCTAAAGGACTCTCCGGCAAGCAAGAACAGGCAGAAGTTGGACAGAGTCATTGAGAATGTTTGGATTGAGATGTAGGCTTAGAACTTCCCGCCTTGGAAGTGGAAGCATGCCAACACTTAGACCTTTGAGGGGCAGCCACCTGCCCCCTAGAAGATTTGTAACCTCTAGTCCTAGAACGGTTCTGTCTGCTGGTACAAGGAAACATCCAACTCTTAGAAGGGTAATTCCTGCTAAAGCGAGGAAGTTGAACTTGCTGAAAGTCTTTAACTGTTTGCATAGACTTGGCTTTATCCTCCATCTTCTTGAGCACTTCCTCTGCTTTGCTGCCAAAAAGACCTAATAGCAAGAGTGGCAGAGGAATAAACTTTTTTACCCCACCTATCTAGGTTCCTAGATTCCCTGTCTGAAGGAACAGGATTTTTGGTGACAGTGGTCTTAACTCCTTTAGGGCCTTGAGAAATAATCTCTGGATCAGCCAATGGATTCCTGAAAAGAAATCAGGGACTCTATAGTACCGGTCAGGTTTCCTGGGAGCAGAAGGAACCAAATTTGGAGTCAAGGAATTTTCCAGAAAAACATCATCAACCACTTCCAACACTGGAGGAATAGCCAGAGGCTTATGCTGAGGCAAATCCAAAAACTCCCTAATCCTTTTCTTAGAATTTCTTAGATTGGGGATAATCCTGACTTTCCCATTTAAAATGCTCCCCGAGAGTACTCAAAGTATCACCAAAAGAGAAATCCTCTGGAGGAGAAGCAGAAGGAAAGGACTCCTCTGCATCTGAATCCTCAAAAGGAGAAAAAAACTGCGAAACTTCCTCTTTATCAGCAAAAATGCTAGACGTATCAGAACCAGAATAAGACAAAGCCTCAGGAGAGACATCCCTACCCCTTTTAGAAGGGGGAGGCTGTGAACCCCTAATAAGAGTCAAAAGGTCATTAGCCATTTTAACCATTTGGGATTGAGGGGAACGAGAGGAAACTGGATGATTTACCTGCAAATCTGAAGGACTCGGGAGGCCTGGCAACTGCCGAAGTCGCAGCAGAGGTTGTCGGTATGAGCTTGCTGTCCGAACGAAGAACTGAGGGCTCGGACACCGTAGCCAGCTTAGCGGTTCCGGATCCAGCTAAAGAGGCGACAGGCAGAAGGTCAGAAGACAAAATGGAAGCCGGAGGCCTGGAGGACTTCAAAATGGTCTCAACCGAGGTCTGCGGTTGAAAATCTGTGGACTGCAAAGGTGCCTCACTGGCTACCACAGGACTGATGACCAACTTAACATCATCCGAAGACTTGACCCTCCTTACGCTTCTTGGGGATATCCGAAGCCTAAAGACCAGCGGACGCCACACCGACAAACTTAGGCCAAACTCCAAAATGTTTAGCTAAAAGCTTAGCCCGACAACGAATAGTATGCGGATTAAAGGAAGCACAGAGATCACAATTAGGAACGTTGTGGTCAAGGCCTAAACAAATAATACAATAGGAATGAAAATCTCTATGGGGAATCTGCTTTCCACACGTAAGACGATTATTAACCTTTTCTGACATTTGTTAAGGCAAGAAAAGAGGATCCCCAATGGGGTACTTAGCTGTAGTTGACTTCAACTTTGTAGTCGGAAACCAAAAAGGTAAACTGCCAAACGGCACTCGTGCAAAAAATGCTTCTGCTTCGGGCTCCGTGGCAAGGAAGACTGAGGAAGTGACGTCGGCTGCCTCCTTTTGTATCAAACGTCCTGACATCCTTTACAATTGACAGCCAATGTCATATTTACTTACCTTTGGTTTTCTAGCCGATCGAGGGCTACCGGGAGCCGGATAACCCACTGGTTAGGACTGCAACAGTGAAACACGATGAACATCAGGTATCCCAGTCTGGCTACACAAACAGGCATTCACTGTTCCTTCCTCTAAGGCTGATAAGACTGGTTCTCCCTTGCCTACAGACACAATGACATCTGCAAAGGACAGGTCTGAAACTCAGTCCATAGTGGCTGAAGAGACTATATTAGAGTAAGACAAGGCTGAAGATGAATGGTCTGAGAAGCCAGCAATGGCCACAGTAGAGGTGCCCATCTGCAACTGAGGCATATTAGTAGCCAGTTGAACAGGCAAAGTCTGTTTGGAAATGTATTTTCTTTTTACGGGTGGAAGAAAGAAGAACCGAGCCATCAGTAAGTTGTTTCATGGTGAAGTAAAAAATGGAGCCTGAAACCCAAGGAATACTGACAGCAACAGTTGGTAACAAATGTAAGTAATAAAGAGTACTCATTCTGGAAAAAAAAAAAACATGCCACTAAAAACACTTACTGCAGCCCCTAAAAGTACAAGTGTAAAGTACAAAAACAATGAAAAAATAAAGTTTTAACATTTTTCCACAAATGTTAAAAGTCACACTTGGTGACTAGAAGTCATGTGACAATCCAATAAGACACATTTTCCTAGTTTAATTAAATAAATTTTGCAGAAAAAAAGTTAAGTTTCTACAATAATAAATGAATGTGGAAGGTCTTCTCCCCAAGTGAACTTATCTGTTCAGTAATGGAAAAACCCTAGCTGACACTTGATCCTTGAAAGCCCACAAGAGGAGCATTCTTCAGCAGCAGGAAAGCTCTGAAGGACTCAGGACCCAGATCTTTGGTTTTCTTCAGCCCTGCTCTTGCTGATAATGGTTTGGGTATGAGGAAGGTGCCCTTAAGTTTTTGGAGCTGGCCATCTGTTAGATCCTATGCAGAATACAAATCATATACAGTGGATATAAAAACTGTACACACCCCTGCTGAAATGCCAGGATTTTGTGATATAAAAAATGAGACCACAATAAATAATTTCAAAACTTTTTCCACCTTTAATGGGGCCTATAACCTGTAGAATTCAATTGAAAAACAAACTGTTAGGGGAAAAAATATAAAATATAAAAAATAAAAAACATACAATAAGCTGGTTGCATAAGTGTGCACACCCTTAAATTAATACTTTGTTGAAGCACCTTTTGCTTTAATTACAGCATTCAGTCTACTCAGGTACACACATGCCATCAATTAAAGAGACTCTGATTAACCCCAAATAAAGTTCAGCTGTCCTAGTAGGATTTTCCTGACATTTACTCAGTTGCCTGCTACAGCAAAAGCCACGGTTCACAGACAGCTTACAAAGCATCAAAGGGATCTCATTGTTGAAATGTATCAATCAGGAGAAGGGTACAAAAAAAAATTCCACAGCATTGCATATACCATGGAACACAGTGAAGACAGTCATCAAAAAGTGGAGAAAATATGGGACAACAGTGACATTGCAAAAAACTGGACATCCCCCCAAAACTGATGAAAAGACAAGATGAAAAATGGCCAGGGAGGCTACCAAGAGACCTACAGCAACACTGAAAGAGCTGCAGGAATTTCTGCCAAGTACTATTTGTGTACTACATGTGACAACAATCTCCCATATTCTCCATATGTCTGGGCTATGGGATAGGGTTGCAAGATGGAAGCCTTTCCTTACACACAAAAACATCCAGGCCTAGCTAACATTTGCAAAACAATACATCAAGTCTCCCACAAGCATGTGGGAAAATGTGTTATGGTCTTATGAGATCAAGGTTAACTTTTTGGCCATAATTCCAAAAGGTATGTTTGGTGCAAAAACAACACTTCGCATCACCAAAACAACACCATCCCCACAGTGAAGCATGGTGGTGGCAGTATCATGCTTTTGGGTTGCTTTTCTTCAGCTGGAACTGGGGCTTTAGTTACGGTGGAGGGAATTATGAACAGTTCCAAATACCAGTCACTTTTGGCCCAAAACCTTCAGGCGTCTGCTAGAAAGCTGAAGATAGAGGAATTTCACCTTTCAACATGTCAATGACCATCCAAATACATCCAAATCAGAAAAAGAATGGCTTCACCAGAAGAAAAAAAGAAGTTATGTACTCACCATAACCTTCCATCTGAATAGGTAACTTCATTTGTCAGCAACCTGTGGGTATCGGATCCGACCTGGATCTGAGCTGGCAGCTTTCCAAGCTAAAGATCCGAGCTCTCAGCTCCTCCCCCTTACCCATAATACCCTGCTACCTCCCTCCAGTCCTCAGATCAAGTTTGCCAACTTATGAAGCAACAAACAGACAAACCATACTCGAAAAGAGAAACGCTAACCTGATGCCTAACAGAAGGAAGACATGACGATGACCACGAAACAGGTTAGAGAGAAGGGGGGGGGGTTGGTTGCTGACAAATGAAGTTACCTACTCAGATGGAACGTTATGGTGAGTACATAACTTCTCTATCTGAAGTAGTTAACTTCATTTGATCAGCAACTTGTAGGGCAGAGTCCCCAGCTACCAAAAAACTTGGGAGGTCCTCAGGGAAGAATATTCCGGAGCACTGCAGAGCCAAAGGCTGCCCTCCCTCTGGATATCAAATCCAGCTTGTAGTGCGAGATGAAGGTATGAGAAGAAGCCCAAGTAGCCGCCGAACAGATGTCATCTAAGAGAACTCTTGACCAAAATGCTGCAGAGGTAGCCATAGAACGGGTAGAGTGAGCATGAACCCCCCCAAGGGTTCTGGCCGACCGGAAGCTTTATACGCATGTAAGATGCAGTGGGATATCCATCTAGCTAGAGTGACTTTCATAACTGGCTTGCCTAAGGATGGCTTAGCAAAAGAAACGAAAAGTTGCTCCCATCTGCGAGAAGCAGCTGTCCTGTGCAAGTAAAATCGCAATTGTCTATGCACATCTAACAAGTGCAGTCTGTATTCCCCTTTGTTCTGAAAGTTGGGAAAGAAAACAGGCAAATTGATGGCTTGATTGATATTAGCCTCGGAGGCCACTTTAGGCAAGAAGGAATGATTAGTACTGAGAGATACTCTGTCCTTATGGAAGACCAGATACGGGGGATTTGTACAAAGGGCCTGAAGTTCAGATACCCTTCTAGCTGAAGTAATTGCAATCAAGAAGGCAGTTTCCCAAGATAAGAATTTTAAGTCAACAGAGGCTGCAGGTTCGAAAGGTGGGCCAGTTAGAGCCTGAAGAACTAAGGTTAGGTCCCATGGAGGAACCGCATTCTTGACAGGAGGTCTCAACAGAAAAGTGCCCTTCAAGAAGGTCTTGCATATCTTAGAGGAAGCCAAGGGTCCAAGATTGTCCCCGATGTGGAAATGAGAAATGGCCGCCATCTGAACCTTCACAGTTGAAGAACTGGCCCCTTGATGGAAAATGTGGGACAGAAATTCAAGAACTGCTGGAATAGGAGCCGTAAAAGGGTCCAAATCCCTATGTCTGGCCCAGATGCAAAAACGCTTCCATTTACTGTTGTAGATCATTCCTGGTAGAAGGCTTAGGTGCCGCTACCAGGATAGATTTTACGGGAGACGAGATACCGGGAGTCCTAGCCACTAACGGAACTGGATCAACCAAGCCGTAAGCTTGAGGTCGTCCAGATTCGGAGTTTGCAATCCCAAAGGATGAGAAATCAGATCCGGAATGGGATCTAAGACCCAAGGAGGAGCTATGATGTGAGACCGTAGATACAGGAACCAGATGTGACGACACCAGAATGGGGCTATGAGGATCAGTTTGCTCCCCAACCGACGAGCTTTCTGTAGAAATTTCGTCATTAGCGGGAGAGGAGGATAAGCATAAAGAAGACCGGGTGGCCAAGCATGAACTAGAGCGTCTCTGGGGCTCTACCCCTGTGGGGGAATTAGAGTGAAAAATTTGCTGCACTTTGCGTTCAAAGGAGACGCGTAGAGACAGGAGCAAAGCTGACCCCATCTGAGGAAGATCTGTTTCGCTACTAAGGGGTTCAGAGACCACTCGTAAGGTGTGAGGATAGATCGACTCAGCTTGTCCACTAGAATGTTGGACCAACCCGGAATGTGCGTTGCTATCAGAAAACGGTTGGTGGAAATCACCCATTCCCAAACTCTCATGGCCTCTCGACAAAGAGGGTAAGACCTGGTTCCTCCTTGTTTGTTGATGTACCAGACCACCGCCATGTTGTCTGTCTGAATTGCAATAGTCCCCGAAGGAAGAAGGTCCTGAAAAGCTTGCAACGCTAAAAGCACCGCCCTCATCTCCAGAACATTGATATGCAGAACGGTCTCTATAGGGGTCCACATGCCTTGGATGGTTCTGCCCATGCAATGCCCCCCCACCCCATGCGAGAAGCGTCCGTGGTCACCGTGGCTTGGGGCTGAGGCATCATGAACGGTCTCCCTTCCCGAAGCTCTCGGGAATGAAGCCACCAAAGATGGGAGTTCCTGCAAACCCTGCTGAGGGGAATCGGTGAATCCAATGGATGCAGAAGGAGGGACCATTGGACCTGAAAGGTCCACTGAAGAACTCTCATGTGCAAACAGGCAAGAGGTGAAAGGCTGATGGCTGCTGCCATGGATCCTAGGGCTCTCAGGACTAATTCCGCGGGTGGGACTGGGGACCGTAGAAGCGCTATTACATGAAGTGATAAGGTGCGGAGCCTGTCCGCTGTCAGAAAGGCCTTGGACTGAAGTGTGTCTATACTGGCCCTTATGAAATCCAGAACCTGAACAGGATGAAGAGACAACTTCCCGAAATTTATGGTAATGCCTAGGTGACGCACCAAGAGTAAAAAATAATCCCTGGCAGAACACAGTAGATGCCTGGTGGAGGTGGTGAGGAGCCAGTCGTACAGGTATGGAAAGACATGAATTCCCTGAAGTCTCAGGTGGGCCGCCACAACTGCCATGACCTTGGTGAACACCCTGGGGCTGTGGTGAGGCCGAACGGGAGGACCCTGAACTGATAATGACTGGCCCCCAGCCAAAAGTGGAGAAACATCCTGGATCGCCTGTCCATGAGAATGTGGCAGTACGCATCCTTGAGGTCTATGGAGCACATCCAGTCGTTCTCCTGCAGGAGGGGGAGAATAGATTGTAGAGTGACCATCCAGAATTTCTCTTTGGCAATGAACAGGTTCAAAGTTGACAGGTCGAGAATTGGCCTCAAGTCCCCTGTCTTTTTTGGCACCAAAAAGAACCTGGAGTAATTGCCCGACCTGGACTGTCCTGGGGGGATGTGCTGGATGGCCTTTTTTTCTAGCAATTTCTTTATTTCTGAAGCCACAGCCTCCCTCTGATTGGGTGGGACATCAGGGAGGCACTTCTCTAGAGGGGGAAGATTCATGAAGGGGATAGAGTAACCTCTGGATATTATTCGGAGCACCCAGCAATCTGTACTAATGGACTCCCAACTTGCTAGATGCTCCGAAAAACACCCCCCCCCCCCGACTGCCTCCAGAGAGGGGCAGTCAGGCAACCCCTCAGGGTTGCTGTGCAGGTCGAAGGGTTCTCTCAACCTGAAATTCTTCGGCCCCCTCTGCCTCTGGGCCGGTGTCCACCTTGTCCTCCCCTGCCTCTGAAGGACGAAGAGTCCAGAGCGGAACGGGACTGTTGAGACTTCCGGAACCACATCTTCTTTTGTCCTCTCTGGTTCCTTGAGAAGGACCTTTGAGGAGCCGAGAAGCAGATTCCGACGGCAGACCACATCTTCCCATCTTTCTCGCTTTGGAGTAGCGTAACGCAGATGGTCTTGCCGAACAGCGTAGAACCGTCAAAGGGAGCATTCACGAAGGATGCCTTAAAGGGCTCCGCAAAGTCGGAGCCAGGCGTGGCGCCGCAAGGCGACCCCTGATCTGCTGGCTCTAGCCACCCCCTCCGTGGCATGGGAGAGAAGCCGCATAGAAGTG
The DNA here is from genome assembly GCF_019279795.1 of Protopterus annectens. Lineage (NCBI taxonomy): Eukaryota > Metazoa > Chordata > Ceratodontiformes > Protopteridae > Protopterus > Protopterus annectens. The sequence goes on along the minus strand of NC_056739.1, from coordinate 1,745,088,841 downwards.
TTAGATATCGATTTCAGAGTGGCCATGCAAGTCGAGAAAGTTAGTTTGTCCTCGGCCGTCATGGACTCAGAGGGAGACCCAGCGTACTCTTATCAGATCTCGCTGAAGCCTAATGACGTGTGCCAAGTAATTCAGCGCCCTTATGGAAAAGGTGGCTGAAGCAAACATCTGCTTTCCAATGCGGTCCATCGTCCGAGAGGAACTTTCTTGCGCCAGTTCCTTCTTGGTGACAGCCGCCACCACCATGGCATCTACCGGGGAACCTTTATTCCACTCCGGCTTGTCTGCGGGGGGACTAAGGATTTTATCCGGTCTCCTAGGGATTGGCTCCACAGTGCCCAGCTCCTTCCATGCCCTGGTAGTAATCAGGTCTACCAGGGGGTCGGCCGGAGGGGACACCCAAGAGGTAGATGGGCCTGCGTCAAACGCCTCCAGAAAGACCGACTCATCCGAGGAAGGTTTCTGGGCTGACCTCCTCCCTCTAATGCGCAGCATCTCCATAATGTCTCCAAAGGAGACGTCCTCGGGAGGTGACCTGGGGGAACCTTCCCCTTCCTCTAAGTCAGTGTCCTCCGTGAGGGACTCGGGGGAGTCCAAGTGCTTCCTTTTACACTTTCGTTTGTGAGGGACCTCCTCAGCGGGACTGTCCAAGGAGGGCTCACCAACGGGGTCATGTTCCTCTACAGGAACTAGCTGGGGTGCAGACGCAGGCTGTTCCTGGGGCTGGACGATGGAAGACAGGCCCATATGTGAGGGAATGAAGGGTGGATCCGTAGCATGAACCCGAGACCTCGAACCCTTCGACAGCACCCTCTCCACCACTTCGAAGGCCGAAGTTGAACCACTCTCCCTGGGCTCCAAGAGCAGTCCCCTCGGCTCCGACATGAGGACCGGCGCCGGAGCCAACGCAATCGGACCCAAAAGGGAAGTGCGCTCCGACCGCAACGGAGCCGAAGACACACTCACCCCTGCAGATCCGAAGCTCGGCTCTCAGCCCTGAGAGCTCGGATCCGAAAGATGACCAGATAAACTCGAGGGTAAGGCCAGCATCGAAGTTGCAACTACTATCGGCGCCGACTCCCCGGCTCCGAGGCTACTCGGATCCGACGGCTCCAAAACCCGACAGTGGATCGGAGAAGGAGTGATGGGTGCAAAGAAGGGGGCTGAGCTCCCCCCCCCCGGAGAGGGGTGGGCAAGAGCACTGCCATCTGCATCTGGGCCTGCAGGAATCGACGCATCATCTGGTCCATATCTGTGTCGGAAATACTCCTAGTAGACCTAGAAGTCGCCGAGGCAGGCCGGGAAAGCCGCCTAGATGACCTCGAAGGTGACCGGGACTCCTCCTCCGGCTCCGGAGAGAAGTGTGGAAAACGGAGCAGAGAGGGGGAGGACCTGGAAACCCTCATGGGGGAACAGATCAGTTTAGCCGGTGGGGCCGAAGGGACTGAGTCGGCCCGCCACTTGTGACTTTTATGTCTATCTCTGCTCTCTTTTTCCCTCTCTCTATGCCTCTTCTCTTTCTTAGAAGAGTCCCCCTCTCCCTGGGAAACAGTGGGAGGTTGAGTCCCAGCCAGGGGAGGGGGAGCTGAAGGCTGGACAGTCGCAGCCGCGACTGGCGCCACTGAGGGAGAGGAGGAAGAAGAATCCATGGGCAAGAGTCCCGCCAGGATTAACTTGTTCCTCCTGTCTCTCAGCACCCGGGGGTTAAAGGGCGCACAAATCTGGCAGCCCGATGTTAAATGCGCTACCCCAGGCAAAGAACGCACAGAGTGCGTTCATCCACTGGGGACAGCTTATGACCACACTCAGCGCATTTCGAAAAAATGGCCTTAGGGCCCTCGGCCATGACACTCCCGCACACACCCTAACACACAGATAAGTGGAAGAGGAACACACTAAAATTCAACTAAAATTAAACCAAGACTGATTTCACTTAACTAAGGGTCTGAAACACATACAAAAAACGCTACAAATTTGAAGGAGATTTTTAGAAAATTTCCCAACTTATTCTCACCTAACAGCCAAGAGCTCGTCACTCGTGCTTCAAGAAGCCGCGGCAAATGAGATCTGGGGACTGGAGGGAGGTAGCACGGTATTATGGGTAAGGGGGAGGAGCTGAGAGCTCGGGTCTTTAGCATGGAAAGCTGCTGGCTCGGATCCAGGTCGGATCCGATACCCACAGGTTGCTGATCAAATGAAGTTAACTACTTCAGATTTAAAGTTTTGGAATAGCCCAGGCAGAGCCCAGACTTAAATTCAATAGAAAATCTGTGGGGTGACCTGAAGAGGGCTGTGCACAAGAGATCCCTCTCAATTTGACAGATTTGGAGCGCTTTTTCAAGGAAGAGTGGGCAAATATTGCCAAGTGAAGATGTGCCATGCTGATAGACTCCTACCAAAGAAGACTAAATGTTGTAATTAAATCAAAAGGTGTTTCAGCAAAGTATTAGTTTATGGGTGTGCACACTTATGCAACCAGCTTATTGTATGTTTTTTATTTTTTTATATTTTTCCCCTAACAGATTTGTTTGTTTTTCCACTGAAATGAACAGGTTATAGGTCACATTAAAGGTGGAAAAAGTTTTCAAATGATTTATTGTGGTCTCATTTTTTATATCACAAAACCTGACATTTTAACAGCGGTGTGGACACTTTTTATATCCACTGTAGCTAAGGCTACTGCAGTAGTGATGAAATGATGAATACCAAACTTAATCACACTTAACTCTTGCACTCTTCTCCTCCCAAATAAATTCCTTCAAATCTTTTAAAAATCATGAACCACAACTTTTCATCTGGTTGACAAAAATATGCCTGACCTATACATTAAACGAAAAGGACTAAAAATGTTTTCACTGCTTCTACCTTTAACTAGCCATTTCTAAAATTAAACTTCCAACTTTACAGTTTTTTTCTGTTAACTTTTGATTAGTCTCTTCCCATATACCCGTAGCTGCAATAATAGAATCTTTTTTAATCTATACATTTAAATACTTCATCATGTCTCTCTCTCTCTTTCTATATATATGTATATATATATATATATATATATATATATATATATATATATATATATATATATAGGAATATTGCTGAATAAATGTATGTGTGGGTACATAATTTACTGCTATAGCCCTTCCTCCATATTCATTTATTTTACATCCTGAAAAGACTTGAAACTGTCTCAAAAACTTCCACAAAACTCACATCTTTTTTTGCATTTATGCAGTACAAAATAACATCTGTGAATAAAGCTAACTTTTCTTGATTACCATGTCAGTTATATTCTTAAATCTGTGAGTCCCTTACTTTGTCTGCCAAAAAGTATAAAGCAGATAATAAAAAGAGAACACCTTTGACTAGTTCTTCTGTTCAAACACATTGGATAGCACCCTTCCACTTTAATTCTTCTCTTGGACCATTCAAATATCCTTCTAATTAACACCATTACTCTAACAGAAAATGCAAATGCTTTACTCCCCTATTCAAAAGTCCTATCTCACTCTATCAAATGCCTTCAGTTCATCAAGACCCACCGACAATTGTGGCATTTTCTTAAACTCTGTTTCCTTATGGATCTTCACTGTTCTACTAATGTCAAATGTTTACCTCCCCTAGCAAAAGCACAATGATCTGTTATCAATTTCAACAGCACTTTTGCTATTCTCTTAGCTACTACAAACACATTATAATCATGGTTTAAAATTGAAATTTGTCTACATGATGCTGGGACTGAAAAGTCTTTATCCTCTTTGGGTAATACAGCCACCACAACTTTCTTCCAAGATTCTGGTATACTATCATCCTTTTAAAATATTGTTAAATAAAACCTTCCAGAGCTTTATTACTTTTTCCATCCTAACAATTCTAAACTTTCATAGGAATACAGTACTGTTGTGTAAAGTACTTACCATAACAGTAGATGTCCTACTGATCACTGTTGCAGTATGCCAAATTGTTGGGGTTATCTTAACAAATAAGCTGGGCATCCATCTGAGGGTACCAACGCCAAAATATTCCACAGAGTCAAGACCATGAGCATAACTGTACATATGCTGATATATAAACATGAAATCCTCATACAATCTCAAAGCTAGGAGACCTGAAGACACCTGAGGAAAATTAATCACATAGGTTAAGGTCAGCTAAGAGGAGGTAAGTAGAAAATGGCTCCCCCTCAACCCATGAGGGAATAGAGGACAACACACAGACACGAACAAAAGGGAATGATAGGGTACTTGCACAACTGTACTATTTCTTGGATTTAGCTGAACATAAAGATTTACCACAGTGAATGTTGTAAAAAGAAATGCATTTGTAAATCCACTTAGCAACAATTTGTTTAGAGATCAGGTTGCCCAATTTGGCTTCCTGGAAAGAAACAAGCAGCTGTTCCATTTTCTGAAGGTTCCTGGTCTTAGACAAATATAATCTGAGCTGCCTGTGCACATTCAAGGAATAAAGGATTTGTTTACCATTGTTCGGAGGATTAGCGGAGATGGTGGGAAGATTAATGGTTTTGTTGAGAGACTGCTCATTGACAACCTTAAGCATAAATTAAGGGTTGACACTTGGAGAAACTCTGCCCTTATGAGAGATAAGGCATGGAGGGGAAGCCATAAGGGCTTACAGTTCAGAGACTCCCCTAGAAGAAATAAGGGCCACTAAGAGGATGTTTTTTCATTTACAAAATTTTAAAGTAGAAGCTGTTGGTTCAAAAGGTGGCAGAGTACACTTTTCTAAGCCAAACTATAGGCTCCACAAAGAAGGAATCATTTTTCTAAGTGGGTTCAAAAAAGAAGTTATGTCTTACCATAACATTCCATCTGTGTTGTTCATCTTCTTTCATCCATTACTGATGGGGTTTGGTTCTGAGCCCTTGGAACAGAGTCGTCCTATTACCAAGCTCGCGCCAGCCAAAAAAACCTCTCGAGCTAAGTCTCTACCCAGAATGCCCTTCTCCTCGTTAACTCAGATTGAGTTTGCTAAGAAAGGAAGTAAAGCTGAGACCACTTCTACGCAAGTACCCTAGTGTACCACTTAAACCCAAAGCATCCTCCAGGAGCCTTTGGAGGAGGAAAAAGGGTAAGTGATGACTGAAAGAAGATGAACAACACAGGTGGAACGTTATGATAAGACATAACTTCTTTATCTGATGTTTTTGATCTTCTTTCCATTCATCACTGATGGGACAGAATCCCAAGCTACCTTGAGGTCCATGGGTGGCCCTTATGGAAGAACGTTCCTGAGTACCACTGAGCTGAAGGCAGCTCTCCCCCTGGAGACCAGGTCCAATTTGTAATGACTGATAAAGGTATAAGGGTTAGCCCAAGTATCTGCTGTGCAGATGTCATCCATGGATGCCCTGGAATGGAATGCTACAGAAGTTGCCACAGATCTAGTGGAGCGGGCTTTAACTTCTGGTATGGATTCATTATCGAGGGAATAGGTGACACGTATGCAGTCTCTCAGCCATTTTGATAATGTAACCTTAGAAACAGCCTCTCCCATTTTGGGTCCCGCAAAGGAGATGAAAAGCTGTTCAGATTTACGGACAGGTTTGGCCCTGTCTAGGTAAAATCTTAATTGTCTATGTACGCCTAAGGTGTGAAGGTAATACTCTCCTCTATTGGCAAAATTCGGAATGAATACTGGTAGATCAATGAACTGGTTAATAGAGAATTCAGAAATAACTTTGGGAAGAACCAATGGGTTAGTTCGAAGTGACACTCTGTCTTTATGAAAGAGCAGATAGGGCCTCTTGATACACAATGCCTGCAGCTCCGAAACTCTTCTGGCAGATGTAATGGCTACCAGGAACAAAGATTTCCAAGACAAAAACTTTACATCACACTTAGCCACAGGTTCAAAGGACTTCTGAGTCAAAGGCTGGATGACGTTCCATGGTACTACGGGCTGTCTGAGAGGAGGTCTGAGATGAGAGGTCCCTTTGAGGAAACCCTTGCAGAGGCATAATGAAATAAGAGGAGTGCCATCTATACCATTGTGAAAGTTGGAAATTGCCGCTAGATACACTCGTACTGTAGAGGCAGAGGCTCCATTATCAAAAAACTTAGCCAAGTATTGAAGCACTGCAGTAACTGGAGCCAAATACGGGTCTAGCATGTTATCCTTGGACCAAATGGAAAACCTTTTCCATTTATCTTGACATGGTCTTCTGGTGGATGGTTTGTGAGAGGCCAGAATGAAGTCTCGAACAGGTGAGGAGAGATTAGTCTGCCTGGCGACTAGCAGAAGTGGAGAAACCAAGCTGTCAGCTTGAGAGTGGACAGGTCCGGGTGACTCAGCCCTTGGGGGTGAGTGATCAGATTTGGTAGAGGGTCCAGATTCCATAGCAGGAATACTAGGTGAGGCCAAAGAAAGGGGAAACAAACTTGTCGAGGCCAAAATGGGGCTATGAGGATCACCTTGCATCTCAACCGAAGAGCTTTCTTTAGAAATTGTGGGATCAGAGGAATGGGAGGATAAGCATAGAGAAGTCCCGTGGGCCAATTGTGGATCAGAGCGTCCCTCTGTGACTCCCTCTCTGGGGGAAGTAGGGTGAAGTAGCTGCTGCACTTGGTGTTTGAAGGGGAAGTGAAAAGATCGCAGCAAGGCTGGCCCCAGTGGCTGAAGATTACAGACGCCACCTCAGGGTTGAGGGACCACACGTGGGGGCATGTCTGCAATCATGTTGGAGCTCCCCGGGATATGCGTTGCTGTCAGAAAGCAGTTGGAAGCTATCGCCCACTGCCAGATTCTCATGGCTTCTCAACAAAGGGGGTTGGACTTGGATCCTCCTTGCTTGTTGATGTACCTGACCACTGACATATTGTCTCAGTGGACTGCAATTGTCCTGGTGGGGAGAGCCGCATGGAATGCCTGTAACGCTAACAGCATGGCTCTCAGTTATAGGACATTAATATGCAAGTGGGCCTCTGAGGTGGACCATGTGCCTTGGACAATCTTCCTGAAAATGCCCCCCCCACACCTGATCAGGGAAGCATCCATGGTCACAATGGCTGTGGGCTGGGAGGGTTGAAAAGGTCGGCTCCAAAGTTCTACATCTTGGCCTCATCCACAGATCCTGCTTGCAGGAGTTGTTTATTCGAATCTTGTAGTCCAGGGGATGACAGTTTGGGAACCATTGACACAGAAGTAGTCATTGCAGAATTCGCATATGTGGCTTTGCTAGAGGCACTATTGGAATTGACGCAGCCATAGAACCTAGGGCTTGGAGTACTTGTCTTGCAGGGACTGATGTTTGAGAAAGAATCACTCGGATTTGAAGCCTCCGTTGATGGGAGTCTGTGAAGAGGGAGTGATACCAGACAGGACTGAGTATTGAACACTGCTCCAATGAACTCTATTTGTTGGGTAGGGATAAGATTTGATTTCTCCCAATGTATCGTTATACCCAACAATTTTGCCAGAGAGAGAGATATGTTGTAGCGCAGTTACCAGAAGATGCTTGGTGGGGGCGGTAAGAAGCCAGTCATCTAGATATGGTAACACCTGGAATCCTTTTAGCCTCAAGTGAGCTGTTACCACTGCCATGCATTTCGTGAACACTCTGGAGGCTGTAATGAGACCAAAAGGCAGGGCACGGAATTGGTAATGACTGGCTCCTAGTCGAAAGTGAAGCAGACTTCTGGAGCGTTTGTCCATCTTGATGTAGTAATAAGCATCCCGGAAATCTATAGAGCACTTCCAATCGCCTTCTGTTAAAAAGGGAAGGATGGACCGAACTGTGACCATCTGGAATTTGGTTTGGGTGACAGACTTGTTTAAGCTGCTGAGATCCAAAATGGGTCTCCAATCCCCTGTCTTTTTTGGCATTAAAAAGATTCTCGAGTAAAATCCAGATCCACGCTGGTCTGGTGGGACTAGTTGGATGACTCTTTTTTTGAGACAGCTTTACAATCTCTGAAGCTGCTGCTTCCCTTTGACTGGGTGAAATGTCGGGAAGTTTTATTGGAAATTTTGACTGATAAGAAAGGGGAATGGTATAACCTCTGGTGATAATATTCTGCACTCACCGATCGGTGGTGACAGAGTGCCAGGCAGCTTGGTGCAGAGAAAAACGACCCCCAACTGCTTCCAGAAGTAAGCAATCAGGCCGCCCCTCAGGAGCACTGATAAGGCTGTCCGGAGAAAGAGTCCCTGGAGCCTTGGTTGCGAGGACCCCCTCTGCCTCTATAGGGGCATCTTCCAGAATTGTTACCCCCCCTGCCTCTGGGAGTATCATCACCATGTGTGGCATGGAAAGGACCCTGAGATTTCTTATGCCACATTTTCCCACTCCTCTGATTCCTGAAGAAAGTACGTTGAGGGTTGGAAAACCATAGGCCTATGGCAGACAGGGCTTTTCCGTCTTGCTCACACCTGGCTAGCGTGTCCTTCACTTTGGAGCCAAAGAGAGATGAAGCTTCGATGGGAGCATTCAGAAAGGAAGACTTGAAAGGATCCGCGAGGTCACAGATGCGCATCCTGGCATGACATCTCATAACAATGCCCAAACCCGCTGCTCTAGCTGCCCCCTTCGATCGCGTGTAAGAGCAACCTCATGGGCGAGTTGGATATTGATTCCAGGGTTGCTAGCTGTGAGGCCACTTTGTCCCTGACCTCGTCAGACAACTGTCCTGCTGTCCTGCGAGTGTCCCAAAAAGTTCAGAGATCAAGTCCCTCTGAAGCCAAGGAAAGTGTGCCAAATAATTCAGGGACCATATAGCAAAGGTCCCTGATGCAAAAACATGCTTCCCAAGTCTGTCAACTGCCCAGGACTCCCTGTTGGGTGGGTGGACAGCGAGACTTTCCTTAGCCAAGTCCTTTTTCATGGCCACTGCCACCACTATAGCATCAACTGGTAACCCTTTGGACCAGTGCAGATTCTCAACAGGAGGGGACAGAATTTTGTCTGGTCTCTGGGGGGATCGCCTCAAAAGAATCAGGGTTCTTCCACCCGTGCTGCACAACAAGCTCGTCCGCAGGCCAGGTCACCCAAGAGGTAGACGGCTAGGCATGAAAAGCCTGCAAGAACACGGACAACTCAGATGAAGGGTTGGAGGGCTAACAGTCACCACTCTATTTCAACATCTCCAGGATGTCTCCAAAAGAGACATCACCAGGAGGTGACCGTGGGGACCCTTCACCATCATTGCAGTCTATGTCTTCCATTAAGGACTCCTCAGGCAAGTCCACGTGCTTCCTCTTGCACATCTTCTTTCGAGGGGGCTCCTCAGTGGGGGTCTCTGAGGAGGACTCTGAAGAGTGGGTACACTGAACAGAGGTGCCCTGCAGCTTCTCTGCCCGGTGTCCCAGAGGGGTTGTCTGTGACTGCTGCAGCTTAGGGGGCAAAAACTGCGATTCCGACATCATAGGAGTGCTACCAGAAGCAAGAGCCCTCTCTGCGCGGACGGCAGGCCCACCTGAAGAGGGATAGGAGCCTGAAACCGAGAAAAACAACCTCGAGACCGGGGTCACATCCCACTCCGACGGACCCACCTCCACAGGTGGAGCCGTAAGCAAGATTGGCACGCATGCAGCCATCAGTACCGAGGAGGGAACCAAGGAGAAATTCTCCACTGTACCCTGGGCTGACGTGCCCATCCCCCAATCCCCAGATTGAGGAAGGACTGGTTCGGTGGGAACTGAAGACCAAAGGGACAAACTCGGAGCCAGAGTGAGGTGCACCGTAGGCGCCAAGGTGGTGGGTTCCATTAAGGATATCGGAACAGAAGGCTTCAGAACCAAAATGGTTGAAGGAGGAGTGTAAGATGGAGTCCGTGGATAAGGCAACCCATGTCCAGCAGGTGGAGGGGTTTTAGAAAGTGATGGAATTCCCCTGGCTACCAACAGCTGGTCCACAAGACGCACCACATTGCGTTCTGAAAGGCTCCTGGTGGATCTAGTGGATACTCCAGACGGGGAGTCAGGAGGTTTGAGAAATGGGCTATACACTTGTCCCAGAAATGGGTCTATTGATGGAGAGTACCAGGTCAGTGGTACAAGGTCTGCCGGCACCGAAGTCTCTAGTTTCAAGACCAGAAGCAAAGGGATCCAGTGAGGAAGGTACAACTCTCAGTGCCGAGGTGGCACTCTGAGCCGAAATGGTTGGTTCCAAAATGGAAATTGAAGTCGAAGGTGCACCCTGAGCCAAAGTAGCTACAGGTGCCGAAGTCGAAATAGGCGTAGTAAGATCTGTGATCGGTGTCGGAGGCAGGGCCTGAGCCAATACAGGCTTTGATAGTGAAGGTTTTGAGATGGCCGGAGCCGAGGAAGGCAGATTTATGCTCCGACGTTAACTTAGGGACCTTAGATTTCCCAGGTTTGCTCTGATCACCCGATGGTGAAGAAGGAACAGAATGGGATCTCTTTTTGTCCTTAGGAGGGATTGAGACCTCCATCGCAGAAATGGCCTCTGAGAAGGGAGACTTGAATAACCCCTTCAGAATGAGTTTATTTTTGCGCTCATAAGAGTGGGTTGGTTGAAACTTTGACAAACATCATATGGAGGATGCACCAAAAAGTGGGTCACTCCCAAACAGTATACACAGTCATCATGCAAGTCACTGTTAGGTAACTTGCCCTTACAAGAAGTACAATGCTTAAAGTCAGAGGTACCCATCTTATCTGACGTTTTAATAGAAAAGGACACCACAACTAACTATAATCCAACAATAATGAAGTCACTCAGTTCAAATATCACAAGAAAACAAACAAAAAAAAGCTCATGTTGCTTGTTTCCCACCTTTCTGAACTAGTACAGTCCTGGGCACTGTTGGCTTCAGGACTTTATTTCTTGCGACCAGACCTATTCCAGACCTTATTGTGTTAGAGGGAGGTCCTTCTGCTTACCAGTGAGAGTGGGAAGCATTGTACAGCCAATCTAGCACTAGGGGTGGTTTCAGCACTGAAATTGTAACTTATTGGCCGTTTTGGGCTGATTTCTATCCTTTTATTCTTTCTGGCATAAAAACACATGTTTGGGCTAGTATTAGCTTGGCGGAACCTGTTTGGGCATCCTGCAGACTAAGTCAGCACCAGAAAAGAGAGAGAGAGACTTTTTGGTTGACTGCAAGTACTTTTTGGCTTAAATTGCTCGTTTTTGTCATCTGTTGTTCATTTCTGCTGTTTCTGCACTTTTAGCTACTGTATTTTATGGCATCTCTGTTATTTAAATCGTTTTTATTACTGTGCACTTGTTTTCCTGCCTGTTTTAAAAGTTTTAAACTGCATTTACAGTTTTTTTACTGTATTTTCTGATTTAGGCAACACACAAGTGCGCTTGCCTTTCAGAGCATATCCACTGTTTATTGCTTGTCCTCGCCTGCTTTTCTGAAAACTTGCTGTCTTTTCAGTAATAGCACTAAAATCTGTATACCTGTGTCTAGCACTTGCTCTAGAACTACTAGAAAGCACTAAGAAGTTGTAAATTAATACAAGCACTAAAATCCTCCCTGTTAAGGGAAATTAACCGTAGGCACTAAGAAAAGTACAGTTTTGTACCTACCATAAATGTAGATGTTCGAGTGTATACCCTGCTGCAGTCATCACACTTGGGTTATCCTGTCATCAGGCGGTCCCGCAGTCGGCCTGAATTCCAAAGTCTTGGTCTGGCGTCGGTTGCTGTCGCTTCTTCCCTGACGTCAGTGCGCCAGGGGTATATAGGAGGCATCCAACGCCATTTTCTTCAGTTTTTCTTGCCCCAGATGTCAGATGCCCCCCCAAAATGGTGGTCAGTAGATAATACCAATCATAAAAGTTTAGCACAAACAAAACATCCCTCCAGCTATAAGCAAATACACCACAAAGGTAGTATCAGATTTTAAGGTACTGAAAGGTTTTAGTTAGGTCAGAGGGGATGGAGGGAGGGTAACCTGGACTGCAGCAGGGTATACACTCGAACATCTACATTTATGGTAGGTACAAAACTGTACTATGTTCATCGTGTTACCCTGCTGCAGTCACACTTGGGTAGAATCCCAAAGCTAAGGATGGGAGGTGGAGTCAAACAGGGTTAGAGGAGGCTAGAAGGCCCTGCAGAACTGCAGTGGCGAAGCCAGCTCTAGTCTTAGAGTAAAGTGGTAAGTGATAGTGTTTGGTGAAGGTGTGTACTGAACTCCAAGTTGCAGGTTCCAAAATATCCTTGGTTGGTACCCCCCTGAGGAAGGCTGTAGATGTAGCTGCTGCCCTGGTAGATTGGGGCCTTATGCTAGCAGGAACTGGTTTCCCATGGTGGGTATAGCAAAAACGAATGCAATGTCCTATCCATTTGGAAATGGTCTGTTTTGATATAGCCTTTCCTTGTGAAGCTGCAGCATAGGATGCAAAGAGCTGGTCAGATTTTCTGAAAACCTTAGCTTTATCCAAGTAGTAATGTAGTTGCCTGTGAATGTCCAAGGAGTGCAGGAGCCTTTCTCCTTTGTTCTGTGGATTTGGAAAGAATGTGGGTAAAATGGATGGTTTGATTTAGAGACACACTGGATACCACCCTTAGGCATAAAGGAGGGGTTAGTTCGTAGAGAAACTCTGTCTTGATGAAAAATGAGGAAAGGCTCTACTACCATTAGTGCCTGAAGCTCTGAGACTCTTCTGGCTGAAGTTATTGCTAGCAGCAGGGCAGTCTTCCATGATATAAACTTTAAGTCATCTGAGAAAGCTGGTTCAAAAGGAGGTAGCGTAAGTTTTTTCCAGAACAAAATTGAGGTCCCAGGTTGGTGCAGGTGCTCTCCTGGGGGGGCCTAATGTTTTTGGCCCCCCTGAGACACTGCCTTAGAACCGGATGTGAAAATAAGGGAGGATCCATGTTGTAGTGGGCTGAAACAGCTGAGGCGTGGATTTTAATAGATGAAAGAGAAAGTCCTTTGTGTAACATCTCAGTTAAATACTGTAGAATCTGAGGCATGTGTGGCTGAAGGGTATTTTGGCCTTTAGCTTGGTTCCAGGCGCAAAACCTTTTCCATTTGTCCGAGTAGGCTTTCCTGGTGCTGGGCCTCCTGGCTTCCAGAATAACATCCATAACAGCTTGAGGAAGAGGAGGTGGCTGGTTGCTTAGGTGATTTGCCATGCAGCCAAATTTAAGGTTTTGAGCTGGCTGTGTAGAATCTGACTGTCTTGCTGTGTGAGCAAATGAGTAATTTGTGGTAAAATCCAAGGTGGTCCCTGGGTCATATTCCTTAGTAGTGGGTACCAGTGCTGGTGTGGCCAGTCTGGGGCTATGAGTATCATTCTGTGTCTCTCCATCCTGACTTTCAGCAGCATCTTTGTGAGAAGGGGCAATGGAGGGAAGGCATATACTGTCAGGTTTTTCCAAATGAATGAGAGTGCGTCCACTTTCCAAGCTTGTTGGTGAAATGTTCTTGTACAAAATTTTGTTAGCTGATAGTTTTGGGGGCTGGCAAACAGGTCTATGTCTGGGTGCCCCCATTTTCGAGTTATCATTGCAAATACTTGTGTATCCAGTTTCCACTCGTGGGGATCCATGATGTTTCTGCTTAGGTCGTCTGCCAATGTGTTCTTCTTTCCTGGCAGGAACTGAGCTTGTAGCTGAACTTGGTAAGCCAGTGCTGTGTTCCACAAGGTCATTGCTTGCCTGCACAGAGGGTAGGAGTGTGTACCCCCTTGTTTGTTTATGTACCACATTACTGTGGTGTTGTCCGTCCTTATTGTAAGCTGTCCTGGATGTATGAGGTCCTTTAAGACTGTCAGGGCATTCTGTACAGCTAGCATTTCTTTTTGATTGATGTGCGGATTCCTTTGATCTGCAGTCCATATGCCTTGAACGCACCGTCCTGCCATGTGTGCCTCCCAGGCATAGTCCGATGCATCTGTTGTCAGTTTGCCTGGCTGGGGGCAAGGTGAAAGGCTGATCCTTGTTGAGGTGACATGCCTGTGACCACAATAGAAATTCTTGTTGAAGGCAGGGAATGAGAGATATCATTGTGTCCAAGCTGTGGCTGTGTTGAGTCCATACGCTTTTTAGGTACCACTGTAATTTCCTCATATGCAATTTTGCAAATGGTATTAGTAGTATGCAAGATGCCATGAAGCCCAAGGCCTGCAGAATTTTCTTGCAGGGAGTTGGGTCTTTGTTGCCATTGTTTTGAAGTATTGAGTCAGTTGTAGTTGTTTGTCTGGCGTCAGATAAGCCATCTGGGCCATTGTATTCAAGCTGGCACCCAGGAATGTCATATTTTGTGAGGGTACTAGTTTTGATTTCTTTTTGTTTACTGTGTACCCTAGGCAACTTAGAAGATGTTTTACAAAAGCCAGATGTTGTAAGAGGATGTCCTTGCTTTCTGCTTGGATGAGGCAGTCGTCCAGGTATGGGTATATTTGAATTCCTCTTTGTCTGCAGTATGCAATTACTGGTGCCAGGCATTTTGTGAAGACCCTGGGCGCAGTGGATAAGCCAAAGGGCAGTGCAGATAATTGGTAATGGGTTGAACCTGCAATGAAACGGAGGTATCTTCTGCAATTTTGTCTGATAGGGACATGCAGGTATGCCTCCTTGAGGTCCAACGTTACTAGCCATGCTTTCTTGCCCAACATGGGAAGAAGCTGCTGTAGTGTTAGCATCTTGAATAAAGGTCCAGAATGGGTCTCCAAGCATTGTCCTTTCTGGGGACTAGAAAGAGCCTCGAGTAAAATCCTTGGCCTTGCTCCCGTGTAGGTACCAACTGAATGGCTCTCATGTCCATGAGAGCTGTAATTTGTTTTTGTGCCTCTGCCCACTGATTTTGTGGCAGGTTTGGCATTCCTCTTATCGTTGGCAAGGTGTGGAAATGGAATCTGTATCCTTGTGAAATAATGTCTAGGACCCATTTGTCCTTTGTGACGATGCACCAGTTGTCTGTAAAAAGTGCTAATTTTCCTCCCAAGGGAGCTGCCAAGAGAGTTTTTGCTTGGCACTTTGAGGTTTAAGTCATTGTGTTTGCCTTCTAGTAGTTTGGGACCTGTCTTCTCCTCCCTTTTGTCTTGCAGTGCCCCATTGTCGAGCTTTGTAATGGGTTTGTGCTTGTCCTCTGCCTCTTAGGCATCTGTATTTACCCCTCTGTGGTCTGTCAGTAGCTGGAAAGGACCAATTTTTTGTTCGCCAATTTCTGCTGAAGCGTGGGGGCTGAACCTGTAAGAAATCTTTGACCGTCTACATAGATTTTGCCTTATCCTCTATTTTCTTTAAAACTTCTTCTGCTTTAGCCCCAAATAGGACATCCTGCTGTAAGGGAGCATCTAGTAACTTTGCTTTAACATGATCAGGCAGAGTTTGTTCCTTTAACCAAGCATGCCTACATATAACAGACCCAGTAACAGCTGCTCTACAGGAAGCTTCCAAGGAATCAAATCCACATTGTAAAGTACGTTTGCCCACCTGTTCAGCTGCATGCAACAGATCCTGCATTTCCTTCAATTCAGACTGTTGAGGGTGTGTGCTCATCTTTTGTTTTATTTGAGACATTAGGAATTGCTGGTATTTAAGCATGTGAAATGGACAATTTAGTGCTCTCATAGCTAGAGTGGCTGAAGTGTAAACTTTCTTTCCCCACCTGTCTAGTGCTCTGCAGTCCTTTTCAGAGGGTACCGGATTTTTAGCCAGAGAAGCCTTAGCCCCTTTGGGACCCTGGGAGATAGTCTCTAGGTCAGCCACAGGGCAGCCACAGGGCTTTTGTAAAGGAATTTGTGGGAATCAGGCACTCTATATCTGTCTGGTTTGGCTGGAGCAGGAGGCAGAGAATCTGGATTTAGACTAGATTCTAAGTAAACATCATCCACAATGTCTAAAACTGGGGGGATAGCAAGTGGTCTGTGCTGGGGGAGTAAAAGAAACTCTCTGAGCCTTTTCTTTGAGTCGGAATAATCCTGAACTTCCCAGTGGAAATGTTCCCTCATGGAATGTAAGGTTTCCCCAAAGGAATAGTCTTCAGAGGGAGAGGCTGAGGGAATGGAATCTGCAGCATCAGAATCTTCATAATGGGGAAAGGAGTAATCTTGTTCCTCAGAGGAGCCTGAGGAAATGGACACTTGATCAGAGGAGGCATAATCTTCCTCTAGCCCAGGCCTTTTGTCGGGTGGGGGTTGGGAACCCCTGATTAAAGAGATCAAATCTTCAGCCATTTTAAGCATCTGTTTCTTAGGCATGGGGCCTTGAACTGGAGACTGAAGTGCAGTCTTTTTTGGTTTAAGAGGAGTCTTAAGCTTAGGATACGGTTTTATGGTGAGCGTCGGTCTGAAGACACCTTCAGAAACCGAAGGTGTTTCTGCAGCACCGGATTCTCTTTCTGCAATGTCGTCGGTAGGGCCTAAAGAAAATGGCTGCATCGGCCTAGAACTCTCCGCCAGAGAATCCGAAGCGGTCTGGGGTTCCAATTCTGCGGTAGCCAGGGGCTGCATAGGTGCCTTACTGAAAACCGGTGAACCAGCGACCGGCACAGTCGAGGTCTCGGAGTCTGGCTTAGATCTAGGCTGCCTGTCCTTATCTTTGCGAGAAGATTATAATATTTGTGAGATCCCCCACTCTTCTGCTTTATACAAAATTTGCAAAATAATTCTTACAACTCTGTAGGTTCTCTGGTTAGTTTTCTCTTCATAATTTCTTTAAGTTTCACAACAACCTTCTCTAGCTGCTGCTGCCTAAATCATCGCGTTAACAGTTTTTGTGCTCTGGAGTTATAAATATCTGCTTAACAGCAACCTTTCTAAAATCAGGCATATTGTCTAAACACTCCCCTTATTTATTTTTATTTTATTTTATTTTACATTTGTTGACCGGGATAGTCCGACTGGATGCATGTCCATTTTCAGCGGAGGCCCAGGGAGAAAAGCTCCAAGGGTAAGCAGATACAGCATTACATAATACCAGAATTACATATTACAAACAGACTATTTACAGAGATTACATAAGTAAGCAAGTTAAACAAGTTCCACAGGTTAGAGTTAATCCCGAGCGTAAGGGTTAAATTAAATTACACAGTAAGCTGGTTTACAGATTTTTACACATTCTAGAGAGAGTTAGCCAGGCTTGATACGTTGACATAGCCAGTTAAGTGACAAATGTTTATTTTACATTAGGAAATCAGCAATTTCTACACTTCTTGTTCTGTGAGATTTCTCTTCTTCTGGAATACTTTAAACTTTGACAACCTCTCTGAATACTTCCTATTGCTTATTTCCCACATTTCCCTCTCGTTTCAGCCATATTTTTAAACTCAGTTTTCATTCTAGCCCACTCCCTAGCTATCCCTTTTAAGATATGTGCATCATTACTAACAATTAAATCAAAAAGTAAAAAAGATCACACAGACAAACCAATCAGTAAAAACTGCAAGAAAAACCTAGTCCACTTCTGCTGTGCTGAGGGGTCATAAGAAGGCTGACACATGCATGAGCTAGTGGCACTTGGATTTTCTGGCCTGAACCTGTCCAAAAAGGAAACAGTCATGGACATTCAGAAACCATATAGCTGAAGCACTTGGTGTCTTTAAAGGGACATTTGCATATATCTCATGGGCCTCTATTGCAAGCACTTTGCTAGGTTTTTCTTGGAGTTTCTACTAATGTGTATTACTCCTAATAATTCTATCATTTCCATTATCTACGTGCTCCTTTCCTCGTTTCCTCATTTACAAAATGTTTTTCTTCGCTATTTTTTAATTCTACCACTACAGAATAGTCAGACTTCAAAATTAAACCCTGGGTTTGACTGTTTCTTTCACCCCCAGTTCTAACGGCTCTTGTGTAGTGAGCCATGTTTAAGCCTATAATAATCTCGTAGAGTAGCAGAAAATCTGAAGGCGCTGGAAAGTACAGTTGTGTACACTTACCATAAATGTAGATGTTCGAATGTATTCACTGTTGCAGTCATTACATTTGGGCAATCTGCTGGCAGGTTGCCTTCAGTCGGCTTGAATAACAAAGTCTTGAGTCCTGTGTCGGTTGCTGTCTCCTCTTCCATGACGTCAGGTCGTCAGGGGCATAAAACATGCAGACGACACCATTTTATTCAGTTTTTCTTGCCCCAGATGTCAAGTGCCCCCCCCCCAAAATGGGGAGCAAAAAAAATATATATATATACATATATATATATAAATAAACAGAAATATATGAAAATGCACTTTTAGCAACATAAACTTTACCTTCATCTAAAAGCAAATACACCACAAAGGCTTTAGTATATAGTGAAGGAAAGAAAAGTTATAGAAAAAAGGGGGATGGCAGGTGGGTAACCCGGACTGCAACAGTGAATACACTCCAACATCTACATTTATGGTAAGTGTACACAACTGTACTATGTTCTTCATGTTTCACTGTTGCAGTCATTACATTTGGGTAGAATCCTAAAGCTATGGATGGGGGATGGAAATAAATAGCATTAGGAGCGGCTATAAGGGCCTGCAGAACTGCAGTGGCAAAGCCTGCCCTGGATTTGGTGAAGAGAGGCAAACTATGATGCTTTCTGAAGGTATAAACAGAGCTCCAAGTAGCAGCCTCTAGAATGTCTTTGGTTGGAACCCCTCTGAGAAAAGCTGCTGAGGTAGAGGCAGCCCTGGTGGAATGTGACCTGATCCCCTTGGGCACAGGTTTACCATGGTGCAAGTAGCAGAAACGAATGCAGTGGCTTATCCACTTAGAAATAGTCTGCTTTGATATAGCCTTCCCCTCTGACCCTGCAGCAAATGCTACCAGTAGTTGCTCAGACTTCCTTAGAGATTTGGTCCTGTTTAAGTAGAATTTTAGTTGTCTGTGTACATCCAATGAATGCAGAATCCGCTCCCCCTTGTTCCGCAGATTTGGGTAAAATGTTGGCAGGTGAATTGTCTGGTTAAGAGCCACACTGGATACCACCTTAGGCATAAAAGAAGGATTAGTCCTGAGGGACACCCTGCCCGGGAAAAATGTAATAAAAGGCTACACAGCCATGAAACCCTTCTTGCTGAAGTGACTGCTGTTTTCCAAGACAGAAATTTTATATCCGCAGTAGCTGCTGGTTCAAAAGGAGGCAGGGTGAGTTTTTCCAGCACAAAGTTGAGGTCCCATGCAGGAGTTGGTGATCTTCTGGGAGGCCTTAAAATTTTTGGCCCCTCCAAGATACTGTTTTAGCAGTGGATGAGAAAAGAGGGGAGGCTCTGTGTTGTAATGAGCCGAGATGGTAGAGGCATGTATTTTTATTGAAGAAAAAGATAGGCCCTTGTTAAGCATCTTAGTCAAATATTGTAAAACCTGAGGAATACTGGGCTTTGCTATGTCCGTTCCTTGTGCTTGGTTCCAAGCACAGAATCTCTTCCATTTATCAGCATAAGATTTTCTAGTAATAGGCCTTCTGGCTTCCAAAATGACATCCATCACAGATTTACTGAGAGGTGTTGTTTGAATAATTAAATGATCAGCCATGCTGCAAGGTTCAGAGTTTGGAGCTGAGTGTGCAGAATTTGATTGTTCTGCTGAGACAGCAGATGACGTATTTGAGGCAAGTACCAAGGAAGAAGTTGAGACATATTCCTTAGAATTGGGTACCAGTCCAGAGCAACTTGGATCATTTTTGGTTTTTCCTGTCTGACTTTTAGTAAGACCTTGGAGAGAAGAGGCAGAGGGGGAAAGGCATAAGCTGATAGGTTTTTCCAACTGAAGACTAGGGCATCCACTTTCCATGCTTTTCAGTTTTTGTTGATAAGTTCTTGTGCAGAATTTGTCCATCTGATAATTTTGGGGAGAAGCAAACAGATCTACGTCTGGGCTCCCCCATTCCTGTGTTAAAATGCTGAAGATTTGTGGATCCAGTTTCCATTCATGCGGGTCCATAAGATTTCTGCTTCGGTCATCTGCCTGAGTATTTTGTTTTCCTGGCAGGAATTGAGCTTGAAGATGTATTTGGTAAGTCAAAGCTGTGTTCCACAATGCCATGCCTAGTCTGCAAAGGGGGTAGAAATGTGTACCCCCCTGCTTGTTTATGTACCACATAGCCATGGTGTTGTCAGTCTTTATCAGTAGTTGTCCTGGATGAAGTAAATCCTGGAAGGTTGTCAGAGCATTCTGGACAGCTAGCATCTCTTTCTGGTTGATATGCAGATGCATTTGTTTTGGGCTCCATTTGCCCTGAATGCATCTCCCCACCAGATGGGCCCCCCAAGCATAGTCTGATGCATCTGTAGTTAGAGTTTGGGTGGCAGGGGGTAGAGGGAATGACAGTCCCTTGTTTTGGTGACATGTCTCTGCCCACCAAAGAAACTCCTGTTGTAGGCAGTGAATGAGAGGAATCATTTTCAGACTGTGACAATGTTAACTCCATAAACTTTTTAGGTACCACTGTAGTTTCCTCATATGCAGTCTCGCATATGGAATTAGTAGAATGCAGGATGCCATGAACCCCAAAGCCTGCAGAATTTGTCTTGCAGATAACTGGGTTTTTGTTGCCATTTGTTTAAAGTATGTTGTCAGTTGCCTTTGTTTGTCTGGCATAAGGTAAGCCATCTGGGCAGTTGTATTCAAGCTTGCACCCAGGAATGTAATTATTTGAGAGGGTACCAGTTGGGATTTCTTTTCGTTTATTGTGTACCCTACGCATGTTAGAAGCTTTTTTACAAAAGCCTTATGTTGAAGAAGAGTGTCCTTGTCCTCTGCTTGAATGAGGCAGTCTTCCAGATAAGGATACATTTGTATGCTTCTTTGTCTGCAGAATGCAATTACTGGTGCCAGGCACTTTGTAAAGACCCTGGGAGCAGTAGATAAGCCAAAGAGCAGTGCAGAGAAATGGTAATGCAAAAAACCTGCTTTGAAGCGGAGGTATCTTCTGCATGATTCCCTTATTGGGATATACAGGTATGCCTCTTTTAAGTCTAGAGTCAATAACCAAGCGTTCATGCCCAGCATAGGCAGTAGCTGTTGTAAAGTCAGCATTTTGAATTTTGGAATGTCCAGGAACGTGTTCAAAATCGATAAGCCCAGTATTGGACGCCAGGCATTGCCTTTTCTGGGTACCAGGAAAAGTCTTGAATAAAAACCTTGTCGTTTTTCCTTTCCTGGTACTGGTTGAATAGCCCCCATATCCACGAGGGACATAACTTGTTTTTGAGCCTCTGCCCACTGATTTTGTGGCAGACCTGGCCAACCGTTTGGAATTGGCAAAGTATGGAAATGAAATCTGTACCCCTGGGATACTATGTTTAATACCCACTTGTCCTGGGTAATTAACTGCCAATTTTGAGCATGAAGTGCTAGTTTTCCCCCCAAGGGGGCTGCCAAAAGATAAGTGCTTGGTGAAGGTAGAGGGAAGTCACTGAGACTGCTTATTGTAGGGTTGTGCTTTGTTTCCTCCAGATTTGGAGTTGGGGGCACCCCATTGTTTTGGCCTGTAAGAACCCTGTGATTGGTATCTTGAGCCATTTGAGCACCTGGATTTGCCTTGAGTGGCTCTGTTGGATACAGAAAAGGACCAATTTTTTGTAGGCCAGTACCTACTGAACCTGGGTGTCTGCACTTGCAGGAAATCTTTTACAGTTTGCATAGATTTAGCTTTGTCTTAAAACTTTCTTTAAAACTTCTTCGGCCTTATTACCAAACAGAGTATCATGCTGCAAGGGGACATCCAACAATTTAGCTTTAACATGATCAGGCAGATTTTGCTCCTTGAGCCAGGCATGCCTTCTAATCACAGATCCAGTAACTGCGGCCCTGCAAGAGGGCTCCAAGGAATCAAAATCACATTGCAAAGTATGCTTTCCAACCTGTTCTGCTGAATGCAATAATTCCTGTAATTCTTTATTTTCCACACAATCAGAAATCAACAACATTTTCTGTTTCAGTAAGCCCATAACATGCTGTTGATATTTAAGCATATGAAACTGGCAGTTTAAGGCCCTAATTGCCAAGGTTGCAGACGTATAAACCTTCTTTCCCCATCTATCTAGCACCCTGGAATCTCTATCAATAGGGGTAGGATTTTTGGCTGTAGAGGCCTTTATACCTTTGGGACCCTGTGAAATAGTCTCAGGATCAGCAGCAGGATTTTTGAATAGAAAATTGTGGGAGTCAGGAACCCTGTAATATCTGTCTGGCTTACTAGGAGCCGGAGGTAGGGAATCAGGAGCCAAGCTTGATTCCGAAAACACATCAGCAATGTCTAATACAGGAGGTATTGCCAAAGGCCTATGTTGAGGAAGAAGGAAATCCCTAAGCCTCTTTTTTGATTCAGAGAAGTCCTGACTCTCCCAGTGAAAATGTTCCCTTAAAGTATGCAAAGTTTCTCCAAAAGAGTAATCCTCAGGAGGAGATGCAGATGGGATGGATTCTTCTGCATCAGAATCCTCATAGGGTGGAATAGAAAATTCCTGATCAGAAGCGGAATCAGAAGAAATGGAAACCTGATCTGAGGATTCATAATCAGTGCCTTGCCTAGGCCTCTTAGTGGGGGGGGGCTGATCAAGGTAATTAAGTCCTCAGCCATTTTGATCATCTGTTTTTTAGGCATAGGGGCCTGAACACGTGACTCATGCGTCAGTTTTTTAGACAAAGAAGAAGTTTTTGATCTTGTTTTTGAGGCTGGCATCGGTTTAATATAAAAATATTGAGGCCTGAAAACACCCTCAGAAGCTGGTGCCTGCTCCAAGGGAGAGACATCCGCGGGTTCAATACTCTGAGAATCTTGCGGCATACCGGACTCCGAATGGGTCTCGGTAGAGGCCTGCAACTCAAAAGTAGCAGGTATCAGGGGCTGCGAAAGCACCTCACTGAGTACCGGCGACTGGCTTAGGAGAAGCTTTGTCATCGGTTTTGGACCGCGACAGTTTGTCTCTGTCTTTTTCTTTGCGCTTTTTGTGAATTCCGGTAGTTGGATTGCTAACCGATGACATTTTAGGGTAATTAAATCTCGATCCAAAATATTTAGAAGCAAAAATATACTGATGCTTAATAGTGAATTGGTTAAATCTAGCACAAAACTGACAGCAAGGCACGTTATGATCTGGGCCTAGGCAAAGAATACAGTACAAATGAAAATCCTTATGAGGTATTTGCTTCCCACATGTAATGCAATTATTAACTTTTACTGACATCAGTAAGAAGCAAGAAAAAGTTTCCCCAGTGGGATACTTCGCTTTAGTTTGAAGACTTCGGTTCTGAAACTCGAATGCGAAAATTTCAGGAGTCGGCCGACCGGCACTTGCAAACTGCTTCGGGCACCGCGTGTCAAGAAAGACTGATTAAAATGGCGTCAGCTGCATGTTTTATACCCCTGATGACCTGACGTCATGGAAGAGGAGACAGTAACTGACGCAGGACCCAAGACTTTGTTATTCAAGCTGACTGAGGGCAACCTGCCAGCAGATTACCCAAATGTAATGACTGCAACAGTGAAACACTAAGAACATTAGCTTAGTAATAACGCCCTCTGTTATTTTCCACTTTTTCCCCTGGTACTGTTGAAGGACCACCCACAAACTGCCCTATTCCAGTCCTGTTGTCCAGAAAATGCCTTCATGAATTATTTATTCTTTGATTATGTTAAATCTACCTTCTGCGTCCAATAAAAATGTGACCCTGAGCAACTCTGGGAACTTTTCTCACAAGTGCAATTGCCGGACAAATCTATTTCCTTGAAGGATTATTTTTCTACCTGCTTCTCATGCTGTTGTGGAGCTAGTGGTCTTCTGCAATACTTACTCTCGGTTATTGGAAAGCATATCACCTTTTCATCCATACAGTTAAATTTGCCTGTTTTTGTTTCTTTCATCACTGTATTGCTGCAGTATAGCCCTAATAATTCCCTCCTAGCACATCAGAATTCAGCATTGTGTTTTTCCCCTTTATTTTATTTTTTTATGGTTTCCTGCCATTTTTGTGTGCTGCTGACCGTTCTCGATCAGACATACCTGTTAACTGCTTTGTTCCAGTTCTTCGGTGAAAGCTAGAAAGACCTAAAAAGTAGAGACTGTTTTTAATGTTACTCTTATAAATTTAGATGGCTCCTCTAACCCCAATTTGTATTCACTTGCAATCCCAGTAAGAAGTTTAGTAACTGAAATCACTATTCATTTGTCAGCAAATGAGGACAGACGTAAAACATGAGGCGAAAATCTGTACTTTCTGCAAGTCTGTGCAGTGCAGATGCCAGCTATGCCATCAGGGATTTAATGTCCATTAGACCAGTGCTTCATGGCGGCATGTCATTGGAGCTCCGAGTATTATTTTACAGCAGTTTTGCAGTTTAGCCAGAGTAGGCAAAAAAAAAAAAAAAAAAAAAACAGCACTTGTGTGACCGTATGCCTGCACAAAAGTACGAGTGAGATTGCTGTTATTTTACACTCGGTAAATCGCATTTTTGTTGTTTAGCAAGTGTAAAAGCAAAATAAGCATAAAAAGAAGCTAGCTAATGTGATGGAGACAGTTGGGAGCAAATGTTATACTAAAATGGTGAGTACCCTTTCA
This sequence comes from Protopterus annectens, assembly GCF_019279795.1. Classification (NCBI taxonomy): domain Eukaryota; kingdom Metazoa; phylum Chordata; order Ceratodontiformes; family Protopteridae; genus Protopterus; species Protopterus annectens. The sequence continues at coordinate 1,745,064,424 of NC_056739.1, read as the reverse complement.
TATGTGTAGCGGTGTCACTCAGTCATGAAACATTTTATTGAAGATTCAAAATGAGGGCAATGCTAAAACAATCTTGATGGTAAAGCTGAATTTTAAGAATACAAGTTTGTTTGAAAAATCTATACAGTCAAGAAATAGCAACGTGTAAAAATTATTACAAAAGAAACATCCAACTTATTTCAGGATATTTAAGGTACTGATTATATAAGCAACAGACAAAAATGCTAGTTTTATTTCATTATTTTGAGCACACTGTGTTGCAGATAATCTCATTTAAGATGAGCACTACATACAGTGGTGGGTGATAGAACTGTTTATTAGGTGTGATTGTAGTGTAGGTTCCTTTGAATAATCAACATTTCTTCTTTATTTGTTTTGGGGGTATATTTATAAACTGCAGAGCATATGAATTTAATTTCCTACAGCTAGATTAAGTTTGAACTTTATCCTTCCTCTTTTCATAGCTGTAGTAGATTAAGACATTGGTGGGGCATGCCATTTTTGGACAAAATGAATAACAAATAGTGTGACATTTCAATTTTAGTGAAGAAATTCAAAATTACTTGAACATTACAAATACAGGTCTGTGATGGGCAGCTCATGTTCTAAGAGGAAGCTTTTTTGAAGTCACGAGCTAGTTTGTGATCCACCCCATTCTATAAGTTCAGAATAGTATTGTAGTATAACTCTTGAGATAGGATAAGTGAACTTTTGTTGCTAGCTTACTTTATGAGAAACTTTTCTGTTTGTTTTAGTAAGCTTTATGTATAACTGTACATTATAGCTTATTTATTGCTTTTGTTGACCTAGGAGGTCCAGTTAGGCAAAAGGTTCCATGCCAGAGGAAGCCTGGGGAATAAAAGCTCCGCAAATTACAAAAACGTTATTACAGAGAGTTTAAAGAAGAGCAAACTATGACTGATGGTGGTTAGGTTAATGCAGTTTAAACAGCATACTAAATTGCTCATGCTATCTTTCTGTCATAACTAATATAAGAAACTGTATATTCACTTCCATTCATATTTTCTGTAAGAGTCCATTACTTCAAGTTTCTGACATTTATAGCTGTGTAGATGTTATCTGTAGTTGCATTTGCTTTTAGATTTGCTCTGAAAGATTGAGTACATCTCACCGGGTTTATGACTGGATATAGGTAGAATGCTTGTTTCAGTATAACGCATATGGATAGTAACGGTTTCATGGAGACAAATGTGTTGATTTTCACATTAAGTATTATTGAATGCAAAAAATGTCAGTAAAGAAGAAAAGACACAGAGAATCACATTTGTTAGAGAAGGTGAAAATACCAATACTCTGAGAGGAAGGCTAGAAAAAGAGGGAGAGTAGCAATGGATTGATAAAGCAAACAGTGTAGTGTGGCTACAGATTATTTCTGACAGGAGGAGAAGGAGTATTATTAGGGTCAGTGACAGAAAAACTCTGCTTGAGTACGTTCCTCTGGAGGTAGGCATGGGCATAGCTATGTCTCTGTCCAGAACATGTTTTAAGGTTAGTTTTGAATGGGATTATTTTGTCTGTCTCTTTCAGGGCGAGTGGTATGTTCCATAATCTAGATACTGTTCGCATAAAGTATTTTAAAAAAAGGCTGTCTGCTTTTCTTTTTAGGTGCTATTTTGTAACCAAATCCATTTATGCTTGGCTGTGTGTTTTATTTTGTCAGATGGAATTTACCCTAGTGCTATTGAGTGGTATGCTTAAATAAGTGCTTATAGATTTATAAAAAACTTTTGCATGGTATGTTGTATCTTGTGTGTATGCATGTATATGATGTGTAAGACACACACACACACACTTTTGAATACTTACTAGACAGCTACATACTACTCGTACTAGTTCAAATTTCCTTCATTCAAAGGAGGTTATTTTCTCCATATTTTGCTATTTATAAATAAAACAATTTGTCTTTCCCACTGCATGTTTTCTCCTATGCATGGGTTCATAAAGTTGGAACTAATTCAGAAACAGACTGTTTGTCACAGTTTTGGATTCATCCTCCAATGTTTGTTGACCATGTTTACTGTTACCATCTGAAGATATGTGAATCTGATCTTTTGGAAGGGTCACTGTAACAGTGTATCATGACGTTTAGGTTACTCCTGTATTAACCTACTTGTATTAGTTTTGGTTTTTCATCAGGTGTTCTATTCTTCCCTGTGAGGACCAAAACTGGTGTTGTGCCTACCTTGGAAAATATCTACTTATGTGTGCAAAACACTTGTACATGTCCAACTCTCATTCTTGTATTTTATGAATATCCATTATTTTCATGTACCTGTTTCAGTTCTCATCTTTTTAGTAGCACATGTGCCTTTTTGTTTGTCGAATTTTGTCTGTGTAGTGGCTTGCTCTGTTACACTGTTGTTTGAACAATTTTTGAAGAAATTCAAAGCAAAAACATTTCAAATACGTTTGTGGTAGGCAGTTGTCCAGTTTTACCCCATTAAACTACTTTTTAACTTTTTCCCCACATTTTATTTAAAAATGTAAAGGAAAGAAAATGCGGCTAATAGGTTTCCCTATTAGGCCAAATGAAAGGAAAAATGTCTGCGGAGACATAAAAAGATTAAATTAGAAAAGTACAGTTGTGTACATTTACCATAAATGTAGATGTTCGAGTATATTCCTGTTGCAGTCATTACATTTGGATTATCTGCTTGCAGTAGCCCTCAGTTGGCCTGATTAACAAAGTCTTGGGTCCTACGTCGGTTGCTGTCTCTTCTTCCGTGATGTCAGGTCATCAGGGGTATAAAATATGCAGCCAACGTCATTACATCAGTTTTTCTTGCCCCAGATGTCAGGTGCCCCCCTAATGGGAAGCAATTAAATCTATAAATATACAAGGTTATACCTCAAACAAAAAAAGCAAATACACCAAAAAGCTTTTCAGCATTGAAAAGAAGAGAAGAGGTATAGCCAAATGAAGTCAGGGGGCTGGAGGGAGGGTAACCAGGACTGCAACAGTGAATGCACTCGAACATCTACATTTATTAAGTGTACACAACCGTACTATGTTCTTCGTGTTTCACTGTTGCAGTCATTACATTTGGGTAGATTCCAAAGCTAAGGATGGGAGGAGGAATTTAGCTAACTGTTAGAAAAATATGTATTAATATGTGTATGCTTAATGACAAATTAATAATCAAGTGTTTTTAATATGCTTTTTATTCTATTTCTTATGCACTGTGATTTATATAAATTGAGTTTCATATGAGACCAAAATATGCCTTATTGAAACTGCAGCTTGCTTACTGAAACTTGCAAGTTGCCCTCTGACCTAGTAACTGCTAGCACAGCAATATTCTTGTTTATGCCTTGTGGAAATGTACTTGAGAAGCAGGTGTTAATCTGCTAGGTCAGAAGCATATGAATAGACAATATACCATTTAAAAAATGTAATGATTCCAGACAGACAGCCTTGTTCAGAGGATGGGAACCTCTGCAGCTGCAGTAGTGTAGAGATAAGTTAGACAAAGGCTTTTTAGAGAAATGAACTGCTAGCATTGTGTTCGATTTAGCTATAGTATCTTGAATGTAACATAACAAGTATCTAACTGAAAGTAACCAAGGCCATGTTGTTTTCCTCAGGACGTTTCACATAAAAATTGTTTAAATCAGCAGAAAATCATGGGAATGATGGTCAGCAGATGATGACCAAAAGGTGGTAATTCGTTACGTCAGCATGGTAGGACAGGATTAATTTGATAACCTATAAAAATGAATGCATTTCCTGTTTCTGGTTATACAAACCCTGTATTAGCACGTTTTTGTCTCCTTGCTGCAAGATTAAAGTGCCTTAACCTGAACCTACCGTGTTTTGATCATTTTTAAAGTATATTTTTCCTTTGAAAGATTGGTCCTTCGGACCGGAATACATATCTCTCACTCTGGACCTAGGTCAGAATTGGGCCCGGTGGCATGCATCCGTACGGAGAAGAGGCCAAATCGGCTCTTCTGCTTTGAAAGACCTCCGACTGAATTGTCGTTCGAAAGAGGCCAGCCACTGTTTCTGATCTGGGATTGGAGGACGAGTCAACGATCCGGTGGATCAACTCACGGAGGGTCAGGTAAGGAGGATTTACCTTATTTTTGTTTCAAGATCAGGGACTAGTTACAGAACTATTCTTTTTTTGTCAGGTAAATTGCTTATGCAAATTAGAGACAGAAGAAGGTGTTACTTTTTTTTGTCATAGATCAGGGAAACAGAATAGGTAGACAGTTATTCTAGATAAACTGTGAAAAAGGTGTAGATTTGTGGTACCACGTGATAGAAAGGGTTACGTAACAATTTACAGCTTAGCTAAGACACCAATGGGAAATCAGTGCACAAAAAGTTCCCGGGACACACCCCTAACTGAAGACGCGAAATATATGCAATTACACCGTTCCGATAATGTTAAATATTATACCAAATGGGTCGATAAGTACAAATTCGAGGGTAATTTAGATAAACTCGCACTTATGAAACTTGTAAAACAGTTAAAAATAGACGCAAAAGGCAAATTAAAAAAGCAGAGACAATTAGGAGTCCCTCAGGCGCACAGGTGGCTTGAGGAAGCAAATCGTAGGGAGCAAAGAATTATTAGACAAAGAAGATAATAATTTAGTAATAGCGACGGCCCCTCCTTCGCCCCCTCCACTTCCGTTACCAGAATATGAAGCAAGTGGACGAGCTGATCCACCTCCGCTATACACAGCTGTCCCTGCAAAAGCACAACCGTTTGTCAGGGATCCCATCGAGACCAGGTCTCGAACACGCGACTTGAGGAGGGAAATTGAATTAAATGAGTTAAATAGAGCATCAAAAGCTATGAGTGAAGAAGAGATATGTCCACTCATAGAAGTACCGAATCCTCAGGCAGGACAGGATCCGACTCTTTTTGTTTATAGACTGTGGACACCGGAAGATATCCGGAAAGCCACAGAAGGTATTCCCCACCCAAAAGTGAATTTTAGGAAGTTTTTAGAAGATTTACAGGGTATGAGATTAAGTTACCATTTGAATGGAGAGGAAGTAGAAAAAGTAGTTAGACAAATTGTAGGTCCAGATTGGCACATGATTTGTGGCAGCTGGAATCCTCATGACACACAACTTAGACCACTCCCACATACTGACGCAGAACTGGATGGCAGAGTGAAAGGTCTGATAGACCGAATCTCTGAAAAGTGGAAGCCTAGGGCTGATTGGACTTGTATTAATCAATGCATACAGCAGGAAAAAGAAACAGTAGATGGGTACTATGCCAGATTATTAGAATGCTTTAACAATCATAGTGGCATGACAGTTCCTGAAAATCAAGCGAATGATTCCCCGTATGAACAACAATCGAAAAACGCATTTTTGAAAGGGTGCATTGCACCTATTAGTAGCTTCATTACGAAGCATATGATAGATCATCGAACAAGTAGGTTACAAGCCTTACTTGAATATGCTAGACAAGCAGAAAGACATTTTAATAGTAAAAAGAAAAAGAAAACCCAAGTATTTTCAGCAGAAGATGGGTCAGAAGTATTTGTAGTACAAACTGGGAAAAAGGGTAAGAAAAATACCCAGGGAAATAAACAATCTGACAAACAATCAGAAGATTTCGAAGAAAGAAAGAAAAAGGGTGAGTGTTTAAAGTGCAGGAAAAAAGGACATTTAGCAAGGGATTGCAGGCTAAATAAGAAGGCGACTACAGAAAATAAGGAAGATGAGGAATGACTATATGATAGTCAGGAATCATTGGGTGAAAGTGAGCAGGAAAAGGTAAGTGTAAATGTGATAGCAGGAGAAGAGGATGTGACAACAAGGGGTAGAGGATGTATATGAATACACAGACGTAGAAGAAAATGAAATTTTGGACCTAGCTCTTTTGAGCTTAGACCTTTACTTAGCAGACACAAAACCGGAAGTGATGCTTCTGGTGGAGGGGACGGAAGTTAAATTTTTGTGCGACTCAGGGGCTTCACGCACCCTGATACACCCTTTCAAACTACCGGAAGATACAGAATCACCAGACTATATACTAGTGAAAGCAGCTAATGGACAGCTATATCGGGAGCCACTCTCCCGTGACATTACAATAATAGACCCTGTTTCAGGGATGACTCAGAAAAGTAAAATTGTAGTTTCTGCAAAATGCCCAGTGAATCTTTTGGGTAGAGATTTAATGCAGATATTTGGCATAGCAGTAGTTCCAACCATGCAGGGTATGGAAGCACAGCGACAAATGGACACTTTTGTAGTGCGACCGGAGGGTGAAATGCATTATTGGTACAGCCAGGACTTGGTTATGACTGGTCCAGGGGCAGTAACCGAAGAACTAATGAATGTAGCTATCAGCAAGTTCCCCTCCCTCGACATTGACAAACAGCATTTGTTGCATTGTACTCTATATTACTGTAATAGACCAGGTCCTGATAAAGATTATGAACAAGAACTGTTTCAGAACCATGCAAACAGGCTGGTATTGCGAAATTTGTACTGGGATGCAGAAGGGAACAGTGTAGCAAGCTGTTCATTGCCCCAGGAATTTTTAACACTCTACAAATCTAATCGACTGCCCCATGTTAGTTTGACTAAGAATAAAACTTTAAAATGGGCAGACTTAGGTGAGAAAGTCACGAGGTGGGAAAAACAGACAGAACTAGAACTCTCAGAACAAGGAGTACAGAAACAGAAATTGAATTGGATCACACAGACACACCCAGCTGTACACTCACAGGCTAGTGAGGATAGCTGAGTATTACTATTATTGGAAGAAGAGGAAAAAGCCTTGTGAGACATACCAGACATTCTCTGGTCAGCAGGGAAATCAGATGTAGGACTAATACGAACAGCAGGACCAGTTACCATAACGCCAAAGTCAGCTTTTAGACCCCAGAAAAGACAGTATCCCTTGAGAAACGATGCAGAGGTAGGAATCAAACCTATCATAGCAGCCTTACTCAAGGAAGGAGTCTTAATAGAATCCCCTGACTCAACACCTTTATTTCCTATCAAGAAAGCAAACGGGGAATGGCGTATGGTCCAAGACTTACAAGCAGTGAACAATGCAGTTATACCCAGAGCACCAACGGTGCCAGATCCATACACCTTACTGAATGATTTAAAGCCAGAACAGAAATATTTTTCAGTGGTAGACATAAGTAATGCATTTTTCTTGATACCGATACACCCTGACAGCCAATATTGGTTTGCATTTACATTTCAGGGAAAGCGGTACACATATACCAGATTACCGCAGGGGTACTGTGAAAGTCCAACGATATTTACACAAAAAAGGGCAAGCAACCTGGCGGGATTTATTCCACCGAAAGGTAGTCAGATTCTACTTTATGTAGACATTCTGCTGGCAGCCCCCACCCAGCAAGAATGCAAAGAAGACACGATAGCTTTGTTACAATTTTTAGCTACTCAAGGTCACAAAGTAAACAAAGACAAGTTACAGCTTTGGAAAAAACAAGTTAAGTACTTAGGATATGTAATATCCAAAGAAGGTAGAATATTAGATGAAGACAGAAAAACAGTGATTTTACAAGCACTTAGACCAACTACCAAGTAGGAAATGATGTCCTTCCTGGGAACTACTAATTTTTGTCAGAGTTGGATACCAAACTATGCTTTGGAATCTGCTCCACTGGCTGATTTAATATTTAAAAAGCCGATGGCTGCACAGGATTTATTACAATGGACACCTGAAGCAGAAGCAGCTTTCTGTAAGCTGAAACAATTGATAGCATCATCCTTAGTTTTAGGATTACCAAACTATAACAAGCAGTTTATTCAAACTGTAGAATGCAAGCAAGGTTATATGATATCAGTGTTGACACAGCAACATGGGAACAAACAACACCCCATAGCTTATTATTCATCACAGTTAGATCCAGTGGCGCGGTCTTTGCCCCACTGTGTACAAGCAGTAGTTGTAGCTGCAATGGCAGTGCAGGCTTCAGCCTCAGTAGTATTATTCCACCCTCTCACATTGAGAGTGCCTCATGCAGTCGCAATTATTTTACTGCAAGAAAAAGTAGCATATCTTTCTCCAGCTAGGCATCTTTCCTGTATTACCATTCTGTTGGGCCAACCTCATATGACAATAGAATGATGCACAACTTTGAATCCATCAACTTTGCTTCCAACCCCTGTAGATGGCAAACCGCACTGCTGCCTGCAGGAGATTGAGCAAAAGACATTACCTAGACAAGACCTTATGGATGTTCCCTTGGATGATGCCGAGGTGACATGCTATGTGGATGGCTCGTGCAGGAGGGGTCCTGCAGGACAGAACCTAGTGGGGTATGCAGTCATTTCTGATACTGAAACTTTAGAAGCAAAATCTTTGCCACACAACTTATCTGCACAAGCAGCAGAATTGATTGCCTTAACGAGGGCATGTACCTTAGCAGAAGGTAAGAAAGTGAACATTTATACTGACAGCCAGTATGCTTTTTCTACTGTACATGTTTTTGCGCAACAGTGGAAAAATAGAGGAATGATAACATCTACTGGTAAACCGATTAATCATGCGCAACTTATTTTAGACTTGTTAGATTCAATTCAGTTGCCTAAGAAAGTAGCTATTTGCAAATGCGTAGCTCATACAAAACGACAGGATAGAATTTCAAAAGGTAATGCACGGGCTGATACAGCTGCAAAGCAGGCAGCTTCAGCCACAGAAACTTTTCTTTTGAGCGAGGAACTACAAACCCTCAGAGACTTTAGATTTAGAAATGTTGAAAACAATGCAGACACTTACTACAAATCTTGAGAAACAAAAGTGGATAAAACGAGGAGCAATCCTCGAAAAGGGACTGTACATCTCCAAGGAAAAGAAACCGATTTTGCCATCTAATTTAGATATGCAGCGTTGTTGAGCCATGGGCAGAGACATGTCTCAACAGGGGGGATGGTACAGTTAGTGAATAGAATGTTTACAACCTATGGGTTTACAAACTATACAAAAAATTTTGTGCCGTATGCCATGTTTGTAACAAGCATCATGCACAAGGGGCATTAAAGCCTAAGCGAGGGAATTTTCCAACACCACCATATCCGTTTCATACTATTTGTATGGACTTCATAGAATTGAATAAATGTGAGAATAAGAAATACTGCCTAGTTATTATAGACATGTTTTCCAAATGGGTAGAAGCGTTTCCAACTAAAAACCCAGATGCAGCTATGGTTGCAAAGGTCCTTGTTAAAGAAATTATACCCAGATTTGGGATACCGGAAAAGATTTATAGTGATAATGGGACACATTTCGTGAACCAAACAATCCAACAACTTAGTCGTTACTTCGGAATATCGTTAAAGAATCACTGTGCATATCACCCCCAATCTGCAGGGCTAGTAGAGCGACATAATGGGGTATTGAAGAATAGACTTAGGAAAGTGATAGAAGAAACACAGAAAAATTTGGTGCACTTTTTGCCTTTAGCACTGTTGAGTATGAGAACTGTTCCAAATATAAAGGGATTAAACTCCTTTTGAAACTTTGTTTGGGCATATTATACACCTCAGTGGAAACCTCTCATGTCTACAGAGCAGGAGGCTGACAGTTCACTTGCAGGATATATGAGGAGATTTTTGAATAACAAACTTTTGCAGTTAAATTCTGTTTCGGATAAAGAGCAACTGAAATCAGAAGCACCAGTAGCCTCAGGCACTTGGGTCTGGGTGAAGATTATGAAACGAAAGAATTGGAGCTCTCCAAAGTGGGAAGGTCCGTACCAGGTACTACTGTCAACACCCACCGCAGTCAAAATCGTGGAACGAGCTTCTTGGATCCATTTGACACACTGTAAACTGGTTACAAACTTTGAACTGGACAAAAACTTTGTTACTGTTGCACAAGAACAAAATGGCCAGATACAGAGTGAGTAGAGACACTGAGCAATTTCAAAAAACTTGTACGATTGTTTTTGTTGCAATATTGATCACACTGTTTGCTGTGGCCATACTTTTTTCCTGCCACAAAGGTTGAACTAATTAGACGTAATGAACCAAACATAGACTGGCATCCGAACTTTAACACTTATCAGGCAATTACACGTGTATATGCAGAGACTTTCAATGTTTCGAACTGCTGGGTCTGTACGGCCATACCAACAGCATATGGGGGTTTGTTAATGACTGCTATCCCCCTAGGGGTCAATGAGACCTGGGAAAATCTGGTTTTTGACACAGTTACTATTAAAGCACAAGATAAGGTAGCACTGTATTTGCCTTTGACACAAAATGAATTGTATGCTTTTATAAAAATGGCTCCATCCAAGTTGGGTGGAGTAAATGTAATGTTACTGTACAGTACAAATGTTATAGAAAACCAAATGATTTGAGTGGATCTTGTAGTACAGATTATGACTCATTTTTGAAATCTATGCATAAAACTCTTGATCAGGTACAGCACAATCCTGTACTTTTCAAACAGTTATCAGTGATAGATAAGAAAATGTTTCATGCAGGACAGTCATTTCGTAACAAAGTAATGACAAAAGAAGAAGAATGTTATTTTGTATGTGGGGAAAAAGGCATATAAATGGTTACCTGAGAATTGGTCTGGAAGTTGTTTTTTGGGATACCTGGTTCCGGCCATCCGACACACTGCAGCTTTGCCTCAAGGGAGTATTCAAAATACTCGAGACGTAACCAAAAAGACTGTTAAGAAACTGGAGAATCCAGTGGGACGAATCGAAGCAGGGTGGAAAGACCATCGTAATGTGGGAACCAAACTTGTGCACATGGACTTGAGTGATGCTGTTATATCCTGGGCAGGAATATCACCTATGTATGGCGGAGTCAAATCAATATGGGAACTACGAAAACTGTCTAAACTTCTTGAAATAATGAGTAATGCAACTTTTTCTGCCCTTGAACTGATAATTGATGAACTGAATGCCATGAGAACTGTAGTGCTTCAAAACCGAATGGCTCTTGACTTCACCCTAGCGGCGAGAGGCGGAACTTGTGCTTTAATCAAAGAAGAATGCTGTGCGTTCATTCCTGACCATCAGCATGAGATAAACGACCATCTCGAGGTGATTCAGCAAGTGTCGGCCATGACCAAATCAGGCCCAAACCCTCTGACAGTTTTTTCAGAATGCCTTTGGGGGGGGTGGGGCTCCATCTTTATGAACATACTGATTGCTATTGGGGTAGGTTTACTCCTAATAGGAGCTTGTATTTGTTGCAGAATCCCCTGCATGAAGAAATTAAGGAATTCATAGATATATCCGTATCTGAAACTATGTATCAAAGTACTGAATTTGAAGAGCTGCTAGAATGTGAGACGCTTTCATAAAAGTTTAAACTAAATGACTTTCTTAACTGCAAATCCTAAATGGAAGAGGTTAGGAAAAGAAGCAAACTGTTTATCCTTTTTTGAAAATAGAATAAAAAGTATTAACAGGAGGGAGATGTTAGAAAAATATGTATTAATATGTGTATGCTTAATGACAAATTAATAATCAAGTGTTTTTAATATGCTTTTTATTCTATTTCTTATGCACTGTGATTTATATAAATTGAGTTTCATATGAGACCAAAATATGCCTTATTGAAACTGCAGCATGATTACTGAAACTTGCAATTTACCCTCTGACCTAGTAACTGCTAGCACAGCAATATTCTTGTTTATGCCTTGTGGAAATGTACTTGAGAAGCAGGTGTTAATCTGCTAGGTCAGAAGCATATGAATAGACAATATACCATTTAATAAATGTAATGATTCCAGACAGACAGCCTTGTTCAGAGGATGGGAACCTCTGCAGCTGCAGTAGTTTAGAGATAAGTTAGACAAAGGCTTTTTAGAGAAATGAACTGCTAGCATTGTGTTCAATTTAGCTATAGTATCTTGAATGTAACATAACAAGTATCTAACTGAAAGTAACCAAGGCCATGTTGTTTTCCTCAGGATGTTTCACATAAAAATTGTTTAAATCAGCAGAAAATCATGGGAATGATGGTCAGCAGATGATGACCAAAAGGTGGTAATTCGTTACGTCAGCATGGTAGGACAGGATTAATTTGATAACCTATAAAAATGAATGCATTTCCTGTTTCTGGTTATACAAACTCTGTATTAGCACATTTTTGTCTCCTTGCTGCAAGATTAAAGTGCCTTAACCTGAACCTACTGTGTTTTGATCATTTTTAAAGTATATTTTCCCTTTGAAAGATTGGTCTGGATTTAGAGAAAATTGGCAAATGGTAATGCTTGGTGAAAGTATGTACAGAACTCCAGGTAGCAGCTTCTATGATGTCCCTGGTAGGTACGCCTCTGAGAAAGGCTGTAGAGATAGATGCAGCCCTGGTTGAGTGGGATCTGATCCCCTGTGGGATAGGTTTTCCATGGTGCTTATAGCAGAAATGAATGCAATGGCCTATCCATTTGGAGATGGTTCGCTTTGAAATAGCCTTCCCCTCTGTCCCTGCAGCAAATGCCACGAGCAGTTGTTCAGATTTCCTTTGAGGTTTAGACCTGTCCAAGTAGAATCTAAGCTGTCTGTGCACATCTAAGGAGTGCAGTATCCGTTCCCCTTTGTTCTGTGGATTAGGAAAGAAGGTAGGCAAATGAATGGACTGATTAAAGGCCACACTGGATACCACATTTGGCATGAAAGAGGGATTGGTCCTGAGGGACACCCTGTCTGCATGAAAGATGATGAAAGGCTCCACTGCCATAAGGGCCTGTAATTCAGATACCCTTCTTGCTGAAGTGATGGCAAAAAGGGAAGCTATTTTCCAATAAAGGAATTTTAAATCTGCAGTAGCAGCTGGCTCAAAAGGAGGAAGGGTGAGTTTCTCAGGTCCCAGGCTGGAGTTGGAGCTCTCCTGGGTGGTCTTAAATTTTTGGCTCCTCTGAGGAACTGCTTGAGCAGTGGAAGAGAGAAGAGGGGAGGTTCTGTATTATAATGAGCTGAAATGGCTGAGGCTTGAATTTTTATTGAGGAAAAAGACAGGCCCTTGTGAAGCATCTCAGTTAAGTATTGTAAAATCTGAGGTAAATTGGGCACTGTTGTGCTCTTCCCATGAGATTGGTTCCAGGCACAGAATCTTTTCCATTTTTCAGCATAAGATTTTCTAGTACTAGGCCTCTTTGCCTCTAAAATGACATCCATCACTGGTTTACTGAGGGATGGTAAAGGAGAGCTTAGGTAATTAGCGAGGCTGCTCGGGTCAGTGTTTGAAGCTGAGGGTGCAGACTCTGGTTCTCCTGCTGATACAGCAGGTAGGAGTCTGAGGCAGGTGCCATGGGCCAACAGTGACACTGCGCAGGAGGGGGTACCAGTGTTGGTATGGCCAGGCTGGTGCAATCAAAATCATTCTTGGTTTGTCTTGTTTGATCTTTAGTAGGAGAGCAGAGGCAGAGGAGGAAAGGCATAGACTGATAGGTTTTGAGCATCCACTTTCCAAGCTTGTCTGTGGGGAGTCCTTGCACAAACTTTTTCCAATTGATAGTTCTGGGGGGAGGCAAACAGGTCTATATCTGGGCTCCCCCATTTGCTTGTCAACATGTTGAAAATCCTTGGTTCCAGTTTCCACTCGTGTGGGTCCATGAGGGTTCTGCTTAGTCCATCTGCCAGTGCATTTAGTTTTCCTGGCAGAAAATGAGCTTGTAGATGTACTTGGTAGCTCAAGACTGTGTTCCACAATGCCACGGCTAGTCTGCAGAGGGGGTAAGAATGTGTACTCTCCTGCTTGTTTATGTACCACAACAGTGGTGTTGTCCGTCTTTACCATTAATTGTCCTGGAAGAATGTGGTCCTTGAAGGCTGTCAGAGCATTCTGTACAGCTAACATTTCTTTATGACTGATATGAAGGTGCGTTTGAATTGGGTTCCATTTATGCGGCCTCCCATGCATAGTCTGATGCGTCTGTTGTTAGGGTTTGGGTGGCGGGGGATAGTGTGAATGGTAGTCCCTTGTTTTGGTGGCAGGCCTCTGCCCACCAAAGGAACTCTAGGCGTAGACAAGGAATGATAGGAATCATTGCTTCTAGATCCTGAGAATGTTGACACCATAGGCTTTTTAGATACCATTGTAGTTTCCTCATATGCAGTCTTGCATATGGAATTAGAAGAATGCAGGAGGCCATGAACCCCAAGGCTTGTAGTATTTGCCTTGCAGATAGCAGGGTTTTTGTGACCACTTGTTTGAAGTAGGTTGTCAAGTGAATTTGTTTCTCTGGCGTGAGGAAAGCCATCTGGGAAGTTGTATTCAAGCTTGCTCTCAGGAATATAATTTGTTGACAGGGTACCAGGTGTGATTTCTTTTCGTTTATTGTGTATCCCAGACAGGTTAACACCCTCTGTAAAAAAAGCCAGATGATTCAAAAGTATGTCCTGGTCTTCTGCCTGAATTAGACAATCATCCAGGTATTGGTATATTTGAATATTTCTTTGCCTGCAAAATGCAATGAATGGAGCTAGGCACTTTGTGAATACCCTGGGCACAGCAGATAAGCCAAAGGGCAGTGCGGAGAACTGATAGTGCATGTAGCCTGCTTTGAAGCGTAGGTATCTTCTACAAGATTCCCTGATTGGGATGTGCAGGTATGCTTCCTTTAAATTTAGTGTTGCCATCCATGCATCTTTGCTTAGCATAGGAAGCAACTGGCGAAGAGTCAGCATCTTGAATTTTGGAATCACCAAAAAGGTGTTTAGAGTAGGCAGGTCCAGGATAGGACGCCATGAATTGTCTTTTCTGGGTACCAGGAAAAATCTCGAGTAGAAACCTTGTCCCTTTTTCTCTTCTGGTACCAACTGAATAGCCCCTATGCTTAAGAGAGAGTGTACTTGCTTTTGGGCCTCTGCCCACCTTTGGAGGTAGATCCAGCCAACCGCTTGGAGTTGGTGAAGTGTGGAAGTGAAATCTGTATCCTTGGGACACTATATTTAAAACCCATTAGTCCTGGGTAATGAGTCCCCAGTTCTTTGCATGACGTGCAATCTTTCCCACCAAAGGGGCATTCAGTTGAGAAGTGCTTGAAAGTTTTAAAAAGAAGTCATTGAGACAGTTTACCATAGGGGGGAGTTTTATTACTCCCAAATTTGGAATTGGAGGCCCCCCACTGCTTAGCCCTGTGCGTCCCTTGGGACTGAAGCCTGAGTGCTCTGCTGGATCTGGGCTTGGACTGAGAAGGTCTGGAAGAGGCAGGAAAGGACCATTTCTTAGAAGGCCAATGCCTACTAAATCTTGGAGGTTGTACTTGTAAAAAGTCTTTAACAGTTTGCATAGATTTAGCTTTTTCCTCCATCTTTTTAAGAATGTCTTCTGCCTTGTTGCCAAACAGGTGGCCCTGATTTAGGGGTGCATCCAGTAATTTCGCTTTAACATGATCTGGCAAGGATTGCTTCTTAAACCAAGCACGCCTTCTAAGTACAGACCCAGTTACCGCAGCCCTGCAAGATGCCTCTAGTGAATCAAAACCACATTGCAATGTATGCTTACCAACCTGTTCAGTAGAATGCATAAAATCCTGTAAATCCTTATTTTCAGCACAATCAGGAATCAACATCATTTTCTGTTTAAGCAATCCAATAATATGCAGCTGATACTTTTAACATAAGAAACTGGCAGTTCAAGGCCCTAATGGCCAAAGTTGCAGAAGTGCATACCTTCTTACCCCATCTATCCAGCGCCCTGGAGTCTCTATCAGAAGGGGTAGGATTTTTGGCAGTAGTAGCTTTAATGCCCTTGGGTCCCTGTGAAATGGTTTCAGGATCTGCAGTAGGATTTTTGAAAAGGAACTTGTGAGAGTCAGGAACCCTGTAATATCCATCAGGTTTTCTGGAAGCAGGAGATAAAGAGTCAGGGGCCATGCTAGATTCCGAATAGGCATCATCAACAATGTCCAGTACAGGAGGTATAGCTAAAGGCCTGTGCTGGGGCAGGAGTAAGAAATCCCTAAGCCTCTTTTTAGAATCAGAGAAATCCTGACTTTCCCAATAAAAAAGCTCTCTAAGAGTATGCAAGTTTTCACCAAAGGAGAAATCCTCTGGGGGGGGTGGGGATAGAGTCCTCAGCATCACAATCCTCATAGGTAGATAAGGGTAAATTCTGGTCATCAGAGGAAACAGAGATTTTAGAATCCTGGTCAGAAGTATCATAAGAAAACACAGTCCTAGGTCTCTTAAGAGGGGGAAGCTTGGCTTCCCCTGATTAAAGTAATAAAGTCTTCAGTCATTCTTATCATTTGTTCTTTAGGCATAGAGGCCTGACCACGCGGTCTGGGCGTCAGTTTTCTAGGCATGGTTCGAGTTTTAGGCCTTGAAGAAGAAGATGGCGCCGGTTTAATATGCAAGTCAGTAGGCTTGAATACACCCTCAGAAGTCGGTGCCTACGCAGCAACTCCGGACCCATCCAAGATAGAAACATCCGCAGGTTCCACAGTTAAAGCATCTCGCAGCATGCCAGACTCCGAATGGGTCTCAGTAGAGGCCTGCGAATCTGAAGTAGCAGGTATCAGGGGCTGCGAAAGCGCCTCACTGAGTACCGGTGAACTGGGCGGCCTGTCTCTGTCTTTATCTTTGCGTTTTTTCGGAATGTCAATAGTTGGATGGCTTACCAAAGACATATCAGGATAATTGAACCGAGCACCAAAAAATTTAGAAGCGCAAATATACAGACGACGGATAGTTTGTGGTTTAAATAAGGCACAAAATCAACAGTGAGGTACGTCGTGGTCAGGGCCTAGGCAAGGAATACAGTATGAATGAAAATCTTTGAGGTATTTGCTTTCCACAAGAAATGCAATTATTCACTTTTACTGACATCGGTTCAGAGCAAGAAAAAGTTTCCCCAACGGGGTACTTAGCTTTTAGTTGAAGACTTCAGTTCTGAAACTCGAAAAAGAAAATTTCAGGAGTCGGCCGACTGGCACTTGCAAACTGCTTCTGCTTCGGGCACCGCACGGCAAGAAAGACTGATGTAATGGCATCGGCTGCATGTTTTATACCCCTGACAACCTGACATCACGGAAGAAGAGACCGCAACTGACGGACCCAAGACTTTGTTAATCAGGCCGACTGAGGGCTACTGTAAGCAGATAACCCAAATGTAATGACTACAACAGTGAAACATGAAGAACATCTAGTTCTCTGTTCGTAGTTCTTGGGAGGGTACTCTAGTGACCCCTAAAACATGGGTAAGTTGTCATCTTCTCCAGTAACCAAAATGTCTTCATTAGCTTTGGTGCTGCACACTCTAAACAGTAGATTAACACCTTTGCCAGTCCCTTCATTGGTGTCACATGGGATCTCTTGCAAGGTCGGAAGTGCATTTTGGTTGATGAGGCTTGTAATTCAAAGACAGTTAGCCAAGCTATTCTCACCATACTTGTATCCGATTCTTCCACCTGTCGAGCTTGGAGCCTTTGATTGTAAGAAGCTTGCTAGAGAACCCTTTAATGTAGTTCAGGTCACCACAGGGAAGCATCAAGGACCTACATTAATTTCTTCTCATCATCCTATTGTTCTGTACTTAGAATGCAGACATTCAAATCTTTTTGTCAGTGTGTATGTATGTTAAACTATATGAGAGATGTTTTTTAAAGGCCTAAGGGGAATTCTTGATTCACCTTCCTACTTCCATTGCTTAACCCCATGGCCTTTGCAGTTTCATAGTAGATGAAAGTCCATCCTTCTCTGCTACCTCAATATGAAGTGCCAAGTATGTGATATGTATTTATTTATTTTTATTTATATAAATTTGTTTATGTGGAGGGTCTGACTGGGTATAGTTGTCCGTTTTCAGCAGAGGCCCAGGGAGAAAAGCTCCAAAATATTTAGTAAGATACAGTAAGTGTGAGGTTTACAAAGACAAAAGTGATATGGACAATACAATTTAGACACTATAAAAGTTAGCAAAAATATGATAAGAATCATTAAAAATGTAAAAATTGTATAAAACATACAGTTAGTTTAGTAGAAGACATGCAGAAATTATACGGATAAAATACTAAAATAAGTTGTCTTAGAAGAGAAGATGAGACTATTCTGCTTAAACTAGGTGGGAAATAATGCTATGGGACAGGTGACATGTCAGAGAAGTGGAAGAAGAGAGGCATTTGGAGTGAAGTTACATATATTAATTAGTGGGAGTTTATAAGAAGATGTAAGTTGAGGGATAAGGGAGCAACAATAGAATAGATCAGCCTGGTGCTAAACGACTTCAGGTCCAGGATTTCTTTATGTAGGATTTGAGTTGATTTTTAAAGGTGGTTTTGTTGGACTGAGTCCTAATTTCGAGTGGTAGGAAGTTCCAAGTCTTGGCAATGAATACTGGAATAAAGGGAGTCACCTGAACTGTAATGGCTTTTGGAGACTGCAGTTAAAGCCTTGTTGGTGGATCTTAGTTCTCTGCGATTGGAATAAAGGGTAATCAGGTCTTATAATGCTAGAGTTTTATTGTGATGGCATAGTATTTGGTGGGCTAGAGTGAGTTGGTTTAATGCCAAGGTGTTTAGAAATTCCAACCAAGTAAACTGTTTTAGGGCTTGACCATGAGGAGTTCGGTAAGAGGAGTTTGTGGCAAATGTTGCTATTTTGTTGTAGCATGTCGATAGTTTATTTATATCACTTTTGTTTAGATCAACTAGAATAGCAGAGGCATACAGTAGGGTTGAGAGAAGATGAGTTTGAGCTAAGATGGCTTTACTGTTAGGAAGTTTTTACATCTGTAAAGAGTACCTAGTTTTTTGTGGACTTTGGTAATTGTTGGAGCTGTACGATTGTCAAATTTCATTTTGTGGTCAATTAAGAACCCTAGTAGTTTTGTGTGTGTGACTGGAGAGATAAGGGTGGTATCTGATGTGAATACAATGAATGGGGGAATAGGTACTGTTGCTTTGGAGGGATGGAAGAGCATAAGTTGGGTCTTTTTAGGATTTAGTATTAGCTGGGAGTTTGATAGCCAGGTTTCAATGGATGTAAAGGCTTCTTGGGTCTTGGTTTGTAGTTGCAAAAGGGAGGGCACAGAGCTGATTAGGGTGGTCGTCAGCATATTGCACAAGGTTTGCTAGAGGGGTGGCTTTGTGAAGGTTATTTGTGAATATAGTGAAAAGAAGGGGTCCTAGAATTGATCCTTGGGGTACTCCTAGTTTCACAGGAAGACGTGGGGAAAGTCTTGCTTATAGGCACTGAAAGAGGAAGTAATGAAACCATAATAGTGTAAGGGTGGATAGTTTTAATTCTGAGAGTAATGTTAATTTTGAATGGGAGACTGTATTGAATGCTTTTGATAGGTCAAGGGATACTGCATAAACTAGTTGGCCACTGTTGCATTGAATATTTACTAGATTACTAAATTTTATGACTGCGGTTGCAGTACTATGGTTGGGGCAGAATCTGTGTCGAGTTATAGCAAGACGATTGTTGGAGAGAAAATGAGTTAGGACCTGGGTGTGGATACATTTCTCAAGAATTTTAGCCAGAGGGGATAGTACAGCTATAGGGCGATAATGAGGTCAATAGAATTGCCACCCTTGTCTATTGGTATAATGTGGGAAATGTTTCAGAAAAGTGGCAGCTTTTGTTCAGAGATTAATCTGTTGATGATTATTGAGATTGGATAGGCTATAGCCTTGGCAGCAATTTGAAGGAATTTAGCAGGTAGCTCTGTCTGCTGCTAGAGTGGTAGGTTTAAATTTGGTTAGGTGTTTATAGATGGTAGTAGTTGGCACTGTTTGAAGTGTGAAGCAGTTAAGGTTATTTGGTGGGTTATGTAATATAATAGGAGTTGAAGGGGGGTCTGTAGACAGCTTTGGTGAAGAGTTGGCAAATAATTTGTTGAACTGGACTGCCAAGTTAACAGAGGTGGTATCTATGTTAGGAATTATGTTTTTTTTACAAAAAGCAAATACTTGCAAGATTCACAAGGACAAGTGAACTTTTAGTTATGTACTTACCATAACTTTAGATGTTTGGGATCCATCTCGCCTACATTCTGTACTGATGGGGTTCGGAGCCGATCCTCGGCTCTGACTCGGCACGCTATGCTATAGAGCGAAGTCTCTTATTGGCTGAGCTATTCTATATCCCAGGATGCACCACCGCTACTTCCCCAGATCTTGTTTGTCCGCACTCATGCACACACACATAACTGTTTATATAACATTGCCAGATGTTTCAAGATGAAACAATAGTACTCGGACCGTCCGGTCTCTTCTGATCTCCAAGGCAGGGGGAAGGAGGGTGGGTTATTAGGAATGTAGGCGAGATGGATCCCAAACATCTAAAGTTATGGTAAGTACATAACTAAAAGATGTTATGTGATCCTATCTCGCCTACAATCTGTACAGATGGGACAGCGTCCTTAGCACCTGATTCCTGGGTGGCTCACTGGAAAACACTCCTGAGAACTGTGGAACCAAATGAAGCTCGCCCCCGAGATGCCACATCCAATTTGTAGTGGGAAATGAAGGTGTGCGGAGAAGACCACGTAGCCGCAGCACAAATGTCGCTAATGGCAAGCTTAGAATGAAATGCTATTGCAGTAGCCATAGCTCTTGTAGAGTGAGCTTTGACAGATGTTGTAAGCTCTTTATTAGAAGAGGAATAAGCCTGACTAATACAGTCCCTGATCCATTTGGCAATAGTGACCTTTGTGACGGCTTTGCCCAATTTATTATCCGAAAAGGACACAAACAATTGATCTGTTTTCCGTGTTTGTTGGGTCCTATCTAAATAAAAGCGCAATTGCCTGTGAACATCCAATGTGTGGAAGATGTATTCCGCTTTGTTTGAGTACTTTGGAAAGAAAACTGAAGTTCTAATGACTGTTGCAGGCAAAAACTGGAACAAACTTTAGGGACAAAGGATGGGTTAGGCCTGAGGGATACTCTATCTTTGTGAAAAACCAGGTATGGTGATTTGACAGATAAAGCTTGAAGCTCTGAAACCCTTCTGGCTGAAGTAATCGCGACCAGAAAGGCAGTTTTCCAAGAAAGAAATTTCAAATCACAGGTTGCTGCCGGTTCGAAGGGGGAGGAGGTTAAGGCACGTAATACCACATTGAGATCCCACGGAGGAGCAGGATGAGAAATCGGAGGTCGTAAAAGCGCAGCACCTTTCATGAAGGTTTTACACAATCTGTTGCTCATTAAAGGTGGGTTTATAGATTCATGAAAATTGGAAATAGCTGCCAATTGGACCTTGATGGTAGAGACTGAAGAACCTTGATTGAATAGGGAAGTTAGAAACTTCAGGACTTCTAACACCGGGACAGTGATGGGATCTAGACCCCGGAGTTGAGCCCAACTAGCAAATCTCTTCCATTTGCTAGTATACAATTTCCTAGTGGCAGACTTGTGGGCCGAGGATAAGATACGTATGACTTCCGGGTCTAAAGTATGATTCCTGACTATAGTCGGAAGAGGAGGAGCCAAGCTGTTAACTTCAAAGTGTGAAGGGACTGATGGAGTTGTCCCGACTGATGAATTAATAGGTCCGGGATCTGATCCAGGAACCATGGACTGTCCAGTGCACATTTCCGAAGATAGGGAAACCATACCTGACGAGGCCAGTAAGGGGCAACTAAAATCATTTTGCTCCCTAACTGAGACGCCTTTTGGATCACTCTGGGAAGGAGGGGAACTGGAGGGAAGGCGTATAGCAAGCCGGTGGGCCAAGGATGGGCTAAGGCGTCCATGGGACTCTCCCCCGGAGCTGGAGTGAGAGAGAAGAATTTTCTGCACTTCGCGTTCAGCGGGGTTGCGAAAAGGTTGCAACAAGGAGTTCCCCATCTGCTGAAGATCTGATTTGCCACTGCATCGTTCAGAGACCACTCGTGAGGAGAGAGGATAGTTCTGCTTAGTCTGTCGGCTATCACGTTGGATCTCCCAGGGATATGAGTCGCTACCAGAAAACGTCTGGTCGCCACTGCCCATTCCCAAACTCTCATGGCCTCTCTGCAAAGGGGGTAGGATCTGGTCCCTCCCTGCTTGTTCAGATACCAGACTACTGACATGTTGTCGGACTGAATGGCAATTACGCCCTGAGGGAGGTAATCGTGGAGGGCTTGTAGAGATAGAAACACCGCCCTCATTTCTAGAATGTTGATGTGAAGGAGACTCTCGTCGGAATGCCAATTGCCTTGGACTGACCTGCCCAGGTAATGCCCCCCCCACCCCGTCTGGGAGGCGTCCGTCGTCAATGTGGCCATAGGAGGAGGTGGAACGAAGGGTCGTCCCTGATCCAGATTGGAGGACACCAGCCACCAGCGAAGGTCCCGTTTGCAGGTTTCCGTGATCCGTATGAGGTGACTGAGAGGGAGATCCTGAAAGGACCACTGGGTTGATAGGAGCCACTGGAGAATTCTCATATGCAATTTTGCTAAGGGGACTAGGAGAACAGTGGCCGACATGGAGCCTAATAGCTGCAGGACCATCCTGGCTGGGGCTTTGGATCTGAGAAGCAAGGCTCGGACTTGAGCCTGTATAGTCTGTATCCTTTCTGTAGGAAGATAGACCCGCATTTGGTTTGAGTCTATCTCTACTCCGATGAACCTTATGCGCTGAGATGGCAGCAACACAGACTTTGGCCAACTGAAGGTGATTCCAAGGGAAGTGCCTAGTGATATGGTGGCTGCTAGGTTCTGCAATAGTAGACGCCTGGAGGTGGCAGTTAGGAGCCAGTCGTCCAGATACGGAAACACCTGGAATCTTAGACTCCTCAGGTGAGCAGTCACGACCGCCAAACATTTGGTGAACACCCTGGGGGCTGTGGTGAGACCAAAGGGCAGTGGGCAGAACTGAAAATGACTGTCTCCCAGGCTGAAGCGCAAATGTCTCCTGGACGCCTGATCTATCAGGATGTGATAATAGGCGTCCTTGAGATCTATGGAGCACATCCAAACACCTTTCTCCAGCAGTGGGAGAATGGATTGTAAGGTGACCATTCGGAACTTGGACTTCTTGACTGATCGATTTAGGTTGCTGAGATCCAAAATGGGCCTCAAGTCCCCGGTCTTTTTTGGCACCAAAAAGAATCTTGAGTAAGTCCCTGATCCGATCTGGTCTGCGGGGACCGGTTGGATGACTCCTTTTTGAAGCAGCTTTGAGATTTCTAAGGCTGCGATTTCCCGTTGACTGGGTGGCGGGTCCGGGATTTTCTTGGATGGCGGAGGGGGGTGTGAAAAGGGGATGGCGTAACCTCCGGCGATGATTCAAAGCACTCGTTGGTCCTGAGTGATACCTTCCCAGGCTTTTAGGTGCCTCGAAAAATGACCCCCGACTGGCTCCGGAGCTGCACAGTCGGGCAATCCTTCAGGGATTGTGGAAGGCTGAAGAGCCACGAAAGGACTCGCGGTCTCCAGTGTTGCGGGGGCCTCTGCCGCCTCTGGGACGGCGTCTTCCAGAAAAATTTCCCCCTCCTCTGCCTCTAGAAGGGGGATCGTCCTGCTGCGAGGGATAAGACTTCTGGGATTTACGGAACCACATTTTCCCTCCTCTTTTAGCCTTGGGGTAAGGCCGAAAGGGAGTGGAAAATCGTGCCCCTACGGCAGTCAAAGTCTTACCTTCTTGCTCACAGCGGGTCAATGTGTCCTTTACCTTGGGTCCAAACAAAGAGGACCCATCAAAGGGAGCGTCGGCAAAGGAAGACTTAAAGGCTTCCGCAAAATGACACAGGCGGAGCCAGGCTTGCTTCCGTAGGGCAACACCCGTACCCGCCGCTCTACTCACCCCCTCGGCTGCATATGAAATGAGCCTCATGGACGAGTTTGATATCGATGACAGAGTAGCCAACTGAGAGCCAACCGTCTGGGCCAGCTGCTCAGGTAGGTTACCCAAGAGGGTATCTGAAAGCTCCTTGATCAGATCCCTCTGAAGTCTAGTGAAGTGCGACAAATAGTTCAGGGACCTTAAGGTAAAGGCCACTGAACTGAGGGTGCGCTTCCGTGCATCGTCCATGCTCCTAGACTCCTTATTAGGAGGATGGACGGACGTCGAAGCCTCAGCTACATCTTGTTGGGTAGCAGATGCCACCACCAGGGCATCTACAGCCACACCTTTGGTCAGAAACTCCTTCTCTGGGGGTGCTGATAAGAATTTATTTGGGCGAGCCGGCACCGGTTCCACAGAGTCTGGATGCTCCCATGCCCTTCGACAGATCAAATCTAGAACCTCGTCGAAGGGCGGAGACACCCAGGAGGCAGAGGGCTGAGCCCCGAAGGCCTTGAGGAACACCGACTCGTCAGCGGAAGGGGGTTTGGAATGCCAGCCGCCTTGTTGTTTGAGGGCTTCCAAGATGTCTGCAAAGGAGACATCATCCGAGGATGACTTAGGGGACCCCTCCGCATCATCAACATCGGTGTCCGACGTGAGAGACTCATCGGGGGAGTCGACGTGCTTCCTCTTGCACAGTCTTTTCCTTGGGGGTTCCTCCGAAGAAGCTTCAGAGGGACCTCCAGGAGGGGGGGAAAACTCCACTGGGGGTGACCTCAGGCCCCGGAGCTCCGCTGTCTAGCGACAGGGGGACTACAAAAGACCCAGTCTCCATGTGCAGGGAAGGTGCCGGTGAGACCGTGGAGGTAGCCAAAGAAGATCTGGCCAAAGCACTCCTCATGGCCCTGAAGGCCGGACCGCCAGAGTCCCGGGAAAGTCCAACCCCCGGGGCCACAACAGTAGACGGCACCCCCGCAGCCGACGCACCGAGAGGAAGGCTCGGAACCGAAAACATCAGTCCCGAAGCGTCACCCCCGGGGCCGACCGAGGAGGTCAGTGTACCGAACTCCGACTCGAAAGCCGGGGTTGGAGTAAGGGTCGGAGCCGACCCGAAAACCCCCATCGGCTCCACCAGCACCGGCTCCAACAGTGCCGAGGCTGTTGGAGGAGGAACCAGAACTACAGGGTGGGCCATCGGCTCCAAAGCCGATTGGGCTGGAGCCGAAACTAATTTCTGGAATACAGGAGACTGAAACAGTCTTTGGAGCACCCTGTCGATGTCCGAATCCGACATCTTGGAAGATCGGGAGGAGACCGACCGGGTCCGAGCCGACTTCTCCATCGGCTCCGAAGGACTGGGGGACCGGCTCCGAATAGACTCTACCAATATCGGTGCCGAGGGAGATTCCAAAGCAATTTCCCTCTGTGCCAAAGAGGGCTTCGGCACCGAAGGGGAAGAGTCTGAGCCGGCAACCCTCATCGGCTCAAAAATCAGTGGAGCCAATGAAGGTGACCCGCCTCTCGAAGCCCTAGCCATCGGCGCCGAAACCAGAGGAGTTGAGGCTGGAGGCATCGAGGCAGACCGTTCCGCCCTCGGCTCCGAAGTCCATGGAGCCAATGGAGAAGCCTGCCTAGATTTCTTAGTGGTCTGTTCCGACGGGCTGGTCGGAGCCGACGATTTCTTTTTCTTAGCTGGAGAGGAAGATGAAGATAAGGCCTCTTCGAAGGAGGGTTTGATAAGCCCTTTTAAGATTAATTTATTCTTCCTCTCTTGGAGGACCCGAGAGGAAAAAGCGTGACACACGCTGCAAGACTCCTGAAGGTGTTTGGCACCTAACAGTACACGCATAAGGAGTGATCGTCCGTGATGGACATTTTGTAGTTGCATCTCGTGCATTTTTTAAATCCTGAGGGTCTATGCTCCTTAGACATAATGCTTTTAGACCCTATACACTTGTCAGAGAAAAACACAATATATAACTCAGTACAAATGGTTTACACACAATAAAAAAACTTTTTTTTTTTTTTTTTTTTTTATAAACAGGAGAGGCGAAAGCCCAAGAAACTTAACGAATGACAAACACACCAAAAGGAGGGCCAAGAACCCTCTAACTAAAACAGGTACTTGACCTTCTCCTAAACAACAAGAAGACTCACTAAAGAACGAGGGGAAGGCCCCTCTAACTTAAACGGAAACCTTTCCCTGTCCAGTCACAAAATTTTACCACAAAAAATCCACAAAAACACAATTATACACAACAATAGCCATTAAAACAGCTTTTGGGTTAAGATTAAGGAAAATTCTGACAGAAAAAACTCTCAGAAAAAGGCACTTAGCTCAGCCAAGTTCGAGACCACGTCCTAGCTTGTAAGCGGCAAACGAGATATGGGGAAGTAGCGGTGGTGCATCCTGGGATATAGAATAGCTCAGCCAATAAGAGACTTCGCTCTATAGCATAGCGTGCCGAGTCGGAGCCGAGGATCGGCTCCGAACCCCATCAGTACAGAATGTAGGCGAGATAGGATCACATAACATCCCATTTTTCTGTTTGGTTCCGAGCCAACAAAATGGATCCTTTCTTAATACTCAAAACTTAGATTTTCATAGATCTTTGATTCTAGATTCTGTGAGCGCAGACACTTTCAAGGAGGAGTAACAGATTTTCATAAAAGCTTCAATTTCAACTTCTGTGAAAGTCTGCAGAGCCTTTCTCAAAAGAGCATTCTTACTGACATGGTTCCCAAGAGTCCCAGAACCACCCTGGAATCTGTTTTATGCCAGAGAAGCTGACCTCATCTCCATTCATGCCTGCAGCTTTCTACACGTTTGAAATTCCTTTCTTGGAAGATGCTCTTCAGCTAAAATTTCTGAGCTGCAAACATTATCAGTTGACTCTTTCACAACAGCAGGGTGTTTTTTTTAACGATTTGTGTGTCACATGATTTTTGTAGTATATTTTTCCATACTGCTTTTTATAATAGATGAGTGGTTATTAATTGGTGTAGAATGAATTAATATGGTCACGTGACAGATGATTATTTAACACCTGTTGCTTGAGCACACTAACTCTGTACTTTGAAGAAGCTCGGTATTGACCGAGCGAAAGCGCTTGTTTTATTGTTTTTAGTCACTGTTTTTATTCTAATAAAGACTGGGTTCATCAGCACCTTTGTTTTGTTTTTGGAAAGTTCCTGGTCCTGCTTGGCATTGAGTTGTTAATGAATGCATCCATCTTTTATTTTTTCTGCATTATTCCAGTCACAGAGAGAGTATATTCTTCAGTGTACAGATGTGCACCATGTAGGTTAAGAAGATTTAATCATTTTGCAAAGGTAGCCAACCTTCTGTTGCTGTCTCCTCTGAGCAGTACGGCAAAAAGTTCCTAAGATTATTTTGGCTAGGCAGCTTTCTGACTGTTTCACATTTTAATGCAGTGGGTAAATTATTTCGTGCAACTGTTTAAAGGCTCATTCTACCAGAGTAGTTGCTTCTGCACCCTTCCTCGGAAATTATTTTTTTGTAATATTTGCATTATAGCTTCTTGATCTTTTCTCATCACCATTCCAAGGTACCTCAGGCTTGTTTGTACTGCACTGAAATGAGGTGAGCTACCAGCCACAATTCTGAGCTGAGATACCAGACAACTAGCGACCTCACACCTTCCAAAAATTTTTTGTTTATTTATACTATTTACTGCACTTTTTTGTTACCTGTTGCCTACTTTCACTCTGTATGTATATACTCTGTACTAATCTACACTGTAATACTTTGTCTGCCTTACTGTGCCTTTTAAATCAAATTGTATTACTGTTTGCACTGTTTACAAAGCTATTTTTCTATTTTCACTGTTTTAAATATTTGCTGGTGTTTTTCACTGTTGCACAGCAATCTGTTTTGCTTGTTCTGAGTTTTCCACCATGCAGTGTTGTAATAACGGAGTTGCTAGCTGTTTAAAACATTATTTACAGTCTCCTTGCTGATTTTCCACTGTGTTAAACTTTCTGTAGTGGTGCCTGTCAAAAACTAGGGTAGCTAGTAGGTGTATCATTGTCCAGAAACAGGTTTGCTGCATCTGGGTCTGTTTGTAGTGGTTGTTTGTTCCGAGCACGTTTTCCGGGTCACCTTGGATTGGAAAGGACCTTTCTGTATTTTAATGAAAGGATTGTGCTTTTTGGAACCTCTCTAGTGAAGGGTGGTTGGTCTAGGGCTTGTAATAGGCAATCTCATTAGTCCTTTTGAACCTCTGAAGTTTTTTTTCAGGTTTTTAGATTTTATTATTTAAGCCCTGCATTTGAGCAGGTTTCTGCTTGTTTGAGCATCGTGCACTGCCATGCAGTTGTGCGCCATAGCCTGACAGATTAATTCAACAGTTTTTTCCTTGGTTACAGTTGTAGGTCATTAGTGTAGCCCTCATCCTTACTACTTTCCCAGTCAAAGAAATACAGCTAGTGAGCTGTGACCTATTAAACTACCTACATAAAACCCCAGGCAGAAATATCTATCTACTCATCTCCTCCTTGATCGATTCTTAAAAGTCCCCTTTAGTAAGAATAGTCTACAACCTAACACTATGGACAGTTGGACCACCCTTGTTTGTCCTGCCAACCTTGCTGACTTAGGTCTCTTGAGGCAGTGTAGCAACTCCCTCATATACACCAACAATCATCTTCTAATAACTCACTCTAGTACAGAGTGTGAGAGATGTATCTACACCACAAATCTTGAATCCAGGCTGTCTTGCACTCAAGACAGTAACATGGAAGAGTTTGTCAACCAACCCACCACTACACATGCACATAGATGTGTACTATGTGCATGAGTACTGGTGCTAACACAAAAATCAACATACAAAGAGGTTCTCTCAAAAAAACTGCTGAGACACCAGAGAGCTCCAAAGCACAAGACTGCTACAACTAACACAGTTACCATAGCACCCATGACACATGGCAACACCAGTGTCTCACCTACCAGGCCCGTAAGGCATAACACTCAAAAAACAAAATTTCTAGTCAGTGGAGACGCAGTAGTGAGATGCATGAATGTCCCACTCACAAGGTTGGACATGGAGAAAAGTCACAGTCAGCTGCCTGTCCAGTGCCAGGATTTGTCAGATCACTCAGGTCTCTCAGCAGCAAAGTACAGTTGTGTACACTTACCATAAATGTAGGTGTTAGAGTGTATTCACCGTTGCAGTCCTCACATATGGATTATCCGGCTCCCGGTAGCCCTCAGTCGGCCCGAATACCAGGGCCCTTGGTATACGACGTCGGCTGCCACTGGTTGTAAAACTGATGTCAGTATGTCAGGTATAAAGGGAGGCAGCCAACGCCATTTCCTCAGTTTTTCTTGCCTTAACTGTCAGAAGCCCCCAAAACAAAGGCTAATCCACGAATGGTAGCACCTTGGACACATGTCATACAAAAAATAAAAATCCATAGTCTGTGCCTTAGGGAAAAAAAGGGGGAATGGAGGGTGGGAAACCAGGACTGCAACAGTGAATACACTTGAACATCTACATTCATGGTAAGTGTACACAACTGTACTATGCTCTTCGTATTTCACTGATGCAGTCCTCAGATATGGGTTGATTCCCAAAGCCCAGTAAGAAGACAAAGGGGGGAGGAAGGATCACAGATTAGGGGTTGGTATGGAGACCCTGCAAAACTGCAGAGGCAAAACCAGCCCTGGATTTAGAAAACAAAGGGAGATTGTAATGCTTTGTGAAAGTATGGATAGAAGACCAAATAGCTGCTTCTAGAATGTCCTTAGTAGGCACACCTCTCAGAAAGGCTGCAGAGGTAGAGGCTGCTCTAGTAGAACGGGTCCTAATACCCTCAGGGTACCCTTCCCATGTTGCAGGTAACAAAAGTGAATACAATGAGCAATCCATTTGGAGATGGTTTGTTTTGAAATAGCTTTACCCTGAGCCCCAGGAGCAAAACTAACCAATAACTGTTCAGATTTTCGAAAGGATTTAGTCCAGTCTAAGTCAAACCTCAGCTGTCTATGCACATCAAGAGAGTGCAGAATCCTTTCCCCTTTATTTTGGGGATTGTTGAAAAATGTAGGCAGGTGAATAGACTGGTTAAGGGTTAAACTGGAAACTACCTTAGGCATAAAGGAGGGATTGGTTCTCAGAGAAACCCGATCTGAGTGAAAAATAATGAAAGGTTCTACTGCCATTAAGGCTTGTAGCTCAGATACCCTTCTAGCTGAAGTAATAGCTAAAAGGAAAGCAGTCTTCCAGGATAGAAACTTCAAATCTGCAGAGGCAGCTGGTTCAAAGGGAGGCAAAGTAAGTTTCTCCAGGACAAAATTAAGATCCGAAGCAGGAGTAGGAGCTCTTCTGGGAGGTCTAAGATTACTAGCTCCCCTCAGGAACTGTTTCATCAAGGGGTGAGAAAAAATGGGTTGCTCAACAGAACAATGAGCCAAAATTGCTGAAGCGTGAATTTTGATTGAAGAAAAAGAAAGTCCACCATTAAGCAATCCTGCTAGGTAGTCAAGAATGAGTGAAAGAGAAGGATGAGAAGAGTCTTCTCCTTTAGCTAGTATCCAAGAGCAAAATCTCTTCCATTTATCTGTATATGATTTTCTTGTGCTAGGCCTCCTGGCCTCATGAAGAACTTCAACCACCTGTTGGGAAAGATTTAAGGTATTAGCCAGGCAGTTAAATGCAGAGTTTGAAGATGAGGATGAAGGAACTTTCCCCCTCCCTGAACCAACAGATCTGGTACCAGGGGAAGATGCCAAGGCTGAGCCTGGGAAAGGCTGCGAAGGAGGATACCAGTGCTGCCTAGGCCAATCTGGTGCTATTAGAATAGCCTTTGGTTTTTCATCCCTTATCTTTATCAGCACTCTGGGAAGAAGAGGCAGAGGAGGGAATGCATAAACTGAGAGATGTGTCTATGGGAAGGACAACGCATCCACCCTCCAAGCTTTGTTGTGAAACTCCCTGATGCAGAAGGTTGGAAGGAGATGATTGGTGTGAGAGGAGAAAGGATCCACTTGCAGGGTACCCCAATGATGAGTGATGCTATGGAAAATGTCCCTGTTCAGTTGCCACTCATGAGGATCCAGAACATTTCTGCTCAAATGATCCGCCAAGGAGTTTAGCCTCCCTGGAAGATACTGGGTTATTAGATGTAAGCCCATGGATGCTGCTATGGACCACAGTCTCATGTTTTGTCTGCACAAGGGGTAAGAGCAAGTCCCCCTTTGCTTGTTGATGTACCACATAAGTGTGGTATTGTCTGTCCTGTTCAGCAGAGTCCCAGGGTACAGTAGGTCCTTGAAAGCCAGCAAGGCCTGCTGCACTGCCATCAATTCTTTTAAGTTTATGTGCAGATGAATCTGCTGGGTGCTCCAAGTCCCCTGTATGCCCCTGCCCTCCAGATGAGCCCCCCGTGCAACATCTGAGGCGTCTGTGGTGACAGTCTGGCTGGCAGGCGGTGGGTGGAAAGGCAGACCCTTGTTCTGAGAACAGGCTGTTGCCCACCACCAGATGAACTCCATTTGTAGACAGGGGATCAAGGGAAGAATCAAGTCTAAGTCCTGTATGTGTTGGCACCAAAGATTCTTGAAGTACCATTGAAATTTTCTCATATGCAGCCTTGCATATGGGATCATTAAAATACATGAAGCCATGAACCCCAGTGCTTGCAGGAATTGCCTTGCAGAGAGCTGGGTCATGCTTGCCAAGTTTATGAAGTAAGTGGAAAGTGGAAAGATCTTCTTGGTTCTGTTGAGGGAGGAATACAATCTGTGTGGCTGTATTCAGACTCGCTCCCAGGAAAACAATCTCCCTTGAAGGAAACAACTTTGACTTCTTTTCGTTGAGAATGTAACCCAGAGAGGTGAGAATGTTCTTCACAAAATCTAAATCCTTTTCTAGTTGTTCTGGAGAGTTTGCTTGAATGAGACAATCATCCAGGTAAGGATAAATTTGAATGTTTCTCTGCCTGCAAAAAGCAATGACTGGAGCCAGGCACTTAGTAAAAACTCTGGGAGCAGTAGATAAGCCAAAGGGCAATGCAGGGAATTGAAAGTGTTGCACCCCAGCCCTGAAGCGAAGGAACTGCCTGCAATTTTCCCTTATTGGGATGTGCAGATAAGCCTCCTTAAGATCCAAAGTTACCAGCCATGAATCCTTGCCCAGCACTGGTAGTAATTGTTGAAGGGTGAGCATCCTGAATTTGGGATCACCAGAAAAGTCTTTAGAATGGACAGATCCAGAATAGGGCGCCAGGTGCCCCCTTTCTTGGGTACCAGAAAAAGCCTTGAATAAAAACCTAAGCCTGCCTGATTTGCAGGAACTGGTTCTATGGCCCCCATAGTCAGTAGAGAAGAAATCTGAGTTTCTGCCTCTGCCCTGAGAGTTTTGGGCATATCTGGGTACCCTTGTAAAACAGGGAAGGTGTGAAAGTAAAACTTGTAACCTTGGTTTACTATACTGAGCACCCATTTGTCGTCTGTGATGGTAGACCATACCTCTGCGAACCTGGCTAACCTTTCCCACAAAGGAAACCCAGGGTCTGCAGAGGTATGCACAAGAAGGCTGAAGTCATTGAGAATGCTTGCTTTGGGAAGCTGGCTTAGAACTCCCCGATTTAGCAGAAGAATGCCACTGTTTAGCCCTTTGAGGGGCAGAAGCCTGCCCTCTGGAGGATCTGAAACCCCTAGGCCTAGAGTGACCCTGCTTGCCAGGATCAGGGAAAGACCAATTCTTGGAAGGATAATGCCTACTAAACCGAGGAGGCTGAACCTGAAGGAAATCTTTTACAGCTTGCATAGATGTTGCCTTATCCTCCAACTTCTTCAGTACCTCCTCAGCCTTATTACCAAAAAGATTGTCCTTATGCAAAGAGACATCCAGCAATTTAGACTTAACTGGTTCAGAAAGAGGCTGCTCCCTGAGCCTAGCATGCCTTCTAATTACAGAACCAGTGGCTGCTCTGCAGGAAGCCGCCAAAGTGTCAAAACCACAATGAAGTGAATGCTTATTAACTAAAGTGGCAGAATTCAGTAAGTCTTGTAAATCTTTGTTTTCTGTCATGGAAGGAATATCTCCAAGTTCAGCCTTAACAGCCTCCAACGTATGCTGCGGATACTTAAGCATGTGAAAAAGACAATTCAAGGATCTACTGGCAAGAGTTGCAGAAGTATAGACTTTTTTAACCCCACCTGTCCAAGTTCCTAGATTCCTTATCAGACGGCACAGGGCTTCTAGCAATAGTAGCCTTAACACCCTTGGGGCCTTGAGAAATCATTTCTGGATCAGCAGTAGGGTTTCTAAAAAGGAATTGATGAGATTCAGGAACCCTGTAATATCTATCTGGTTTTCTGGAAGCAGGAGGAACAGAAATAGGAGTTAAAGAATTTTCCATGAAAACATCATCCACAACTTCCAAAACTGAAGGTATAGCCAGAGGCTTATGCTGTGGCAAATCTAAAAATTCCCTGATTCTTTTCTTAGTCTGTGGAAAATCCTGACATTCCCATTTAAAGTGCTCCCTAAGAGTATTCAAAGTATCCCCAAAGGAAAAATCTTCTGGAGGGGAGGCAGAAGGGATAGAGTCCTCAGCATCAGAATCGTCAAAGCCAGAAAAAAATGTTGAGAATTTCTTTCTTCACCAGCAGACATACTGGAAATCTCTGAATCTGAGACAGACAAAACATCAGGAGATAATTCCCTCGCCCTTTTTGAAGGGGGGGATGAGAGCCCCTAATCAGGGTAAGAAGATCACCAGCCATCTTTACCAACTGGGACTGAGGTACAGGAGGGGAGGCCGACGTCTGCTTGTGAGTAGGTTTGCGGCCGGAAGGTTTACTAGCAATCTGGAGGGACTCAGGAGGCCTAGCAACTGCAGAAGTCTGAGCTAAGGTAGTCGGTCTGGTTCTGGTCTCATGTCGAAAAGAAGATGCGTCAGAAGCCGGTGCCTGCAAAGCAGCTCCGGACCCATCTGAGGCGGTGACAGGCGGAGGGTCTGAAGACGAAATAACAGCCTGCGGCATGGAGGACTCCGTAAAGGTCTTGGTATAGGCTTGCGGCTGAAAATCTGCGGACTGCAGGGGCTGTGAAAATGCCTCACTGACTACCGCTGTGTTGACGACCAATTTCACCGGTGCGTCATCAGTAGATTTAACCCTAGGCCTGTCGCAGTCCTTGTCTTGGCATTTCCTAGGTATATCCGAAGTCAGGAGACCAGAAGACACCATACCGACAAACTTAGGACAGACTCCTAAATGCTTATACAAAATCTTAGCTCTACGGCATATGGTACGCGGGTTAAAGGAAGCACAAAGATCGCAGTTAGGAACGTCATGCTCAAGGCCCAAACAAGTTATACAATAAGAATGGAAATCATGGTGCAGAATCTGTTTTCCACAGGCAAGACAGTTATTAACTTTATCCGACATTTGTTAAAGCAAGAAAAGAAGATCCCCAATGGGATACTTCTCTGAAGGCGTCTTCAATTTGGTAGTCGGAAAGCAAAACGAAGGTAAACAGATGACCAGTAGTAGTGCAAATTGCATCTGCTTTGGGCTCCGTGGCAAAAATGACTGAGGAAATGGCGTTGGCTGCCTCCCTTTATACCTGACATACTGACATCAGTTTTACAACCGGCGGCAGCCAAAGTCATATACCAAGGACTCTGGTATTTGGGCCGACTGAGGGCTACCGGGAGCCGGATAACCCATATGTGAGGACTGCAACAGTGAAACATGAACAACATCTACCATTAATGACTCTGTCATAGTTCATGTTGGAGTGAATGACCTGAGATATACCTCAATGGACTATACTCACAGAGCTCAGTCATGTT
Source organism: Protopterus annectens (assembly GCF_019279795.1). Classification (NCBI taxonomy): domain Eukaryota; kingdom Metazoa; phylum Chordata; order Ceratodontiformes; family Protopteridae; genus Protopterus; species Protopterus annectens. Next base: position 1,745,029,928 of record NC_056739.1, on the reverse strand, counting down.
TCTCTTCATACGTGTCCCAGGAAGGTATGTCCCTAGTCTTGAGTAGCATACTACCTTCGCCTAGAATGATGGCACAGCATAAAAATTAATGATTTCAATAATTGGCTTAGTTTTTAGTGTCATTCAAAGGGGATCCAGTTTATGTCAGCTGGGAAGACCTGCTCAACGAACTTCGCTGCTTTACCAGAGAGGGTTTGCACCTGGCACCTCTAGGCTTTCGGCTGCTGGCAAAGGCTCTTGGCTTCCCCATAGTGGCTTTTCAGGCAAGGTCTCAAACAAACCTAACAATGTGAAATTTGCCAATCATAACAAAATAAGGGTCATGCTACTGAACACTAGGAACTTAAACCAAAAACTCCACACCCTGGAAGCACTTCTATCATTGGAAAATGTAGATGCCTGTGCAGTCAAAGCAACCTGGTTCGGGGCCTTAGAGCAACTTGGCTTTGCAAGGCTACAGTGCCTTCCACACCTTCAGACCTCAAAGTGAATGTGTGAGAAACAAAGGATGTGGTGTTTCTGCCTATATTAGAGATAAATTCACTTCCCATCTAGTTAAGACTGGACAACTCCATGGAGTTATTCCAAGTTCAGGTCACGATGGGTAAGAGCCCCATTCAAGTCATAGCCAGTTATAGATCCCCCTCCATGGGTCATGACTCGCACAAAGCCTACATGACCAAACTGGAGACAATCCAAATATTACCAAACAATCTGGTTATGGAGGATTTCAATTATCCAACCATCTGTTTATGGGTGATTTAAATTATCCCACTATCAACTGGGAAACCTACGGTAGTCCTAACCTGCTAGCACAAAAGTTCTTTGACTAACTCAAATGTCCTGGAACAAATTGTTCATACCCCAACAAGAGTATCAAACATACTATATCTGGCCCTCACTACCATGTCAAACAGATGCACTGCCGCAATTGTTGGACTCTCATTAGTTAAATCTGACCACAAATCAGTCATCTTAGAGGTGACACTAACACCAGAACTCACAAGGGGCAAAATTTGACTAAAAAACTTCAGTACGGCAAAGTATACCCTCCTAGGTGAAGGCATAAATGCATTTCAAGCCCCCCCAGCTGGAAGTGGTAGCTACACCGAAGCTTACATTAAAGCCCTGTACAATCACAAGTGTATAGACTCTGCTGTACCAGAAAAAATCAAAACCAGAGCCCCAAGTAAAAACAAGCTGCCAAGGTGGACATCCACAAACTTTACAATACATGCAAAAAGTTGCTGTCCATGAAAACAAAGATGAGGCTCAACAATAAAAAAGCACCGCCCTCAGCCTCAATGGGCAAATAAGGCAATTCGTCAAATCTTCTATGGGCTTTTATGAGAAACGTGGCTAGCACAACCAAGGATAACTGTAAGGCCGTTTACAGCTGCATACATAGCCTAAAAGGTAAGGCCCAAGCATGTGGAGAACTAGTGACCAACAATATCACACACACACAGACACACACACACACACACACACACACACACACACAGACACCCCCCCCCCCAAAGAGGTAGCAAACCTGCTAGCAGATAGGCTTGAAAATTTCACTCGCCCTATCCCCCTCCAAACCTATCACAAACCTTTCCGCAAATCCCCCCACCCCCATCTTACATATCTGAAGAACAGATCATCAAAGCCTTGTCCAAGACAAAAAAAAACACAGCCTCTATGGGAACTTGCATCACCATTAAGTACTCTTTTCAATCACAGTCTAACCACAGGCTTTGTTTCTGCGGAATGGAGAACAGCAGCAGTTATTCCCCTACACAAATGTGACCTAGCAAAAAACCCAAGGAATTACAGACCCATAAACCTTACCAATCTCATCTGTAAGACCGTGGAACGCATCATTCAGGACCTCAAATAAAGACGTGTGCGACCTCCAAATCCTGAACCCTACCCAATTCAGCTTTGTCAAGGGCAGGTCCTGCTTGTTAAATCTGGTGGATTTTTTAAAAAATGTGACCAGGGCCATTGATGAGGGCAGATTTGTGCACGCAGCATACCTCAACTTGGCAAAGGCTTTTGACACAATCCCACATTTAGGCACTGCCAATAAACTTAGCAAACTGAATGTAAACATCATTCGTTGCTAACTGGTTCATAGACTGGACACAGACTATCAAAATGGGTGATTCTACATCAATCAGCAGACCTGTTAACAGCAGGGTACCACAGAGGTCAGTGCTGAGCCCCCTAATATTTGGTATATACTTGTCAGAAGTTCAGGTCAAAACTAAGGGTTTGTGGCTGACTAAATTTGCAGATGACTGCAAACTGGGTACAATTACTGAACCCCAAATGATGTTAGTATAGTCCTGGAGAGTCTTACACAGACCAACAACTGGTGTCTTAGTCAAACTGAATGCAGAGAAATGCATCATCATTCCCTTCAGCACAAACAATGTCCCTTCACATTATCTAATCAACAACAATATCCTAAGCACCCACGAAGTGGTAAGGGACTAGGGATCACAAATTGACCACGACCTTAACTTTGACCACCATGTGTGTACTGTAGTAAGGAAGGCTTTATATGTAGCACACTTGCTTAACGGTGTTGCCTCGAGAACAAAAGAGGGTATAACCCCTTCATACTTGGCACTAATCCGGCCAATAATTTAATACAATGCCCCACTTTGCATGTACTGCGCAAAATACCTGCAGAAATTGGAGAGACCTTGGAGGTTTCTAACAAAAAAGATCAAGGGACTCCAGAATGGGCCACACACCGACAGACTAAAGTTCCTGCCACTTTACTCTGTATTGTATACACTTCTTAGGACAGACTTGCACCTGGCTTACAAAAAAATATAAGACCCAAACCTAATGAACTTGCTGCATATCTGTAAATTAAACGGAACTGGGGCCACCCATTCCAGGGACCTAAATATAGACTGCAACTTAAATAGGACATGCTGGAGAGACAGATTTATCTCCCAGCCAATGCTGCATCATAGGAATAGGCTGTCAGAGCATTCTGAACAGCTAGCATCTCTTTCTGGTTGATATGCAGATGCATTTGTTTTGGGCTCCATTTGCCCTGAATGCATCTCCCTGCCAGTTGGGCCCCCCAGGCATAGTCTGATGCGTCTGTAGTTAGGGTTTGGGTGGCTAGGGGTAGAGTGAATGACAGTCCCTTGTTTTGGTGACATGTCTCTGCCCACCAAAGAAACTTCTGTTGTAGGCAGGGAATGAGAGGAATCATTGTTTCCAGGCTGTGACAACGTTGACTCCATAAGCTATTTAGGTACCATTGAAGTTTCCTCATATGCAGTCTCGCATATGGAATTAGTAGAATGCAGGATGCCATGAACCCCAAAGCCTGCAGAATTTATATTGCAAATAACTGGGTTTTTGTTGCCATTTGTTTGAAGTATGTTGTCAATTGCATTTGTTTGTCTGGCATGAGGTAAGCCATCTGGGAAGTTGTATTCAAGCTTGCACCCAGGAATGCAATTATTTGAGAGGGTACCAGTTGTGATTTCTTTTCGTTTATGGTGTACCCTAGGCATGCTAGAAGCCTTTTTATAAACGCCAGATGTTGAAGAAGAGTGTCCTTGTCCTCTCTGCCTGAATGAGACAATCGTCCAGATAAAGATAAATTTGAATGTTTCTTTGTCTACAGACTGCAACTACTGGTGCCAGGGACTTTGTAAAGACCCTGGGCGCAGTAGATAAGCCAAAGGGCAGTGCAGAGAATTGGTACTGCAAAAAGCCTGCTTTGAAGCGGAGGTATCTTCTGCAAGATTCCCTTACTGGGATATGCAGATATGCCTCTTAAGTCTAGAGTTACAAACCAGGCATTCTTGCCTAGCATAGGCAGTAGCTGCTGCAAAGTCAGCATTTTGAATTTTGGAATGTCCAAGAATGTGTTCAGAATCGATAAGTCCAGTATTGGACGCCATGATTTGTCTTTTCTGGGTACCAGGAAAAGTCTTGAATAAAATCCTTGTCCTTTTTCCTTTTCTGGTACCGGTTGAATAGCCCCCATATCCATGAGGGACATGACTTGTTTCTGGGCCACTGCCCACTGGTTTTGTGGCAGATCTGGCCATCTGTCTGGAATTGGCAAAGTATAGAAATGAAATCTGTACCCCTGGGATACTATGTTTAATACCCACTTGTCCTGGGTAATTAACTGCCAATTTTGAGCATGAAGTGCTAGTTTTCCCCCCAAGGGGGCTGCCAAAAGATAAGTGCTTGGAGATGGTAGAGGAAAGTCATTGGGACTGCTTACTGTAGGGTTGTGTTTTGTTACCTCTAGATTTGGAGGTGGAGGCACCCCATTGCTTTGACCTGTAAGATCCCTGTGACTGATATCTGGAGCCTTTGGGGCACCTGGGTTTGCCCTGTGTGGCTCTGTTGGACACAGGAAAGGACCAATTCTTAGTAGGCCAGTGCCTACTGAACCTGGGTGGCTGCACTTGCAAGAAATCTTTCACAGTTTGCATAGATTTAGCTTTGTCTTCCACTTTCTTTAAAACCTCTTCTGCGTTATTACAAAACAGACTATCATGCTGTAAAGGGGCATCCAACAATTTAGCTTTAACAGGATCAGGCAGATTTTGCTTTTTAAGCCAGGCATGCCTTCTTATCACAGATCCAGTTATGGCAGCTCTGCAAGAGGCCTCCAAGGAATTAAAACCACATTGCAAATTATGCTTTCCAACCTGTTCTGCTGAATGCAATAAATCCTGTAACTCTATTTTCCACACAATTAGAAATCAACATAATTTTCTGTTTCAGTAAGCCCATAACATGCTGTTGATATTTAAGCATATGAAACTGGCAGTTTAAAGCCCTGATTGCCAAGGTTGCAGACGTATAAACCTTCTTTCCCCATCTATCAAGCGCCCTGGAATCTCTATCAGAAGGGGGTAGGATTTTTGGCTGTAGAAGCCTTAACACTCTTGGGACCCTGAGAAATAGTCTCAGGATCAGCAGCAGGATTTTTGAAAAGAAATCTGTGGGAGTCAGGAACCCTGTAATATCTGTCTGGCTTACTAGGAGCCGGAGGCAGGGAATCAGGAGCCATGCTTGATTCCGAGAACACATCATCAACAATGTCTAATACAGGACGTATTGCCAAAGGCCTATGCTGAGGAAGAAGAAGGAAATCCCTAAGCCTCTTCTTTGATTCAGAGAAGTCCTGACTTTCCCAGTGAAAATTTTCCCTTAAAGAATGCAAAGTCTCTCCAAAAGAGTAATCCTCAGGAGGAGATGTAAATGGGATGGATTCCTCTGCATCAGAATCCTCATAAGGTGGAATAGAAAATTCCTGATCAGAAGAGGAATCAGAAGAAATGGAAACCTGATCTGAAGATTCATAATCAGTGTCTTGCCTAGGCCTCTTAGCAGGGGGGGGTTGGGAACCCCTGATCAAGATAATTAAATCCTCAGCCATTTTGATAGTTTTTTTTAGGCATAGGGGCCTGTGCACGTGGCTCATGTGTCAGTTTTTTAGACACAGAAGTCGTTTTTGACCTTGTTTTTGTTGATGGTGTCGGTTTAATATAAAAATGTTGAGGCCTGAAAACAACCTCAGAATCTGGTGCCTGCTCAGCGGCTCCAGACCCATCCAAGGGAGAGACATCCGCGGGTTCAATACTTTGCGAATCTTGCTGCATACCGGACTCCGAATGGGTCTCGGTAGAGTCCTGCGACTCAAATGTAGCAGGTATCAGGGGCTGTGAAAGTGTCTCACTGAGTACCGGCGAACCGGTGACTGGCTTAGGAGAAGCTTCGTCGTCGGTTTTGGACCTCGACAGTCTGTCTCTGTCTTTTTCCTTGCGTTTTTTGTGAACTCCGGTAGTCAGACTGCTAACTGACGACATTTCAGGGTAGTTGAATCTTGAACCAAAATATTTAGAAGCAAAAATATGCAGATGCTTAATAGCGCTTTGGTTAAGTTTAGCACAAAACCGATAGCAAGGCACGTTGTGATCAGGGCCTAGGCAAGGATTACAGTACAAATGAAAATCCTTATGAGGTATTTGCTTCCCACAAGTAATGCAATTATTAACTTTTACTGACATTGGTAAGGAGCAAGAAAAAGTTTCCCCAACGGGGTACTTAGCTTTAGTTTGAAGACTTCGGTTCTGAAACTCGAAAACGAAAATTTCAGGAGTTGGCCGACCTGCAATTGCGAACTGCTTCTGCTTCGGGCACCGCGCGGCAAGAAAGACTGATTAAAATGGCGTCGGCTGCATGTTTTATACCCCTGACGTCATGAAAGAGGAGACAGCAACCGACACAGGACCCAAGACTTTGCTATTCAGGCCGACTGAGGGCAACCTGCCAGCAGATTACCCAAATGTAATGACTGCAACAGTGAAACACGAAGAACATCCACAGGTTTATGCTGTGGGCCAGCTGTTTGGCTGGGGATGCAATCATTCATTACACCCTTGTACCCTTTCCTTACTAGTGGAAGTCTAGTTGAGTTGCATATTGACCAGTCTTGTTTGTGAACTTAAGACCGTCTCTTTCTGAAACGTGTTGGCTTATAGCAAGCCATCTGCCATACAGAGTTTGTGAATGGCCTCTCCCTTATTTATGTTGGCCCACCAATGTGGAGACAGACAGTCCTCTTCTCCTGTTTTGTCTATCCCAATATGTGCATTCAAGTCACCCATTATCAACACCAATTCATATTGTCCTGCTTTCTATGGTAGGTCCTGCAACTGCTGTCTGAATTAACTCCTTTCATCAGTATCACAACCCTGCTGTGGGTCATAGACTGAGGTTATGACTACTGCCCTTTCATTACAATAGAGTCTGATTGCCATGAGTCTGTCACTAATTCTGATGATGACGCCCACTGACTTCAGATGACTTTCTCTCACCCACATTCCATCACCATTTTTAGCCTGACCTCCTCCTGAGTAGTAGTCTCTGTATCCCAAGCAAAGTGGCTTGGCTGCACTGTCCTTCCATCTTGTCTCCAGGATACATCGGATGTCCAGCCTTCTCCTTACAAGCATGTCTTCCACTTCCAAGCTGCATCCTGTGAGTGAACCAACATTGTGTAGCAATTCTCGGTTCATGTTTGGCAAGTTCATTGGTTTATGTCCAGCTTTCCCTCAACAGTGCTGTCCAAGGTAACTAACACTGGACAACTACATGCCAGCTGACTAGTAGTTATATGAACCCATGGTTGTCGAGCTTCATGGCAGGCACACAGCCAATAGGGGTCACATACACTTTTTGTGGAGTGCATTCAAAGCTTAACATAATCTAAATTTTTGCTAGTGGATAATAAGTAAAAGAAGAACACAGTGGAATTCCAATTTTAGACGTTCTTATCTTTATCCCCACCCAAAAATACAATGAAGCATGGTAATGTCTAAAAGGAGGCAACTTCTTGAAAATATATAGTGAGCAGAGAAGTTGTATAAAACGGGAAGTGAATAGTAGACACATGAGATAGGGTGATATAATTTACCCCGAACAGTACTTGTCCGATTGTCAATAGTGATTAGACATCTTGCTGCAAGGTTTTTAGACCGGAATGAATGGTCCTACAGTGGTATTGCAGAAGAAAGGGGTTCCCAGTGGTGCTTCATACATTTTCACATATGCATTGCAGTTGATCAGAATGCTTGAAACACACATCAGTGGCTTCACTTTTTCTAAATGAATGTCTCACTAAGTGTGCATACCAGATGGATTACATAGTGTTTTAAACTGTACTGGGAAGCCAGAACCGCTGTGCTGTCTGCTGCAGGGAGTGGAGTAGTCTTTTTACAGTACTGTAGCATAATTCAAAGTTGTATATAAATGCCACCGTATGCTGTTAACAAGAGTCAGTATGACCAGTTATGCTTGCCTTGCATTTGATGACCAATCTGTATGGTACACATGCAAGGAAGTGAGCGAGTGATAGTCAGAAGGTACTGTGGAATAGAGATTGCACAAATATGGATGTATTTTTTTTGAGCTGCTATGTAGCATTCAGTCCAGACTTGGACGCAACTGTTTTGTGATACAAGTGCCATGTGAATATTATTGATTCTCTTCAGTTTACATAACTGGCTTCCTCTGTGATACTTCTCTAGCCTCATCTGATGCTATTGTTAGAATTCCATGTGAAAATGCGAAGCCATTGTCTGTGACTTTGTGTTCACATGCATGCATCACACCTGTTTCTTCATCTACTGTTGCTGAACAGTCAATTGAAGTTACACTGAGGAGTGGTGATGTCTACATAATGAAATCATCTCCTCAGCATGATGCCTGTTAGCTGAACCTGCCCCTTGCTGTACTGAAACCCAGAGTCATTGTTGCTCATCATTCACAAGTTATGCACTTGTAGATGCTAAGATAACTGAACAGTGACTTATCTACATGATTGTTCTGGCTTCTAACCTTACAGAAGTTCTTATAATCTTTGTCTTTAAGCAGTGTTGATGCCATGAGCAGTTTGCACATTAGCTGGATTGGCTGTACTTTGATGTTATAGTGCAGCTGTTTAACACCCACAGTTTGAGCTTTGCACAATTTCTTTTTCTGAAGTCATACCCCATCCCCGTGGTACTAGTTGATGTTTATATATAATCCTACTAAATTCTGTCATTGTATTTGTTTTGTTGATGTCCATGGCTAAATGGCATTTCAAGCTTGATCCTTGCAGTAAGAAGTATATTCATATGTTTATAGAGATGCCACAGTCACAGATGCATAAAAAATGACTGTAGTATGAAACATATTGTTGGAGGTAGTCTGGTTTATCTAGCTTCTTGAGGAACTGTGTGTAATTTCGGATAGGAGTGAATAAAGAAACTTGTACTGGCAGCTTGCAATGGACAACAGTGTTGAGATTGAGGAAGAACAGTATGCACCCTGTTCAGAAAAGTGAGAGTAGGCACTGCATAGTATGAAGAAAAGAATATTTAAAGTTGAGTTAAAAAAAACATAACACCAATGAATATGTGCAGACAATAGCAGTAGTAAACATAAATATAGAGAGACATCAGTGGTATGCATAAGGCATAACAAGACAGAAGACAGCAATTCTGTGCAAGGCAAATATGAATATTCCTTATGAGCAGAGTATTATTTGCATGACAGCATGCATCCCAGGCACACTTTCCCTGGGAAAATTAAAAGTCAATTCATGAGGCTTTCCAGAATTTGTAAAGAACATAACACCCTAATGACAGAGGCTGATAGGATGGAGTGTCTATTCATAGAAAGGGGCTATGATCGTAAGTTAGTTAGGGAGATTATATTAACAACACTAGGTATAACGGAATCGGTCGAAGTTACGAAGAAGGCCCGTAAAGGGACCAAATGTATCAATACCATCAGACATCCTAAAATAACAAAAATACCTTATACTTTGAAGTATACTAGTGATGTGATATCACTAAAAAATGTGATTTATACGAATTGGAATGTTCTAATCATGGATCAGCCCACTAAAGACATAGTGGGTACTACACCTAGATACATGTTTAAAAACAGTGAAAATTTAAAACAGATCCTTTGTAATGATCGATTCACTTTAAATACAGCTAGCGTGCCTTTAAACAACAAAGTAGGTACGTTTCCATGTGGGCACTGCACCAGATGTACTTATATAGTTACCACACAGATTTATAAACATCCCACTTTGAATGTCGTTTTTCACCTAGGTTTTTTGCAACGTGTCACAAAAAATCCGATATATTTGGCGACTTGTGTGAAGTGTGATGCCTTTTATGTGGGCCTTACTAAAAGAAGACTGACTGACAGAATTTATAACCATACTTATGATATAAAAAAGGGCAATGAGCTCAATGCCCTAGCCAAGCATATTTTAGACAACAATAATCATGGTTTTCGTTTTAGGATTTTACAGATTGTTCCTGAAAATCCAAGGGGTGGTGATAACATGAATCATCTTGCAGGGGTGGAACTAAAATGGATATTGAGACTAAGTGCCCATATGCCCCCAGGTCTCAACAATTACATCACTGTGAAACCAATATTGGAGAATAGAAAACCTTGATTTAGGTTCTACACCCCATTCATTGGCTTCACAATTATGTGGAGTCCATGCTATTGTCATTTTTATGTCTCCACCCCACACATACCGTCATGACATTCATTAATTTATTCAATTTTTTATTTTGGATTCATGACAATTATAGAATTACCATGGTTAATTTGCATGAATTGCTTTTACATAATTTTGGCTTCTTTATTTTCATGTGGTTGTTTCTGTCAAGATGTACTACATTCTTCTCTTCATTGATCAACATTTGGCCTTTTGTACATATTTTACATGATGGCTACACTTTAATCATTTTTACATATTTCTATATATATTTATTATATATTTTTCATATGTTTTTTATATTTTGATTGACTCATCATAAGATGGATTATATTCGTGGCTAGTCTCTTGATTCAAACATATTTTTCATGGCTCTTATTTGTTGAGCCATCAGTTCCAGACTAGTATGTGTTTCCTTTATGTTATAAGGACTTATTAATTTATATATTAGTAGTATTTCTGTTTAAGGTTTTATTTTAGGGGGAAGATGCATTATTCTATGGTCTGCATGTTAGACAGATTATTCGAATGCAGTTTTGAATCTGTATCAGATTATTAACAGTGCATGCAGTTGTTTATTGTTCAATACATATTTTATGGAAGGGATTTATATGGAGTTGTTTGGTGTTTCATTATTTTAGACCTAGAGTTAGTGAGCGACATATATTAACAATGTTTCATTCGTCATGAAATTTGATATTATAATGAATGAACGTACGTCCTTTTATTTTTACTTTATTTAGTTCAGTCAATGTTGCAGTATCTATGCTGAACATAGATTTTAAATCAAAGAGTTGATTCTGTTTTTTAAAAATGGTGCTAGGTTGGCCAACGTAATACTTTAGGATAGTTAAAAAGTTGCTTTTACTTTAAATGTTGCTATAATTGATTAATTGCGATTGTAATTGTTTAATTTTGCCGCCTTAACTTGTATTTAAACAGTGCGGTTTTTATTAAATTTTATCTGATGAAGCGTAGAGGTTTCTACGCGAAAGCGCTCATCTATTTTATGTCCAATAAAAGAATGCAGTGTGGATTCTAATGATCTTTGGGTGATTACTTAACATCGTGGAGAGACCATCTGTTTCCTTTCATTTTGCAAGTTCTGTCATTGTATTTGTTTTGTTGATGTCCATGGCTAAATGGCATTTCAAGCTTGATACTTGCAGTAAGAAGTATATTCATATGTTTATAGAGATGCCACAGTCACAGATACATAAAAATGACTGTAGTATGAAACATATTGTTGGAGGTAGTCTGGTTTATCTAGCTTCTTGAGGAACTGTGTGTAATTTCGGATATGAGTGAATAAAGAAACTTGTACTGGCAGCTTGCAATGGACAACAGTGTTGAGATTGAGGAAGAACAGTATGCACCCTGTTCAGAAAAGTGAAAGTAGGCACTGCATAGTATGAAGAAAAGAATATTTAAAGTTGAGTTAAAAAAAACATAACACCAATGAATATGTGCAGACAATAGCAGTAGTACCCATAAATATAGAGAGACATCAGTGGTATGCATAAGGCATAACAAGACAGAAGACAGCAATTCTGTGTAAGGCAAATATGAATATTCCTTATGAGCAGAGTATCATTTGCAGACAGAGCCCAATCTGTCAGTGGCCAAAATGAATTGTAATCTGTGTATGTTACAGGCATGTTTAGAGGAATACTTAAAACACCTTTGTATCACGGACTTCTAAAACCATTTTTGTAACCTGATTTACTGTAAAAGTGCTAGTCAGATGATAGGAGTAAGGAGAGAGATGAGGGAACACTTTTAATGACACACTAGACAGACAGCAAGCAAATCTGTTGGTGTATTGTCATGCAAAGCTGACTAAATAGTTGAACCTTGCAAGACAGGAAATGTGATACTGTTGCTAGCAGGGGGTTGGAATATGGGAGTAATTTTAGAAGGAACTGAAGCAGATCAAAGTTAAATGTCTAAAAAAAGTCTTACCTCAGCAATGTGTAGGGTCGCTACCTTCCTTCGTGGTGAAAACCGGAGTAAAGCCACACCCCTCGCGTCACCAGTAACCCCGCCCACCCCTCTCCCACCCATTTTGTGACATCACAATGATGTAACTTGGCAGGGAACGCCCTCTTTTTCTGTTCCTGCTGCCTGCTTTTGGCTGATGTAGCATGCTTTTCTGTAAAAAAAAGCATAATAAATCAGCCGATTTACAAACTCCGATAGTCTGTTTCCTTTTTGAAACAGAATACCGGAGTTTGTACAGTGTTTTATGGACTACCGGAGAATCAGTCTGATTTCCGGATAGTCCAGAAAAAAAACGGAGGGGTGGCAACCCTAGCAATGTGCTGCTAGTTCTGGAAGCTTTTTTCACAGAATGTGTACCACATCAACAGCAAACATATTTGTAAGAGGCACTGCATGACAGTAAATTATACTTATACTGAGGCCTGTCACAAATTAGCTGCTCTTGTTGGTTCTTCCATTCTAAGTGAATGGAACTGCAATGTGACAGTCCCATCTACGGGCATTGTAATTTCAGAAACACTGGACTTGCAATGTATTATGGGGAAGATTTTTCTGAAGAAGAAAATAAATTCTCATCAGGATGTCTGCCCCAAGGAGGGCAGTCATGGGTACAAACAGAAAAAAAAATAGTAGTGATTACTTCTGTCTGGTACATACAGGTTTGCAATGAGCAAAACTAAAGGAAAAGTTTAAAAAAATTATCTTTTTTAATTTTTCCCCGAAGTGGTCCTTTAAATTCCTCCATTTTTAACAAAAAAGTAGAGAAGTAACAGTACCTCATTTTTACTTCATTTGCTACATCTTTACCATAGTCTGTATTGATGCAAGATATGAAGTAGTTATTGGGTGTGCTTCAAAGTGTTCAACTAAATATCAATACTCCTTCAAAATGTAATTTCTATACAGCCTAGCTCAGTTTTTACACTTTGGGGAATAACATGTAAATTTTAAGCTCCTGCTAGTAAATTCACAGCTTCCTTTCCAAATATTCTCATATATTTCTTTAAAAATCTACCCTGTTTTGTATAGACCCCTGATGCATCATCATTATTCTAAAGTAGGTTCTAGTCTCCACCACAAACAATATTCCTTGCTGAAAGCCAAATATTTTTTCCTATAATTCAATTGAGTTCAGTGATAGAAGTTTGAGCTGGAATATAAATACATAACAGTATGATCCTTTCTTGCCAATAACCAGCAATTACCACAAATCTGCCATTATTCCTTCCTTACTTATCACTATTAGATCTCATCTCATAATCAGTATCATTACATTCCTTTGCCTTTGTTTTTGATACTCTATTAAATATCCATTCTAAATTCCTTTCTTTGCCAAATTCACATGTTCACTTCTATTCAAATATTTATCCTGTAACATTTTTATTTGCACCCAACATGTCTTAATATAATTTAGTACACTTTGCTTTTTGACTATACTTGCAATGCCACTGACATTCCATGATAAAATTGATAAGGCAGTCATTCTGGTAAGAAGCTATTACTTTCCCATATTCTGCATAACAGTTCTTTTGGATATATGCTTCCAACTTGCAACTTTTAGTCGCACATAAATGCTTGGCAGAGTAATCTTGTATGTAGCAGCTGCTTCTCATCTTAGTTTGAACCCATGTAACATGCTCTCAGACTTTTTGCTTCAAAATAAAAACTCAAAAAACAAGAAATAAAATTCATTTTGAAACTCCAACCACTTTTATCTTGCAGCAAACACATAAAACTTTTAGTTATGTACTCACCATAACTTTAGATGTTTGGGATCCATCTCGCCTACATTCTGTACTGATGGGCTCGGAGCCGATCCCTCGGCTCCGACTCGGCACGCTTATGCTATAGAGCGAGGCCTCTTATTGGCTGAGCTATCTTTATCCCAGGATGCACCACCACTAATCCCCCAGATCTTGTTTGTCCGCATTCATGCACACATGCACAACTTGTTTATATAACATTGTTAGATGTTTCAAGATGAAACAACAGGATTCGGACCTTCTGATATCCTCTGATCTCCAAGGAAGGGGGAAGGAGGGTGAGTTATTAGGAATGTAGGCGAGATGGATCCCAAACATCTAAAGGTATGGTGAGTACATAACTAAAAGATGTTATGTGATCCTATCTCGCCTACATTCTGTACTGATGGGACAGCGTCCCTAGCACCTAAATCCCGGGTGGCTCATTGGAAAACACTCCTGAGCACTGTGGAACCAAATGAAGCTCGTCCTCTAGATGCCACATCTAATTTGTAGTGGGAAATAAAGGTGTGCGGGGAAGACCATGTAGCCGCAGCACAAATGTCACTAATAGCAAGCTTAGAATGAAATGCTATCGAAGTAGCCATAGCCCTTGTAGAATGAGCTTTGACAGAGGCGGTAAGCTCTTTGTTAGAATAAAAATAAGCTTGAGTAATACAGCCCCTGATCCATTTGGCAATAGTGACCTTTGTGACAGCTTTGCCCAATTTATTGTCTGCAAAGGATACAAACAACTGATCTGTTTTCCTTGTTTGTTTGGTCCTGTCTAAATAAAAACGTAACTGCCTGTGGACATCTAGTGTGTGGAATATGAACTCCGCTTTGTTAGAGTATTTTGGGAAAAAAACTGGAAGCTCTAACAATTGTTGTAAGCAGAAACTAGAATAAACTTTAGGGACAAAGGAAGGATTTGGCCTGAGGGATACTCTGTCTTTGTGAAAAACCAAGTACGGGGGTTTTACTGACAAAGCTTGAAGCTCTGAAACTCTTCTGGCAGAAGTAATTGCCACCAGAAAAGCTGTCTTCCATGATAGAAACTTTAGATCACATGTAGCTGCCGGTTCAAAGGGGAAAGAAGTCAAGGCGCATAACACTATATCGAGATCCCATGGAGGTGCAGGATGAGAAATCGGAGGTCTTAATAGAGCAGCACCTTTCAAGAAGGTCTTACACAATCTGTTGCTCATTAAAGGTGGGTCTATGGATTCATGAAAATTAGAAATTGCTGCCAATTGTACCTTGATGGTAGAAACTGAAGAGCCTTGATTGAAAGGAGAAGTTAAAAATTTTAGTACTTCTGCCACGGGAATAGAAATGGGGTCCAGGCCCCGGAGTTGAGCCCAAATAGCAAATCTTTTCCATTTGCTAGAATACAGTTTCTTTGTAGCAGACTTATGGGCCGAAGATAATATGTGTACAACATCTGGATCCAATGTATGACTCCTGACTATAGTTGGAAGAGGAGGAGCCAAGCAGTCAATTTTAAGGTGTGTAGGGACTGGTGGAATAGTCCCAACTGATGAACCAGTAGGTCTGGGATCTGATCCAGGAACCATGGACCTTCCAGAGCATATTTCCAAAGATAGGGAAACCATACTTGACGAGGCCAGTAAGGAGCAATTAAGATCATTTTGCTCCCCAAGAGAGATGCCTTTTGAATCACCCTGGGAAGGAGAGGAACTGGAGGGAAGGCATAAAGCAAGCCGGTGGGCCAAGGACGGACTAGTGCGTCCATGGGGCTCTTCCCCGGAGCCGGGGTTAGGGAGAAGGATTCTTTGCACTTCGCATTCAGAGGAGTCGCGAAGAGGTCGCAACACGGAACTCCCCATTTGCTGAAAATCTGACTTGCAACTGTCATATTCAGAGACCATTCGTGAGGAGAGAGGATGGTTCTGCTCAATCTGTCGGCTATCACATTGGACTTGCCCGGTATGTGAGTAGCCACCAGGAAGCGTTTGGTCGAGACTGCCCATTCCCAAACTCTCATGGCTTCTCTGCAAAGAGGATAGGATCTGGTCCCTCCCTGTTTGTTCAGGTACCAGACAACTGACATGTTGTCTGAGTGAACAGCAATTATGCCCTGAGGGAGATAATCATGAAGGGCTTGAAGGGACAGAAGTACTGCCCTCATTTCTAAGATGTTGATATGAAGTAAAGTCTCTTCCGGGTGCCATTTGCCTTGGACTGACCTGCCCAGGGAATGCCCCCCCCCCCCACCCCATCTGGGAGGCGTCCGTGGTCAAAGTGGCCGGAGGAGGTAGAACAAAGGGTCGTCCCTGATCCAAATTGGAGGGCACTAGCCACCAGCGAAGGTCCCGTTTGCAAGATTCCGTGATCCATACGAGATGACTGAGAGGGAGTTCCTGAAAGGACCACTGAGCTGAAAGAAGCCACTGGAGAATTCTCATGTGCAACCTTGCCAAGGGGACTAGAAGAACCGTGGTGGACATTGATCCCAATAGCTGCAGGACCATCCTGGCTGGAGCTTTGGACCTGGGAAGTAAGGCTCGAACTTGAGTCTGTATGGTTTGTATTCTGTCTGTCGGTAGATAGACCCGCATTCGGTTTGAGTCTATCTCTACCCCTATGAATCTTATTCGTTGAGATGGCAGCAACATAGACTTTGGCCAATTGAAGGGGATTCCAAGGGAACTGCCCAGTGATATAGTGGCTTGAAGGCTCTGCAGTAGTAGATGCCTGGAGGTGGCAGTTAGGAGCCAGTCGTCTAGATACGGAAACACCTGAAATCCTAGACTTCTCAGGTGAGCAGTCACGACTGCCAAACACTTGGTGAACACCCTGGGGGCTGTGGTGAGACCAAAGGGCAGCGCACGGAACTGAAAATGACTGCCTCCTAGGCTGAAGCGCAGATGTCTCCTTGACGCTTGATGTACCATGATATGGTAATAAGCGCCCTTGAGATCTATGGAGCACATCCAAACACCCTTCTCCAGCAATGGGAGAATGGTTTGTAGGGTGACCATTCGGAACTTGGACTTTCTGACTGAACGGTTTACGATGCTGAGGTCCAAAATGGGCCTCAAGTCCCCGGTCTTTTTTGGCACCAAAAAGAATCTTGAGTAAGTCCCTAATCCGATCTGGTCTGCGGGGACCGGTTGGATGACTCCTTTTTGCAGCAGCTTTGAAACTTCTGAGGCTGCAGTATCCCACTGGCTGGGTGGCGGGTCCGGGATTTTTTTGGACTGGGGGGGGGGATGAGAGAATGGGATGGAGTAACCTCCAGCGATAATTCGAAGCACCCATTGGTCCTGAGTGATACCTTCCCAGGCTTTTAGGTGCTTCGAGAAACGACCCCCGACTGGCTCCGGAGCTGCACAGCCGGGCAATCCCTCAGGGACTATGGAAGGCTGAAGAGCCACGAAAGGACTCGCGGTCTCCAGTGTTGCGAGGGCCTCTGCCGCCTCTGGGACGGCGTCTTCCGGAAGAATTTCCCCCTCCCCTGCCTCTGGAAGGGGAATCCTCCTGCTGAGAGGGGTAAGGCTTCCGAGATCTACGGAACCACATTTTCCCTCCTCTTTTAGCCTTGGGATAAGGCCGAAAGGGAGTGGAAAATCATGCCCCTACGGCAGTCAGAGTCTTACCCTCCTGTTCACAGCGGGTTAGTGTGTCCTTTACCTTGGGTCCAAACAGGGAGGACCCATCAAAGGGGGCGTCGGCAAAGGAAGACTTAAAGGCCTCCGCGAAGTGACACAGGTGGAGCCAGGCTTGTCTCCGTAGAGCAATGCCTGTACCCGCCGCTCTACTCGCCCCTTCGGCCGCATAAGAAATGAGCCTCATGGACGAGTTTGAGATGGACGACATTGTAGCCAGCTGAGAGCCAACCGTCTGGGCCAGCTCCTCAGGCAGGTTACCCAAGAGGGTATCGGATAGCTCTTTAATCAGATCCCTCTGAAATCTGGTAAAGTGCGTAAGGTAGTTCAAGGACCTCAATGTAAAGGCCGCTGAACTGAGGGTGCGCTTTCCGTACCGATCCATGCTCCTAGACTCCTTATTAGGAGGATGGACGGATGTCGAAGCCTCTGCTACGTCTTGCTGGGTAGCAGATGCCACCACCAAAGCATCTACAGCCACACCTTTAGTTAGAAACTCTTTTTCAGGGGGTGCAGAGAGGAACTTATTCGGACGAGCAGGCACCGGTTCCACAGAGTCTGGGTGTTCCCACGCCCTTCGACAGAGCTCATCGAAGGGCGGAGACACCCAGGAGGCAGAGGGCTGAGCCCCGAAGGCCTTCAGGAACACCGACTCATCAGCAGAGGGAGGTTTGGACTGCCAACCGCCTCATTGTTTTAGGGCTTCCAGGATGTCTGCAAAGGAGACATCATCCGAGGACGACTTAGGGGACCCCTCTGCATCATCGAGATCAGTGTCTGATGTAAGAGACTCATCAGGGGAGTCAACGTGCTTCCTCTTGCACGATCTCTTCCTGGGGGGTTCTTCCGAAGAGGCTTCAGAAGGACCTCCAGGAGGGGGAGAAACCCCAGTGGGGGTAACCTCAGGCCCCGGGGCTCCGCTGTCTAAGGACAGGGGGACTGCCAAAGACCCAGTCTCCGTATGCAGGGAAGGAGCTGGGGAGACCGTGGAGGTAGCCAAGGAAGATTTGGCTAACGCACTCCTCATAGCCCTGAAGGTGGGACCACCAGAATCCTGGGAGGGTCCCACCTCCGTGGCCACGACAGTGGACGGCACTCCCGCCACCGACGCACCAAGAGGGAGACTTGGGACCGAAAACATCAATCCCGAAGCATCCCCCCCAGGGCCGACGGAGGAAGTCCGTGTACTGAACTCCGACCCAAGAGCCGGAGTAAGGGTCGGGCCCGACCCTAAAACCTCCACCGGTTCCACCAGCACCGGCTCCAACGGTGCCGAGGCTGTTGGAGGAGGAACCATAGTAGGGAAGTGGACCATCGGCTCCGAAGCCGAATGGGCTGGAGCCGAAACTAGCTTTTGGAACACCAGAGACTGGAAGAGTCTAAGGAGCACCCTGTCGATGTCCGAATCAGACATCTTGGATGATCTAGAGGATACCGATCGGGCCCGAACCGATTTCTCCATCGGCTCCGAAGGGCTCGGGGACTGGCTCCGAATGGACTCTACCACTATCGGCTCCGAGGGAGATCTCAAGGTAATTTCCCTCTGTGCCGATAAGGACTTCGGCCCGAGGAAGAGTCTGAGCCGGTAACCCTTATCGGCTCCAATATCAGTGGAGCCGATGAGGGTGACCCGCCTCTTGATGCCCCAGTCCTCGGCTCCGAAACCAGAGGGGTCGAGGCTGGAGGCATCGAGGTAGACCGTTCTGCCCTCGGCTCCGAAGTCCGTGGAGCCGATGGAGAAGTCTGCTTAGATTTTTTAGCAGTCGGTTCCGACTGACCGGTCGGAGCAGACGCTTTCTTCTTTTTAGAAGAAGGAGAGGAAGATAAAGCCTCCGCGAAGGATGGCTTAATTAACCCCTTCAGGATTCATTTGTTCTTCCTCTCCTGGAGGACTCTAGATGAAAAGGTGTGACACACGCTACACGATTCTTGTAGGTGCTTGGCACCTAAGCAATAGACGCACGAGGAGTGGTCGTCCGTTATGGACATCTTAAAACCACACCTCGTGCATTTCTTAAACCCGGAGGGTTTGTGCTCTTTTGACATGGCCAAAATAGGCAAAACACAGTTATCTACAGCCAAAAAGAAAGGTTTGTCACAGTAAACAAAATATCTCTTCTTTTAAAAATTTTTATTTTTTTTTTTTTTTTTTTAAATACAAGTACAGTAAGACGAAATTACACAGAAGAAAGAGAGATAGAGTCAAGACCCTCTAACTTAAACGGGTACTTGACCCACAACAAAAAACCAAGTAGAAGCAACAGGGGAAGGCCCCTCTAACTAAAACGGGAAACCTTCCCTGACAGGAAAAAACACGAATTCCTCTACAAAAACTACCAATACACACTCGTATGACAACAATAGCTGTTAAAACAGCTTTTGGATTTAAAGCAAGCAAATTTCTGACAGGAAAAAGCCTAAATAAATAGTACTTAGCCCAGCCAAGTTGAGACCACGTCTAAGCTTTGTAAGCGGCAAGCGAGATCTGGGGGATTAGTGGTGGTGTATCCTGGGATAAAGATAGCTCAGCCAATAAGAGGCCTCGCTCTATAGCATAAGCGTGCCGAGTCGGAGCCGAGGGATCGGCTCCGAGCCCATCAGTACAGAATGTAGGCGAGATAGGATCACATAACATCTATATATACTTTCAGAAATGTTACGTTTCTCCTACCATACAGGGGAGATGCCCCAAATAAACAGCTACATCCATAGCCTTTACTGAGTTAAAAATCAGGTTTAATCATGATGATAGTACATGCTACCTGTTGTGTTGCTTCTTGCACAAATAGCACCTGTTCTTGTCCTATCTCTGTTTCCCTCTCAGATATGAATAACAACTTGCATGCTCTCAGTTATCTTATTTTTAGTCTCAAGAAAAAAGTGCACTGGCAACCCTTAAATGAAAAAAAAGTTCTGTGCTGTTGCATTTAACACTGAAGTACTAAAGCTGCCAGACATGCAACTACACGCAAAGGCATTTATTTTTATTAATACAAAACATCCATTCATCTTTGCTGATTTGCTTGACAGTTCCCCTTTAAATACTAACTTTGATGTTTCTTATAAAATGCATTAGAACACATTCTTCAGTTATTTCCTGATCAACTGCCTGCAACTGTCTTTTTTCTTTAGCCACTTCTTCTTGCAGAAGTATAGTTCTCATGTCCAAACTGCATCTTATTTATGGAAATGGCACTTCACAATTATACCACTTTCAACTTTCTCATTACTGCTGATCTTCTTCCTCATCATCCTAATCACTCAATATCGGTCTCTGGTTCAAGGCCTTGTCAGCTCCTGGGCTTTTTTTCTGTTGTTTAATCATTTTCCTTTGGAAGAATACAAAGGTTTCACTGGCAAGTTCTCTCTTTCAGCTTTTCTATTGCCAGTAGATATAGAAGCAGGGTCCTTGCTGACTCACTCTTTGATAGGTAAACTTATTTTATATCTTTCTTAGCCTGTTCTGCATACAAAATTGTATAAGATTATCCAGAAAAGAATATTCTAAAAACTGGATACAGCAACTTAAATGTCATAACTACCACTTGACATACCCAGATTGAGGGGATAACCTCAATTCTCCTCTGCCTGGTGTACTGTGAATAATCAAGTTCTACAAATGCTCTTGTCTCTTATTTTTAATATCCCTTCTCATATAATTTTGTTAAGAGCAACTCTTTCTACTGGTATAACTGCATCTTTACTAATATAGGCCTTAGCTGCTTTTGCATGGTCAAGTTTGAAGCATACACATGGTGTGCCCTTTCAATTAACTCTGTTGTGGAACATCAGTCCAGTTGATTATTTGTACTTTCATAAAAGTAGCACAATCAATTCCTTCTAGATTCTCGGGCATAGCAGAAAATCTCAAGTTTTTCTCAGCACGCTCTGTCTTCTAACTCTATTACTTTTTGAAAGTTACTCTTGAGACGCCTCATATTCAGCCAGTCTTTCCCTTATTTTAACCTCCAACTTCTACAGATCAGCTCATTTGAGTAACTATTTAAACGCGTGTACTGTTCCTTCCAGTCTATTGTCATTTGACTTTACATCTTTCTCAAGAGTACCACTTACTTTAACCACTGAATGCATTTATACATTACTTGAAGCCATCTCCTGTACCAAAGCTGAAATATGAACTTTTTGCTGAACTGTTGGAAGGCTCTTCCCCACCATAAAATGTTGCTCTCCTTTTCTAGATGATTTTCTCTTACTTTCTCCAGATTTCTTCTTTGCTGGCATTCAAGTGGTGTAGAAACTAACCACTAAATGCTTTTTACCCAAATTGAGAACTTTTACAGCAAAGAAGAAATAAGGGAAAAAAGTAATCCCACAGCATAAACCATTGGTGATCACAGCTGCAAGAAGTTGTCAAAAGGCTTTAAGGTCAATGGAGTCTATGTTGAAGACATGCAAGTTGACTAGAGTAAAAGTAACAGAGTTCAAGGACATATGCAGGGCTCTAGCACCATGTTTCCTTACAGACTTCTGTGAATGGACATGTTTTTATACGTGTTTTCCTCAAGATAAAAGACATGTTTGTCACAATATTAAGAAAAGCTTGATGTAATTCCTCACAGAATAGTAAATGGTTTCACAAAAAAAACAATAGAAAAGTCTAAAAACAGACATTACGTGATTTTCTACAAAAGCCCAAAAAAGATACCAAGGAAAAACAGGATCTAAAATGCATGAATAAAAGGGTATATAAGACTTTATACTAATCTGTCTTAGAGGTATTAGGTTCAGAGATAACTGGAGAAGGGAAAGCCATAAAACCATCATCTATACTGGTTGCAAAGAAAAAACTTTGTACATTAAATTTGCAAACTATAGTCGTACGTCTTGTTTGTTATAAAAAATAAGTTATTTAATAGTAATTGTGCTTACAGAGAAATACTGTGCTGCAAAATATATTTCTTTATCAGTGCGCAATTTGGTGCTTTAAACAGACTACAGATGCAGTCATGCAAAACTCTGCATCTCTGATGCAGCAGTAAACAGCCAGCAAGACTTTGTGTCTTAAGAAGAACAAGTCCAGTCCAGAAAGTCCATTACAGCACAGCAGCAGCGCCTTCCTTCCATCAGATATTTTTCAGTGGTGACCCTAGCCTGTATCCGAACACAGAGGGAGTGATGTGATGCCTTGTGTAAGGTCACTCTAGTAAAAGCACTGTAACTAACATTTATGTTGAGTAGTTCAGTTTCTACAGTTTCTACAGTTTGCAGTATTTCAGTTCATCAGACGTCTGAATCCGGAGTGAGACTGCAGTGCAGGAAACTGAGCAGTGCCATAAATTCTCCAAGAAAGGTAAACAGCAAAATTGCAAGACTGAAACTGCCAGTTTTGTTTTACCAATTTCACAAGTGACTACAGAGACTTTTCAACCATCTGCAGTAAAGCAGCCTGGCCATCTGCCTCTCTGTTGACTGGTAAGAAAAATTTTCTGTGTTGCATTACAGTATGGATGCTATTACAGGTGATTATAACAGAATACAGCATATTAGCAAATGTAAAACCTTATTAGGGCAAGCTGACAGTAAGGCATTATGCAAATGGATTACAATATTTGACTGGTATCTGAAACAAAACCATGTTTTGTATGACAAATGTTTATTATGCAAATCATATGAAACTCCTTTCTGTGCACAATGTCATAAAAATACAGTGCAAGCCATTATTCAAAGGTTAGACTATGCAGACAAACATTTTAATGGTAAAGAACCAGAAAAAGTTAATATGCTTACATTATATTCAGATGTTGGACAGTTATGTCCTATCACCACATGTGAAAGGTTTATTTCTGAGTTACAACAGCAGTCAGATCAGTTACTGACAGAACTTACAGTACATCTTGTTACAGAAGAATTTAATAAACTTCTAAAAGACAGACAAAATGAGTTTAGAAACTCTACACAAGTTATACAAACATTTTTTCAGAAGTGCATAAAAGTTTTAGATTCAGCAGAACAGGTTACTGAGAAATATCAAGCAGCCCGTGCAGCATTACAGGAAACTCTTGAACAGCAGTTACAGGATAAAGAAAATAAATTAGCTGAACTGACAGAGACTGACATCCTGCATACAACAGCTGAGCTTAAGAAAACATTGCAAAAGAGCAAAAAACTACAACTGATCTGTACAAAAAAAGCATACTTTACAATATACTTGTGTTTCGATAATGGTTAAGCATACATGGCAGGATATGATGTATGGACAAATCATTCCCAAATGTTTTACTTTCATTCAGTTAGCGCAAGACATTTATCAGTACCATAGTAACACAGAGAGTATGACTGCCATTTGCATAGCATAGTCAAAAGGTAAACAAAACAGTTCTAGTGCAGAACAATAAAATCCTAAAGTCACAAGACTGACATATATGTATTTTCTTTTCATCTAAAGTACATCAGTTAAAATGCACAAAAGCAAAAAGGCAGACAACAGCAAATATAAATAATCTAAATATAAACATGTGTTAGTTAAGCCAATATCTATTTTTTTTTTTACATTTTTTTTATAATTGCACAGTAACACCACACCAAACAGTAAAAACTTTGATAGACAATTAAAGAAATAATAACACAGATGGTATTTGTCAAGCAGTCTTTGTAAAATGAATGGCATGGCAGTTAAATAAAGAAAAATACTAAAATCCAAGTTACAAATATATAAACTAATTGTAAAATAATGTTTATTTATGTAGTATAAATGCATAGTTACGCAAATCACAAATACTTAATATAATTCTAAGTATTTTACAACTGCATTCTATTATCAAACTGAAAGTGTATTAACAGATGATTAAAGGAAAAATGCTAAAAGGGTTAACTATGGTCTACAGAGCCTAAAATGTGAGCCCAAACTTCCGCAGGCTGAATGAGTAGTTACAGGAAATGTTGGGCAAATAAGGTAAAAAAACATGATTGACTGCCAAAGAGTGGCTTGTGTTTTTCTAAAACATTATTGTTATTAAAACATAATTGTTGTGTTCACATGAAGCATTCTTTGGTAATTGTAAGTGTTCACATGAAGCATTATTTGGTAATTGTAATAAAACATCACAATTGTGCATGCATATCAATGTTAATCTGTTTGCAGGTAAATGTTAAAAGTAAAAAATCTCACATCAAGTACAGCCAGCAAATGGACCATAGTATACATACAGTTCAAATAAATTACGCAGGAGGGTATAAATACCTACTAGTATTAGTAAACAGAAAAAGCTTTATAAAAATATATATTCTGTCATTGGAAATGGCCAAAAATTATCAAATCATACAAAGGTCCACAATTTGTTAGTAACCTAATAAAGCAAATGTATAACTGAAGTGTTGGGTTGGCATACATTCTATTCTCACAGCATAAAGCACATAAACAATAGTGCAATACTAAAGGGGGAGGGGCACTCTCTCTGTTTACCACTGACTTTATAGGCAGTAATGCAGAAGGGTCTAAATAGAGCTACAGAAGAAAAAAAATCTCACTCCCTCTTGACAATACTCTTTTAGGGGGGAGGGGAAAACAGGTATTACTGCATTAGAAACACTGGTAAACAAATTAAACCTGACAGGTCAAGATATTTTACAAGCTGTTAATAGCTATCTTGCTAGTTATTACTGTATTACTTAGTATTAAATTGTATTTACAACCTGTTAAACTGTATAGCTATACGAGAGAGAGAGAGAGAGAGGAAAAATATGTAGAAAAATGAGCAATACTGGTCACTATTTTTTAATATGTTTTTGGCAATACAATGTTGGTATGCAAAAGCATGAATGTTTCTAATTGATGGGTATGTAGTGTAATACCATGCCCCTGGTGCCAATTCCACCATATACTTCTAAAGAGACAAACATTTTCCAAGATTTTGCTTGGTGTTGATGTTACTAAATTTGCAATTTAGACTAAATGTACTTTGCAGTCTTTGTATGTACAAATGCAAAAAATTCAGTGTAAATAAAATTAATGTAAAATAAATGTGTGAAAAAACATGTTTAAAAAATGGGTCCAGTACTAGACCGAAATGCATGAGTAGCAAACATTCTGTTTAGATACATACTGTACAGGACACATTGTAAAGTAACAAGTTCAAAAGTAATTTGTCAAGTTGTAATTTTATCACTAGTTGTAATTTTATCACTGGTTTTTGGACCACCATTTTATTCATATCAGTAGTGGTTACTCCACTTAGAGGAAAATGATATTAAAATACTGTATTCATACAGCTAATGGACTAATATTAAATAGCATTCTTCAGTGTATAAACCATGTTTTTGTTTTTTTAAATCCTCAATTATTAAATATACTGACACTCAAATATGTAAAGTGTATGGGCAAGTTCAGAGATATGACCACAATGTTATGGTTAAAATGACACTGAAACTGTACATTTTCAGCACTGAATAACACTTGCAGTAGCACATAGTCCTCGCTTCTTAAAGAAATTAGTCTATATCTAAATTGCTGGTATAAGGTGATTAATAAAAGTAAACTGTTAATTCAACAGTTGCAAAGAGTTAATGGAAAGTTCTAAGTCATAAATTAAATTCTGTGACTGCAAAAGAACAAATTAATCAAGTTAGAAAATAAAACTAAAGCAGACACAGCCCACAACTGGTGGAATATGTTCACAGAAAGGTCTGCAAAAGAAAAAATTGTTAAATACACTCAATTCTGGTGATAATACTTAATATCACTGTATTAAATGTGTAAAATCACATTTTGACCAAAGGTTTTGTTTCTTAATGTGTTTTCTACATAATCTGACAAAAGATACATATTAATATAAACTGTTTTAAAAATAAAGAGAGGGAATTGTTAGAGCAGGTTCAACAGTGAATAAAGGATTGAAATTAATTCTGTTGTAAATATGCTGAAAGATAAAGCATAGAATATAGAAGTTATGTACTTACTATAACATTCCATGTGAGTTGTTTATCTCGCCTTTATTCTCACTGATGGGTTCGGAGCCGATCCTCGGCTCCGACTCGGCCGGTAGCAAGCTCAAGATTTGCCAGTAGCTCGAGACCAAGCCCCTTATCCCACAGTGCACTGCTGGGTTTACCTCAGATCTTGTTTGCTGCGAATAACAGTATATATACATATATATATATATATATATATATATATATATACACACACATACATATAAACAACATATACATACCCTCTTTTTTATATATATATATATATATATATATATATATATATATATATATATATATACACACACACACACACATATATATATAGATATACGAAGAACACTTCCCAAAGGGGAAGAAGAAATATTGAATAACCAGGATGGTACTAGCCTCTAAGTCAACAGTCAGCCAGGAGGGGGAAGGAGGGAGGGATGTGAGAATAAAGGCGAGATAAACAACTCACATTGGAACGTTATGGTAAGTACATAACTTCTATATGTGAAGTTGTTAAATCTCGCCGTTTATTCTTACTGATGGGTAGCGTCCCTAGCACACTCAACCTTGGGTGGCTCATGGGAGTATGTTCTTCAGTACCGTAGAACCAAAGGAAGACATGTCCCTTGAAGCCCTATCTACTTTGTAATGTGTGATAAAGGTATGAGGCTTAGACCAAGTGGCTACAGTGCAAACATTATCAAGGGGCAATTTAGCTTGAAAAGCAGAAGAGGTAGAGACAGCTCTGGCAGAATGAGCTTTTGGTTTGTGCGTTAAAGGCATGCTCGCATTCTCATAAACAAAGGATATACAATCGGATAACCATTTAGATAAAGTTGTTTTAACCACTGGATTGCCTTTTCTTGCTTCTGAGAAGGATACAAAAAGTTGGTCTGATTTCCTAATATCCTTAGTTCTGTCAAGATGAAATATGAGCTGTCTGTGAACATCAAGTTTGTGCAGCATATATTCCAATTTGCTAGAGAGGTTGGGGAAAAAGACTGGAAGTTCAATGACCTGATTGATATTTGACTCAGAACAGACTTTAGGTAAAAATGAGGGGTTTGTTCTGAGAGATACTCTATCAGCATGGAAGATCATGTAGGGTGATCTGATAGATAATGCTTGAAGTTCTGACACTTTGCGGGCAGACGTAATGGCCACAATAAATATTGTTTTCCAAGATAAAAATTTTAAATCACAAGAAGATGCTGGTTCAAAAGGGTGAAGAATAATGTGAGACAGCATAAGGCTTAAATTCCAGGTAGAAAAGGGAATTTTGATCGGAGGTCTCATATGAAGAACGCCTTTAAGGAAGGTTTAGATAATTTATGGCTCATAATATTTGAGCCACCAAGACCAAGGTGAAAATTTGAGATAGCAGCTAACTGAACTCGAATTGTAGCAGCTGCTGCCCCTTCCTTAAAAATTTTTGTTAGAAATTCTAAAATGAAAGATAGCGGAGCTCGGAAAGGGTCAATGTTCTGCGCGTTGGCCCAAATTGAGAACCTTTTCCATTTACTGCCATATAATTTCCTGGTAGATGGCTTATGAGAAGACGAAAGAATCTGCCTTGTATCTTCTGAAATTGAATGAAGCCTGGCAATTAGGGGAAGCGGATTAGCCAAGCAGTCAGTTTCAGGGACTGCAGAGAAGAATGAAGATCGACTGATGGGTGAGTCAGAAGGTCCGGAACTGGGTCCAGGATCCATGGATCTTCCAACAGATGATGGTGGAGAAACGGAAACCAAATCTGTCGAGGCCAGTAGGGGGCTATGAGTATAACAGTCCTTCCCAGCGATTTTGCTTTCTGTAAAAATCTGGGTATTAATGGGAAGGGTGGAAATGCATAAAGGAGACCCGGGGACCAATCGTGTAAAAGTGAGTCTCTCGGGGGGATGACCGGGAGGTGGTATTAGGGCAAAGTAGCTTCTGCATTTTGAATTGATGTGGCTGGCAAAAAGGTTGCAGCAAGGCTGGCCCCATTTGTGGAAAATCAGCTCCGTAACCTGTTTGAGAGACCACTCGTTAGGGAGTAATATTGCCCTGCTTAGCTTGTCCGCGGTCACGTTGGAATTCTCCGGGATGTGCGTTGCTAACAGAAAATGCTGGGACGACACAGCCCATTGCCAGACCCTGAGGGCTTCTCGACAAAGGGGGTAAGACTTAGCTCCACCCTGCTTGTTCACGTACCAAACTATTGACAAGTTGTCGGTCTGAATTGCAATAGTCTCTAGAGGGAGAGAGTCCTGAAAGTACTGCAACACCAGAAGTACCACTCTCAACTCTAGAACACTGATGTGCAGATGTGATTCTTGATCTGTCCATGTGCCTTGGGCAGTCTTTCCCTGAAAATGTCCCCCCACCCTATCAGGGAAGCGTCCATGGTCACAGTGGCTACTGGGGGGGGGGGGTCTTCCGATTGTGACATGAAGAGACGTCAACCACCACCGAAGGTCTCTCTTGCAAGAATCCGTGATAAGGATCATGCGGTGCATTGGTAGTTTCTGGTAAGACCACTCAGCGAAGAGGAGCCATTGAAGAATTCGCATATGCATCCTTGCGAGTGGTATAGACAGGATTGCTGCCACCATCAAACCTAGCACTTCAATACCTCCGCTGCTGTAGTTTTGTTCTTTGACACCAGTGAGCTGACGTTTTGGCGGAGAAGAGAGACTCTTTCGATAGGGAGACGTAGAGTGGTAGTTGAGGTATCTAACTCTGCTCCTATAAAAACGGTATGCTGAGATGGCGATAAGGCAGACTTTTCGTAGTTGATTGTAATGCCTAATTGATGGCAGAGTGTCAGAGTGTATTGTGTTGCCCGAGTCAATTGACGCCTGGTGGTAGTGGTGAGGAGCCAATCGTCTAGGTATGGAAACACCTGGAATCCTAGACGCCTCAGGTGAGCCATGACCACTGCCATGCATTTGGTGAACACTCTGGGGGCTGTAGTGAGAGCAAAGGGCAGGGCTCGAAACTGGTAATGATTGGCTCCCAGCCTGAAGCGCAGATGATCTCTGGAGCGTGCTAGTACGCGTCCTTGAGATCTATGGAGCACATCCAATTGCCTTTCCCTAAGAAGGGAAGAATGGACTGTAGCATGACCATTCGGAACTTCTCTTTCTTTACGAACTGGTTGACTCTGTTGAGGTCCAAGATAGGTCTCCAAACCAAAGTTTTCTTTGGTACCAAAAAGAATCTTGAGTATGTTCCGAATCCGACTTGGTCTGCTGGGACTGGTTGGATGACTCTTTTCTAGCAATCTGCGGACCTCTACGATTGCTTGTTCCCTGAGACTGGGTGGAACATCTGGGATTTTCTTTATAGGTATGGGAGGCGTAAAGAACGGTATGAAATATCCTCTGGAAATGATGCTTTGTACCCTAAGTATCCGATGTTATGTTTAGCTAGGCTTCTGGGTACAAAGACAAGCAACCCCTGACTGTCTCCAGAGCCAAACAGTCGGGCCCCCTTTCAGGGGCGCTGGCAGGACTGACCAGAGAACTGACCCCAGTCACCCTGTTGCTGCAGACCCCTCTGCCACGGGGCAGCGTCTTCCGTTATAACCCCCTCCTCTGCCTCTAGAGGGGCAGCGTCTTCCGTTATAACCCCCTCCTCTGCCTCTAGAGGGGGTTTCTCCATGTGTCCTGAAAGGCTGCCTGAGTTTTTCAGAACCACATTACCCCCCTAGGGCCCTTGGGGTACGGCCGAGTAGGGGTGGAAAAACAGACCCCAACGGCAGATAAGGTCTTGCCTTCCTCCTCACACATGGTTAAAGTTTCCTTTACTTTGGGCCCAAACAGTTATGAGCCATTGAATGGGGTATTAATAAAGGAAGACATAATGGGTTCCGCAAAGGAACAGAGATGCATCCAGGCTGGTCTTTGAAGAGCAATGTCCGAACTAGCGGTGCTACTCGAACCATCAGCTGCATAGGATATGAAACGCATGGACGAGTCCACCACTGAGTTTAGGGTAGCGAGCTGGGCGCTGTCGGCCACTCCTGCAGCTACTGTACCCTGGAGAGCATCTCCTAGCTCTTTCAGGAGATCTCTCTGTAGTCTTGTAAAATGGGTTAAGTAGTTTAGTGATCGCAGAGAAAAAGTCGCTGAACTAAACATGCGCTTCCCATATCTATCCATAACTCTAGGGGGATAGATAGAAGAGGATGTCTCAGATACTTCCTTTTTGGTGGCTGCAGCTACAACCATGGCATCAACAGGCACTCCTTTTGTCAAAAATGGCTTGTCCACTGGGGCAGATATGAATTTATTGGGTCTACGAGGGACAGCTTCCATGGCCTCCGGTGACTCCCACACCTTACGAGAGATCAGTTCCATGAGCTCGTCGAAAGGCAGAGACACCTAAGAAGTGGAAGGTTGAGACCCAAAAGCCTTCAAGAGCACAGACTCATCCTCAGTAGGGGTCTTGGACTGCCAATCGCCCCTCTGACTAAGGATCTCTAGTATCTCTGCAAAGGAGATATCCTCAGAGGGGGATCGAGGGGACCCTTCTGACTCATCTAAGTCCGTGTCAGATGTCAAAGACTCCTGTGGGGAGTCTAAGTGCCTCCTCTTGCACAGTCTCTTCCTGGGCACCTCCTCAGTGGGGGGATCTGGGGAGGTCTCAGAAGAGCAGGGAATGTATAGTTTTGTACCTACCATAAATGTAGATGTCCGATAGATATGCAACTGCAGTCCTGACATATGGGTTGTCCTGCCTCAGGCAGCCCTTCGGTCAGCCAGATTCCAAAGTCTGGGTCCGGCGTCGGCCGATGTCACCTCCTCCCAGACGTCAGAGCGGCTGGAGTATAAAGGCATCAGCCGACGCCATCTTCTTCAGTGTTTCTTGCCCCAGATGCCAGGTGCCCTCCAAGGAAGGCTAAATTTTGTGAATGGATAAAACAGATAAAACCAGACATGCACAACAGTAATAAACAGATACACCATAATATATATCCCCAGCTGATAGGTAAGGGGAGAAAGGACCCAAAAGGGGAAAAAAAAAACAGAGGGGTAGGAGGGAGGGAAAACCTGACTGCAGTTGCATATCTATCGGACATCTACATTTATGGTAGGTACAAAACTGTACTATGTCCTTCAAGAATGCAACTGCAGTCCTGACATATGGGTTGAATAGCATAGCCAAGCTGGGGGTGGTAGGACTAAGCAAGAGATGGTGTAGCTAGAAGGCCCTGCAGGACTGCCGAAGCAAAGCCTGCTCGGGATCTGGAGTATAATGGCAGGTTGTAGTGTTTGGTAAATGTATGCACGGAGCTCCATGTAGCAGCCTCTAGAATATCTTTTGTAGCCACTCCTCTTAGGAAAGCTGTGGATGTGGCCATAGCTCTGGTGGAGTGTGGTCTAATATTAGCTGGCACACTTTTTCCATGAAAAGAATAACAGAATCTGATGCAGTGTCCAATCCATTTTGAGATAGTTTGTTTGGTGACTGCTTTTCCTTGCACTCCAGCAGCATAGGCTACAAACAGTTGGTCAGACTTCCTGGTGGACTTTGTTCTGTCCAAGTAGTAGCGTAGTTGTCTGTGAATGTCTAAGGTATGCAGCAGCTTTTCCCCTTTATTTTGAGGGTTAGGAAAGAAAGTAGGCAGGTGAATTGCTTGGTTTAGAGACACTCTGGATATCACCTTAGGCATGAATGAAGGATTGGTCCTAAGGGAAACTCTGTCCTGATGAAAGATGAGAAAAGGAGGAACTGCCATGAGGGCCTGTATCTCCGAAACTCTTCTTGCTGAGGTGACTGCCAACAGGAAAACCGTTTTCCAAGAGAGAAATTGCATTTCTGAAGATGCTGCTGGTTCAAAAGGAGGAAGAGTTAATTTTTCCAAGGCGTAATTGAGGTCCCATGCAGGAATTGGTAGCTTCCTTGGAGGTTTGATATTCTTTATGCCTCTTAGAAGCTGTCTTAGCAAGGGATGCGAAAACACAGGTGGATCACAGTTGTAATGTGCTGAGATAGCTGAAGCGTGGATTTTGATGGAAGAGTATGAGAGGCCACTGTGAAACATTTCTGCCAAGTATTCTAATATCTGAGGTATGTTCATCAGTGATGCATCCTGGCCCTTGTTGACATTCCAGATAGTGAATCTCTTCCATTTGGCGAATAGGTTTTCTGGTGGAAGGTCTGCGTGCCTCCAGCAAAATTTCCTGAACTTTTGGAGGGAGTCATGGGTCTGAGTCATGGAACTCTCCAAGCTGTCAGCTTTAAGGTTTGCAGGTTCTGATGAACAGTCTTGTAACTGTGTTGAGTCAGGAGCAGAGGCCATTGAGGCAAGGGCCATGGTTTGGTGCGAGTTATGCTCAGTAGTAGTGGATACCAGTGTTGCCTTGGCCAGTCTGGAGCTATCAAGATTCCTCTTGGTTGTTCTGCCTTGATCTTCAGTAACACCTTGGTGAGCAAAGGTAGAGGAGGGAATGCATAAATTGTTAGAGCATTCCAGCTGAAGGAAAGAGCATCCGTTCTCCAAACTAGAGGATGGTGTATCCTTGT
This sequence comes from Protopterus annectens, assembly GCF_019279795.1. Lineage (NCBI taxonomy): Eukaryota > Metazoa > Chordata > Ceratodontiformes > Protopteridae > Protopterus > Protopterus annectens. The sequence continues at coordinate 1,744,997,061 of NC_056739.1, read as the reverse complement.
GCAGAACCTTTCCAGGTGATGATTGAGATGAGATGCAAAGAGGTCTATGTCTGGTCTTCCCCATGCAGATGCTATTTGTGAGCAGATGCGTGGGTGTAGCATCCATTCGTGTGGATCCAAGAAATTTCTGCTCAACCTGTCTGCCAGAACATTGTCCTTGCCCGGAAAAAAACTGGGATTGCAAGTAGATGTTCAGTTTCAGGGACTTTTCCCAAAGAATCATTGTTAGTCTGCAGAGGGGATAGGAATGAGTGCCCCCTTGTTTGTTTATGTACCACATGACAGTGGTGTTGTCTGTCCTTATTAGCAGATGACCTTGCTGAAGAGATTTTCCAAAGGCTTCTATTACATGTATCACTGCCAACATCTCTTTTTGATTTATGTGCAGATGCATTTCCATGGGAGTCCATTGCCCTTGAATGCATCTGCTGTCCATGTGCGCCCCCCATCCATGGTCTGAGGCATCTGTTGTAATAGTTTGACTTGTTGGAGGTTTGTTGAAAAGCATGCCTTCATTTAAATGACTTGCTTGAGCCCACCACAAAAATTCCCTTTGCAGGCATGGTATGAGTGGCATTATGTCTTCTAGGTTGTGGCTGTGTTGCGACCACAAGCTTTTTAGGTACCACTGCAGCTTTCTCATGTGTAGTCTTGCCAGAGGGATTAGAAGAATGCAAGATGCCATGAACCCCAGGGCCTGCAGGGTCTTCCTTGCGGTCAGGTGGGTTAATTTTGCTAGGCCTTTGAAGTAAGCTGTTAAATGCTCTTGTTTCTCCTCTGTGAGGAAAGCCATCTGTAGCTGTGTGTCCAGTTTTGCTCCTAGAAAAATAATCTCTTGGGATGGCAGTAGTCTTGATTTTTGAATGTTGACTGTGAATCCCAAAGCCTGCAGCAATTGAATGACGTAATCCAAGTGTTTTATCAAGGTCTGTTTGCTGTCTGCTTGTATTAGGCAGTCGTCCAGGTAAGGGTATATTTGAATCCCCTGGAGTCTGCAATGTGCCACTACTGATGCCAGGCATTTCGTGAATACTCTGAGCACAGTAGATAAGCCAAACGGCAATGCTGAGAATTGATAGTGCTCTGTTCCTGCAAGAAATCTGAGGTATCTTCTGATATGTCTGGTATGTCTGATAGGGACATGCAGGTATGCCTCCTTGAGGTCCAGAGTAACCAGCCAAGACCCCTTGCCCAGCATGGGAAGAAGTTGCTGTAACGTCAGCATCTTGAATTTTGGCACCATGAGAAAAGTATTTAGAACGGACAAGTCCAATATAGGCCTCCATTGTTTTTCTTTTCTTGGAACAAGGAACAGTCTTGAATAAAATCCCTGGCCTTGTTCCTGAGGAGGAACCTTCTCTATTGCTTTTATTTGTAACAGCTTTGAGACTTCTATGAGTGCCTCTGCCCTTTGATTTTGTGGCAGGTCTGGCATGCCTTGTCCTGTTGGTAAGGTATGGAAGTGGAACCTGTAACCTCTGTCTATTATGTCCAGAATCCAATTGTCCTTTGTTATAATGTGCCAGTTTTTTGAGAATAGAGATAATTTTCCACCTAGAGGTGCTTCACTTTGAGCCTTGGTAGGCGGAGTGAAAGGTAAGTCATTGTGATTGTCCCTGTGGTGCAGGTGAACTACCTGTGCCACTTCTCTGATTTTGTGGTTGCCATTGGCGTCCCCTGTAGGAGCCTTGGTATTGCCCTCTACCTCGTGCACGCCTGTTCTTTCCTCTTTGAAACTTGTCAGAGTCTGGAAAGGACCAATTCTTGGAAGGCCAATTCCTGCTGAACCTTGGTGGCTGAACCTGGAGGAAATCCTTTACTGTCTGTACTGATTTTGCCTTCTCCTCAATACATTTCAACACATCCTGAGCATTAGTACCAAAAAGCTTCTGTTTATCCAGAGGTGCGTCCAGGAGCTTTACTTTAACATGATCTGGCAGTGGCTGCTCTTTCAACCAAGCATGTCTACGGATAACAGCCCCTGTCATAGCTGCCCTACATGAAGCCTCCAATGCATCATAACCACACTGTAGAAAATGATTACTAACCTGCTGGGTATTATGAACCAAATCCTGCAATGCCTTTCTATCTATAGGCTCAGGAGAGGCTATCTTTTTCTGCAAATCATCCAGTAAATAATCCCGGTACTGAAACATATGAAAAAGGCAGTTAAGTGACCTCATGGCAAGGGTGGAAGAGGTATAAACTTTTTTACCCCATCTCTCCAGGGACCTTGCCTCCCTGTCAGCTGGCAGTGGATTCTTGGCTGAGGAGGAAGCCACTCCTTTGGGACCCTGTGAAATAGTTTCTAGATACACAGAGTGGGCCTTAAAGAGATGCTTGTGAGTGTCAGGGACCCTGTAATATCTGTCTGGCTTGACAGGAGCAGGAGGGAGAGAATCAGGGGAAGCACTGGAGTCGGAGAAAACGTCATCCAGGACATCCAAAACTGGAGGTATAGCTAAAGGTCTGTGCTGGGGTAACTTAAGGAAGGTACGTAGCCTTTTCCTAGAATCAGAAAATTCCTGACCCTGCCACTTAAAATGTTCCCTCATGGAGTGGAGGACTTCACCGAAAGAAAAACCCTCTGGAGGAGAGGCAGAGGGAAAAGATTCCTCAGCATCAGAGTCCTCATAGGCCTGGAAGGATTCTTCTTGGGTATCTGAATGCTCTGAATCCCCAGAGGCTTCATCTGAAGAGAGGTTGTCTGCCTGCTCAGTTCTAGGCCTTTTTTCTGCAGGCGGCTGAGAACCTCTGTCTGGGTGAGGCTGAGACCCCCTGATAAGAGAGATTAAATCTGCAGCCAGAGACATGATTTGTCTGTCAGAAGGGGCCTGAGAAGTAGGTTTAGGATGGGGCTTGGCCTGGCTGGCGGCCTTAGCACGTGCAAAGGCCTTGATTGACATGGATACAGGAGGCCTAGCTGCCCCACGTGCAGGGGTAACTTTGTCCACGGGAATGGTGTCGGGTAGATCCAGAACTTCGGTTTCCGGAGGAAAAATCAACAACCGGCACCGGTGTAGTCTCCGAGACCGAGGGATGAGTTAACGCGGTGTTGTCGGCCTGGAGCGGTTGAATTACTGCTTCTGAAGGGACCGAAGCACTCGCGGAGGGCTTAGGCGTTATATCGGTGGTAGACGCGGGCAGAGGATGTCGGTCCCGGTCCTTTCGTTGTTTTGGTAGTTTGTGTTGTCGGTTGTTCCGACGGCATGTTATAAGCGTAGGATTCGCCAAAAAAGTCTTCGGCAAACTCTGCCCGGCGCCTGAGAGTGCGCTTATTAAAGAAAGCACAGGCAGAGACGTCATGGTCTGGGCCCAGGCAAGGGAGGCAGTAAGAATGGAAGTCCTTATGAGGTATTTGTTTACCACAAGACAAACAATTATTAACTTTCTCAATTTGTTCTGACATCGGCTGAGGCAAGAAAAAATGTTCCCCAACGGGGTACTTAGCTTTTAGATGACTTCGGTAACTGAAAACACAGGAGCTGACTGACCGGCACTTGCGAACTGCTTCTGCTTCGGGCACCGTGCGGCAAGAAAGACTGAAGAAGATGGCGTCGGCTGATGCCTTTATACTCCAGCCGCTCTGACGTCGGGGAGGAGGTGACATTGGCCGACGCCGGACCCAGACTTTGGAATCTGGCCGACCGAAGGGCTGCCTGAGGCAGGACAACCCATATGTCAGGACTGCAGTTGCATTCTTGAAGGACATCACCCTATGGGGGTACTTGAGGTCTCTACGCTTAGAGGGATTGGTAGATGAAGAAGCAGACACAGGAGCTTGAGGGGAGAGGGAAAGCTGAACTGATGCTGACGTTGTCTTTGGAGACAAAACTCTCCTCATAGTATCGAAGGCACCATGGCTTGGACGAAAAGGAGTGGATGGACCCGAGAGTACCATCCGATCCTCCTGCACTGAAACCCTGGGCTCCGAGCCCGAGGTAGGAGCCGAGCTCATCTGAGCTGAAGCCCCGAGAGGAAGTGTCAGCACAGACAAGTTGGTGCGACTATCCTCCCCGGATACGACGGGAGAGCGTCGGCTCCTAGAGTCCTTGGTCGGTGCCGAGGACATCCGAGTAGATGGAGCCGATAACACCGGTGCGGGTATCGGCTCCAAGGGTTCGACCACCATCAGTTCAATTTCCTTCGGCTCCAAGAGTCCAGTACGGCTTGGAGGAGGAGGAGTAGACAAGTCCGTTTCCATGGTCTTCGGTACCAACGAGCTGGTCGGGGCCGACAATAATTTGGCAAGTCCTGGTGCCTGTAAAAGCTTCTGCACTAGCTGCTCCATGTTCAAATCTGAAAGGCTGACTGAAGACTTAGCTGAATGCATCGAAGGTGCTGACTGGAGCAGAGGTGAAGAAGGAACTTCAGAGACCGGCTCCAATACGGAGAGCTTGCTCCGAATCAAAGGTACGCTCACAGTTCCAATGAATGTGGAACCGATGACCCTCCTTCTGAAATCTTAACCTTTTTTGAGACCTTCTGAAGACTTGGATTTGGAGGATGTACCAGCACCCTCATGGCTACTCAAAACTTCTGAAAAAGATTGCTGTAGCAATCCCTTGTCTATAAGTTTCCTCCTTCTCTCCAAGAGAACTCTTGAAGAAAAGGAGTGGCAAATGCTACAGGTGTCTTGGAGGTGTTTAGTCCCCAGACAGTAGACGCATTGAATGTGTCCGTCTGTGACGGACATTTTCTGCCCACAAACTGGGCATTTTTTGAATCCCGATTTGGGATGGGATTTCTCCCTATCATCCAACATACTTAAGTGAAAAAACAGTAAATTAGATCCACAAACAACTAAGCCCAATCCGGGCACCATCTATAACAGTATTATATAAATATACAAATATAGATACAAATATAGGACTAAGAGGCCCACAGAAAAAGCCTAACTATTATGAGGATTAATAGTATAGAAAAAAGGGCTTAAGGCCCACACAAACTAAGAAGCCAACAAGGCCCTAACTTTTAAACTATTTATACTATTTAAGTATTTAACTAGAGAGTAAATATAACAGCACTAACACACACTATATATCTTAAACAAAAAAGAAAAATTTTTTATAGACGTGCTATTAATTTGTTTCTAAAATGGTCCGAGCTAACTGGATCACCGAGATCTCTCTTGCCGCGGCAAACTAGATCTGAGGTAATTCCAGCAGTGCATTGTGGGATAAGGGGCTTGGTCTCGAGCTACTGGCAAACCCTGAGCTTGCTATCGGCCGTGTCGGAGCCGAGGATCGGCTCCAAACCCATCAGTGAGAATAAACGGCGAGATTTAACAACTTCACATAAAATGTTTCCTTGAATGTAGGTATAGAGTTTAGCAATGTAAAATGGGCATTCATACTATATGTATAACAGACAGGCTTCTCTTCTTCACAGCATCAGAAAAAAAAGAACTAAAAATCAATCCTGGAAAACAAGTATTACATGCTTTTCTCATGTCTGTAGAACAGTTTAATAAATGCTACCTTACATACTTCTATTAATGGACATGCTTTTTCTCCTGAAAGACATGTTTTCTCAATATCAGCAGCAGAACCTTTTGACATATTCTTACAGATGTTTTCTTACAGACTTCTGTGAATGGACATGTTTTTATATGTGTTTTCTTCAAGATAAAAGACATGTTTGTCACAATATTAAGAAAAGCTTGACGTAATTCTTCACATAATATTTAAGGGTTTCACAAAAGGACAATAGAAAAGTCTAAAAACAGACATTACGTGATTTCCTACAAAAACCCAAAAAAGATAACAAGGAAAAAACAAGATCTAAAGTGCATGACTAAAAGGTTATACAAGACTTTATACTAAACTGTGTTAGTGGTATTTGGTAGGAACTTAGGTTCAGAGGTAACTGGAGAATGGAAAGCTATAAACCCATCATCTATATTGTTTGTGATGAAAAAAACTTTGTACATTAAATTTGCAAACTATAGTCATATGCCTTGTTTGTTAAAAAAATAAGTTATTTAATAGTAACTGTGCTTACAGTGAAATAGTATTGTGCTGCAAAATATATTTCTTTATCAGTGTGCAGTTTGGTGCTTTAAACAGACTACAGATGCAGTCATGCAAAACTCTGTCTCTCTGATTCAGTAGTCAACAGCCAGCAAGACTTTGTGTCTTAAAAAGACTAAGTCCAGTCCAGAAAGTCCAGTACAGCACAGCAGCAGCATCTTCCTTCCATCGGAAATTTCTCAATCCCAGCAACTTGTTCACCAGTCCACAGGACATGACAGCCAGATGGAAGGAGAACGTTCAACAGCTTCTGAATTAAGAAAACCATACTGAAGCTGTACTGCCCCAGACGCAGCCTATGATAAAAGAAGAAAAGAGCCCATCCCTATAAGTAGTAAGAACAGCACTAAGGAAAATCAAGTCAGGGAAAATAGGCTCAGATGAGGTCTCAGCAGATATGATTAAGATGTTGGTTGAGTTAGAGAAGAAATGGATTCAGGTGGTACTCATAGCGGTATGGAGATAAAAGCCTATGTTAAATTACTGGAGAATATGCATTCTAGTGGCAGTGAACAGGAACAAAAGGGAGATTCACAACTATACACAGTATAAGAGCCACCAAATTCCTGTTAAACTGCAAGGAACTGCAAGAGAGGATGAATGACAAAGGAATATGCAGAGTAATAGCAAATACGTTGGGAGATGAGCAGTTTTGATGAGGATGCAACATAACCAACTCCATCTTTGCAGTGAAATGGACAGTTGAGAAAAAAGTCCAACTAATCATTCCTATACTTGGACAAAGCATATGACAAGGTTCCACGGAAGCTGAGTTAGACAGTCCTTCAATCGTGCAAAGTACCAGAAATATTGGTAACTGATTGGCCATGTACAAGGACCCAATGGCACAAGTAAGAACATTGTTCAGACTCAACTAGGGGTTTCCCAATGGGAATGGATGCATATTAAGGTTCAACTCTGAGCCTACTTATGGTTCACAGAGGTGATGGACTACATTAGCAAACAGGTAGAAGGGGACAGATCAAGAAAGCTGATGGATGCAAACAATGTGGCATTACAAACAGACACTGAACAAGAACTTCAGCAAATAATAAAGGAATGGAATGCAAAACTGTAGGCACACTGCATGAAACTGACTACAGATAAGACAATTGCCATGGCAGCAAACAGGGCTAAATCAGAAGAAACTGAAAATACAGATGTAACAGAAACGGTGGAACAGGTTAACAGCTACAAATATCCGGAAGGGGTGGCTCAGAAGGGAAGTCTGAATGAGGAGGTCAAAGCTAGACTTGGGGGACCTGCAGCCAACTGGAATAGACTGTCTGGGGTAGTGTGTGACAGACAAATGCCAATGAAGCTGAAAAGTAAGGTGTACAAAGCAGCTGTGTGGCCAGTAATACTGTACGGTACAGAAACATGGAATGTGAAGTTAGAACACTTGAAGAAGATAGAGTTGATGGAAGCAAAGTGCCTGAGATGGGTGGCACATTGCACACTGTAGTACAAATGAAGATACAAGGACATCACAGCAGATGTCCAAGTATTTCCAACTGCAGAGAAGGTCAAACAGAACATATTATGGTGGTTTGGGTACATGTGCAGGAAAGTAGAAGATAATGGATACACAGGCATAAGGCAAGAGTAAATGACATCCAACAAAGAAATGGAGGGACTATGTGGGAAAAGACCTGTGACAATTAGGCATGACTATCGAAGAACATAGGACAGTGACATTACATTGAGGGAAATTGCAATAGCTGATGTGACACCCCAAACCCATGCAGAAATTTGGAAAAAGGGGGTTCGTGATTATGTTTACTTGTTATTTTCCAAAGTTTCTGTTTTTACTCTGGGAGAGGTCTAATCAGCCTGTGGATCAATATGCAGCCATCTTGGAAGCCCCCCGCTATACGAGAGTTGAAATGGGTATATATGCTTTGTGTATATGTGATGGTTCTTGTTATAGGGCCATTCAGGGGTCGAAGATGTTGAACTTTCTCAAACCAGCAGCAAGCACAAAGAAGTTGGACTTGGAAAGTCTAGAAAGACAGCTGGATTGGACAATGACCTGTACTGGAACTATATGGTGTGAATATTCCAGCGCAGTGAACTGATTTGCGCAATGAGGGTTTGTTTGCGGGTGGGAAGTTGGCAAAGGCTGTTACGCTGGTGAAAACAAACTTGAGCAAGTTGATTTCTCCAGTGGGAGTGGGTGTCACCTGACTGAAAAAGTTTGCATTAATAAAGTCATAGAAGTATTGTGTATATTTTTTGTTCAGGTATAGGTGTGCCAATTTGTGCTGAGGTAGTTAAAATCTCATAGCATGGTGGCATAAGGTTCAGTGGAAAGGAAATCTAGTTTATTAAGCTATACTTTATGATTCTCAGGTGTCATGGAGAAAGTTTTGTAATTGCTCAGGATGTGATATGAGGTCTCATTAACAAATACTAAGATACAAAGGAGTTCAAGGTCATTGTCCTGCTCAATATTTCTAGAGAGGATGGCATTTCAGATAAAGACAAACACACCACCACCAGCATTACTGCTATCTACATTGTGGGTTGAAAAAAAAAGTTCTGTACTTACCATAATGTTCCATGTGTGTTGTCCATCTTTGCCTTCATTCTTACTAGGTTGGGTTCGGATCCGATCCATCTCAGCCTTTATTTTCAAGCTTGAGGTCCTCTGTCAGATCATGGTTAACTCCCTATCCTAGGATGCACTGGAACTATCCCCAGATCTTGTTTGCCCTAAATTTATGCATGCATGCATGTCTAACTCTAAGGAAGGAGTCAGAAGCTGATGAAGAAGGGCAGAGGTCAAGGGGATCCAATTTGATAAGACAGAGTCTTCTAAGAGTAAAAGAAGGGAAGGAGGATGGGCTTTTAGAATGAAGGTGAAGATGAACACCACACGTGGAACGTTATGGTGAGTACATAACTTTTATGTGATGTTGTCCTACCTTGCCTTCATTTTTACTAGATTGGGACATCGTCCCTAGCACATTGACTCTTGGGTGGCTTACGGAAGAATATTCCTCAGAACCATGGATCCAAAAGAGGCTTTATTCTTGGAGGCCAAATACACTTTGTAATGAGCGATAAAAAGTATGGGGTTTAGCCCATGTTGCTGCAGTGCAAACAGTGTCAATAGCAACCTTAGCCAGAAATGCTGAAGAAGTAGCAATGGCTCTTGTAGAATGAGCCTTAACTTTTTCTGGAAGTTCTTTGTTTTGAGACTTGTAAACAAATGTTACACAATCTGACAGCCGCTTAGAAAGTGTAACTTTAGACACAGAGGAGTCGTCCTTTGCATCTGAAAAGGAAACAAAGAACTGATCAGATTTTCGGAATTCTGCAGTTCTAAGTAGGTAAAAACATAACTATGTACATCCAGTTGATGTAACATGTACTCTGCTTTGTTTTTATAATTCGGGAAGAAAACTGGTAACTCGATACTTTGGTTCAAATTTGTCTTTGAAACCACCTTAAGTAAAAAGGAAGGGCTTGTTCACAAAGACACCTTGTCTCTATGGAAAAGCAAATATGGGGGCTTTATGGACAATGCTTGCAACTCTGACACCAAGAAAATGGTTTTCCAAGTCAATTTAATTTGCAAAATGATACTGGTTCGAAGGGAGGAAAAACTACACAAGATAGAACTAAATTTAGGTCCCATGGCGCCGAAGGGTCCATGATAGGCAGTCTTAATAACATAGTACCTTTGAGGAAGGCCTTGCATAGCTTATGAGACATTATATTAGAGCCAGAGTCTCCCAAATGAAAGTTTGAGATTACTGCTAGCTCATCCCTAATAGTAGCTGCAGCTGCACCCTTGATGAAAGTTTTGCTAGGAAGTCTAGGATGAGAATAGGAGCAGAAAAGGGATCAATAAGGTTATAGGTAGCCCATAAACAGAATCATTCCATTTGCTTTTATAAATCTTATTTGTTGAAGCCTTATGAGAGGAAATTAGAATTTGTTTAACTCGAGAGGAAAGGGTTGGAAACCTGGCTATTGTTGGAACTGGAGCAGCCATGCTGTTAGCTGAGGGCCTGAAGGGATGGGTGGAGTGTTCCTGACGCATGAGTCAGAAGGTCTGGACCTGGGTCCAGAACCCATGGCTCCTCCCAAAGATGAGGCCACAGGAAGGGGAACCAGATTTGGTGAGGTCAGTATGGAGCAATGAGTATTAAGTCCCTTCCCAAACAACTGGCTTTCTGAAGGGCTTTGGGAATTAGTGGAAAAGGGGGAAGGCGTAGAGGAGACCCGGGGCCCAATGGCGCACAAGTGCATCCCTTGGTGACTCCCCCAGAGAGGGGATGAAGGCAAAGTAGCTGCTGCATTTGGTATTCATGGATGTCACAAACAGGTCACAGCAAGGCTGGCCCCATTTTTGGAAATTTTTTTCCACTACTTCTTGTTTCAGGGACCGCTCGTGAGGCATCAGAATTGCTCTGCTGAGTCTGTCCGCTACTACGCTGGATTTCTCCAGGATGTGTACTGCTATCAGAAACCATTGGGAGGAGGTTGCCCATTGCCACACTCTCAGGGTCTCTCGACATAGCAGGTAAGATCTGGTTCTACTTGTTTGTTAACATACCATGTACGTGACTGACATGTCTGTCTGGGTTGCAATGGTTCCTAGGGGGAGAGAGTCCTGGAATGCTTGCAATGCTAAAAGCACCGCTCTCATCTCTAGAACACTGATGTACAAGTGAGCCTCGTGATTCTGCCAGTTGCCTTGGACCATCTCTCCTAGATAATGCTCCACTCCTCCCATTTGAGAGGCATCCATGGTCATCATGGCCACTGGCTGGGAATGAACAAATGGTCGACCTAGAGTCACTTGAGTGGAGTGTAGCCACCATCGAAGATCCTTCTTGCAAGTTTCTGTTATGATTATTTTGTGAGACATCAGCAGTTCTTTCATCGACCATTGAGTGAATAGCAACCACTGAAGAATCCTCTTATGCAGATATGCTAGGGGGACCAAAACTATCGCTGCTGCCATGATCCCAAGAGCTTTGAGGACTATCCTTGTTTGGGCTTTCCTTCTTTTTAAAAGGTATCTCACCTGGTACCTTAGTGATTGGAACCTTTCTGGTGGAAGTCTCGCTGTCATTTGTGTTGAGTCTAATTCTGCCCCTATGAATACCACATGCTGAGAAGGCACTAAGGCAGATTTTTCATAGTTTATGGTAATCCCTAGGCGGAAGCAGAGTTGCAAGGTTTCATTTCTAGCCTTGATTAGCAGATGCCTGGTCGTGGAGGCCAAGAGCCAATCATCTTGTTGGTCTAGGGGTTTGATTCTCGCTTTGGTGTGTGAGAGGTCCCAGGTTCAAATCCCGGACAAGCCCTTGATTTAGGGCTGAATGGGCTAGTGGGCTAATGCACTATGCTATAGTGGGCAGGGTCCCAGGTTCAAAACTTGGCAAGTGTGATTTTACAACTGAGTGGCCTAGTGAGCTAATTCACTCTGCTAAGTATGGAAACACCTGGAATCCTAGATGTCTCAAATGAACCGCTACTACTGTCATACATTTGGGGAATACTCTGGGGACCATAGTGAGGCCAAAGGGCAGAGCTTGAAACTGGTAGTGACTGGCTCCCAGCCAAAAGCGCAAGTGTCTCCTGGATTGCCTGTCCATTTTTATGTGGTAGCATGCATCCTGGAGATCTATGGAGCACATTCAATCATCTTTTCCCAGGAATGGGAGTATCGACTGCAGTGTCACCATCTGAAACTTGCTCTTATTTACTGATTTGTTTAGAATGCTTCTTTGGAACTAAAAAGAATCTTGAATAAATTCTGAATCCCACTTGGTCTGCGGGGACTTCTTGAATGGCTCTTTTGTCTAACAACTTTTGAATTTCTAGAGTTGCCTGTTCCTTTTGACTGGGTAGAATGTCCGGAACTTTTTTCATCTTTGAGAAGGGAAAATGGGAAGACGTAACCTCTGGATATGATACTTTGTACCCATTTGTCTTTTGTCAGTTGTTACCAGGCCTCTGGGTACAAAGATAAGTGACCTCCTACTGCCTCCAGAGGTGGACAGTCAGGCCTCCTTTCAGGAGCGCTGAAAGGGCCTACCAAAGAAGGATTCTTTGTCGCCTGATTTGGTGAACCCCCTCTGCCCCAAGGTTGGCGTCTTCCATTATTTCCCCTCTGCCTCTGGGGGAAGTTTCACCACGTGTGTCCTGAAAAGATCTCTGTGATTTTTCGGAACCAAATCTTACCAGTACTTCTCTGACCTTTGAGATAAGGTCTGGTAGGCATGGAAAAATGGACTCCTATGGCAGGCAGAGTCTTTCCTTCCTGTTCACACCTGGTCAGTGTATCCTTCACCTTAGGCCCGAACAAAGATGAGCCATCAAATGGGTCATTTATAAAAGGAAGACTTAAAGGGGTCAGCGAAGTCGCATAAAAGCATCTAAGAATGTCTCCTTAGGGAAATTCCTGAACTCGCTGCTCTTCTTGCTCCATCAGCTGCATTGGAGAGGAGCCTCATGGACGCATTAACAACTGAGTTTAAGGTAGCGAGCTGAGGAAGTTACTTTGTCGGGAACCTCTTCAGCTACTGAACCTTGTAGGGTATCTCCTAGCTCTTTCAGGAGATCCCCCTGCAGTATCGTAAAATGGGTAATACACTGCAATCTGAAAGTAAAAGCCACTGAGAAAAAAATGCTCTTTCCGTACCTGTCCATAGTCCTGGATTCTTTGTTCAGGGGGTTGACAGAAGAATATGTCTCCAGGAGTTCCTTCTTAGGGGCTGCCACCATGACCATATCATCAACTGGGATTCCTTTCGTCAAAAAAGATTTGTCAAAGGGGGGTGGTGTAATAAATTTGTTTGGCCTCCTAGGAATAGGCTCCAAATAATCCAGGGACTCTTCACTCCTTTCGAGAAACCAGCTCAAAGAGCTCATCGAAAGGCAGTCACCCAAGATGTGGAAGGGTGAGACCCAAAGGCTTTCAGGTATATGAACTCCTCCACCAAAGGGTCCTCTAACTTAAATGGGTCGAGCTACTGAAGACACAGAAAACATAGACAAAAACAAAGACTTAGTCCTCTAACTTAAACGAGCCCTGTTACAGCTCTCTAACTTAAATGAACTGAAAGAGTACGATAACTACACTTAGCAAGAAACACAAGGGTTAAAGTCTTCTAACTAAAACGGGGCTCTGTAACAGTTCTCTAACTTAAATGAACTGTACCACTAAATAAGGCAACTACACTTTAACACAAGCCAGAAAGGGAAAAAAAAATACACGGCCTAGCAAAAAAAAAAACGATGGCCAAAAGGCAGAAACAGCCCAAATAAGAAAAAATACCAAATCACGAGTAGGCACACCAGCTATGAAAATTAAATTATCTAAATTATTTAAATTAACTAGAGAATTATTGACCAAAAACTAATCAAAAAAGGTTGTATTTATCCAGCGCTAGCAGACGACTGCTCGATCTGTTTAGTGGCAAATGAGATCTGGGGATAGTTCCAGTGCATGCTGGGATAGGGAGTTAGCCACGAGCTGGCAGAGGACCTCGAGCTTGAAATAAAGGCCAAGACAGATCAGAGGATAAGATCCAAACCCCACCTAGTAATAATGAAGGTGAGATAGGACAACATCACATCAAACGTTAGGTACTGAAACCTGATAAGGAAGGGAGGGCAGTCACTGTACTGGAAGTAGGTTTTACTGACAACACACACATAACCACATTTTCTACAGTCAGAACGTCTCAAGGAAGGAATTTTCTTATTTAGACTTCTAGCACTGAGCAACATGCTACACAGCCATTTGCCAGATTCAAATCTGGATTCACTACGTTGATAGCCTGAGTAGACTGAAATGCCCTAAAAAGTCACGAGGGTGGCTAGATTATGCCTTAACCAGTATGTAAAAGCCCTGAGGAGACAAGTGCATGACATCCCTAGTGAAACAGAAAGAATGGTCTTCCACAGGTGTTCCTCAATAAAAAATACAGGGTGTAAGTAAAATGTTCTATGCAGAATGCCTCAAGGCCCTATCCCTGTCTCCTACAGGCTTTTGAGGGGAGATCTATGCCTGGCATACATGGCATTGTCAGTCCCCACTCTGAGAGAACTCCTGCATATCCACAAAACAAACAGCACCAGAATTACCCCATTCTAAAGCCTTAAACCTTGCCTGTGATATAAACAGGACCTGCGTGAGAGATAGGTATGCATCCCAGAGACTACCATGTCTATGGAAAAGGCTCCCCATCCATGTGAAGCAGAGTTCCTCCCTAACCCAATTCAAGTGCAACTTGGACAACTGGACAAGAAACTGGAAATTCATCCCTGGTTTGGCACCTATGTCTCTAATGGACACAGGTAACCTGTAAATGGTTCATCTCACAGGCCCCATGCTTACACTTATTAAGGCTATCAAAACTTGTCAGAGATTTGGGATGCATGGCTAGAATTAAAAAGGCCCTTGTGGTCGTTAGCCTAATAATCACCTATGAACCTATCACACTCTAGGCTGACACTCACTGGGCACCTTCACAACAATGCAAAAAAATAAGCTAATTATTAAAGTCAGGCATCATTCTCGGTGACAGTAGAATATTGCTCGACTAGTTTCCTTTCAGACTTACAGTTATGCTGACAAAGCTCCTCCGTGTCCCTTTTCATATAGTCCAACAGGATTCAATGCAAGTCATTTAACACCCATATGAACAAAGACCATGTTGTATTCATACTTGGAGTAAAAGGGCGTGAGCTCATTAGTGATAAGGTGAATTTTGCCATGAGGCAGATGACTGTTACCGTGTCTTTAATCAGCCTTGCGAATGGTGCATTGGTTAGCCACACCATGGAATCACGTATGACAAGTACATTATTGTGGTATGTGGACTGCTCCTGTAATATGTGGGGACAGACTAAATCACTGTGGTGTCTTTTTACAGTGGTGGTGATTGAATAAGCTATCTACATCCCTGTGTCAAGGTTTAGCTGTGGTTGAAGTGTTTACAGTGCTGTGCCAAAGCACAATATTCCAAGAGCCATAGACAATCAATTCCAACAGATAATTAATAGAATAGGTAAATGTTACAAGTATTTGGTAGAATAGATGCTAGAACACAGTAATCAAGGCATGAACAACAGGCTGGGGTATAACAGTATCAAACAGTATATAACAGTATCAAACAGTATAGAAAAGTAGAAGTGATGCATCAAAATATGTGTCAAAGAGACATTTAGAAACAGCAGTCACAAAGGTACAATGTAACTAAATATTTAAAAAATGAGAAAGATATAAACACAAACAATCTGCAGCTGGCAAATGCACAAATGGGTACACAATACAGTAAAAATTCAAAATCCAACATCACTAGTAGACAGATAGTGCCACATACAGCAGGCTCATGCAACCAAGCAAACCATGCAGAAGCAGCACTATGGTAAATTAACCCATAGAATAATGAGACTGGAATAAGGTGACTTATTGACTTCTATAGAGAAGATTAGGACAGTCAGTAACACATGCATCTCAAAACTAGTAGCAAGAGTTCAAGGAAAATTTATTGTGTGCAGCTCAGCACAATATTGCCCAAAGGAACAGTTTGGTAGATGCTGCAATCCACTTCCTACAACTCTGCAATTAAAAGGCAACATACTATCACTAAATAAGTTCAATTTAAGTTTGCACAGTTACAGCTCAGCACAATACAGTGTCAACATCATACACGTCAAGTTTAAAGTAGACAATGAAAGCACACAGGCCCATTAAAGTTAGGACTGCTAAGTTGTTGCTGTTTATTCATTTAGTCAAACCTGACTTTTTGTATCTCAGTGACTGCAGAGTCCCAAGCCTGTCTGTAAAGAACAGGTTCTTTAGTCCTGCAAATTCACACATTACCTCAACAATGCTGTTCATCCAAATTAGCCACTGCCACCCCTTTCTTCTTTTCCTTTGATGCTTCCCACTTTCAGTGTCTTCTCTAGTGAACTGCCTTTACATTGCGTGGCCGAAGTATTTAAGATTAAGTTTTGCTATCAGGTCTTCCAGTAAACATAACGGATTTATTTACTCAAGTACTGACTGGTTATATTTTTTTGCAGTCCATGGAATTCTCAAACATTTTATACCAAAAACCAGAGTTCAAAATCCTCCATTTTCTGGCATTCATCCTTAAATTTAGTCCAACTCATAGCTGTATGTTACTACATGGAAAACCACTGATCTGACTACATGGACCTTTGTAGACATCCTGATGTGTTTGATCTTTAAAACCCTGACCAGATTTGCCATAGCTTCCCTTCCAAAAGGCAAGCAACTTTTACTTTTATGGCTGCAATCACCATCTGCAAATATCTTTGAGCCTATGAAAAAACAGTGCATCACTGCATTCAGTTCTTTCCCATCTATTTGCAAAAAAAATGCATTTTCCAGCCCAAAAACAATTGCAAATTGCAGTAGCATCTTCTAGAATCAGGTAGACCAGTTTCAGATACAAAAATTATCACAACACAAAAAAAGAAGTTATGTACTCACCATAATGTTCCATCTGTGCTGTCCCATTTTCATTTTTCCTCACCATATGGGTTTGTATCTGACCCTAGGATCTGACTCGGCTGCTGTTTCACAGTTCATGGATACTACAAGCTCTCAAGCTCCTCCCTTACCCACAATGCAGTATTACCCTCCTTCTCCAGCTTCTTATTATATACATAATGAACTACTACTTTTAAGATGAAAAGTCACTATCTACAGCACAAATAAAAGGAACTTTGGTTCTATAATACTGTTCCACTCTTCCAGAAGTCATCAAACAAACAGGGCTGGGGGCTGGAGGGAGATGAGTTGAGAAGAATGAAAATGGACAACACAGATGGAACGTTATGGTCAGTACATAACTTCTTTATCTGATGTTGTCAATTTTTATTAATTCCTTGACATATGGGACAAGAGTCCCCAGCTACTTGAATCCCGGGTGGACTTAAGGAAGGATATTCCTGAATACTGCTGAGCCAAAGTCTGCTTTTCCCCTAGAGACCATATCCAACTTGTAATGAGTAATAAAAGTATGAGGATTAACCCAAGTTGCAGCAGCACAAATATCATCCATGGAAGACCTAGATAAAAAAGCTAAAGAGGTCACCATGGACCTGGTTGAATAAGCTCTTACAGACTTTGTTTGAAAATTTTGAAAAGAAAAGAATACTGATAAGTTAATAGTTTGGTTAATGTTAGATCCTGACACCACCTTAGGAAGAAAGGAAGGATTGATTCTTAAGGATACCCTACCCTTATGGAAAATTAAATAAGGAGGCTTATATGGTAAAGCTTAAAGTTCTGAAACTCTCCTGGCCAATGTTATTGCTATCAGAAATAGTTTTCCCAAGTCAAATATTTCCATTCACGTTTTGTAGCCAGTTCAAATGGCTTCTGAGTTAGTGCCTGTAAAATTAAATTCAGATCCCACAGTAGCGTACGGTCCTTAAAGGGTGGTCGGAGTAGAAAAGTTAGTTTTATAAAGGCCTTACAAAGACGTGAAGAAACCATTGTAGAATTATCAACTCCAATATGAAAATTGGAAATGGCAGCCAAATAAGCTTTCACCACAGAAGGACTAGTCCCATAATTAAAAACAGAAGCCAGGAATTCAAGAATTTTAGGAACTAGCACTAAAAAGGGATTGATGTCTTGTTGCTGCACCCAAAGGGCAAATCTTTTCCATTTGCTCTTGTAAATTTTTCAAGTGGCGGGTTTACTGGATGACAAAAGAATATGACAGACTGGGGAAGACAGCTTAGGTTGTCTGGCTGTCAATGGAATTGGAAAACCATGCAGTCAACTTTAAGCTCAGGATAACAGGGTGAGTAATGTCTGTCGAGTGAGACAGGAGGTCTAGAATTGGATCCAGAATCCAAGGCGGGTAAACTAGATAAGGCCAAAGGAAGGGAAACCAAATCTGTCAAAGCCAATTCAATCGGGATGGTTTTTGTTATAATTTGGGGATCAATGGAGTTGGAGGATAAGCATAGAGGAGACCTGGGGGCCAATCCTGAAGGACAGCTTCTCTTGGTGACTCCCTCGGCGAGGGAGATTAGAGCAAAGAACCTGCTGCACTTGTTGTTCATGACAGATGCAAATAGGTCACAGCACAGTTGATCCCACTGACGGAATATCATTTCCATCACTCTGTTGCAGAGAGATGACTTATGAGGTAGTAACATGGACCTGCTCAACTTGTCTGCTATCATGTTGGACTTCCCCAGTATGTGCATTATCATCAAAAACAGATTTGAAGAGATCTTTCATTGCCACACTCTCATAGTTGCTCAACATAAGAGGTAAGATCTGGTTCCTCCATGCTTGTTGATGTACCATACTACACACATACTGTCTATTTGAGTCACAACAGTTCCGGAAGGGAGAGAGTCTTGGAATGCCTGTAATTATATAAAAGGGTGATGCTCTCATTTCCAGTACATTGATATGCGAGTTGGCCTCCTCTGGAGACCAAGTACCTTGAACAGTCTTCCCCAAGAAGTACCCCTCTCGACCCAATCTGGGAAGTGTCTGTAGTCACTACGGCCTTGGGGTGAGGAAGGATGAATGGACGACCTTGCAAAATATGATCTGAGTGAATCTACTGCCAAAGGTTATACTGATCTTGGTGGACATAGACTGATGTAGAATGGACCACTGGATTGCCAATATCCATTAGGATCATAGGAAGTCACTAGGCTAACGGCCCTAGGGCCCTTACAAGCCTAGCTAAGTTCAACCCATGTTCCCAAGGGTGTCTGGTGAAAGCAAACACTAAAATCAGCACCTACTGCCCCTGTCCAAGAGGGAAACAAGTGGACTCCCCAGGATGAATTTCCGATTATCCATCCAATCATCCAAATTACACAAACAGGACCAATGAGGCGCTTTGTTTAACATGAAAAGGAAGCTTGTTCCAAAGGTGGGGCAACCCCTGTGAGACAAATCTGTCTCTCCAACAAGTTTTGTTGAAGTCACATACCAAGTTAGGTTCCTTTGAACGAGTGACCCGTGTGCCATTTGACTTGCGAATCTGCAGCACTTCCATTAAAGCTGGGTCAGAGTTTGCTCTATACACAAGGCACAGGTTGCCTTTGAGCAGTATGACACAGAATAAAGTGACAATGATTTCAGTCTGTCCGCTTAAGAGAGATCTTGGAGACCATACATTTTCTTTGCAAGGAACCTTTTGTGGTCTCTCCAACTGCTCCAGGTGTTTGGAAAGGAACATACCAAAGGAAGCTTTGTACTCTATTACTGGCCTGATGAGGTGAGGGAAGAGTACAGGGGGATTATAACTTTATTTTTCTGAAGACAATGTCCTTACTTATGAAATGAGCAATATAAAATGCCCTTCTTACTACTGTGCAGACATGGTGACTGAAGTTAAGGTTGCTGTCGACCTGTGTGCCCAGATCTCTCACCACTGACTGTGTGCTTAAGGTATTGCTAATGATGTGACAGTTTGCAGGAACATCACACTTGCTGAAGGGGATGATAATGCGTTTTTTTTTTTGCATTAAGTTTAAAGCCATGACTTTGGCACCAGTCATTAGTCTGTGTAAGACCTTCTGGCAGGATGCGGACATTGCTAGAGGTTTCAATGATCACTCTCAGTCTGCAGTCATCAGTAAACTTTGTCAGTCACAGTCCTTTAGTTTTAGTCTGTACTTTGGAGAAGTAGATTCTGAACAGTAAGGGTCCCAGAACCAATCTCTGGGGAACACCACTATTTTCGGTTCTGCTGGAGGAGGTGGAGTCCCCTATTTTAACCATATAAGTTCTATCAGTGAGCCACTTTGCAACCACCTGACAATATATGGGTTGATACCCAGCTGGGGGAGTTTATCAATGATGCCTGAGTGGGGGATTTTGTCAAAGGCCTTGGCTAAGTCCGGGTAGGCCGTATGCACAGACCTGCCCATGTCTAGGGCTTTGGTGACGGTCTCGGAAGTATGCCAAGTTTAGCAGGCATGATCTCCCCTTGACAAAGCCAAACTGGGTGGGGTCGAGCGTTTGGAGAGTTCCTATATCTTTGTTAATAAGATCAATGATGATTCGTTCCCTGGCCAGGCTAATGGGTCTATACTTCCTGGGGTCCATGGATGCACCCTTTTGCGCAAAGGGATAACAGTAGCTGTTTTCCATTCTGCTGGGTTGAAGTGGGTGCTTAGGCTGTGATTGAAAAGCATGCTCAATGGTGATGCCAATTCCTATTTTAACCCATGTAGAAGACAGCCCAGGATGTTGTCTAGTCCCATAGAGGCTGTGTTTTTGGCCTTGAAGAGGGTGTATACGACCTGCTTCGTGGAGATACTAGGTGGGGGACAGGTGTTAAGGATGCTTTGGGGTATATGTGGTGGGGGTACATAAAGAATTCTCATATGGTATCTTACTAACAGGACTAGAACTACTGCTATAGACATGGATCCCAGGGTCTGTAAAATCAGTCTGGCTGAGATGGATGAGTTTTGAAGAATTCTGTTGACATGAAAATGGATAGTTTGAACACCTGGCAAATGGAATGAAGATGTCATTGACATTGTGTTGAAGAAGGCCCCTATGAATTTTAATGTTGGAGATGGTTGAAGTTGAGATTTGTTGTGACTGACAGTAATTCCTAGATTGGAACAAACCTGGAGTACATAGTCTGGAGCTGCTATCAGCAGATGCTTGGTTGAAGCGGTTATGAGCCAGTCGTCGAGGGATGGAAACACCTGGTATCCCTGCAGTCTCGAGTGAACTGCTACTACTGCCATGCATTTGGTGAACACCTTGCAGGCTGTGTTGAGGCCAAAGGGCAGTACTCTGAAGTTGTAGTGAATGGCTCCCAGCCAGAACCGTAGATATCTCATGGAATGCCTGTTCATTTTTATGTGATAGCACAGGTCCTGGAGATCTACTGAGCAGATCCAGTTGTCCTTGTGCAGAAAAGGCAAAATGGACTGAACCATGATCATTTGGAACTTGGCATGCTGAACTGATTTGTTCAGAATGCTGAGATCCAAAACTGGTCTCCAGTCCCCTGTTTTCTTTGGCACTAAAAATAACCCTGAGTAAGTTCCAGATCCTTTCCAGTCTGGTGGGACATCTTGAATGACTTTTTTTCTAGCAGCTTTTGTATTTTCAGAGCTGCTGATTTCCCCTGAGTGGGTGGAACATCGGGAATTTTGTTTACTAACAGAGGGGGGCCAGGAAAAGGGAATTATATAACCTCTGGAAATAATCCTCTACACCTGAGTATCCTTTGTAATGTCTAGCCAGGCTCTCTGGTACATGGATAAGCAACTCCCAACTGCCTCCAAAGGTGGGCAATCATGCCTCCTTTCAGGAGCACCGATATGGTGTCTCAGAAAAAGAATCTCTGGACACCTGCTTCTGCAGGCCTCCTCTGCTGTGTGGGCAGTATCTGCCATTTCAGTTTCGCCATCTGTCCCTGGGGAGCTCTCTCCATGGGGCTCATAGAATGGACCCTGTGACTGACTGAACTACATTTTCTGACCACCTCCCACTCTTCTGACCCTTGGGGTAAGGTCTAGAGGGAGTGGAAAAACGGACTCCCACGGCAGAGAGAGTCTTGCCTTCTTGCTCACACCTAGTCAAAGTGTCTTTCACCTGTGACCCAAAGAGAAAGGAGCCATCAAAGGGGGTATTGGTGAAGGATGCTCGAAAGGGTTCGCAAAGTGACACAGCCGCATCCAAGCATGCCTCCTGAGGGCCACACCCGTGCCCATGGCTCTACTCGCTCCATCGGCTGCATAGGAAATGAGCCTCATGGAGGAGTTAACTACAGAATTAAGAGTCGCTAGCTGGGAAGCTACTTTGGCTTGTACTCCCTCAGCTGTAGGATCTTGAAGGTATCTCCAAGCTCTTTAAGGAGATCCGTTTGAAGGCGAGTAAAATGACATAGATAGTTCAGGGACCTCATGGAGAAGGTCACTGAAGCAAACATTTGCTTTCCGTACCTGTCCATCATCCTAGACTCCTTGTTAGGGGGATGATCAGATGAAGAGGTCTCTGCTAACTCTTTCTTGATGGCTGCTGCTACCACCATGGCATCAACGGGCACACCTTTAGAAAGGAATTGCTTATCCTGGGGGGCTGTAATAAATTTATTAGGTCTCCTCGGAGTTGGTTCCACTGTGTCCAGAGCTGACCATGCCTGTCGAGCCACTACAGACATAAGTGGGTCGAAAGGAGGAGAAACCCAGGAGGTGGAAGGTCGGGAACCAAAAGTGTCCAGGAACACACACTCATCCTCGGTAGGGGCTAAGGAAGTCCAGTTCCCCCTCTGCCTAAGCATTTCAAGGATGTCCAAAAAGGAAACATCTTCAGAGGGGGATCTCGGGGACCCTTCCGATTCATCTAAGTCTGTATCAGAAGTGACAGACTCAGGGGAGTCAATGTGCTTCCTCTTGCACTTCTTCTGAGGGGGCTCCTCTGAGTGATCAGGGGAGGCCTCGGAAGAAGAGGAAACACCCAATGGGGTGTCCTGGGGCATCGGTTCCCTACATTTGGGGTCTGGAGGAGGAGCAGCGGTTGACACAGACACTACGGGGGACGGAGCCGATGGAGCTGGTAGTGGAGCTGTCTTGGGGGACAGCACACTCGGCATGACCTCAAAGGCGTCCCTGCCTCGAGGCAGAGAAAGCTCCGGTTCTGAAGAAATAGGAATCTTTCTCCGCACCGAGGGGGATGGCTCCAAGGCCAATGTTGGAGCAGAGCTCACCTGTGCCAATGCTCCGAGAGGAAGAATGGGATCGGAGAAGGGTCCGATGCCACTCGCCCCCTCGGAGCCGATGAGGGAGCCCTGGCATCCAGATTCCTCGATCGAAGGAACTATCGAGGTAATCGCAGCCGAAGATGGAGCCGAAGGAGAGATGGTGATTGGAGCCGACGGTTCCACTACTCGAACCACAACGAACTCCGGCTCCAAACTCAATGGAGTCGGAGGAGGAACAGAGAGAGAGGTGGATGGAGCCGATACCTGTTGAGGAGGGCTAAACAATTTTGCTAGTGCCTGTGATTTAAGCAACCTACTACTCTCTCCACATCATGATCTGACAGCCTAGAGAATCGAGAGAAGTGTGAAGAATGGTGGCTATGTTCACTTTGCAATAATGGAGACAGAGGAGCCAAATGAACTGACTAATGAAGGGGACCTCAGCCTCTTATGGCTCCGAGACGGCTCCGAAACATCCGATGGAGCCGACGGAGGGGTTGTCTTGTCGGTGCCAGCTGGAATCAACATACTCTGTAAATTCTGAAGGTGGAGCCGACGGTTTAGTGGATTTTGGGGATTTCACTGGCTGGAAACTCTCTGCTGGTGAATCCTGAGGTTTCAACAGACCCCTAAGGATCAATTTGTTCTTATGCTCCTGCAGGACTCTTGGACTAAAGGCATGGAAAATAGAACAAGAGTCCTGTAGGTGAACCGTGCACAAACAATTAACGCAACTAGTGTGCCCATCTGTCAGAGACATTTTCTGACAGCATGAGTCACACTTTTTAAAATCAGATACTTTAGCTTCCTTAGTCATGACCCAACTACAAAAAAACTAAGTACCACAAGGGAAATTCAGACAGACAAATAAGTACGACTCTAAACAAGTACACCTATTTTTTTTTTTTTTTTTTTTTTAACGATAGCAAAAAAGGAAAGGAGAGCCTATAAGTTAAACAGCTATCTTAGGGAGAGGTGGAGGGGGGAGAATTCTCCAACTTAAACGAGTTCTAAATAAAAGGGAAACTAAGAAGAACAAAGTACTTAACAACACGTACAGAATAAAGCTAAGAAAAGTAAAATATCTATTAGTTTAAAGGGTCTAAGAGAATATTTTACATAAAAAAATTGAAAATATACAAGCCTGAGTCAGAAAACGACACACCTCGCAGCTGAAGCGGTAAACGAGATCTGGGTAGCTGTCGCTAGGCATCATGGGATAAGGGGTAGCCTTGAGCCAGTAAACAGCTCTCGAGCTATTGAAGATGGCCGAGTCGGAGCCGAGGATCGGCTCCGATCCCAAACAGCATGAATGAAGTCGAGATAGACAACTTAACATCTACTGTTTCCAAATTGTCAGATACTGACTGTTTATATTATGAAAAAGTAAAACAAGGTTTTTCTGGACTGTTTTAAGTTATCACCTGAAGCATACAGCAAAATGTTTCATAAGCACAGATGCAAGGCAGATGAAAGTGTTTGTGATTATATTGCTGAGTTAAGCACTTACTTTCATAGGTCGGTAAGTGGGTTTCAGGTCACCACTTTTGAAAGGCTGGCAGACCTTTTGGTGAGGGAACAAGCCCTTAGCACTTTGCCTGAAGACATGAGAATCTGGTTGGCAGACCAAGAATGTAACTCTGCAGATGAACTGAGGAGAAAAAGGGGATCTCTACTTGGCAAACGGGCTGTCACTGCACAGGGAAGGTATACCCAGTGCTGCACACAGATATAAGGGAACCCATGGTGGGTAGCCTAAATCACTCCAAGAGTCTACCAGTAAACAGGGGAAGTCTCTAGTTCAGGTACATGGCCAGAATTAGGAGTTAGATGTTTTAAATGTAACCAGAGGGGTCATGTAGCATACAAATGTCTACTGAGTCAAAGCTCAGTGAGGAACAAAAGGTGAGAGAGTCAGCAAGTGGGAATAACAACATGGCAGTAGTAGGTTGCCTGGAGACAACAGAAGTTTGTATCCTAGCTTAGTGGATGGAAGACAGGCCATTAAGAGAGAGACAGCCTTTGACATAATCATTGTGAAGCCTGCAGTGGTTAAAGAAGAGCAGTACCTGCTTGGGCAATCCACAACAGTTAGAGCTTTAGGAAGGAAGGAAGCTTTAGGAAGGATAGTAGGGTAGTACCCAAGTTGACAGCGAGGCACTGCTGTTAGAAGAAACAAGGTTTCCTGTGGAAGGGGAGTTAGGAGGAGTTACAAACATAGAGTTGAGACAGGCACCGTTTTCAGGCTTCAGGGAGGTAGCTAAGGAGGCACCTGATGCTCAAGTAAAAGGGGAGTCTGTATACTGGAACAAAGGGTTACTGTACAGACAGTGGACCCTTGAGGGAGGGCTAGAGAGTGAGGTGGTACAGCCGTTGGTAGTGCCCAAAGCCTACCATCTGGCACTTCTAAGCCATAGCCCATGACATTCCTTTTGCAGGTCGTATGGGTATAAAGTATACCAAGAGTCATATTATGCACATTTTGTATTGGCCTGGGATTGCAAGGGATGCAAAAAGGTACTGCAAGACCTGTGAGCAGTGCAAAAAGGTAGGCAAGGGAGGGGACAAAGACAAGGGTCTATTGATGCCTCTACCTGTGATTGAAGAGTCATTTCAGAGGGCAGCTATGGATATTTTGATACTTCTGAGTACCCCAAGTTCCACAGGGAAAAAGTATAACCTGGTGGTAGCAGATTATCCTATCAGATACCTTGAGGCAGTGGCTCTGTCCTTCGACGAGGCAGAGAAAGTAGCAAATGCTTTGTTAGAGATTTTCAGCAGGGTAGGATTCTCGAGAAAAATACTGACTGACAGAGTGCCGATTTTATGTCAGACTTGCTGGCTTGTCTGTGGAAGCATTGGGGGGTGAAGCACCTAAAGACCACCACTACCATCCCCAGACTATTGGTCTCGTGCAGAGGGACCACTAGTCTGGGGATGGTAGTGGTGAACCGGACCGCGTGTAGCCGGTTTTGGCGTGGTGTCGGTGGAGACCTCGCGTGTCGGTCTTTGTCCTTGCGTTTTTTGGACAAAACAGTAGTCGGAGTCTCCGACGACATTTTATAATTAAAAGCTTTACCAAAAAAGTGCTGGGCGAACTCCGCCCGACGCTTAACAGTGCGTTTATTGAAAGTAGCACAAAAGCGACAGCCCGAGACGTCGTGGTCTGGGCCTAAACAAGGTATACAGTGGGAATGGAAATCCTTATGCGGTATTTGTTTCCCACAAGAAATACAATTGTTAACTTTGTCTAACATCGGTCTGAGGCAAGAAAAGTTTCCCCAACGGGGTACTTAGCTTTAAAGAAGACTTCGGTTTACAAATTTTCATAATTTCAGGAGCTGGCCGACCGGCACTTGTGAACTGCTTCTGCTTCGGGCACCGCGCGGCAAAAAAGACTGAAGAAAATAGCGTCGGCTGTGTCTTATGTACCCCTGTCGCACTGACGTCAGGAAAGAAAGCGACGACAACCGACGCCGGACCTAGACTTTGGAATTCGGCCGACCGAGGACCCGCCTGACGGCAAGAGAACCCTTCTGTTATGACTGCAGCTGTATGCACGATGAACATGTAGCAAATGCTTTGTTAGAGATTTTCAGCAGGGTAGGTTTCTCGAGAAAAATACTGACTGACAGAGGTGCCGATTTTATGTCAGACTTGCTGGCTTGTCTGTGGAAGCATTGGGGGGTGAAGCACCTAAAGACCACCACTACCATCCCCAGACTAGTGGTCTTGTGCAGAGGTTAAACTCTACACTAAAGACCATGATACAAGCATTTGCAGAGCAGTTTAGGAGAGAGTGGGACAAATACTTGCTCCATCTATTGTTTGCATACAGAGAGGTATCCCAGGAATCCACAGGACTTTCACGCTTTGAATTACTGTATGAGCGTAGGATGAGGGGGCCATTAGATTTGATTTGTGATGAGTGGGAGGGTGATTGTGAATCCCAAAAGGAATCTGTCGTGGCACATGTCCTAAACCTCAGGAAAAACCTGGCAGGAGCCCAACAGCAAAAAAGGTCTGATATGACAGGAATGCTCGAGCCAGAAAGTATACTGTGGAACAGCAGGTTATTGGTGCTTATTCCTGTCAGATACACTAAGCTGCAGGCAGATTTCGAGGGACAATTCAAAATGGTAAGGAAGGTCAGTATTGTTAATTACAAGGTAAACATGCTAAAGATGAGGTAGGGGCACAAAGAAGCCTCAGCATGTCAAGGCGGTCCTGGGCAGACTGCAAAGGGCAGGGTTGACCATTAAGCCCAGTAAGTGTCAGGTGGGCATAGCAGAGGACTCCTACCTGGTACATAGACTAAGGAGTGGTAAGATTAGGCCAGAACCTGCCAAACTAGAAGCTATTCAGGTGTGGCCTGCCCGTTACCAAAAATCAAGTGAGCATTCTTGGGGACTGCAGAGTACTATAGAAAGTTTGTTCCCAATTATAGTACAATAGCTGCTCCACTCACAGACCTGAGGAGAAAAAAACAGGGCAGATAAGGTAGTGCAGACCCCACCCTACGAGCAGGCATTCCAAAAGCTTAAAGGGGCTTTGGAAGGACCTCCCCCCCGTACAAGCCAGTCCAGATTACAGCAGTGTCAATGCAGATGGATTCTCAAGACAGGGTATAGGTTAATGTGCTCCCAGACAGGCCCATTCTTTTCAAGCAACATTTTCTAGGGACCCTTGAAAAACTAGCTTGAGTCTTCAAAGGGGGAGAGATGTGATGTTGTCAGGTATTGTCAGCTGTACCAGGAGAAGTGGGACAGTGCAAGTGTGGCATATGCCAGCATGGCTGGCTGACAGTTTTGTAAATAATCTTATGTCATTTGACTGCCACATTAATTTGTACAGATGCTTGTATTAAAATATATTTGTAAAAGTTGCTTATGTTCAAACAATACTGCAACAGAATCTTAAGAGTTCTGAATGTGAACTGTGCCAGCGTCAGGTGACTAGATGTGATGTTATTCCCTAACCAGCAGAAGGACGGACCTCTGGCAGCAGCAATTTGTGTTTGTTTTCTTTGGAATCCGATATATAAAAGCTCTATGTCAGTTATCATAGTTCAGTTGTTGGCAGTTGTTAGATGTACAGTTCAGTGTGTGGAGTATCTCATCCTGCCATGTGGAAGTGAGCATCTCAGCAGTACATCTTGCCTTGCAATATTAAGTAAGTTAGCTAGGGACATTTTCTCCTTAGTTCAGTTAGGAAAAGTACTGTGAGATTAGTTTAGCATTATTTCTTTTTCTGCATGTGAGATTCTATCCAACTGTGTGTTATTTATATTTCATATGACTGAAAAATCTGATGTTTATTGTAACTAAATATTAACTATCTTCCTGTTTTCTACTTTGATTTTCCATTATTAAATATTTTTTATATCTTTTCATTGTGACTGGGCTTTTAGTGAATATTTGTTAATATCGTGAGAGTACCTGTGCTTATTTCAGTGTCACTGTGGCCACTTCTTTGGTCACACTCTACCATTCATATCTGTATCAATTTGACACAGTACAATTGGTAACCCATTGTAAGAGCCTCAGGATATTTGGCTGGTGGCAGCTACCCTGTAATCTGGAGAGAGGGGACACAGCTGGTGAATCTGTGTCAGCCTTTCCCAGGTGTGTGTGTGTGTGTGTTTGTGTGTGTGTGTGTGTGTGTGTGTGTGTGTGACACCACCGGTGTCTGTGGTGAGGATTGGGGCTCCTTGATTACTGGCTCGGGCTAAAGACGGGCCTTCATATAAGAAATTTGAAGTGCTCATTACTAACCAATCTCAATCATGCAATGATTGCAAAAGAACTAGGAAAAAATGTAGAGCTTGATGTCTTTGGATAAATGTGACTAAAGAACTACTGGAAAATTGCAGCCAAGCCACAATCACTGTCAGCTGGAGTCTAGTCCACGTGGGGAAGCTTCAGACAAAGTTTTCTAAGTGCACAAATTATATGAATGAAAAATCATGGAGAGCAAAGCTATATCTGTTAAAGAAACCAATTTTTTTTATCCAAACTAAACACATTGGGGGCCAGATTTACCACACTATATCCTATCTTTCTGAAACTTGCAGTAGATAATATTGCCAAACCCACTCACTCATATATGCAATGCATCTCTTATAACTAGTAATGTTCCATAACACTTTAAACATGCAACTACTGTACCACTAGCAAAATAGTACACCATAAATGTAGATGTTAGAGTGTATTCACTGTTGCAGTCATTTCATTTGGGTAATACGCTGGCAGGTTGCCCTCAGTCGGCCTGAATAACAAAGTCTTGGGTCCTGCATCAGTTGCTGTCGCCTCTTCCATGACGTCAGGTCGTCAGGGGTATAAAACCTGCCCCAGATGTCAGCCACCCCCCAAATGAGGAGAAAAAAAAAAAAAAAATATATATATATATATATATATATATATATATATATATATATATATATATATACACACATACATAGACAGCAATATATGTAAATGCACTTTTAGCAACATAAACTTTACCTTCATCTAAAAGCAAATACACCACAAAGGCTTTAGAATATAGTGAAGGAAAGAGAAGTTATAGAAAAGGGGGATGGCGAGTGGGTAACCCGGACTGCAACAGTGAATACACTCGAACATCTACAGTTATGGTAAGTGTACACAACTGTACTATGTTCTTCGTGTTTCACTGTTGCAGTCATTACATTTGGGTAGAATCCCAAAGCGATGGATGGGAGGATGGAACTAAATAGCATTAGGAGCGGCTATAACGCCCTGCAGAACTGCAGTGGCAAAGCCTGCCCTGGATTTGGGGAAGAGAGGCAAATGATAATGCTTTGTGAAGGTATGAACAGAGCTCCAAGTAGCAGCTTCTAGAATGTCTTTGGTTGGAACTCCACCGAGAAAAGCTGCTGAGGTAGAGGCAGCCCTGGTGGAGTGCGACCAGATTCCCTTGGGCACAGGTTTACCATGGTGCAAGTAGCAGAAACGAATGCAGTGGCTTATCCACTTAGAAATAGGTCTGCTTTGATATAGCCTTCCCCTCTGATTCGGAAGCAAATGCCACCAGTAGTTGCTCAGACTTTCTTAGAGATTTGGTCCTGTTTAAGTAGAATCTTAGTTGTTTGTGTACGTCCAATGAATGCAGAATCCGCTCCCCCTTGTTTTGCGGATTTGGGTAAAATTTTGGCAGATGAATTGTTTGGTTAAGAGCCACACTGGATACCACCTTAACCATAAAGGAAGGATTGATTCTGAGGGACATCCTGTCTGGAAAAAATGTAATAAAAGGCTCCACAGCCATGAGAGCCTGTGGTTCTGAAACCCTTCTTGCTGAAGTGATTGCCAAGAGGAAAGCTGTTTTCCAAGATAAAAATTTTATATCCGCAGTAGCTGCTGGCTCAAAAGGAGGCAGGGTGAGTTTTTCCAGCACAAACCTGAGGTCCCACGCAGGAGTTGGTGATCTTCTGGGAGGCCTTACATTGTTGGTTCCTCTAAGATACTGTTTTAGCAGAGGATGAGAAAGGATGGGAGGCTCCGTGTTGTAATGAGCCGAGATGGCAGAGGCATGGAGTTTTATTGAAGAAAAAGATAGGCCCTTGTCAAGCATCTCAGTCAAGTATTGTCAAATCTGAGGGATATTTGGTTTTGCTCTGTCTGTTCCTTGTGCTTGGTTCCAAGCACAGAATATCTTCCATTTATCAGCATAACATTTTCTAGTACTAGGCCTTCTGGCTTCCAAAATGACATCCATCACAGATTTACTGAGAGGTGTTATTTGAATAATTAAATGATCAGCCATGCTGCAAGGTTCAGAGTTTGGAGCGGAGTGTGCAGAATTTGATTGTTCTGCCGAGACAGTAGATGAGGTATTTGAGGCAAGTACCATAGAGGGAGTTGAGACATATTCCTTAGAATTGGGTACCAGTGCTGGCGAGGCCAGTCCGGAGCAATCAGGATCACTTTTGTTTTTTCCTGTATGACCTTTAGGAAGACCTTGAAGAGAAGAGGCAGAGGGGGAAAAGCATAGACTGATAGGTTTTTCCAACTGAAGGATAGGGCATCCACTTTCCATGCTTGTCTGTGATAAGTCCTTGTACAGAATTTGTCCAGTTGATAATTTTGGGGAGAGGCAAATAGATCTATGTCTGGGCTCCCCCATTTCTGTGTTACCATGCTGAAGATCAGTGGATCCAGTTTCCACCCGTGCGGGTCCATAAGACTTCTGCTTAGGTCATCTGCCAGAGTATTTTGTTTTCCTGGCAGGAATTGAGCATGAAGATGTACATGGTAAGTCAAAGCTGTGTTCCACAATTCCATGGCTAGTCTGTAAAGGGGGTAGGAATGTGTACCCCCCTGCTTGTTTATGTATCACATAACCATGATGTTGTCCATCTTTATCAGTAGTTGTCCTGGATGAAGTAAATCCTTGAAGGCTGTCAGAGCATTTTGAACAGCTAGCATCTCTTTCTGGTTGATATGCAGATGCATTTGTTTTGGGCTCCATACACGCTGAATGCATCTCCCCGCCAGGTGGGCCCCCCCAAGCATAATCTGATGCATCTGTAGTTAGGGTTTGGGAGGCAGGGGGTAGAGTGAATGACAGTCCCTTGTTTTGGTGACATGTCTCTGCCCACCAAAGAAACTCCTGTTGTAGGTAGGGAATGAGTAGAATCATTGTTTCTAGACTGTGACAATGTTGACTCCATAAACTTTTTAGGTACCACTGAAGTTTCCTCACATGCAGTCTTGCATATGGAATTAGTAGAATGCAGGATGCCATGAACCCCAAAGCCTGCAGAATCTGTCTTGCAGATAACTGGATTTGTTTGCCATCTGTTTGAAGTTTGTTGTCAGTTGCCTTTGTTTGTGTGGCGTAAGGTAAGCCATCTGGGCAGTTGTATTCAAGCTTGCACCCAGGAATGTAATTATTTGAGAGGGTACCAGTTGGGATTTCTTTTTGTTTATTGTGTACCCTAGGCATGTTAGAAGCCTTTTTACAAATGCCAGATGTTGAATAAGAATGTCCTTGTTCTCTGCTTGAATGAGACAATCGTCCAGGTAAGGATAAATTTGTATGCTTCTTTGTCTGCAAAATGCAATTACTGGTGCCAGGCACTTTGTAAAGACCCTGGGCGCAGTAGATAAGCCAAAGGGCAGTGCAGAGAATTGGTAATGCAAAAAACCTGCCTTGAAGCGGAGGTATCTTCTGCACAATTCCTTTATTGGGATATGCAGGTATGCCTCTTAAATCTAGAGTCACTAACCAAGCGTTCCTGCCCAGCATAGGCAATAGCTGTTGTAAAGTAAGCATTTTGAATTTTGGAATGTCCAGGAATGTGTTCAACATCGATAAGTCCAGTATTGGATGCCAGGCATTGTCTTTTCTGGGTACCAGGAAAAGTCTTGAATAAAAACCTTGTCCTTTTTCCGGTTCTGGAACTGGATGAATAGCCCCCATATCCATGAGGGACGTAACTTGTTTCTGAGCCTCTGCCCATTGATTTTGTGGCAGATCTGGCCAACTGTTTGGAATTGGCAAATTATGGAAATGTAATCTGTACCCCCTGGTATACTTTGTTTAATACCCACTTGTCCTGGGTAATTAACTGCCAATTTTGAGCATGAAATGCTAGTTTTCCCCCCAAGGGGGCTGCCAAAAGATAAGTGCTTGGTGAAGGTAGAGGGAGGTAATTGAGACTGCTTACTGTAGGGTTGTACTTTGTTTCCTCCAGATTGGGAGGTGGAGGCACCCCATTGCTTTGACCTGTAAGAACCCTGTGATTGGTATCTAGAGCCTTTTGAGCGCCTGGATTTGCCTTGAGAGGCTCTGTTGGACACAGGAAAGGACCAATTGTTAGCAGGCCAGTGCCTACTGAACCTGGGTGGCTGCACTTGTAAGAAATCTTTTACAGTTTGCATAGATTTAGCTTTATCTTCCATTTTCTTTAAAACCTCTTCTCCCTTATTACCAAACAGAGTATCATGCTGCAAAGGGGCATCCAACAATTTAGCTTTAACATGATCAGGCAGATTTTGCTCCTTGAGCCAGGCATGCTTCTAATCACAGATCCAGTAACTGCGGCCCTGCAAGAGGCCTCCAAAGAATCAAAACCATATTGCAAAGTATACTTTCCAACCTGTTCTGCTGCATGCAATAATTCCTGTAATTCTTTATTTTCCACACAATCAGAAATCAACATCATTTTCTGTTTCAATAAGCCCATAACATGCTGTTGATATTTAAGCATATGAAACTGGCAGTTTAAGGTCCTAATTGCCAAGGCTGCAGACGTATAAACCTTCTTTCCCCATCTATCCAGCGCCCTGGAATCCCTACCAGAGGGGGTAGGATTTTTGGCTGTAGAGGCCTTTATACCTTTGGGAACCTCTGAGATAGTCTCAGTATAATAGTAGGATTTTTGAATAGAAATTTGTCAGAGTCAGGAACCTTGCAATATCTGTCTGGCTTACTAGGAGCCGGAGGTAGGGAATCAGGAGCCATGCTTGATTCCGAAAACACATCAACAATGTCTAATACAGGAGGTACTGCCAAAGGCCTATGCTGAGGAAGAAGAAATCCCTAAGCCTCTTTTTTGATTCAGAGAAATCCTGACTCTCCCAATGAAAATGTTCCCTTAAAGTATGCAAGGTTTCTCCAAAAGAATAATCCTCAGGAGGAGATGCAGATGGGATGGATTCTACTGCATCTGAATTCTCATAGGGTGGAATAGAAAATTTCTGATCAGAAGAAATGGAAACCTGATCTGAAGATTCATAATCAGTGTCTTGCCTAGGCCTCTTAGCAGGGGGGGTTGGGAACCCCTGATCAAGGTAATCAAGTCCTCAGCCATTTTGATCATCTGTTTTTTAGGCATAGGGGCCTGAGCACGTGGCTCTTGCATCATTTTTTTAGACTTAGAAGATGTTTTTGGTCTTGTTTTTGAAGCAGGCGTCGGTTTTATATTAAAATGTTGAGGCCTGAAAACTACCTCAAAAGCCAGTGCCTGCTCAGCGGCTCTGGACCCATCCGAGGGAGAGACATCCGTGGGTTCAATACTCTGAGAATCTCGCAGCATAGCGGACTCTGCATGGGTCTCGGTAGAGGCCTGCGACTCAAAAGTAGCGGGTATCAGGGGTTGCAAAAGCGCCTCACTGAGTACCGACGAACCGGCGACTGGCTTAGGAGAAGCTTCGTCATCGGTTTTGGACCTCGATGGTCTGTCTCTGTCTTTTTCTTTGCGTTTTTTGTGAACTCCGGTAGTCTGATTGCTAATCGACGACATTTCAGGGTAATTAAATCTGGATCCCAAATAATTTGAAGCAAAAATATACAGACGCTTAATAGTGTGTTGGTTAAATCTAGCACAAAACTGACAACAAGGCACGTTATGATCTGGGCCTAGACAAGGAATACAGTACAAATGAAAATACTTATGAGGTATTTGCTTCCCACAAGTAATGCAATTATTAACTTTTACTGACATCGGTAAGCAGCAAGAAAAAGTTTCCCCAAAGAGGTACTTGGCTTTAGTTGAAGACTTCGGTTCTGAAACTCGAATGCGAAAATTTCAGGAGTCTGCCAACTGGCACTTGCGAACTGCTTCTGCTTCAGGCACCGCACGGCAAGAAAGACTGAATAAAATGGCGTCGGCTGCATGTTTAATACCCCTGACGACCTGACGTCATGGAAGAGGAGACAGCAAGCGACGCAGGACCCAAGACTTTGTTATTCAGGCCAACTGAGGGCAACCTGCCAGCAGATTACCCAAATGTAATGACTGCAACAGTGAAACACGAAGAACATCACAATCCCTCACACAGCTCAAACACTACAGATGCATTTCTAATGTTTGCCTTCTAACAGAAATATTTGAAAAAAAAACACTGCATAAATATCTCAAACATATCAACAGTGATTGCCTGCTCTATGATCAATAGTATGGCCTAAGAAATTCCTTTAGCATCCCGACAGCCTTACTGGCAACAAGTGATAATATACTGAATAGCATAAATAAATGACTTGTATCAACAGGCATATCTATAAACTTAACTAGAGTATTTGAGAATGTAAACCACATAATTTCCCTGCACAAACTAACAGGCCAATTCCATGAATATCTTAAAGACCATACATATTCCAAATGTTCTTGAATATCTTCGCAGACATTGCAGCCCTTAATACTGGGGTTCCACAAGGCTTTGTTCTTGGTCCCCTGCTACTCACTCTCTTCATTAATGACATCCCATTAGACCTATCATAGTATATTACTATGTATGCTGATGATATACTACTTCCACTTGATACCAGCAAAATGCATAAATCCCTCCAAATATATCCGTAAATTAAGTTCCCTAACCTTCGTGTTTGGCTTCAGGATCACAGACTGCAAGTTAACTCTGCAAAGACCAACATCATGTTCTTTTCAAGTATAAAGAAGCTTCAACTTCTATCAGAATTAATAAATAAAGACTTAAAAAGCACTAGTCAATACCCAAAGCAATACTATACCCAATGTTAAAGAACAAAACTACCTAGGGTTAACACTGGACCCCCTTAACATCAGTAACCATACAGATAAAACCACCAAATTTCTGTCTCACTTAATACTTTGTTACATAATATCTCACCTTCTCTCTCCTGCTTCACGTAAATCTATAGCCAAAAATGTACTTCTTCTAAAATCAGAATATCCTCTATACCTTCTTGTCAAGCACTCTTCTATAACTGCCAAAAAACTACAATCTACTGATGTGAAAATATGTAAATTTTGCTCTACTAGCTGACCGAAGAACACACCACTGAGAAGTACTTTGGGCAATAAACTGGCTCCCAATACCAAGCACAGCTACTCTGCTACTCCACATCTGGGGGAGTCTACAATGGTTCCTAATGAAAAGAAAATATGGTACAGACAACATGCCCTATGTGGACTGTCACAAAGCCTTATCCTCATACTCTGGCTCCTACATACTGCTGAGAGACAATCTACATCTGCTATACAAAGCACTCTCTGATACAGCCCTTATGGCCCTGTTGCACTTCTGCAAAACAACATCAGAAACACCCAATTCTGCAAAATAAAAAAAGACATATTGGAGGGACAAGTTGTATCTCAGAGTCTACCCCTTCTCTGAAA
The DNA here is from genome assembly GCF_019279795.1 of Protopterus annectens. Lineage (NCBI taxonomy): Eukaryota > Metazoa > Chordata > Ceratodontiformes > Protopteridae > Protopterus > Protopterus annectens. The sequence goes on along the minus strand of NC_056739.1, from coordinate 1,744,961,191 downwards.
CAGGCTTTCCATCCATATGAAGCAGTTGCTCACTGCACTTACTGAAGCACAATTCAGATTAGTGGATAGGGAATTTTACCTTTGGTCTGTCACGTATGTCTCTATTAGAAAGAAGCATGTAAACGCTTAACCACTCTTGCCACATTATGCCCCCTATTACATGAGAGGCATTACTACCTGTCCAGTAAATCTGGGAAGCATGGCTAGGCTTAAAAAGTCACTTTGGGGTTATTAACCTAGTAAACACCTTTGAACCAGGAACACTTGCATTCAAAATTCTTATAAAAGGGGACTGTTCTCCACTTATTAAGAAAAACCCTTGCCAATTTAAGATGACATGCTTACACCCTCCAGACCTAGATTCAAACATACCACAGGGCTTTCTGCACTTCGGACGCTCCAACCAAATGAAGTAAGAGCACCGCACATTACATGCATTCAAAAAAAGTCTTTAAAGGAAATCCTTTTTGACGAAGCCAAATGCACATGCTTTCATGATACATGCTAAGGCACAGATACATCCATTCATCCACAACCTCTTTTACCATCTTGCACATGGGATTGGGGTGCCACTTCAATAATGACAATCATCTAGAGCCAAGGTTTACACCGCTATTACATGAGTGGCATTATAACCTGTCCAGTAAATTTGGGAAGCATGGCTAGGCTTTAAAAGTCTTTTTGGGGTCATTAGCCTAGTAATCACCTTTAAACCAAGAACACTTACATTCAAAATTCTTATAAAAGGGTACTGTTCTCCACTTATTAAGAAAACCCTCGCCAATTTAAGATGACATTCTTACACCCTCCAGACCTAGATTCAAACATACCATAGGACAGAAAGCCTTTCACGGAATAGGATCTGCACTTCGGACTCTCCAACCAAATGAAATAAGAGCACCGCACATTACTGGCATTCAAAAAATGGAAATCCTTTTTGATGAAGCTAAATGCACATGCTTTCATGATACATGCTAAAACAGATACATTCATTTATCCACAACCCCTTTTCCTATTTTGCACATGGGGTTGGGATGTCATTTCAATAGTGACAATCATCTAGAGCCAAGGTTTACACCGCTGGGAGGCTAGCTCTGCCTCGGATGCTAAGACATAGACATATGAATGAGCTAAATCTCCTTGCATAATACTGTGTTTAACTGGGTGTATTTAATTTGTGGGTGTATTACACCATTTAGCATGTATTTATGTACTGTAGCATAGTTCTCTCACATAGAAGAGACATGCTCTAGATTTTCACTTGTGTATAACACATAGAAGGGCGGTGCAGTGGTATAACAGTTAGCGCTGTTGCCTCACAGCAAGAGGTTCTCCAGTTTGATTCTTGGCTGGGGTGCCTTCTGTGTGGTGTCTGCATGTCCTCCTCCCTGCATTCGTGTGGATTTCCTCAGGGTGCTCCAGTTTCCTCCCACATTCCAAAGACATGCAGTAGGTGGATTGGACACTCTAAACTGGCCCTAGGTGTGTGTGTGCATGGAAGTGTGTGGTGAACTCTCTGAAGAGGGTGGGGCATTAGGCTAGCAACTGGATCCTGTAAAACCTATGCCTGCTATGAAAACGAGTGCTAAAGGGAGCTTGTTGATCGATGTGCTGAATGCATGGGAGTGAATCCAGGCTAACAAACAGATGTAATGCAGTATGCAAACTAAAACAAATGTACTATGCAAACTAACAGTACTAATGTTAGTCTGACTTAACACCCAAATATTTTACACTCAACTACAGACCTGTTTCCTTTGTAAATTTACTATGTATTGACTCATTTTATAGGATTAACTGTTTTGTTTTTTTGTACCCGGGTCATGGCTGAAAAGGGTAATTAGATCAGTCTATTTAGCAAGTAAACAAATTTAAATAAATAAATGAAATGAGTGCTTACATTCTTGATAAGTTGATCCATTTCAGCATCACTGAGTTTTGTGTCCTCTGCTTCTCCTGTCAAGCAGTTCACCAACTCCCACAGGTCTTCTTTATTCAAGGTTCCATCATTATCAAAATCTAACAATGAAAGAAAACAATAATAATTATTAATAACTAATAGCAATTATTACCAAACTCTATCAGTGAAACAAAATAGTAATAATAATAATAGAATACATTTACCAAAACAAAAATTAACCAATATACTGCAGACACTAATCTGTTAACTTGCTAGTCTTACATAAGAGATCAATAACTAATTAAGTATAGAAATGGAAACTGTGATTTGTATAAATTACAGAACAGAAAAATCTCAGAAACTGAATGGTCTGCAGTGCTTTATAGCCATGGTCGTCTTTCCTCAAGGAAACAAGTACATACAGTAGTAACCTTATAATCTAAAAAAGCCTCTTGTAACTGAAACAGTTTGTATTCTGAAGTGACCTATCTGCTTGCTAAACTGTCTTCTAACTTCCTAACAGAGAAGTTATTTAAGTTGTTTGAGGTACTCACCACAGAAGCAGATACATGATTTGTTCTTCTCTCGAAGAAACAGAGGAGCTCTCCAAGCACTCTGATGTGTTAACTTGACTCATTCAAAAAGGACTAAGCACTATAAGAGCTAGTTAGTGCACAGCAGCATGGTTAAGCTACTATGTAACTTATGCTGGCATAACCCCCCTACACCACCCCACTTTTGCCTGGCAAACTGGAAGTAATTTCAGTGCAACTCCTCAATTACTCTCAGTCAGTGATGTTAGTAATATATTACACAATGTAATACATTACCGCAATATATTACAATTTCTAGTAACTAGTAATATAACTACTTTTTCAAAACAGTAATGAGGTAATAGTAATATATTACCTTTTTTAGTAACTAGTAAATTAAATGTGAGTTTCTTTTGAGTTACTTTTGCTTAAACCAGTGGTTCTCAACATAGGCGATATCATCCCTTAAAGAGTGATGGACAGCTATCGGGGGCCCTGGATACTACGGATAGTAATCAGATATTAGGAGGTAATAGAGAGTTTGATGGGGCAATTTGGATAAAAAATTAAAAAATTACAACATAATGTTGACATAGTTCATAGCACATAGCATTCACAATAGATCATTAGAATTAGTCTGGAGGAAAACTTACTTCATTTTTTAGCACTGCAAGGAGGTGAAAGCTAATGAGGATCAGACTCCAGCCCTGCATTGGTGCCTTGGTACTGTGGGACTTTCACCCACTAAAACACGCCCTAACACTGGAACAATTCTAGCCTGCTAGAGATCATATTCTTATGTTGCTGTATAATAAATGCCATTGGTTCCCCATACAGCTGTCAATCAGAATCAAAGTCACTACTCATCGGTTTAATACCGGATGCCCTAAACCACTGCACCAAGCAGGACTCTTCGGGTGGATCTATGATCAACCAACTTTTGCCTTGACAATTATGTTCTATTTAAAATTCTTTCGGGTTTCAATTTTTAGTTGCTGAAAATAGATAAAATGTGCTAGGTTTTCCATAGGATCATAGGAGATTACTAGGCTATCAACCCAGAGGTCTTTTAAGCCTAGGTGTTTCAACCCAATGTAATAACACAAAAATACTAGTCAATACCAAAGATTGCATTTAGTGATGACTGCCCATTTCCAGGAAAGTTGTGGGCACTACCCCTGGTAAGAATTTATGGTGCCCCATCCACTCATCCAGGTTTCTCATGAACAGTGTCACAGAGGTGTCCTATTTCACATGAACTGGTAAACCTGTTCCAAAGACATGGCAGTCGCAGGAAGATAAATTTGTCCCTCATGCATGCCCTATTTAAGTCACAGGTATACCTCTCAACCGTACCGAATTCCTTAGTATTTACCGGTTTTGAGGGCAAAATAATGGGGGTGCCACGAATTCCCGAGTGGCCCCTTTAATTCTCGATTTTTTTCCAAATACAACTTTAAACTTATTGCTGATGTCACCACGTATCGAGCAACATCATCATCGTGCAGGGGCGTGCATAATGACATCAGTGTCATGAGGCAGACTGCAGCCTATCGGACAAAGTCAGACTCTTGTTAACTGGAATACCAGCATTAAGCAAGCAGCAGCAGTAATGAGCTGATGTTCACAAACATTAATGCAATTTAATTAAGTTCAACTTGACTTTGACATATGTTGCTGCAGAGTCCAGGAGACAGTCCACCCACCACCACCCATGTCTGCACTCTACAGGATGAGAAGAAAATTTACTCTCTTTGGCTCCTCTTGTAGCTCGACCTCCAGGTAAGTAAAAAAAAAAAAAAAAAAAAAAAAAAAAAGTTTAAAAAAAGGCTGTTAGCGTACATATGCTTAAGCAGTGCAGTAGCAGCTAAGAGAAACTGCAGCAAAGGAATCTTATTCACATGGCAAAGCTGACACTTGAATTTCTTTTATTGTAAAATAAAATTATAGTTATACAGCAGCTGTAGTTTCATGTGAATGATGTGATGTGTGTGTGCGTGAGTGTGTGATCATCATTACAGGACTCCCTGACTCTCTGACACAAGTGTTGAATGAAGACAGAATTTTTCTTGGTTATTGGGATGCAATGGGTAGGATTAGTAAACAGATACGGGAGGAGTAAATGGATTTGTGTTTTATAGTGGTGGTCTAGAAAATATCATAGTGCCTCTGCAGTCTGTATTTTGTACCAAACTGTACCTAACTGCAGACCAGTTGGTGAGGTTTAGGTAATTTCTTTTTTTACTGTACTGAAGTGGAATTTCTTAAATAATAGTATTAGTAACAGTTGTTGCTAATTCATGCAAAGCAGTGATATAAATGTATCTGAACTCTGAGCAAGTTACTAAACCTGACACTGTTTCCCACCACAAACAAGTAAAATGGAGAAAAGTGTAGCGCCATTATCATTACGATGCACTATAATGTGGTGTTGCACCAACATGTATAAATGTAATGTACACTAGATTATAAATATTTGGGGCTTTGAGACCGGAGTATTTTCGTAGATCCAACTCTAATTTTTATTAAAATCAAAAATGAATAAATTAAATGTACACTAGATTATTCTTTGGTTTTAAACACGAGGCTCTTTAGTATCTTATTCTGTTGTGTATTTGCTAAAAAGTTCTAGGGGGCATTCTCGGCTGAGTGTGAAAAAGGTTTATGACACCTGCTCTTAGCTCTGCTCTTAGCTCTACTCCAGAAAGCAAACAAAAATAATAAACTGGTATGAAAGTTCAGTGCCTTAAATCTGAATTGTGTTTCCTTTACATGACATTTTTGCATGTTTAGCAATTACGTTGCATGCCCGTGAGAATGTTCTTGTATCTGTACAGTGCTTTTTTTCATGTGTTTTTTTTCACTCCAACATAATAATCGCCCATCAAACTATTACATCTGTAATGATGGCATGTTTAATTGGAAAGTGGCCACACTTCTCAACCTCTTAATGCAAGAAATATGGGCAAATCCTAAAATAATTGGGGTATAAAGGCACAAAAATAGGGAAAGATTTAAAATTTTGCTCTTATAAACTTAGAAAGCTGCTACAATAACAGAATTGGTGTTAGTATGCATTTTCTGAAGGATGTGAAGTCTGAAACTCAAACCTATGTCTTTACTTAGTTATTATTTGATGACTTTAGCCCTCCATGATTTGCCAGAAAACCACAGATTTTATGAGGAACAGGCCAAATATTTGAGGCAAAAATCTGTAGTTATGAGGTATGAAAGTGGCTACTAATTGCTTGAAGTGTTGGTGTCTCAACAGTAACTACATCTGCCTTTGGTGCTTCCTGGGTTCTACTCTTATACTAACTTTTTGAATATATTTTCTGATACTGATACTCCAAAGTATGCTGTCTTTCACATGAGACTTAAAATGAGCTGGTGGTAGTTCAGGAGGGTGTAACTCACATCATCAGAGTCATCTAACTGATTTAGTGGCTCCAGTGGATGTAAAAGATCATAGGGCACTTATTAACAAAAGAGCACGAGAGGCATCTCAGTGTCATGGCCCAATTTTCCATAGTCAGTATGAATGCTACATTGTTTTCCCCTGAAAAGAGGATACTGGTCTAGTGGGATTAACCCAGTCAAAGAGTAAATGTCCTGGAAGACTGACAAAACATTGAACAGTTAACTTCTGATCTACGGCAAAGTTAAGCACAATGATAGAGTTTATTTAGAAAGTCAATAGTGTAAGAGGACTCTTATTAATGACCATTTTCTGAAGAACCACTCTGTAAAGAATAGTTCTGTAAAATCTTACCATAACCATAGATGCCATTCTCTTCTGTGTTGCAGTATTCTTTGCATATGTGTTGCATTCCACCCATCGACCTGAAGTCCGGTCTGTATACAAAAACTTAGAGCCACTGCCTGTAAGTGGAACATTGCACGAAGGCACAGACAATGTCAGCCATAAAGGGCGTCCATACGCACAATCTTCAGAACTTTTTCACCACCATTCGGAAAAGTTGACTCGTATGTTCAGGTTGACAATGGATACCATTGGTGTTGTCTTCCAGCTTCAGATAAGTACCCAATCAGGGATTTAATACATTGCTACTGGCTTTGTTTTTGTAATGTCACCCAGGAAGGGCAAGTGTAGGTGTGGAAGGCAAACTGCACATAAAGATAGTCACAAGCTTTGTTTGTTTTGTTTAGGGGCTAATCACGACCAATGGTCCTGCTCTATTTATCAGGCCTTTGTTCCTAAAACATTGTGCAATCGCCTGTCTGCCTTGAATCTTTATTAAGAAAACCAAAGACTCCAGTGTCTGGCTAGGGATGCTACGGGAAGGTTCTGCGACTGCTTCTGAGCCATCTGTAAAGAGGAAGGTCAGGAAAGCTAGGCCCAAATGTTCTTTAGCTGCACCTACTCCCTCTGACACACCCCTTGAGGTCGATGAAAACTCGGAGGTGTGACCGGAGGTAAGGTTTGCTCCCTCAGCGTGTACTGGTATGGAAGCCATCAGGAGTGCAGATCCTAGCAAATCTGAGGCTATGTAGATGTCTGGTTTGGATGACTTGGGGGAACTGCAGCTGGTTGCTGCAGAAAACTCTGGGACTGTAGGAGGCAAGGCCTACATCCGTCATTTCTCCCAACAGGATAAGCATGTTAAAAGAAGCAAAAATGTGCATATTCCTGCTTTTTCTACCCCTATGTCGAACTGGGATAATTTTTCGCAGGGTCTCATTAAGGCACTGATGGGGTTTTTTTTGACATCTTTTTCCTTTTTTGGTGGTTTTGTTAAGAAGAACTGGCATTTCATTCAAAACAGTGCCCTTTTATCAAATATTTTGGGTTCACATCCTTCCTTTGTGTTTAAGAGGGGTAGTAATCTAAAAGAACTTCTACAGACAGCGGAACCTTTGCACCCTTTATCAAGACAAACTGGGACATTCACTTGTGGTTCTTGCAATTGGTGTAGCCTCTTGAAGGTCGGGAGTTAATTTACTATTAAAGGCAAGAAGTACACTATAAAACATAAAATTAGTTGTATAACCAAATCAGTGATCTATGTTGCCTTATGTGACTGTTGCCAAGCATTTTATGTTGGTAAAACGGACCGTAGATTACGGGACCGTATTTACCAGCATAATTATGCTATAAAGAACAAAAAAAGTGACAATGCCCATTCGAAACACATTTTAAACCATGCTGGGCATAGTTTCCATTTCATGGGCATCGACCTTGTTAGAGTGGGCATCAGGGGGGGTCCTCAGTCCCTTTTACTTGAAACAAAAGAATTGGAATGGCAACTTTTATTAGATGCTTTCTCCGTCCCTGGGCTGAACGAAGCTTGTAATATTTCTGTCATTCTAAAATATAAAAGCTATCTGAGGTAGCAATGTGTGTCCTCCTAGGAGTAGCTTTTGTATGAAATTAAATTTCTATCCTTTTAGTAAGGTTTATTTAGGCATTGAGTTATAAATAACATTCTAAAATTTTCTCATCATATCTTATGAATGTATTGTTGTTAGGATGTGTTTTTAAACATATTATTTTAGGGTATGTAGTATAATATTTTTTCTGCACACCTATACTTGGTATTTTATCATTAGAATACAGGATAATATTTTAAACTGGTTGTATGTAAATTTGTTCAAACAAACAAATAATTGCTTTTTAAGCAAATAATTAATTGATTTGTTTAATGTTGCCAAGGAAATGACATCATGTTGCCTGGCTTGAAGTTTTTATATTGAGTTCATTTGGCGCTTTCTTCTCTTGTCTGATGAAGCTTCTGCGTTAGCAGAGGCGAAAACGTTATTTCATTAAAGTACGTTTACGTGGATTATTTTTTTGGCTCTGTGAGGTGTTCCTTTACTCGTTTACGCTACTTTGGTTACCAGTTTTTGTTTTTTGGCCTTATTTCACTAGCAGACACTAATCTGTTAACTTGCTAGTCTTACATAAGAGATCAATAACTAATTAAGTATAGAAATGGAAACTGTGATTTGTATAAATTACAGAACAGAAAAATCTCAGAAACTGAATGGTCTGCAGTGCTTTATAGCCCATGGTCGTCTTTCCTCAAGGAAACAAGTACACACAGTAGTAACCTTATAATCTAAAAAAGCCTCTTGTAACTGAAACAGTTTGTATTCTGAAGTGACCTATCTGCTTGCTAAACTGTCTTCTAATTTCCTAACAGACAAGTTATTTAAGTTGTTTGAGGTACTCACCACAGAAGCAGATGCATGATTTGTTCTTCTCTCGACGAAACAGAGGAGCTCTCCAAGCACTCTGATGTGTTAACTTGACTCATTCAAAAAGGACTAAGCACTATAAGAGCTAGTTAGTGCACAGCAGCATGGTTAAGCTACTATGTAACTTATGCTGGCATAACCCCCCTACACCACCCCACTTTTTCCTGGCAAACTGGAAGTAATTTCAGTGCAACTCCTCAATTACTCAGTCAGTGATGTTAGTAATATATTACACAATGTAATACATTACCGCAATATATTACAATTTCTAGTAACTAGTAATATAACTACTTTTTCAAAACAGTAATGAGGTAATAGTAATATATTACCTTTTTTAGTAACTAGTAAATTAAATGTGAGTTTCTTTTGAGTTACTTTTGCTTAAACCAGTGGTTCTCAACATAGGCGATATCATCCCTTAAAGAGTGATGGACAGCTATCGGGGGCCCTGGATACTATGGATAGTAATCAGATATTAGGAGGTAATAGAGAGTTTGATGGGGCAATTTGGATAAAATATTTAAAAATTACAACATAATGTTGACACAGTTCATAGCACATAGCATTCACAATAGATCATTAGAATTAGTCTGGAGGAAAACTTACTTCATTTTTTAGCACTGCAAGGAGGTGAAAGCTAATGAGGATCAGACTCCAACCCTGCATTGGTGCCTTGGTACTGTGGGACTCTCACCCACTAAAACACGCCCTAACACTGGAACAATTCTAGCCTGCTAGAGATCATATTCTTATGTTGCTGTATAATAAATGCCATTGGTTCTCCATACAGCTGTCAATCAGAATCAAAGTCACTACTCATCGGTTTAATACCGGATGCCCTAACCCACTGCACCAAGCAGGACTCTTCGGGTGGATCTATGATCAACCAACTTTTGCCTTGACAATTATGTTCTATTTAAAATTCTTCGGTTTCAATTTTTAGTTGCTGAAAATAGATAAAATGTGCTAGGTTTTCCATAGGATCATAGGAGATTACTAGGCTATCAACCCAGAGGTCTTTTAAGCCTAGGGGTTTCAACCCAATGTAATAACACAAAAATACTAGTCAATACCAAAGATTGCATTTAGTGATGACTGCCCATTTCCAGGAAAGTTGTGGGCACTACCCCTGGTAAGAATTTATGGTGCCCCATCCACTCATCCAGGTTTCTCATGAACAGTGTCACAGAGGTGTCCTATTTCACATGAACTGGTAAACCTGTTCCAAAGACATGGCAGTCGCTGGAAGATAAATTTGTCCCTCATGCATGCCCTATTTAAGTCATAGGTATACCTCTCAACCGTACCGAATTCCTTAGTATTTACCGGTTTTGAGGGCAAAATAATGGGGGTGCCACGAATTCCCGAGTGGCCCCTTTAATTCTCGATTTTTTTCCAAATACAACTTTAAACTTATTGCTGATGTCACCACGTATCGAGCAACATCATCATCGAGCAGGGGCGTGCATAATGACATCAGTGTCGTGAGGCAGACTGCAGCCTATCGGACAAAGTCAGACTCTTGTTAACTGGAATACCAGCAATAAGCAAGCAGCAGCAGTAATGAGCTGATGTTCACAAACATTAATGCAATTTAATTAAGTTCAACTTGACTTTGACATATGTTGCTGCAGAGTCCAGGAGACAGTCCACCCAGCACCCACCACCACCCATGTCTGCACTCTACAGGATGAGAAGAAAATTTACTCTTTGGCTCCTCTTGTAGCTCGACCTCCAGGTAAGTAAAAAAAAAAAAAAAAAGTTTAAAAAAAGGCCGTTAGCGTACATATGCTTAAGCAGTGCAGTAGCAGCTAAGAGAAACTGCAGCAAAGGAATCTTATTCACATGGCAAAGCTGACACTTGAATTTCTTTTATTGTAAAATAAAATTATAGTTATACAGCAGCTGTAGTTTCATGTGAATGATGTGATGTGTGTGTGCGTGAGTGTGTGATCATCATTACAGGACTCCCTGACTCTCTGACACAAGTGTTGAATGAAGACAGAATTTTTCTTGGTTATTGGGATGCAATGGGTAGGATTAGTAAACAGATACGGGAGGAGTAAATGGATTTGTGTTTTATAGTGGTGGTCTAGAAAATATCATAGTGCCTCTGCAGTCTGTATTTTGTACCAAACTGTACCTAACTGCAGACCAGTTGGTGAGGTTTAGGTAATTTCTTTTTTTACTGTATTGAAGTGGAATTTCTTAAATAATAGTATTAGTAACAGTTGTTGCTAATTCATGCAAAGCAGTGATATAAATGTATCTGAACTCTGAGCAAGTTACTAAACCTGACACTGTTTCCCACCACAAACAAGTAAAATGGAGAAAAGTGTAGAGCCGTTATCATTACGATGCACTATAATGTGGTGTTGCACCAACATGTATAAATGTAATGTACACTAGATTATAAATATTTGGGGCTTTGAGACCAGAGTATTTTCGTAGATCCAACTCTAATTTTTATTAAAATCAAAAATGAATAAATGAAATGTACACTAGATTATTCTTTGGTTTTAAACACGAGGCTCTTTAGTATCTTATTCTGTTGTGTATTTGCTAAAAAGTTCTAGTGGGCATTCTCGGCTGAGTGTGAAAAAGGTTTATGACACCTGCTCTTAGCTCTGCTCTTAGCTCTACTCCAGAAAGCAAACAAAAATAATAAACTGGTATGAAAGTTCAGTGCCTTAAATCTGCATTGTGTTTCCTTTACATGCCATTTTTGCATGTTTAGCAATTACGTTGCATGCCCGTGAGAATGTTCTTGTATCTGTACAGTGCTTTTTTTCATGTGTTTTTTTTCACTCCAACATAATAATCACCCATCAAACTATTACATCTGTAATGATGGCATGTTTAATTGGAAAGTGGCCACACTTCTCAACCTCTTAATGCAAGAAATATGGGCAAATCCTAAAATAATTGGGGTATAAAGGCACAAAAATAGGGAAAGATTTTAAATTTTGCTCTTATAAACTTAGAAAGCTGCTACAATAACAGAATTGGTGTTGGTATGCATTTTCTGAAGGATGTGAAGTCTGAAACTCAAACCTATGTCTTTACTTAGTTATTATTTAATGATTTTAGCCCTCCATGATTTGCCAGAAAACCACAGATTTTATGAGGAACAGGCCAAATATTTGAGGCAAAAATCTGTAGTTATGAGGTATGAAAGTGGCTACTAATTGCTTGAAGTGTTGGTGTCTCAACAGTAACTACATCTGCCTTTGGTGCTTCCTGGGTTCTACTCTTATACTAACTTTCTGAATATATTTTCTGATACTGATACTCCAAAGTGTGCTGTCTTTCACATGAGACTTAAAATGAGCTGGTGGTAGTTCAGGAGGGTGTAACTCACATCATCAGAGTCATCTAACTGATTTAGTGGCTCCAGTGGATGTAAAAGATCATAGGGCACTTATTAACAAAAGAGCACGAGAGGCATCTCAGTGTCATGGCCCAATTTTCCATAGTCAGTATGAATGCTACATTGTTTTCCCCTGAAAAGAAGATACTGGTCTAGTGGGATTAACCCAGTCAAAGAGTAAATGCCCTGGAAGACTGACAAAACATTGAACAGTTAACTTCTGATCTACAGCAAAGTTAAGCACAATGATAGAGTTTATTTAGAAAGTCAATAGTGTAAGAGGACTCTTATTAATGACCATTTTCTGAAGAACCACTCTGTAAAGAATAGTTCTGTAAAATCTTACCATAACCATAGATGCCATTCTCTTCTGTGTTGCAGTATTCTTTGCATATGTGTTGCATTCCACCCATCGACCTGACGTCCGGTCTGTATACAAAAACTTAGGGCCACTGCCTGTAAGTGGAACATTGCACGAAGGCACAGACAATGTCAGCCATAAAAGGGACATCCGCACGTACAATCTTCAGAACATTTTCACCACCATTCGGAAAAGTTGACTCGTATGTTCAGGCTGACAATGGATACCATTGGTGTTGTCTTCCAGCTTCAGATAAGTACCCAATCAGGGATTTAATACATTGCTACTGCCTTTGTTTTTGTAATGTCACCCAGGAAGGGCAAGTGTAGGTGTGGAAGGCAAACTGCACATAAAGATATTCACAAGCTTTGTTTGTTTTGTTTAGGGGCTAATCACGACCAACGGTCCTGCTCTATTTATCAGGCCTTTGTTCCTAAAACATTGTGCAATCGCCTGTCGGCCTTGAATCTTTATTTAGAAAACCAGACTCAAATGTCTGGCTAGGGATGCTACGGGAAGGTTCTGCGAGTGCTTCTGAGCCATCTGTAAAGAGGAAGGTCAGGAAAGCTAGGCCCAAATGTTCTTTAGCTGCACCTACTCCCTCTGACACACCCCTTGAGGTCGATGAAAACCCGGAGGTGTGACCGGAGGTAAGGTTTGCTCCCTCAGCGTGTACTGGTATGGAAGCCATCAGGAGTGCAGATCCTAGTACATCTGAGGCTATGCAGATGTCCAGTTTGGATGACTTGGGGGAACTGCAGCTAGTTGCTGCAGAAAACTCTGGGACTGTAGGAGGCAAGGCCTACATCCGTCATTTCTCCCCAACAGGATAAGCATGTTAAAAAGAAGCAAAAAATGTGCATATTCCTGCTTTTTCTACCCCTATGTCGAACTGGGATAATTTTTCGCAGGGTCTCATTAAGGCACTGATGGGGTTGAGGCCTCCAGCTTCAGCTTCTCCTATAGCCAGCCCAGCCTTCTCATTCTTCTCTCCGGTAATGCCATTGGGGTCTCAGGAGCCTTCATCAGGGCAGCCGGTAGAATTCAAAATTCATGACAGTGATTCTGAGGAGTCTTCCTCAGATAAATACTCTTTAGCATACTCCACTCAAAGCCCTTCTCCAGTGGAATATGCCTCCCCAGAGGAAGAGTTTAATGGGAGGGGATTCTCCCATAGAAGAGCTCTCCTTTGGGGAAACTATTAATAAAATGAAGGATTTCTTTAAGCTGGATTCTTATCAAATTTCAGAAGAACAGAAGACATATTATGAGATCCTTCAGTTGGAGGTCCCTGCTCCTTCGAAAATTCCTGCAGTCCTGTAACCTTTTTAGATTACTTTAAAGCAGAATCTAAGACCCCTGACTCCAAAGCCCCTGCATCTAAAAGATCTGATAGCTTCTATAAGGTCCTTGAGGATTGCAAGTTTCTTTTTAAATGCCCATCAGCTGACCCAGCGGTGGTTTCCATTACTTCAGATAAATCTTCACAGTTCTCTCCCTCCACTAATCTGCTTCCTTCTGATGAGGAAAAAAGAAGTTATGTCTTACCATAACGTTCCATCTATGTTGTTCATCTTCTTTCATTTATCACTGATGGGTTTGGTTCCAAGCCCTCGGAAAGTACAGTTGTGTACACATACCATAAATGTAGCTGTTAGAGTGTATTCACTGTTGCAGTCCTAACAAATGGGTTATCTGGCTCCTGGTAGCCCTAAGTCGGCCAGAATACCAAAGGTAAGTAAAAATGCTGGTCGTAAAGGACATCAGGGCGTCCGATACAAAAGGAGGCAGCCGACGTCACTTCTTCAGTCTTTCTTGCCAGAACAGTCAGGAGCCCCCAGAAAATAAGGCTTAAACCAAAAGCCAGTTTGACAAATAAATTAAGCCTGTACCTCAGGAAAAGAGAATAGAAAAGGACCACAAAAAGGGGGAAGGAGGGAGGGAAACCAGGACTGCAACAGTGAATACACTCGAACATCTACATTTATGGTAAGTGTACAAAACTGTACTATGTTCATCGTGTTTCACTGTTGCAGTCCTAACAAATGGGTTGGATTACCAAATCCCAGAGAAAAAAGGGGGGAGGAACCAACAGCATCAAAGGTTGGAGATAATGCCCTGCAACACCGCAGTGGCAAACCATGCCCTGGCTCTGGAAAACAGAGGCAAATTATAATGCTTTGTGAAAGTGTGAACAGAAGACTATATGGCAGCTTCCAAAATGTCTTTAGTAGGGACACCCCTTAGAAAGGCTGCAGAAGTGGAAGCCGCTCTAGTAGAGTGGGTCCTAACCCTTTGAGGTGGAGCTTTGCCATGAAAGGAATAACGAAAGGTAATGCAATGTGCAATCCATATCGAAATGGTTTGCTTAGAAATAGCCTTGCCCTAATCTACAGGGGCAAAACTGACCAATAACTGTGCTGATTTCCGAAGGTCCTTAGTCCTGTCCAGGTAAAACCTGAGCTGTCTGTGCACATCAAGAGAATGTAGGATCCTTTCACCCCTATTGCGAGGATTAGGAAAGAAGGTAGGAAGGTCTATGGACTGATTAAGAGTCAGGCTGGAAACCACCTTAGGCATAAAGGGGGAATTAGTCCTGAGAGAGACTATCTGCATGGAAAATAAGAAAAGGCTCCACGGCCAAAGCTTGTAGCTCCAAAACCCTCCTTGCTGAAGTTATAGCCAAGAGGAAGGCGGTCTTCCAAGAGAGAAACTTTAAATCTGTAGAGGCAACTGGCTCAAAAGGAGGACTGAGTTTCTCCAGAACAAAATTAAGATCACAGGCTGGAGTAGGTGCTCTTCTGGGAGGTTTTAAATTGCAAGCACCTCTGAGAAACATTTTCGTCAGGGGATGAGAGAAAATGGGTTGTTCAAGAGAACAATGAGCAGAGATGGCTGAAGCATGGATTTTGATAGAGGAAAAAGAAAGACTACCCTGAAGCAAATCAGCCACGTATTCCAGGATCAGAGGAAGGGTAGGTTAAGAAGCAGACTCCCCTCTAGCCTGCATCCATTGAGAGAACCTTTCCCATTTGCCAGCACAGGATTTCCTAGTGCTAGGCCTCCTAGCCTTCCTCAGCACATCAACCACCTGTTCAGAAAGGCAGGATGAAAGGGAATGAGTCATACAATGAGCCATGTTACCAAATGGGAAAGACTGAAGATGAGGATGTAGAATGTTTCCCCTTTCCTGAACCAAAAGATCTGGCTTCAGAGGAAGATGCCAAGGAGGAAGATGGGAGAGACTGCGAAGCAGCGGACACCAATGCTGTCTGGGCCAGTCCAGAGCTATGAGAATAGTCCTTGGACGTTCGTCCCTGATCTTCACTAATACTCTGGGAAGAAGAGGAAGAGGAGGGAAGGTGTACACTGATAGCAATGTCCAAGGGAAGGACAGAGCATCCAATTTCCAGGCTCTGCTGTGCTGCTGTCTGGTGCAAAAGAGAGGTAGCAGATGGTTGTCTGGGGAGGAGAAAAGATCCACCTGAGAAGTGCCCCAATGTTGAATGATACTGTAAAAGACTGCTCTGTTCAGCTGCCACTCGTGAGGATCCAGGGTTTGCCTGCTCAACTAGTCAGCCAAAAATGTGAGCCTTCCTGGAAGAAGCTGAGCTAGGAGATGCAGGTCCAGGGATGCTGCCATGGACCAACGATTCATGCTTTGCCTGCACAGGGGGTAAGAGTGAGTCTCTCCCTGCTTGTTAATGTACCACATGTTGTTGCCTGTCCGACAAACAGGGTCCCTGGAGAAAGAAGATGCTTAAAAGCTAGTAAGGCCTGCTGAACTGCAATCAACTGTTAGATTTATGTGCAGGTGCCTCTGCTGGGCATTCCAACATCCCTGTATGCATCTGCCATCCAGGTGTACTCCCCAAGTGTAGTCCGATGCATCTGTAGTCAGAATTTGAGTGGCAAGAGGTGTCCGAAAAGGCATGCCTTTGTTTTGTAGACAGGCTGTTGCCCACCATAGAAACTCCGCCTGCAGAGATGGAAGCAGAGAAATCATCATATCCAGGTCCTCTTTGTGTTGACACCAAATGTTCTTGAGGTACCATTGCAATTTCCTCATATGCAGTCTTGCATATGGAATCATGAGAATACAAGATGCCATGAATCCCAGAGCTTGCAGGTATTTCCTTGCAGGGAGCTGGGGCAGGCTTGCCAAGTCCTTGAAGTAAACTGAAAGAGTTGTCTGCTTCTCCTGGATGAGATATATCATCTGGGTGGCTGTATTCAGACTCGCTCCCAGGAATGTTATCTCGTTGGATGGTGCAATTTTAAATTTTTCCACACTGAGAGTGTAACCCAGGGAAGAGAGAAGAGTCTTTACAAATTCCAGATCCTTTAATAGCTGTTCCTGAGAACTTGCTTGAATCAGACAGTCATCCAAGTATGGCTAAATCTGAATTTTCTTCTGCCTGCAAAAAGCAATGACTGGGGCAAGGCACTTTGTGAAGACTCTGGGAGCAGTAGGTAAGCCAAAGGGCAGCGCAGAGAATTGGTAATGTTGCTCGCCCACTCTGAAACGAAGGTACGGATTGCAACTTTCCCTGATAGGAATGTGCAGATAAGCCTCTTTGAGATCCAAGGTTACCAGCCAGGAATCCCTTTCTAGCAGTGGTAGCAACTGATGCAGAGTGAGCATTTTGAACTTTGGAATTACTAGAAAAGAGTTCAAAATGGAAAGATCCAGGATAGGACACCAGGTGCCTTCTTTTTTTGGAACTAGGAAAAGCCTGGAATAAAAGCCCTGGCCTACCTGCTGAGCAGGAACTGATTCTATTGTTCCCAGATGAGACAGAGACAAAATCTGTTTTTCTACTACTGCCCTTTGGTTTGGAGGAATGCCTGGGAATCCCTTGGGAGCTGGAAAGGTGCGCAAAGAAAACTCGTGCTCTAGGGGACACCGTTTTGAGCACCCATTTGTCATCTGTGATAGTGGCCCAGACATCTGCAAAAAGGGCCAACCTTCCCCGTAAAGGACTCTCCCGGCAAGCAAGAACAGGCAGAAGTTGTAAAAAGTCATTGAGTGTGTTTTGATTGAGATGCAGGTTTGGAGCTTCCCCCTTTAGAAGTGGAAGCCTGCCAATGCCTAGACCTTTGAGGGGTAGCCCCCTGCCCCCTAGATGATTTGTAACCTCTAGTCCTGGAACGTTTCTGTCTGCTGGTATCAGGAAAGGTCCAACTCTTGGAAAGGGTAATTCCTGCTAAGTGAGTGGGTTGAACTTGCAGAAAATCCTTAACAGTTTGCATGGACTTGGCCTTTTTCTCCATCTTCTTTAGTACCTCCTCTGCTTTGCTGCCAAAAAGACTGTCTTTATGCAAAGGTACATCCAAAAGCTTAGCCTTGACAGGTTCTGGAAGAGGCTGTCCTCTGAGCCAAGCGTGCCTTCTAATAACAGATCCAGTAGCCGTAGCCCTGCTGGAGGCCTCAAGGATGTCAAAATCACAATGTAAAGAATGCTTACTGATCAGACTGGCAGAATTCAGTAAATCCTGCATGTCTTTACTGTCTGCCAAAAGAGGTACACCTGCTATCCTAGACTTAATAGCCTCCAAGGTGCTGCTGGTACTTCAGCATATGAAATAGACAATTGGTAGCCTTAATAGCTAGTGGCAGAGGTCTAAACATTCTTGCCCCACCTATCTAGGTTCCTAGACTCCCTGTCAGAGGGAACACGATTCCTGGTAACAGTGGCCTTAACTCCTTTACGGCCCTGAGAAATAACCTCTGGATCCGCCAACAGATTCCTGAAAAGAAACAGATGGGAATCTGGGACTCTGTAGTACCTATCAAGTTTCCTAGGAGCAGGAGGAACTGGATTTGGAGACAAAGAATTTTCCAGAAAAACATCAACAACTTCCAACACAGGGGGAATAGCAAGAGGCTTATGCTGAACTAAATCCAGAAACTCTGTTCAGATGAAGTGTTAGACTTACAAAAGAAGTTCTGTTTTATAAACCTTTATGGCATAATGTTTAATTATGTCTCATTTATTATACAGTATGTGATTGGTAGTTTTAATTTAAATTTGTATATATAAGAATTGTGGTAGATACCAGCCCACATCTGATGAAGTTTTAAAACGAAAACGTATTAATACATTTAGCGTTACTGAGTGGCACGTGATTTTAGTGGAGTGAATACTTGGAATAAACTGTTTGAAACTCGTCCTGTCCGTAAGCTTTATTGTGCTATCTTCCAGGGTCTTGTTTTTTGTTTATTAGTCATTTTTTTACCTTTTCGGCAGTTTTGGTGGATTTATAAATCCAGAAACTCCCTAATTAGTTTCTTGGATTGGGGATAATCCTGACTTTCCCATTTAAAATGTTCTCCGAGTGAATTTAAAGTATCACCAAAAGAGAAATCCTCTGGGGGAGAGGCGGAAGGGATGGACTCCTCTGCATCTGAATCCTCAAAAGGAGAAAAAGCCTGAGAAAATTCCTCTTCATCAGCAGAAATACTGGAAGAATCAGAACCAGAGCAGGACAAAACCTACTCCTTTTAGAAGGAGTAGGATGAGAACCCCTAATAAGAGTCAACAAATCATTAGCCATTTTAACCATTTGGGATTGAGGGGAACGAGAAGAAGCTGGAGCCTGACTTTTCACAGGCTTATAAATGGAAGATTTACCTGCAAACCTGAAGGACTCAGGAGGCCTGGCAACTGCCAAAGCTGCAGCAGAGGTTGAAGTAAGACGTTTGCTGTCAAATGCAAAACAGAGGCCTCGGACACCAGAGTCAGCTTAGCGGCTCCAGCAGAAGAAGCGGCAACAGGTCAGAAAGCAAAACGGAGGCCGAAGGCCTAAGGGACTCAGACTCAAACAAGGCCTGCAGTTGTACATCTGCGGACTGCAGGGACTGCAAAGGCATCTCACTGGCAACCGCCTGACTGACGACCAACTTACCTCATCCGAGGACATAGCTTTCTGCGGCCTGTCGCGGTCCTTACCCTTATGTTTCTTCGGAACATTCGAAGCCTGAAGACCGGCGGACGCCATACCAACGAACTTAGGCCAAACTCCAAAATGCCTAGCCGAAATCTTAGCCCGACGATGAATAGTATGCGGATTAAAGGAGGCACAGAGATCACACTTGGGAATGTTGTGGTCAAGGCCTAAACAAATAATGCAATAGGAATGAAAATCTCTATGGAGAATCTGCTTTCCACAGGTAAGGCAATTATTAAATTTTTCTGACATTCGTTAAGGCAAGAAAAGAGGATCCCCAACGGGGTACTTAGCTGTAGTAGACTTCAACTCTTGTAGTCGGAAACCAACAAAGGTAAACTGCCGACTGGCACTCGTGCATGAAAAGCTTCTGCTTCGGGCTCCGTGGCAAGGAAGACTGAGGAAGTGACGTTGGCTGCCTCCTTTTGCATCAGACACCCTGAAGTCCTTTACAACTGATGGCAACCGACATCGTTTTTACTCACCTATGGTATTCTGGCCGATTAAGGGCTACCGGGAGCCAGATAACCCATTTGTTAGGACTGCAACAGTGAAACACGATGAACATCAGAGTCGGCCTTTTTACCAAGCTTGTGCCAGCCAAAAAACTCTTGAGCCAAGTCTCTACCCAGAATGCCCTTCTCCCTGTTACCTCAGATCGAGTTTGCTAGAGAAAAGGAAGTAAAGCGGAGGCCACTTCTACGAAACTACCCTAGGGCACCACTTAGACCCAAAGCTTCCCCCCGGAACCTTTGTAGAGGGAAGGAGGGTGGGAAGTGATGAATGAAAAGATAAACAACACAGATGGAATATTATAGTAAGACATAACTTCTTTATCTGATGTTATTGATCTTCTTTTCCATTCATCACTGATGGGACAGAATCCCATGCTACCTTGAGGTCCATGGGCGGCTATTATGGAAGAACATTCATGAGTACCACTGAGCTGAAGGCAGCTCTCCCTCTGGAGACCAGGTCCAATTTGTAATGATCGATAAAGATATGAGGCTTAGCCCAAGTAGCTGCTGCACAGATGTCATCCATGGAAGCCCTGGAATGGAAAGCTACAGAAATTGCCATAGATTTAGTGGCATGAGCTTTAACGTCTGGCACAGGTTCATTACTGAGGGAATAGATGAAATGTATGCAGTCCCTTTATCCATTTTGATAAAGTAACCTTGGAAATGGTTTCTCCCATTCTGGGTCCAGAACAGGAGATGAAAAGCTGTTCAGATTTATGGATAGGTTTAGTCCTGTCTAGATAAAATCTCAATTGTCTACGTATGTCTAAAGAGTGAAGGCAGTACTCACCTCTATTGGCAAAATGAGAAAAGAACACTGGTAGGTCAATGGTCTGGCTTATGGAGAATTCAGAAACAACTTTGGGGAGAAAGGATGGATTTGCCCAAAGTGATACTCTTGTCTTTATGAAAGACCAGATAGGGCCTCTTGATATGCCTGCAGCTCAGAGACTCTTCTGTCAGACATAATGGCTAGCAAGAACAAGCATTTCCAAGACAAAAACTTTAGGTCACACTTTGGAGCAGGTTCAAAAGGTTTCTGAGTCAAAGACTGAAGGACTACAGTGAGGTTCCATGGTTCCACGGGCTGTCTGACGGAAGGCCTGATATGAGAAGTCCCCTTCAGGAAAGTCTTGCAAATGCATGTACAGAGATAAAAGGGGTGCATCTATACCATTGTAAATATTGCCGCTAGATGTACTCGTGTGGTACAGGCAGAAGCTCCATTATCAAAAAACCTAGCCAAGTACTGAAGCACTGCAGTAACTGGAGCCGAATATGGGTCTAGCATGTTATCCTTGGACCAGATGGAGAATCTTTTCCATTTATCCTGCTATAGTCTTCTGGTGGATGGTTTATTAGAGGCCAGAATGATGTCCTGGACAGGCGAGGAGAGATTAGTTTGTCTGTCTACTAGTGGAAGTGGAGAAACCAAGCTGTCAGCTTAGAGACTGGACAGATTTGGGTGACTCAACCCTTGGGGGTGAGTAATCAGATCTGGTAAAGGGTTCAGAATCCACGGTGGGTATACTAGGCGAGGCCGAAGGAAGGGGAACCAAACTTGTCGAGGCCAGAATGGGGCTATGAGGATCACCTTGCATCTCAACCAAAAAGCTTTCTTTAGAAATTGTGGGGTCAAAGGGATGGGAGGATAAGTGCAAAGAAGTCCCGTGGGCCAATCTTGGATCAGAGCATCCCTCGGTGACTCCCCTTCCAGGGGGAGTAGGGCGAAATAGCTGCTGCACTTGGTGTTTGATGGGGAGACTAAAAAAAAATCGCAACAGAGCTGGCCACAGTGGCTGAAGACTGCTGATGCCACCTCAGGGTTGAGAGACCACTCATGAGGCATGAGGATGCATCTGCTCAGCTTGTCCAGAATCACGTTGGAGCTCCCCGGGATATGCACTGCTATTAGAAAGTGGTTGGAAGCCATCGCCCACTGCCAAATTCTCATGGCTTCTTGACATAGGGGATAGGACTTGGTTCCTCCTTGCTTGTTGATATACCAGCCCACTGACAATTGTCCCGTAAGGGAGAGCCAAATGGAAGGCCTGCAATGCTAACAAGCAGTTAAAGAAGTCTGAGTGGCCTTTTATGGTTGAAATTTTCTGAAATGGGTAGTTTTGTCATTCACTGCTTACTAGACTGTTCAAAACTACAAACTTAAAACACATTCTAACAAGTGGTACTGTATAATACAAGGATTTAATGTAATACAATCAGGAAGGTAAATCAAAAAATGCATACATGTATGCATGGCCCTAAAAACGTATAAGGAGCATATGGTTTGAAAACAGCGCAGAGGTAAGCTTACTCCTCCACTGGCCAGATGTAAAATGAATGTGGGTTCTCATGTTGTTTCAATGAATGTGAGTTTCAAGGGCAGAGAAGTTTACTGCTCATGCCATGTCTGTTTTCATTGACAGACTGTATTGTTTGTTTAGCAAATGACTCAGTGTTTTCGCTATTTTGTTTCAATTTCTGTAATCACTCTAAAAGTAAATAAAAAAACAGTATGCATGCAAACAGGTTTGAACAGTGTTTATGGTACCTGTTTTCCATTTTGGAATTGTCTTGGTCACAATTACTTTGAATGGAAGGATAATTTTTTCTTACATAAAAGAGGGACAGCGATGGGGGCTTCATATGCCCCCACATATGCTGTTATGGGTGGCTGTGAAAATACGTGAAGGATGCCAGCCTAACTAGATAGAATTTTGTAGATAATTCTATACATTTGTAAATATTAATAAAAGCCATAGACTTATGTTCTCTTAAATGTGAGATGACTACATTGGATGTTGAACTGCAAAAATGTAAGAACAGTGCACTCTTCTGTAAGAAAGCCGATAAGTCAAGCATTTTATGACTGTTTGATCTCAGGGCTTGGAGCCGTGGTGTCTGAACCAGCAGATTCTTTCTATTGTTTTGAGACCAGAGTTAATTGCTAGATTTTACATATATAATGTCTTTAACTGTTGTGGTTTCCTGACCAGGTGCAGAAATGTAAATGTCGACTTTCTGTTAGCCTGGGAAACCAGAGAAATGCTACGAATTATGTAATCTAAAATGAGTCAGCAGGATGTATTATCAATTTAAAGGACTTTCTCAGAGGTCATTTTGGATTTTGTCTAAAGCTGACAACAACTCATCAGTACTCTGCTTTGCTCTATATGTAAGTTTATTTAGAACTACGATTGCTCTTTGATATAGATAGAAAATAGCAAGTTTAGTCTAGCTGTTTTCTGTACTGATGTCAGAACTATTCTACTGTATTATTTTAAGCATTTTCCTGTGATCTCTGAACTCTTGTCTAGCACTGTGTAGCAAGACATACTGCTTTGCGTTTCTATTATTTATTATTAAATATTTTTAAACCTTTCAACTGTGGCTGTTTTTTGTAGAGATAAATTAAGCTCTAGAGTACATTGCACATATATAGTGATACTGTCCAAACCACTCCAATAGCTTTAGCCCTGGGTCACACTTACTATTTGGATAATAATGCACAGTAATAATTGAACACCCTTTGGTAAGGGCCTTTTTAGTAGCGGATATTAGTGGTTGGTGGCAGCTGGTACTACCTTATAGACTGGCAGGAAGGGGCATAGCTGGAGAACCTGTGCCAGACTTCCCCAGGAGTGTCTGTGTGGTTGTAAACAACACTTATCTCAAACTGTGGGTGTCAGCTACTTGGGCAAGGACACAAAGCACTGGCTGGAGAGAGAGGGTGCTGGAGGTTTTAGCTTGACCACTAGCCTGAGATCTGGATCATATAGCTGTGCCAGTGGGAAGTTTTATTGGGGATCTGGAGAGAAAGGGAGAAACCAGTCCCAGACTGACTGTGATCTCTGTAGGCTCTTAAGGGAAATTGTAATTTACTGTGTGTGTATTTGTTATCCTTCCCAATGTGGATGCCCCTCACTGGTGTTAGTGGTGAGGATTTAGGCTCCTTGATTGCTGAGCCAGTGCACAGGCGTCACATATTAATTTGTTGGCAGTGGTGGGATATCCACACCACATATTAATGGGTTGGCAATAGGCTTGTAGTGGTGTGGATAGTGAATTCCTGTAGGCTGTATACAGTGATCACTAAAGGTGTTTTTGTACACTAAATCAGCCACACAGTGAATCAGTGAATATTCAGAGTTCAGATCACAACTGTTTTATTTCCTTTGTTAGCTTAGTCAGGGAGAGCAGACAAGCATGTCAGCAGAGGAGTATGGCAAGCTGACAAGGAGCCAGTTGGGCTGAGATGTGTCAGGCTAAGGGACTGGTGCATGGAAACCTGACTATGGCAGACATGACTGCAGTTTTGGTCATAGCTGCATCAGAAAATAGCAATCAGGAGGGCGATCAGACTGGCCATGGAGATGTACAACACTCAGAGAATGGACAGCTCAACCTTTCTGCAGAGGACTTAAAAATCCATCTGGAGCTAGGGAGACTTGAGTTGGAGGCCAGGCATTTGGAAATAGAAGCAGTAGAGAGACTGAGACGTCTCTCAAGGCTGAGGAGAAAGAGAAACTGCTATGCCTGGATGCTGAGGAAAAGGAGAGGCAGGGACAGCACGAAAAGGAGATGCTAACTCTTCACCAGAGTCATGGAGGTAATGGGGAAGGGAGTAACAGGACACCAGAAGCTCAAAAGGTCAGTAAATTTCTTCCGCAGTTTACAGAGCGGGATAGCTTTGATAGTTTCATTCATATGTTTGAGAGGATAGGTGAACAGGCTCTGGGTACGGCTCCTGACCCCATTACTCCATGGTAAAGCTGCAACTATTTTGTTCAAAATGTCTGACATTGACTGTTTTAATTATACTGCTGTTAAGAATTGTCTGTTAGAATTTTTTAAGCTAACACATGAAACTTATAGAAAAAAGTTTTGAGAGCATAGACGCAAAACAGATGAAAGTGTGTGTGAATATGCTGCTGACCTGAGCACTTACTTCCATAGGTGGGTGAGTGGATGTCAGGTAACCACTTTTGAAGGACTGGCAGACCTTTTGTTGAGGGAACAAGTCATTAGCACTTTGTCTGAGGACATGAGGATCTGGTAAGCTGATAGACAATGTGCTACTTCAGATGAGTTGGGGAAGAAGGTACACCTATACCTAGCAAGCAGGGCACCCTGCACAGGAAAGGGACCCCCAGTATGGCTCATGGGAGAACCCATGGTGGGCAGACCAGACTGCCCTAACATAATTTGCCAGTAGCAGGGGAAGCCACTAGTCCAGCTACAAGTCCAGGACCTAGGGTTAAATGTTTTGAATGCACCCAATGGGGCCATGTGGCATACAGATGTCCACGGAGGCAAGGTAAGGAACAAAAGGTGAGAAAACCAGTAAGTAGGAAAGACAAAATGCCAAGAGTAGGTTGTCTTCAGATGACAGGGGTACCGAACTACCATCCTGCAGATGTCCTGACAGGGAAAGATTTTGATGAGGCAGTACCATGTTTTTATGCAGTTACATGCAGTCAGGCTAGGAGACAAGCATGCAAGTCTAGTAGCCTGGAGAGACCCAGACAGACTGCATACTTGCAGCCAGGACTGGTGAGATGGCTTCTTCAGGGAGGAAGCTACAGTGTAGCAGTAAGACTGAAGGTGAGCCACAGCTGCTTGTGGGTACTGATGTTCCCTTGGACAGAGGGACTGCAAAGGTAGAGGTGAGTAGTAGTACTCAGGCTGACAGTGAGGCACCATTGTCAGAGGATGCCAGACTTCCTGTGGAAGGGGAGCTGGGAAGGGTTACAAAGAGAGGTGAGACAGGCTCAGCTCTCAGACCCTACATGACAAGGCCTGAGGCAGGTAGCTAATGAGGTACCTGATTCTCAAGGGAAGAGGGAATCTCTCTACTGGGAATCTGTATACTGGGACAAAGGGTTACTATACAGAGTGGATCCCTGAGGGAGGGCTAGAAGGTGAGAGAATACAACAGTTGGTAGTGCCTAGAGCCTAATGTCTGGCGCTTCTAGCCATAGCCCATGATATTCCCTTTGTAGGTCATATGGGCACAAAATGTACAAAGAGACATATTATGCACAACTTTTATTGGCCTGGAATTTCCAGAGATGTAATAGGGTACTGCAGGACCTGTGAGCAGTGCAAAAGGTAGGCAAGGCAGGAGACAAGGTGAGAGCTCCTTGATGCCTTTTCCTGTGACTGAGGAGCCAAATCAGAGGGTAGCTATGGATATTGTGGGGCCCCACAGGGGAAAAAGTATATCCTAGTGGTAGTAGATTATGCGACAAGATACCCTGAGGCAGTGGCTTTGTCCTCCATTGAGGCAGAAAAGGTGACAAATGTTCTGTTAGAGATTTTCAGCAAGGTAGGTTTCCCCCGAAGAAATACTGACTGACAGAGGTGCCAATTTCATGTCAGACCTGTTGGCTGGTCTGTGGACGTACTGTGGAGAGAAGCACATGAAGACCACCCCCTACCATCCCCAGACCAATGGTCTTGTTGAGAGGTTAAACTCTACATCAAGTCCATGTTACAGGCATTTGCAGACCACTTTAAGAGGGAGTGGGACAAATATCTGCCCCATCTGTTTGCTTACAGAGAGGTTCCCCAGGAATCCATACGTTTTTCACCCTTTGAGTTGCTGTATGGGGATAAGGAGAGGGGACCTCTAGATTTAATTCATGATGAGTAAGAAGGTGAGTGTGAATCTCACAAGAAGTCTGTTGTGGCATATGTCCTAAACCTCAGGACAATGCTCAGGGAACTCATGGGCTTGGCCCAGGAGAACGTGGCAAATGCCCAACAGCAGAAAAAGCTCTGGTATGACAGGAATGCTCAAGCTAGAGAGTATGCTGTAGGGCAGCAGGTAATGGTTTTCATTCCTGACAGACACAACAAGCTGCAAGCACCCTGGGAAGGACCCCACAAGGTGGTAAGAAAGGTAAGTGATGTTAACTACATGGTGGAACTGCAAGTCAGGAGGCAGGAGCACAAATTGTAACATGTTAACATGATGAAACCATAACATGATAGGGAGGCCCTTGTGCTGAGTATTTGTAGTGGATTGCAGGAGGAGGCTGAGGGAGATCTGGTGACTGATCTCCTCGGTGAGGCTTGGACTGACACCTCAGTGGAAGGGGTAACAGTGTCCCAGCAACTATCTCCTACCCAGTTTCGAGAAGTCCAAGCACTGTTTAGTTTGGGCACGTGTTCACTGGGAAACCAGGGGGCACCCACCTGGTGCAGCATCACGTGGATACAGGACCCCAAAGGCCTATTAGCCAGGCCCCTTATAGGGTGCTTGAGAGAGTCAAACAGACTCTGAGGGAGGAGATATAGGAGATGTTGGAACTAGGGGTAATTCAAGAGTCTAACAGTCCCAGGGCATCCCCAGTGGTGCTGGTGACAAAGAAGGATGGCAGCACCAGGTTCTGTGTGGACTACATGAAATTAAATAAATAGTCACACAGAGTCAGATGCTTACCCCATGCCTAGGACAGATGAGGCCCTAGAGCAGCTGGGTGGGGCTAAGCATCTTACCAACACTGATCTTACCAAGGGTTACTGGCAGGTGTCCTTGAATCCCAGTGCTAGAGAGAGGTCAGCCTTTGTGACTCCTTTTGGCTTGTATGAGTTCACAAAGATGCCCTTTAGAATGAAAAATGCCCCAGCAACTTTGCAGAGGCTGGTAGATTATATCCAAGCAGGAGGGTTTCCCCTTGCTTACCAAGATGATATTGCCATCTACAGCCATTCCTGGCAAAGGCACCTTCAACATGTCAGGGAGGTGCTGGGCAGACTACAAAGGGCAGGGTTGACCATTAAGCCGAGCAGCTGTCAGGAGGATATGGCAGAGGTCTCCCACATGGAACATAGACTGGGGAGTGGTAAGATCAGGCCAGAACCTGCCAAAGTGAAAGCCAGTCAGGCATGGCCTGCACCTGTTACCAAAACACAGATGAGGGCATTCTTAGGGACAGCAGGGTAGTACAGAAAGTTTGTCCCCAGTTATAGTACCATAGCTGCTCCCCTCACAGACGTGACAAGGAAAACAACAGGCCAGATAAGGTAGTGTGGATCCCAGCATGTGAGCAAACATTCCAGAAGCTTAAAGAAGCTTTGGGAGGACCCCCTTTGTTACCCAGTCCAGATTACAGCAAAGAATTTGTTGTACTGGTGGATGCTTTGAACCATGGGGTAGGGGCTGTACTTAGCCAGATTTCTCCAGAGGGAGAAGAGCACCCAGTGGTTTATTTCAGTCATATGCGCTAACCCAGGGAGGAATGGTATGTAGCTGTAGAAAAGGAATGTCTAGCCATAGTGTGGGCACTGCAGAAACTTCAGCCTTATCTGTATGGAAGAAAATTCACTGTAGTGACTGATCACAATCCCCCACCATGGTTAAAAATAGCCAGCCAGCAAAATGCCATGTTGCTAAGATGGAGCCTAGGGTTGTAAGCATATATGTCAGTGCAGCACTGCAGTGGGAATAGCAATGCCAACGCAGATGGGCTCTCAAGACAGGGAATGGGGTAAGGTATACTCAGATAGACCTAACCCTCTCAAGCAACGTTTCTCAAGGGACACTTGAAAAACTAGCTTGATTTCTCGATTGGGGGGGGGGTGAATCTATGTGAAGGCTGCCAGCCTAGCTATATAGAATTGTGTAGATAAGTCTATGTCTTTGTAAATATTAATAAAAGCCATAGGCTTGTTCTCTTAAATGTGAGAAGACTGTTTTGGATGTTGAACTGCAAAAATGTAACAGTGCACTCTGCTGTAAGAAAGCTGACAAGTCAAGCATTTTATGACTGATCAGGGCTCGGAGCCGTGGTGTCTGAACCAGCAGATTCTTTCTATTGTTTTGAGACCAGAGTTATTTGCTAGATTTTACATATATAATGTCTTTAATTGCTGTGGTTTGCTGACGAGGTGCAAACTTACTAAGAAATGTAAATGTAGCGTTTCTGTTAGCCTGGGAAACCACAGAATTGTTAAGAATGATGCAACCTAAAATGAGTCAGCAGGATGTATTATTAATTTAAAGGACTTTCTCAGAGACAGCGAGAGGGCATTTTGGATTTTGTTTAAAGCTGACAACAACTCACCAGTACTCTGCTTTGCTCTATATATAAGTTTATTTAGAACTGTGATTGTTTTTTGATATAGATAAAAAATAGTAAGTTTAGTCTAGCAGTTTTCTGTCTTGATGTTAGAATTATTCTACTGTATTATTTTAATCATTTTCCTGTGATCTCTGAATTCAACTAGCATTGTGTAGTAAGAAGTATTATATTGTGTTTTTATTATTTATTATTAAATATTTTAAACCTTTCAACTGTGGCTGTTTTGTGCGAGATAATTTAAGCTCTAGAGTACACTGCACATATATAGAGATACTGTCCAAGCCACTCCAATAGCTTTAGCCCTGGGTCACACTTACTATTTGGATAATAATATTGCGCAGTAATAATTGGACACCGTTTGGTAAGGGTCTCCTTAGTAGCTGTTATTAGTGGTTGGTGGCAGCTGGTACTACCTTACAGACTGGCAGGAAGGGGCATAGCTGGAGAACCTGTGCAAGACTTCCCCAGGAGTGTCTGTGTGGTTGTATATAACGCTTATCTCAAAGTATGTGTGTGTGTCAGCAACCTGGGCAGGGACACGAAACACTGGTTGGACAGAGAGGGTGCTGGAGATTTTAGCTTGACTACTAGGCTGAGATCTGAACCCTATAGCTGTGCCAGTGGGGAGTCTTATTGGGGATCTGGAGAGAAAGGAAGAAACCAGCCCCAGACTGACTGTGATCTCTGTGTGCTTTTAAGGGAAATTTTACTTACTGTGTGTGTATTTGTTATGCATCCCAATGTGGACGCCCCTCACTGGTGTTAGTGGTGAAGATTGACGCTCCTTGATTGCTGGGTCAGTACACGGGTGTTACAGCGACTTTGAGAGACAGTTTATGTATTTGAATGAATATTTTGTTACAAATGTTATTTATTATAAAAGATACATTGAGGATTTAATTTTTGTTTGTAGAGGTGAACAGGAGGGTTTTTTGAGATTTATGGAAGAGATAAATGACAATTTTCATGGCTTAAGATTTACATGTCATAAATCCATCTAATATGGTATTTTTGGATGTGGAAGTATGTGTGGATAGTCATAATAAGATTCAATACAGACAGTACAGAAAACCTATTTCAGTTAATAACTTTCTCCATGCTGATAGTATGCATCCCCCATCTGTTAAAATCTCTACTTTATGGGGAATGTAAAAGGATTTACCATAATGCATCAGATATTATGTTATGGGATGGTTATTTGAATGAAGTTTATGATAATCTGATTTTACGTGATTAGTCAGAACACACTTTACTGGATGCAAAAAAACAAGGTTTTGGGGCAAAATAGGGTAAGGTGAGAATTTGCTTCAAAACAGATTAATAGAACACATGCTGTAGATGGGAAGGAAAAATTATTTTTTGTTACCAAGTTTCCCCCTTTTTCGAATATTATGGAAACTATAGTTAGATGGTTCTGGTATGTAGTGTGTGATGATGTAACCATTGGACATCTTTTCCCTAAACATATTACTTTCTCATATGTTAGATAATAGTAATTTAAAAGAATTAACTGGGGATGGTACTCTATTTGGATCAACATAGTGGGCACACAAGCTTGTGGTAACTGTTTGGTATGTAGTAGGGTTAGGAATTTAGATGGTTTCAAAATCAATGGCAGAAGGTACAGAGCCACAGAAGTTTTTAACTGCAATTATTCTGGTGTGGTGTATACTATTGAGTGTGGATGCAAGAAAACTTACAGGTATACTGGACAAACAAAGAGAAAAGTTAAAGTACGCATAATGGAACATTTGGGTGATATAAGAAGACATAATATGGATAGACCAGTAGCCAGTCATTTTATTTCTGCACACGGGGGAGTAGCTAATAGTTTGTTTTTCAGTGTTTTAGCACGGCCAACTTTGAATACTGGAGGCAATTTTAAAAGGGAACTTGACAGGTTAGAATGTAGTATGACTTTAAACTACAGAACACTGTTCCCGAGGTGGATGAACTTGGATAGTAATGTAATCTTATAACAAAGAAAGAACTTTTTTTGAACATGTGTATAATAAAATTGTATATTTAATTAATGTTTTGTATATCATATTTAACTAATGATACTGATGGTAGTTTTGATTAAATTGTTCAAATATGTAATTGATTGTACATAATTGTTTAATTGGCAAGCACTAGGTATATAAATTGGGTCAGATGCATTTGAATGAATTATTCCTAGAAGGCGAAAAACTGAAGTACCAGAATAAACTGAAAGCTGAAATACTTCTGTTGTTTTTTGTGATAACTGGAGAAAGAGCCAAGTAATGGAACACTGGAGTGGCTGGGGAGTGGGCTGCTGCTGGAGCGGTAAGGGGTTGCTGCTGGAGGGGTTGCTCTGAGGGGCCCAAACTGTTACCTGCCTAAGGGCCCATTTAACCATGATCCAGCTCTGGTATTTTGCAATGTTATAAGAAAGCCTTTCTATACTGCACAGCTTATACACAAATGGATTGTGACTAGATCTAGAGATGTTATTGTCCTCCTTTAAAAAGTCCTCACTTTGTATAATGTCCACTTTGGCAAGTATCTCTCCAGACCCATGCAACAATTGTAATACCCACAGAAATACCTTACTAAAAGGATACAAGTCCTTAACTATATGTCCTGCACTGACCACCTCAAAGATTTATCACTCTACTCAGTATCCTACAGAGTGCTTACAGGTGACCTCTGTCTGGCATACAAGCCATCCTCCAACCTAATACTGATGGACCTACTGAACATCAGCAAGTCAAATGGCATCAGAAATACTCAGTCCCGGTATCTAAACTGAATGTTGTGGAGAGATGAGAGATGGCTATATATCACAGAGGCTACCACCGTTCCAGACAGACTATCCGTTCAAGTAAAATAAAGCTCATCCTTGTCCATATTCAAATGCAACTTGGATCCAAGGATGTGTAATAGAAAATATACTCCAGGATTGCCCCTCATGCCACTAAAAGATAGAGGGAGTTCATAAATGCTGTATCCCTTACATGGGTCCCCTCAAATTATCTATGGTATGATCACAGTTATTCTCACTAGGGCTAATATACAACTATCAGCAATGGGATGGGTAAGACCAATCAGGAAATGTTAATTCAAGCAACAAAATGGAAACTGGCTAAGCTTAAAATGTCCTCCAAGTGAACCTACATTGTGGTAGTAAATAGTTTTTAAAAAATTGCCCTTTTTAGATCACTAAGTGCCCCTCTCACCCTCTGCCCCCTCCCCCCAGCCTTCAACAGCTTCCAATGCCTCTGATTTCCATAAAGGGGGAAAGGTCTCTGGAAGGCACTAGATCAACGGAGGGAGAATATTGGGTCTTTAGCAAAAAAAAAAAAAAAAAACAGGATCCAGAACAGCTGGATCTGAAAGTTTCATGGTCAAATGCAAAGCTGTAGGATCCATTAACCTCTTTCTCTTTTGATCAGAGGAGGAAGAAGTTTGAGACCGCCTTGAATCCAATTTAGACCTCTTCCTGGAAGGCTCTGAAGACGGAGTCGAGGAAGTAAACGGAATCGGAAACTTCAATTCCACAGACTTTAGTTTGGGGAATTGAGCCCCAGTGACAGCGTCACTGAAAGATTATAGCAACACACATTTCAGAATCAGCTTGTTCTTCCTGTTCACTGGTGCTCTAGGGTTAAAATTATGACAAATACAGCAATCCTCCTGCAGGTGCTGTGGACCTAGACAATAAACACAGAGTGTATGTGCATCTGAGATAGGCAACTTGTGCCCGCACTTCAAACATTTTTTAAAGCTGGAAGGACCCTTCTCAGCCATACGAATGTAAACAAGAAAGCAGGATATTAAAGAGAAATGCAAAAAATAAAAATTTTTTTTTTTTTGGTATATACCAAGTCTAAGACCACTAACTCTTGGAATATTCCCTTTTCACACCAAGGTAAAGTGATCTCAGAGTTGGTAAACTTTTAGTTATGTACTCACCATAACTTCAGATGTTTGGGATCCATCTCGCCTACATTCTGACTGATGGGTTCGGAGCCGACCTCTCCGATCACACGCTTTTTAACAGCAAAGTCCAAGTCTCTTATTGCTTAGCTTATTATATCTGCAGGATGCACCACTACCCCCAGATCCCCCAGCAAAGGACAAACAACTGGTCTGATTTTCTAATTTGTTGAGTCCTGTCTAGATAGAAGAATTGCCTGTGAACATCCAATTTATGGAGGGTGTATTCCGCTTCGTGCTGGAGAATGAAAAAAGAAAAAAGCTCTAGAGAAGAGAGGAGAGATGATTAAGAACCTTGGAACAAAAGATGGGTTAAAGATGGTGCGATCTATAAGTTTCCAGAAAATCAAGTGTGGTGGTTTGATGAATGTGGGGTGAAAGCTCTGAAATGACTCTTCAAACTCTTCTGCATGCAGGTAATTGCAAGACAGATCAGCTAGACATTTTTAACTCATTTTAACCTCACATGTAGCAGGAAGTATGGCACCAAGATGCAATCCCACGGTACCAAAGGATGATCCTATGGACATGAAAAAAACAGCCTGGGGGGTCTTAACCCTTGATCCACTGCTTTGCACATTTTGTGCTGCTCATCATTGGTGGAAAATTGGAGATAGCTGCTAGTTGGATTGCTAGATAGTGAGACTGAAGATTTTTGATATCGAGACTGAAGATCCTTGATAAAATTTCAAAACCTCTGGTATCCTGATAGGGTCTAAGCCCCGAGTTGAGGTGGAGCATTAAACCTGAATAACTTTGAACTTAACAATTTCAATTGGGGTAGGTTGGGTTCTTTTTGGTGGGTGGGTGATGTGAGATACTCAAGGTGTGATTTCTGACTAAGGGTCTATTGGAGGAGCCTGTCGAGCCAAGCTGTCAATTTCAAAGTGTGAAGGGATTCTGATTGATTCAGCAGCAGATGATGAATCATGAGATCGCCAATCCATAGTAGATCCATGCTGTTTCAGCGCTCCAATTATACCTGGGGAAAGGTAGGGGAAGTGGGGTCAGTGAGCAATTAGTATCATGGTAGAAGCTTGGAGAAGCTTTCTGGATGATTTGGGGGAGGGTGGGGAGGGAGAAGTGACGAACCAGTAGGGGGCTAGCGCCAAGGTTGAGCTGCAAGCCCTGGCGCTGATCAGAAGGGAGAAGACCTGGCTGCCTTGTGTTTTGAGGGTTTGCTGCAAGGTGTGTTTTGAGGTGCCCCCTTGGTTGAAAAACACTGATCCTCCTGTTCTGAAACCTGCCACTCTTTAAGGAGAGAGAGAATCGACCCATGAGATAACCCAATCTGCCCTGCTTAATCTGTTGATGGGATATTGCTACCAAGCCAAGAGTCGCCACCAAGAGGTATTTTGGTAGCCTCATGGCCTCCCATGCCCTCATGTAAAAGTTGTAAGGGTAGTGTTTGGATACTCTACTAGATTTATATTGTCTGTCACCATATGTTTGTGTTGGGATAGAGCCAATTCCTTGAGGGGAGTAGGGAGTGGGTGGTGACCCCAGGGGAGAAGTACAGCCCTCATTTCCAATACACTGGGATGGAGAGAAAGGTTTCGAACCAGGAACCAACACCCTGGATGCTTCCACCCCAGCCCCCAGCTGCCTGTCCCCTGTCTGGGAGTGCAGGGGGGCCAGGGTGGAGATCCTGGGAGGGGATTTGATGTAATGAAGCCACCTGATTCAGATTGGCGCAATGAGGTTCGTGAAGCAGAAGGTCCTGCTTGAGGGTGACCACTGAAGATTCTATGGGTGATTGAGGGGAGATGATAAATCCCACTGAAGAATCCTCATGTGCAATCTTGCCAGTGGAACTACATCGAACCTAAAAGACATGAGGACTAAAAGTTGCAGGACCATCCTGTCAGAAGGGCTTGTGAAACTGGAGCAGTTGGGCTTTTGACCTTGTGTTAGGTTTGGTCCCTTGACCTTTGAGTCTGATGCATCAATTTTGAGTCCTCTTCGCGCTGATAGTCTGCTGAGTTCATTCCCGCAAGACTATGAATCTTGGCGCCAGGTGAGGGCCAGGAGACAGGTGTGACCAGGGTCTATAGATTCCCAGGGTCTGGTGGTGGGAGGAGGGAGCCAGCCCAGGAGCAGTTAGTAGATGGAAATGACTGGCTCCCAGGTGGGAACTGCCATACAGGGAAACACTTGGATGGCAAGGTGGAGATGGTGGTGAGTCACCAGGGCATCTGACTTGAACAACACCCTGGGGGTCCCCAACACGAAAAGGGATAATTTCCTGAATTGGAAATGACTGTCTATGTTCCTGAAGCGAGCCCTGCTGACGCTTCATAGACACGGTAACTTGATTCTAGAAACAATGGAAGAACCTTTGTTATCTTCCAAACAATTTTCTCCAACAAACGGATTTTGGAGCAACTTTAGAAATGGAGAATTTCTCTGTCATGACGGGAATTTGACTGGGCTGTAGATGGTTTTTTTTTGATCCGGGTGGGGTCTTTTGGGGGTGGGTGGGTGGTTGGTCCAGTTTTTACGATTGACGGATCTGTTTTGAGACGTTGACTGAGACTCTTTGGTGGTTGGCTTGTTCGCCTGGGTGCTGGACTTTCCGGCGGCTGGGTGGTGGCAATCCTATTTTGCTGGGGGGTGAGTGTGTGTGAAGGTGCAAGTGGTCCAGGAAATTATAACCACTGCCCATCCATCCTCAGGCTTAGACACCCCTCCCCGAGTGTGCCCTCATGAAGGCCCTCTGGCTGAAGGAGCAAAATCCAGTCACTGGCTCTTCGAAGTGTGGCCCTCCAATCCTCTCACAAAAGGGGACACGAGGAGGAGAATTGCGGGCCTCTGGATGCCAGGGAATTTCAGAAAGTTTTTTTTTCCGCCCTCAATCTCTGGAAGGGGACCAGGTCCTTGGGGAGAGGACCTTAGGATTTATCAAGAGCTACATCTTCCCTCCCTTAGCCTTGGGATAAGGACAAGCCTCAATACAGAGTGCGACCTAGACCTTGATACCTTAGGTTCCTCGCCCGCACAGCAGCAAGAGTAGCCGGAGAACCTAGGACTTGAGCCTCTCACCGCGACACAACCATGTAAGGAAAGCTTGGCTTGAGCCCGAGCTATGGGACAAACGTGAGCCTGGCCCGCCTTCGGAGCCATAAATGTGCCAGCTCCTTGCCCTAGATCCTTCGTCCGCATATGAAATGAGAACTTAATGCGAAGGCCAGGGCTAGCTGGCCAGGCTAACCGGGTGAGGCTTCGCTCCTTGACCCTTCCCAGGTAGCTAATGGACAGGGGTAGCTGCAGCCACTTGACCAGTGGCTCACGCTGTGTTGTAAATGTGCTAGCCAATTCAGGCCCCCTAGTCAGGGTGCGCTTTCCCGCAGACCTTTATTGGAGGGCACACGGATTAGGGGAGGATGGAGCCCTGGGGCGTATGGCCACTATGTCCCCGCCCTCCTACAAACCACCTCAGTAGCTACAGCCACCACTTTGGCAAGGGCAAAAGGCTGAGCCCCAAAAGGCCTAGGCCAGAAGGTATTCGGTTGGGAGGGATCTGATAGTTAGGCCTCCCAGGCGGAGGTTCCCAGGAGCTCTGAGCAATCATCCGAGCCCCCAAGGGGCAGAGAAGCACTGACTCATCAGCAGTGAGGCCACAGGATCGAGCAGGGCAGCTTAAATGATTTCCTGCCGCCTGCTATCTCCGATCTCAAAATGTCTGCGAAGATAACTCTCCGAGGCGATCATCAAGCAGATGAGTGTCCCAACCTCAGGCGATCTCTGTCCCATGTGAGAGGGGGCACGATCTCTTGCCCAGTCTCCGTGCCGCCTCAGCCGCTCCGGGCTCCTCCTCCTTGGCATCCTCCTCAAGAGGGCCTCCTCATGCCCCCAAAGGGGAGTGGACCACCAGGGGGAACTCCTGGCCTGCCAGTCTCCAGGAACCAGGACCCAGAAACACGCTGGCCCAAGGGTCAAGACGGCTCCTGAGGTGTGGTCGTAATAGTGAGAAAGCCGGACGGGACTAGCTCTGAGAGCGCGTAGACGGAATCCGGACACCCCGCGGGGGGGGGGGTGATAGCAGATCACCGCAGGGAGCTTCGGAACATCGAGCAGGCCGAAAGCGGGGCTGGCACCGGAGGCAACGCATATCGGCGGCCAAACTCGAGGTCCGCCGGTAAACTCGGACCAGGCGTCGACCCAAACTGTCTACCCACCTTCGGACATGATCTCCCACACTCCCCTGAGCGAATCACCTGCTCCGACGGCAGCCGGACGGAGGAGGAGGACCAATGATGGACATATCGCTCCGGCCATTTGGCCGGAGCCGAAACAAATTTTGAAAGACTGGGGACTGGAACAGCCTTTCGGACCGGTGGGCCTCGGAATCCTAGAGGAGGGCGACCGGGAGGAGCTGGAACTCGTCCGCCGAGTCAGAGACCCGGAGACCGAGGGTGGCTGCCCCTCGATCCCAGGCGGCTCGCAGGAATAAGGCGACCGAGCACAGAGCTGAGGAAGGCTCAATCCGGTGCCGCCCTCTCGTGGAGGCGTCGAGGGTGCGAAGTCTGAAGCCTGCTCCGGGAGCTTTGGCAGACGGGTCTCGCCGGCCTGAGTTTCTGCACCAGTGTAGCCAGGCCAGTCGAGACTGAGCAGAGGAGGGCAGCTTTGGTATCGAGGGTCGAGCACGTCCCCTTTCCTGCGAGCTTATTTTTGCCTACGTAAGGAGAGGACTTGAAGCCATGGACGTCGGGGAGCCTGGACTGGTCTTTTGTTGCGCTCTTTTCTTTTGAGAAAAGAGGGAGGATGCAAAGCTTTCTCAAGGCTATAGTTTTATATGCTATTCTTATCTCTAAACTGACCTCCTCTCTTGACATTCCACACGCTTAAAGCGAACTCTCTAACAGAATTCCTGCAAATGCCTAACACACACAAACAATAAAACAACACAGAGAGAGTTGAAGGCCGTGAACACAAAAAACTAGAGAGTGAGCATAGACATTAACCCAACTACTAGGAGAGAAATTCAGACCTAAGTAAACTGATAAACTCTGAGACAGGAAAAGTTCTTGTTGGAATACACTCTCCTTACAAAGAAAAAAAAATAAAGCAGACATGATAGCCAAATAAAAGTTTTAAAAAGTAATGAAAGACCTAAGAACCAGAATAAAAAATGTGCACAGAATCCAAGAAAAGGCAGCCAGCTCGGATCACATAACATCACAAGTTTGGGGATATGGGGGAATTACCCCTCTCACGAGTCCTCTCCCTGCAAAAAACAAGTTTAAAGGAGAACAGCGATATTCAAGATTTGCTCTTCTCCTTATTTTCTTTTTTCCAGTGCTATGGCATTTGGCATTTCAAGTGCCAACATTTCAACAGGGAGCCTGCTGTGATGCTGACATCAGCAGAATTTAAAAAGAACTTGACTTCTGAGGCAAGAGGTCAAGAACATGCAAAATGTTGTAAAAGCCAATGTAGCTGAAAATTATGAACTGCAAAGGCAACCACCAAGGAGGGGTTGATGTTACACACAGAGCAAAGACTATGAGACTGGAGCAGTTGTCTCAGACAGCAAACAGTTGTGTCAACAGGAAAACCAGCACAAGAATGAACTGACACAAATGAAAAATAAGGTGCTTTGTTTTCAAGAAGATCATAAAAGTTGAACAACTAACCTTGGACAACTGAAAGATAAAAAATGAAGTGTAGTTCAGATGAAGACACAAGTTATTACAAGGTATTTGCAACCTCCATAAAGAGGCCTATCATCAGTGAAGTCCCTCAGGGCTCTGTACTAGGCCCACTTCTCTTTGGCATCTACTTCTCGAATGTCAAAGCCAATGTCCAAGGCCCCCGGCTAAATTAAGTTCACAGATGACTGAAAACTGGGAGCAGTCACTGAATCCCCCAAAACGAGAACACCCTTCAGGAAGGTGCAATACAGACAAACACCTGGTGCCAAAGGTATGGCTTATAACTCAATACAAAGAAATGAATTCTAGTACCTTTTGGTAACTACATTATTGATAAAACACACTTAACAGTTGATTCATTTGTCAGGGAACTAGGAACTCATGCAGACAGTATCCTAGCCTTCGACCAATATATGTCAAAGGTAGTAAAGAAAATCCTTCTATGTTGCTCAGCTTATAAGCAAAGACATGGCATCTAGGTCCAGAGAGGTTATCATACCAGTGTACTCGGCCCTCATCAGGGTCATCATAGAGTATAATGCTCCCTTCGGTATGCACCTGGCCAGACACATCCAGCAACTGCAACATTCACAAAGGTTCCTTACAAAAAGAATACAGGGA
Organism: Protopterus annectens; assembly: GCF_019279795.1. NCBI lineage: Eukaryota > Metazoa > Chordata > Ceratodontiformes > Protopteridae > Protopterus > Protopterus annectens. Next base: position 1,744,922,012 of record NC_056739.1, on the reverse strand, counting down.
GTAAACACAGTGTCCTAAGCTGATTGCATCAAAGCCCTGTCTCTTTACTCAGTATCATACAGACTTCTGAGAGGTGATCTTTGCCTGGAATTCAAGGCATCCCTGGACCCTGTTTTGATGAATCTTTTGCAATCAACAACAACAAAAAAAAAAACAGCATTAAAACTACTAGATATTATTGCTTGCACAATAAAGAGGACATGTTGGACAGACAGATACATTTCTCAGAGAATTTCCTTTCTCAGGAACAGGCTCCCCATCCAAGTGAAGCAGAGTCCCTTCCTATACTCAAATTTAAGAACAAGTTGGACCTATGGATGGGTAATTGGAAATTCACCACTGGTCTGGCTCCTATGTCTCTGATAATGGCAGTCAGTAAATCACCCCCTATAAATCAAACACAAATCAAATTTGTGGGTCACATTTGAGTTGCATGACTAGGCTTTTAGGGGCCCTAATGACCGCTAACCTATGAACTTATGAATGTCCTATTGATAAAAATGCCTGAACTCTTGGAATAAGGTTGTGTGAACTTGTACAGATAAATACAGACTTTAAATTATAGACTGTAAATGTTTATAAAATAAGTTGGGTAAAGGAAAAAGTAGCCATGAGTCAAACAGAATGCCACTTTCAATATACAATAACTACTGAATGTTCTCAAAATATTGAGAAAATAGATATACAAATAGAATGTGGCACTACAAGTTAAGGTAAGTTAAGAAACTGATGGCCTAAATAAAAATGTGAGAAGTACAATAAACTAAAACCTTCATCTGGATAAACAACAGTGGTTGTAAATCAATGAAGTGCATTGCATGAAAATAAAACACACACAAAGAAAAAATGTGATGGCTGACTTTAGTGAAGTTAACAGACAAATAAAAATTAATCTTGGAAGCAGAAAAAATTTACAGGTGTGTTAGATTAGGATGGGAGTACTTTGCCCAATAGACTGTCAGAAGTTTAGGAGCAGTCAAGTACATTTAGACATTACTGTGATGCAAGTATGATAAAACAAGGCACCGTAAGTGACACAGACATCTCCTCTGAAGTCTATAAGACATTAGATAAAGGGATAGGACTTTAAGCTTCTCTTGGAAGATCAGTGTCTTTAGGCCTGTGATCATTCTGGTTAGGAGCCTTTGGAGCCTTTCTTATTGTTGGATACATTTAGTGAGATACATCCTAAAATAGGTGAACTCAATAACTGGCCTGATCAATGCTGAGTACAAGGGAGTATTTACCTTGCACTCAGTATAAGGGAGTGATTACCTCTTTAAACCTTTGTAATATTCCTTTGGATAATTAGCTGGGCTAAATAAAAGGATTTCCTGACCACTTTTGTCACATAATGGTCAAAAGAGAAGACCCTATTAACCAAAGTATGTAGGTCCATGACTACAGTTTTATTTTGTAGTGGTGTGTTATCTATACAGTATGATGAAGGGAAGGGCTGTCCACCAAAAATGATGATACTATACATTTTAGCATCAATTCAGACCGTTTTTAGTATAACAAGAATTTACTATGGAGAGTTCATGCTGGAAGGTTTGGGTAGCACAGACTGGCTTAACAACCCCCACCACCACCACCAAATTACCAGACTTCTGCAATCTTTGTTAGCTAGATGCTTTGGCCCTCTGCTTGGACATCTGAGAAGTAAATACAAAAAAAAAAAGTACCAGCACTGAGTCCTGATGGACACCACTGGTCACTTTCATGTTTTCAGATGAGGCACCAGCAATTCTCACTGTGCTGGTTCAGTCTTTCAGACCGTGTGCTATCCATCTTACCCTATATGAGTTAATTTTTAATGCATTTAGCTTTTATATGATGCCAGCATACAGAATGGTGATAAAGGCTTTGGCAAGGTCAAGATATGCTGAGTACACTGCATAGCCACCATCTACAACCTCTGTAATTCTTTCAAAGAAGTTTATCACAATAAATAGACAGGATTCTACCCTTTACAAAGCCAAACTGTTGGAGGTCAACTACAATAAGATTTGTAATATTGCATCTTATGAGGTCACTTACAATATGTTCCATAGCTTTGCAGATGAGGCTTATACGACTGCTAGGTCTGTAATTATCCCCGTCGGTTGTAAGGCCACTCTTATGGAAGGGCATTACCACTGCAGTGCACACTCAACAGGGACAAAATCAACAGCTAAATTTGGATAAAAAGTTTAAGGAGCATATCTGCAAGGACATGTTTAATAATATTAAACAACTACGTGTATTATCAGGTCCAATGAAGGAATATATATGCTTGTGTGTGGGGTCCAGAGGGTCGATATGACTTCTAGTGATACAAAAATGGGACTGCTTAAATTAAATCATGAGTGGTAAGACAACAAGTAAGATAAGAGTATAACCAGCCTTGAAGTATAAAAAAAAAATAAAATCATAACATCCCCTTCCCTGGATGCCACACATTCCATTTATCCACTTGGTTTTCTTTTACAGGTGAACTGCAATACTGTAATGCTGTAAGTGGGTAATGCATTTGTAGACAAAAGTCAGTTAACTAGTCTGTAGTCCTAGACTGAGTCTGAAAAGTTCAATGTAGATTACTGACTTACTCTGGTTAAAAACAAAACAGAAATAAATAAATAACATCATGTAGCTTTCTTTCTCGCTTTCATTTAAAAAAAAAAAATCTAAAATATCAGTTCATTGAAATACCCTTTAATTACTAGCTAGGTGGAAATGAAAAACAGTTTGCATTAACACAAGCTTTACATACCGCTGTTTTTAAAGTTATTTTTCTTTGCGTGTTATTCCCTCCAGCACGGGTCTTTAGTGTGTACTTTTAACTCCCAGTGGGTGTGGCTTTGCCTTTAAAAAATGAAATTATCACCTTACAGTTTTAACAAATACTCATTGACAGAGGTCAAACATCAATACAATTGTGTTTGCCATCATGTATGCTTCAAGATAAAGTATTCTGATACCATGTATGTAGCATGGTTTTGGAATTATTAATGCAAATATGAACAAGCAAAATCTGACGCCTACAGGTGCAGTAGGAGGTAACTGCAGAAACGCCTGGAGGCAACCTCGGCTGTAATAAGTAAAGCATGGGAAACATTTTACATACTCATTGCCCTTTTCTAGGAAATTTACAGGGTGTTGACATAAAGCTACCACTTACTTTGTGGACAACTGAACGCTCAGCATCTGTGCATACACCACAAATATATCATCTTTTAAGTTACACTCTCTAGTTTTTACATGAAATATGAAAGATGACTTTGTACAACTTTCTCTACATACATGAAATACTACTCATTTAACTGTATATATCTGAAGTATTTGCTTCTACTTACAGTATCTTATTACGTTGTTTTACAGTTATTTACTTTCTTTGTTAACAATAAAAATAAATTATATTTATTTCTTTGTCAATTTGCCTGCAATTAAAAAGAATCTATGACAAGAAAGACCATATTAGAATTTTGAATTTTTGTACTGGGTAGCACTGTGTTTACAGTAAAAAATGCATTTGCATTGCTTTTAAATTGTCTGCATTTAAATAAGCCATATATATGGGGAAACTACTGAAGTAAACAAAATTATTTAAATGGATTTTGAACCTGATAATGTTTACAGAAATTATATAAAGGAGAGAATAGTCTTATACAATATACATAAAAAACTAACTTATTTCAAGAAGATATGTGCATTTGTCCCAAGAACATTATCCAAGTCCACATATTCCAAAAGTCAACAGCAGACAGACATAAAAGTAAAGATAAGCTAATGGAAAAAACACAAAGGTAGTTAAATGTAGTTGAGGTGCCTCTAGTAGGGGTTGAATGAACACAGAATATCTAATACAGCTGAGGAGAGTACAATGCTCCCTTCGGTATATACCTGACCAGGCATATGCAGCAACTATAGCGACCTCAGAGGTTCCTTATAAAAAAGATAAAAGGCATAACAAATCTTCCTTATGCGGAGTGCTTTAAAGCCCTGTCCCTCTACTCAGCCACCTATAGATTGCTGAGGGGTGATCTATGACTGGCTTACAAGGCATCTGCAAACCCCACACTTGTGAATCTCCTACATATTTGCAAGTCAAAGAGTACCAGAAATACAAGGACTAGTTACCGGAATTTTGTCTGTGACTTAAACGGAACATGCTGGAGAGACAGATATGTGTCCCAGGGGTTCCTATCACGTAGTCGAACATTTACAATTTCAAACATATGGTCAAGACTATATGTTCGAATTTGCAGATGTTCGAGTGTGTGAATGGAAATCTCCGTAAGCGGAGGTTTCCATTCACTTCAATGTGGTGCGATCTCGGAGTTGGTATATTTAAGTAGCAGGGGTGAGGGGAGTGCAGGGGGGCCTGCCCCCTGCATACAACAATTTTGTTTTATTTGTCTATTGTGTTTTTATTTTTTTATAGCTAGTTGAAGTTCCGTAACTTCAGACATATGTGTTCGAACATATGTCAGATGAAGTTACGTAACTTCGACTATGTAATATAGACCCGTGTCCCAGAGACTGCCCCTCCTACAGAACAGGCTTCCTATCCACGTGAAGCTGAGTTCATCCTTTGCCCAGTTTAAGCATAACCTAGACCAGTGGATGGAGAATATGAAATTTACAGCGGGCCTGGTACCCATGCCTCTCGTGATAACAAGTAGCTTATAAATGCCTGGCCCTCAATGTCCTATTCGGATACAGGACATCAATATTTTCTGGGGAAAACTTGGCTAGGTTTAGAATGCCCCCTCCCCACCCCAACCCCGGTAGTCAGCCTGGTAACAATCTATCAATCTATGAGAAGCACTGTGTTAATCTATAAATTGGAAACATCAGTTTAGATTGTGATTAGCCCTTGTCAGATGTCATGTAAAGGCATTTCTGTAGACTTGGTGCTTTGTAGCTATAAAATCCAAAGAAGCAGTCTAATGAGACACTTTTAAGAAGGCCAAGCTACCAGAAGAGAAAAGCCAACAAAATTAACTAGGTAAAATTGCAGAATAATTTACCGGTTAATGAAACCCATATTCCTGTAAATGCTTGTACTCAGTTCTGATGGTCTGCACTCCTGCATCAAGGCCTAGCTTGCTGTCTTGCTAACAGCAACACAGTCAAGTTTTTGTTTATTTTTAAAATGTTATTCGAGAATTCTCAATATTCAGGAAAAGCATGGTTCCAAAGAATATCAGCCACAAAGGAAAGAATAAATACAAGTGCAGAAACTTAAAACTAGACGGGTGAACAGGAGGAGAAAATGCAAGAATCTAAACCATCACCTAATGAAACAAGGAAAATGAATCTCACCAAAAATCCTGAAAGCATAGTGGGATTTGATTTCTGCAGTGGCGGAGTCACTGAAGGCACTAAGCATGTCCAGAAAGTCTTCAAATGACATACTGCCATCATGGTCATCTGAGGTAGAAAACACATGGCAGATCCGATTTCGGAAGGGGTTAGCCTGTCAATATAGAAACAGTATGAAATAAAAAGGTTAAAAAAATAGCTTACCTATTTTATGCATTTGATTTATACTCTATGTATCATATCTCTGTCAATCTGTCAGCAAGTCTACTTGTCTTGCTTTAATATACACATCTTAACATATAAATTCCAGAAATACAGTGTGAAACCATTTAACCCCTTGACATCAGATGCTAAGTTATCTCTGCACTCCACACAACTGCTACTACACTGGGTACCCAAGATATCTAAATTTTCACCCGACATCCTTTTGACAGCAAAACTTTGTTAATTAAACCTTAATCATCTCCCAAAAGCATTTTTTAACTATACGGTCAACAGCTCTAGAACATGTCACCCTCTAATTAGAAGCAGAAATGCAATGCAATAAAGTCTTGCATCTGGGTCTGACAGAGAGCAGTATGCTGCTGTTTAGCACCAATTAATGATGAAGACATAGTAGGTGATCTCAGACCTGGGAAGGAATAAAGAACGACACAGGAATGTGGAATTCTTCCCTGAATGCAAGCATTTCTTTTTAAGCAATCTTTTTATTTTAGGGTGTGAGGAAAGTTATATATTTACAATGGACCTCCCAAGTAATCACATTTAAACCATAAAAAGCCCAGGGGGTTTCTTTGCGCGTAAAATGACCCATATTTGTTACTGTAGATAGAATTTCATTCACTTAGCCACAGTCAAACATTGGTTGAGTATCCAAGCAGAAAGTGGTTAATCAGTTAGGGGATTGGTCTGTGTGAAAGTGATTTACTTACCATTTGCTCACAGTTAAATGGTAAGAGTGTATGGGAGCTTCCATTGAATGGAACAAAATGTTGGGAGTGTTGCAGTGTGAGGCGTGCTCTCTCAGTCCAAATCACTCTGGCAGTGCTCCTGTGTACAGTTCAATGAATTACGATTACACACAATGTACAATGTCAGGAGGTGCTCAGAATGGCTGTATGCATTACTTGAATTGTGATTACAGAACAAATGCAGTGATTGTTAAATAGATCTGTCTACTGATGCTTTAAGAAGTTAATTGCACTGTACTACACTGTACCCGACAGTTCTAGGACTGTTGTAGCTAGTGTGATCTTCTTTCAGCTGGGCTCCAAACCAGGCATTTTACATTAAGATTTTTTTTTTCACTCTTGTGGCAGACGTGCTGATCTGACCCTATCTGAGCTACTCATACCCAAGCCTCACATTTGTGCAGTGCTTTGGTATAACTACTCATAACTGCTCGTCATTTGGACACTTAGGTTCATAGGTAAGTACTAGGCTATCTGCCCAAGGGCATTTATAAGCCTAGCCAGAGTGTGTTGGCTTTCGCCACCCCTTAGATTAGTTCCCTGTGCCTCTGACCCGCAGAGCCATTAGTTCCCTGCGCCTCTGTCCAGCAGAGATACTGCAGTGATCCCCAGGGTAAATTTTCTGTTTCCCATCCACCCGTCAAGGTTTCTCTTGAAGAGTGCTAGTGAGGGGCTCTGCCTGATGTATAATGGAATCTTGTTCCAAAGCACGGGGAGTCTCTGGGTCAGGAATCTATCCCTCCAGTACGTCCTATTTATCGTTGTGGTAAGGTTTATATCCCTAGTGCGTGTGGCTCTCAGGGATGTTTTTTTTTTTAGGTGGAGCATATCCATCAATTCTGGGTTGGACATGGCCTTGTATGTCAAGCAGAGATCACCTCTGAGTAAGCAGTATGCAACAGAGTACAGCTGGAGTTTCTTTAGTTGGGCTGCATAGGTCATCTGTTTGAGGCCAGTAATCCTCTTGGTGAGGTACTTTTGTGGTCTTTCCAGCTGTTGCAGGTGTCTTGTAAGGTACATCCCAAATGGGGCGTTGTATTCTATAATGGGTCTAATAAGTGACGAGTAGAGAGGCACAATAACCTCCTTTGTTCTGGATGCGAACCCTTTTGAAATTAGGTGAGCCACGTAGAAGGATTTTCTAACCACCTTGGCAATATGATTATCAAAGGAAAGATTGCCATCTACTTGGGTCCCCAGATCCCTTATTACTGTTTCTGTATTTAGGGGACTACCACCTATGTGGTAGTTCGCGGGTACTTTGTTTTTTACAAAGGGGATGACTATGCACTTTTTGGCATTCAGCTTGAGGTAATGATTTTTGAGACCAGGTTTCCATCTCAGTGAGACCCTTCTGGAGGGTGTCTGTATCAGCCAGAGAATCAATTATGGCCCCTAGTTTGAAGTCGTCTGCGAACTTGGTCGGCCAAAGTCCTCCTGTGCTTGCCTGTACCTCTGAGAACTATATACCGAACAGGAGTGGTCCTAGGACTGAGCCCTGGGGGCTGCCACTTGTAACCGGTTTAGAGTCGGACCTAGAGTCTGCAACTCTCACCGTGTGGGTTCTGTCCGTGAGCCAATTTGCAACCCATCTCGTGATGTAGGGGTTAATGTTCGGGTTGGTGAGTTTGTCTATAATACCAGAATGGGGAATGGTGTTGAAAGCCTTTGCGAGGTCTAGGTAAGGCTGTGTGGACCTCCTTACCCTCATCTAATGCCTTGGTAACTGTCTCAAAGAAGCCCACCAGGTTTAGGAGGAGTGATATGCCCTTAACAAAGCCAAACTGTGTGGGGTCCAAATTTGGAGGTTCCCAACATCTCTGTTGAGTTCCATGATGATGCGCTCCATAGCCTTGCAAACCAGGCTAGTCAGGCTTATAGGGTGATAGTTCCCGGGGTCCGTTGTGGCGCCACCTTTGTGGAGTGGGATAACTGTTGCTGTGCACCACTCTGTGGGTACATAGCCTGTAAAGAGGCTGAGTTTGAACAGTGTGTTTAGGTGAGGGATTAGTTCATTTTGGAGCTTTGTAAGACACAGCCTGGGACACCGTCCAGTCCCATTGAGGCTGTGTTTTTGGCTTTGGATAGGAATGTTTTAACCTGTGTGTCGGTGATTGCCAGGGCCTTACATTCTTCTGGTATGGTTATGGGCCCTTTAGGGGGTGAGAGGGATGTGAAGTTTGTACTGAACCTGTCTGCCAAAATGTTGGCAATATCAGTCGCTTCAGTGTATTTTGTGCCATTCCACACCAACTCAGAGCAGATCTGAGAGTTTCCACTAAGGTTCTTGACATAGCTAAAGAACGCTTTGTGGTTACCTTGGGAGTCCTTGGCAATTTTTCTTTCGAAGCTAGCCTTGGATGATTTAATAAGGGCTCATAGGTGGGTACTAGGCTATCGGCCCTGGGGCCTATACAAGCCCAGCCAAAAAGGTATCCTGGCTTTTGCCACCCAAGAAAATTATTTTCCTGTGCCACTGTCAAGCAGAGCCACAGAGATGATCTCCAGGATGAATTTCCTATTTCCCATCCAATCATCAAGATTTTTCTTGAAGAGTGCTAATGAGGAGCTTTGTTTGACATAGGTAGTGTATTCCAGAGTATGGGAAGTCTCCCGGACAGGAATCTAGCCCTCCGGCATGTTATGTTTACTGTGGCGACAAGGTTTAGGTCCGTAGAGTATGTAGCTTGGAGGGATTGGGATTTCTTTAAGTGGAGCATGTCCAACAGCTCTGAGCCTGACATAGCTTTGTATGTTAGGCAGAGTTCATCTCTGAGTAGGCGATATGCGACAGAGTAAAGCTGAAAGACGGTGTGCGTAGGGCATCTGTTTGAGGCTGGTAACCCTCTTTGTGAGGTATTTCTGCGGCCTTTCCAGTTGTTGTAGATGTCTTGTGAGGTACATACCAAAAGGGGCGTTGTACTCTATAATGGGTCTAATGAGTGATGAGTAGAGGGGAACAATTACCTCTTTTTTTCTGCGTGACAAACCTTTTGTGATGAGGTGTGCCATGTAGAAGGATTTCCTGACTACTGTGGCGATGTGATTATCAAAGGAAAGACTACTGTTCACCTGTGTCCCAAGGTCTCTTACACACTTTCAGTGTTAAGTATACTACCGCTATTGTTGTAGTTCATGGGTACAGAGTTTTTACCAAAGGGGATGACAATGCACTTTTTGGCATTGAGCTTGAGGCCATGGCTTTGACACCAGGCATCCGTCTCAGTGAGGCCCTTTTGTAGGATGTCCACATCGTTAGGAGTTTTGATTATGGCTCCTAGTTTGCAGTCATCTGCAAACTTCATTAGCCAAAGACCTTCTGTGTTAGCCTGTACTTCAGAGAAGTAGATACCAAATAGGAGAGGACCCAGGACTGAACCCTGTGGTACTCCACTTGTCACTGTTCTGAAGTCGGATTTGGAGTCTGCTGCTTTCACAGTGTGAGTTCTGTCAGTGAGCCGGTTGGCAACCCATCTTGTGACATAGGGATTATACCTAGTTTAGTAAGTTTATCTATAATTCCAGAGTGGGGGATGGTGTCGAAAGCCTTGGCAAGATCTAGATAGGCTGTGTGAACCACCTTACCCTTGTCTACAGCTTTGGTGACTGCTTCAAAGAAGTCCATCAGGTTTAGGAGACATGATCTGCCTTTTACAAACTGGGGTCCAGAGTTTGGAGATTACCAATGTCTTTGTTTATAAGTTCCATGATGATACATTCCATGGCCTTGCAGACGAGGCTCGTCAGGCTAATGGGGCGGTAGTTCTCGGGGTCCGTGGTGGCTCCCCCCTTGTGGAGTGGGATAACCATCGCTGTGCACCATTCAGCAGGCACAAAGCCTGAGGTGAGGCTTTGACTAAACATGGTACTTGGGTGGGGTGCCAGTTTGTTCTGTAGTTCGTGTAGAACGCAGCCTGGGATGTTGTCTGGTCCCATGGATGCTGTGTTCTTGGCTTTGGAGAGTGTGGTTTTTACCTGTGCAGCTGTGATTACAGGAACTTTGCATTCTTCTGGTATAGAGATGGGCTCTTTAATGGGTGAAAGGGGGGTAAAGTTAGCACTGAACCTATCTGCCAGGATGTTGGCAATATCAGTTGGGTTTGTATATTTAGTGCCATTGTGCTGCAACTCAGAGCAGATCTGAGTGTTGCCATTGAGATTCTTGACATAGCTATAGAATGCTTTGTGGTTGTCTTTAGAATAAGTGGCGATTTTGTTTTCTTAATCAGCTTTGGAGGATTTTATCAGGGATCGCAGCTTCTTATTGAGGCTGACCAGGAAGCTCCTCCACTCATGAGATTTTACTCTCTTTTACAACAGTTTCTTCCTTCTGTTGTACAGTTTGTTTACGGCAGGGGACCACCAGATTGGCTTCCTTTTTTTGGAGGATAGCATCTTGGTTCTGTTTGGGATAGAACGATTCATGCACTCATGTAAGTGCTTATAAAGTGCAATTGTGTAAGATTCAGTAGTCATAACTGTAATGTCCATCTGCATGGGTGTCATAAAGTTCATCAATCCTGTCTTAAGAAGCATGAAGTTGGCTTTGGAGAATTTTTTTAGCATGGTTTCCTTAATGGGGGGTGGGGACAGGATGTGGATATCTAGGGTAATTAGCTTATGGTCGGATCAGACCAATGAGGTGTTGACTTCAGGTCGTAGTTTCTTGATGATACTGATCAGGGATCGTAGTTTCTTGCTGATACTGATCAGGGATGTCTTTCCTTCTAGGGATTTTGCTCTTATCTGTACTAGTTTCCTCCTTCTATTTTAGAGCCTGTTTATGGCAGGGGTCCACCAGACTGGTTTCCTTTTCTTGGAGGAGTGAGCCTTGGTTTTACTTGGGATAGCATGATCCATGCATTCCTGCAGATGATCAGAGTGCCTTTGTATAGGTTTCAGCAGCTTGGACAGCATTGCCCATTGGCGTGGGGCTGTGAACCTTTCCACCTCGGTCTTAAGCAACGTGAAGTTTGCTTTTGAAAAGTTTTTCATGGTGGTTTCCTTGATTGGGGTTGGGAGCAGAATGTGAATATCCAGAGTGATAAGTCTATGGTCTGATCTAACCAGCGAGGGGTTGACGTCAGGTGTGGAACACCAGTCGCCCATGTTGGTGATGACCAAGTCCAATATGTTGTTCCCTCTGGTGGGGGTGTTGACCAGTTGATCCAGGGCGTTCGAGTTTATAAATTCTAGGAAGCTTTGGGCAAGGGAATTAGTACTTGAGTAGTTCTCCCAGTTAATGTTTGGGTAGTTGAAATCACCCACTATTAGTCTGTTTGGTAGGACCTTCATATTTCCCAGTGTCTCCAGAAATGCGGAATGGGGGTCTTGTGAAGAAATGTCATTGAAAAAAATGTCTAAAAGTAGACCAGACAAACTCCATACTACTGTATCTGTTATACTTTGTCTCAGAACAAATCCTTGCCAAACAGTTAATTCTGTCAGAGCTATTTCAATTCTATTATAACACAGCTAGACAGATGAATAGACAAAGGCACACACAGTCTAAAACGTCACCACCAAATGAAACATACTGTCCAGTTTATATATCTTTTCAACCAATGTTATTTTTAATGTCCTTGTGACTTGTTCTTCTGGTTTCTGTCTTGTGTCATGAAAAAGTAAATGGTTATTTCATGCCCTTTTTTGGTCCTTCAGTATCTGAAGACCTCACAAAAGTCTTTCCACGTCATCTTTGTGTTACTTGACCTGTCTGCATTTTATTTATTTAATTCTGCATCTGAAAGCCAAGAAAGTCAACTTATTTTTTTCTATAACAGGATGCATTTACAGTATTGCCCACAGCTATATGTTATTAATATCTAAGCTGAACATAACTGTTCTTGCAAAGCAAGCATATTATTTTGAAAAATGTTTGGCCTTGCACATTTCCTTTCACTGTACACACAGTATATTGGAGAAAAGCATTTGAATTTACACAATATCTATCATCTTGGGTCATGGTGGGTGATCTGTAGCAAGCTACAATTTGATTTGCAGTTTTGCCCATTGTTAGTTGCACTTGGATGATCTCTGATGCATCGTGCTCTGCCACTAACCTGGAGGTGTGAGTATCCTTGATGAATATGGATACACCCCCGCCTTTTGTGTTTCGGTCCGGGTTCTGTGGCCGAAAGGTATGGTATGAGTTATAGCCTGGTAGTGCTGGGGTGCACTCTGGAGCCTTAAACAAGGTTTCTGTTACTGCACGGATATCAATGTTCTCCATACTGAGGAGTGCCTCGAGTGCATGCATTTTGAGGTTTAGACTTCTGGCATTGAGTAGCATTACCCTCAGTTTTTGGTTACTTGTGCTATTTACGGTGGTGGGTTTGTCTTTTGAGCCTTGCCTAAAAAAGGCACTATGGGGGTGGCAAAAGCCTTTGCCAGTATTCGAAAGCCTAAGGGTGACAGGTGCAAGCCATCTCTGGCGAAGCAACGTGGCTTGTCAAGCATGTCATCCCAGGCAGACAGATACTGGATCCCATTTGAATGACACCAGAAACTTAGCCAATTGTTGAATTTGATCATTTTTTTCCTTTATACTGTGGCATCATTCTTGGTGAGGGCAGGATGCTACTCAGGGTCAGGGTCATACCTGCCTGGGCTACATGATCAGAAAGCTCTTCCAAGTCTCTTTTCATGTTGTCCAGGTAGGTACGTCTCAGGTCATTCACACCAACATGTATAATGACAGAGTCATATTTGTACTTGTTCTGGAGAGACCTGAGTGCTTGTGTTATGTGGCAGATCCTGGCACCCAACAGGCAGCTAACTGTAACCTTCTCCTTGTCCAGCCTAGTTAGTGGGACATCAGTGTGCCTGACTACAGAGTCGCCTATCACTAGTGTGTTGGGTATGTTATTTTGCCTTAAGGGCTGTGATTGCATGGCACACCGATTATGTGAATTAGAAGTTATGTACTCACCATAACGTTCCATCTGAGTAGGTGTATTCATTTGTCTGCAACCTGTGGGTTATGGATCCGATATCGGATCCGAACCGGCATGGTTTTCCAGCTATGGATCCGAGCTCTCAGCTCCTCCCCTCACCCATAATGCCCTGCTCTCCCTACATGACCTCAGATCGAGTTTGCCAACAGCATGAACACCCTGAAAAGGGTAACACATAATATGCAGGAAACTGAAAAGGCCAGGGGGATAGGAGGGCGGGATGGTTGCAGACAAATTAATACACCTACTCAGATGGAACGTTATGGTGAGTACATAACTTCTAAATCTGAAGTAGGAGATTCATTTGTCTGCAACCTGTGGGACAGAGTCCCCAGCTACCTGAATCTTGGGCAGCCATCATGGAAGGATATTCGAGCACCTTGAGCCAAAGGATGCTCTACCCTAGATGTAATATCCAACTTGTAGTGGGAAATAAAGGTATGAGATGAAGCCCAAGTGGCTGCTGAACAAATATCATCCAGAGGAATCCTAGCTTTAAAGGCCGCCGAGGTAGAGACTGACCGGGTTGAATGGGCATGTACTCCCTCCGGTGCGGGCCTTCCAGAATCTTGATAAGCCAATAAGATGCACTGCGAAATCCTGCGTGATAATGAGACTTTAGAGATTGGCTTGCCCAAATTAAATTTAGCAAAGGAAATAAACAACTGGTCGGATTGCCTATGACCAGCTGTCCTGTTTAGATAAAATCTAAGTTGCCTGTGAACATCTAAGGAATGAAGCTTGTATTCACCCTTGTTTTGATATTTAGTTAAGAAAACAGGAAGGTTAATGGATTGATTAATATTTGCTTCAGAAGCTACCTTAGGAAGAAAAGACAGGTTGGTCCTGAGGTATACACGGTCCGGATGAAAGACCAAGTAAGGAGGCTTGGCTGAAAAGGCTTGAAGTTCTGAAACTCTCTTGGCCGAGGTAATGGCTACTAAAAAGGCCGTCTTGAAAGATAAAAATTTCAGATCTACTGTCGCCGCTGGTTCGAAGGGGGGAGCGGTCAAGGCCTGAAGGACTAAAGAAAGGTCCCAAGGAGGAACCACTTGCTTTACAGGGGGCCTGAGAAGAAAAGTACCTTTCAGGAAAATCTTACACAATTTGGCAGACATCAGAGGACTGGAGTCGTGACCAATATGATAATGAGAAATTGCCGCAAGTTGTACTTTGACCGTGGAACTGCTGGCACCATCATTAAAAAGAGTGGTTAAGAAGTCAAGCACCAGAGGAAGGGGAACTGTGAAGGGGTTTAGACCTTGCCGCTCCGCCCACAAGGAGAACCATTTCCACTTGCTGCGGTAAACTTTCCTAGTGGATGGTTTATGAGCCGCCACCAGGATGGCCTTAACTGGGGACGAAATACCGGGAGTCCTGATCAGGAGTGGAACTGGAGCAGCCAAACAGTCAGCTTCAGGTTGTCCAGATTCGGGTTGATAGATGGGATGGGTGAGATATCAGATCCGAATGGGATCTAGAATCCAAGGAGGATTCACTGAGTGAGACCTTAGGAAAGGGAACCAGATCTGTCGAGGCCAAAATGGGGCAATGAGAATCATTCTGCACCCCAACCGAGAGGCTTTCTGAAGAACTTGTAGCATCAGAGGCAAGGGGGGGTAAGCATAAAGAAGACCGGGTGGCCAAGCATGCACCAGAGCGTCTCTTGGGGCACCTCCGGGAGGAGGTATTAGAGCGAAATAACTGTCGCACTTGGTGTTTGAGGGAGACGCAAAAAGATTGCAACAAGGAGTTCCCCACCGTGCGAAGATGCGTTCCGCTACCTGAGTATTGAGAGACCACTCGTAAGGGGTGAGAATGGTGCGACTGAGTTTGTCCGCAAGGATGTTGGACCGACCCAGAATATGCGTTGCTATGAGAAAGCGGTTGGTGGAGATTGCCCATTCCCACACTCTCATGGCTTCTCGACAAAGAGGGTAAGACCTGGTTCCTCCTTGCTTGTTGATATACCAGACGACAGACATGTTGTCCGACTGAATCGCAATTGTTCCCAAGGGAAGAAAGGCCTGAAGTGCTAGCAACGCTAAGAGCACTGCTCTCATCTCTAGAACGTTGATATGCAGTAAGGTCTCTGAATAGTTCCACATGCCTTGGACCGTCCGGCCTGCAAAATGCCCCCCCCCCCCACCCGAGGCGGGAGGCGTCCGTGGTCACCGTGGCGAGAGGGGGAGAAGCACAAACGCGGCGGCCTCTGTGGAGATCTGGAGAGTGTAGCCACCACAGGAGGGACCGCTTGCAAGCCTTGCTGATCGCAATGGGATGATGCATAGGAAGAGCAAGATACGACCACTGAACAAGGAGTGTCCATTGAAGGATGCGCATATTGAACCTGGCAAGAGGAAGAAGCGCTATCGCTGCCGCCATGGACCCTAGAGCCCTCAGGACCAACTCCGCCGGAACTGAGCTGGAGTGGAGAATGGCCCGCACCTGGAGCTGCAGATTCTGAATTCTGTCCGCAGTGAGGAAGGCTCTTAATCGTCTCGTGTCTAACCTGGCACCTATAAAATCTATGAACTGTGTGGGTGCTAGGTTGGATTTCTCTGTATTTATTGTGATGCCCAGACGGGGAGCAAGATGGAGAAAGGAGTCTCGCGCCAATAATAGTACATGCCTTGTTTGGGCGGTGAGAAGCCAGTCCTGGTAAGGAAAGACCTGCACCCCCTGAAGCCTCAGGTGGGCCGCTACCACTGCTAATACTTTGGTGAACACCCTGGGGGCTGTGGTGAGACCAAAGGGAAGGACCCGGAATTGGTAGTGACTGGCTCCCAGCCGGAAGCGGAGAAACCTCCTGGAGCGCCTGTCCATTAGTATATGGTAGTACGCATCCTTGAGGTCTATGGAGCACATCCAGTGGTTTTCTCCCAGAAGGGGGAGAATAGACTGCAACGTAACCATTCGGAATTTCTCCTTGGGAACTGCCAGGTTCAAGAGTGAAAGGTCTAAAATTGGTCTTAGATCCCCCGTCTTTTTTGGCACTAAAAAGAACCTGGAGTAGAACCCTGATCCGATCTGGTCTGGGGGACGGGCTGGATGGCTCTTTTCTTTAGCAGATGGCCAATTTCTGCCAAAGCGGCCTCCCACTGACCGGGTGGAACGTCGGGGAGGGACTTCAATTTTGGCATGTGGCGAAACGGGATACGGTATCCTCTGGATATGATCTGGAGGACCCAGCGGTCTGATGTTATGGACTCCCATGCCGCTAGGTGCTCCGAAAAACGTCCCCCGACTGCCTCCAGAGTGGAGCAGCTGGGCAACCCTTCAGGGCTGCTGCTCGGGCCGTTCAGAGAAGGGTTCTCTGGACCCGAAGTTCCTGGGAGCCCCTCTGCCCCTGGGGCGGCGTCCTCCCTGTCCTCCTCTGCCACGGAAGGACTGGTTGTCCGGAGTGGGTTGGGATTGCTGCGACTTCCGGAACCACATCTTCTTCTGGCCCTTTTGGTTCCTAGAATAGGGCCTCTGGGGCACAGAGAAGCGGATTCCGACGGCAGACAGCGTCTTCCCATCCTTTTCGCTCTGGGTTAAGGTATCACAAACAGTTTTGCCAAAGAGGGCAGAACCATTGAAGGGGGCGTTCGCAAATGACGCCTTGAAGGGCTCCGTGAAATTGCAATGACAGAGCCAGGCCTGACGTCTGGTAACTAGGCCTGCCCCTGCGGCTCTAGCGGCACCTTCCGTAGCATGGGACAGTAGCCGCATAGAGGTATTGGTGACGGACCTGAGAGTGGCCATACGGGTGGAGTGCAACACTTTGTCCTCCTCCGACATGGACTCTGGGGGGGATGCAGCGTATTCTTTTATAAGATCGCGCTGCATCCTAATCACATGTGCCAGGTAGTTCAGCACCCTTACTGAGAAGGTCGCTGAACTAAACATCCGCTTCCCCAAGCGGTCCATCATTCGAGACTCCTTGCTCGGGGGATGGACTGAGGGACTCTCCTGAGCAAGTTCCCTCTTGGTGGCAGCCGCCGTCAACATGGCATCTACCGGAGGCCCCTTACTCCAATGGGCACGGTCAGCCGGGGGACTGAGTATACGGTCGGGCCTTTTTGGGATTGGCTCCACGGTGTCCGGTTCCTTCCACGCCCTGGTGATAATGAGGTCCACCAGGGGGTCGGCAGGAGGGGACACCCAAGAGGTAGACGGGCCCGCTTCAAATGCCTCCAAGAACACGGACTCGTCCGAGGAAGACTTGGGGGCAGACCACCCCCTTATGCGAGCATTTCCATGATGTCTCCAAATGAGACATCCTCAGGGTGATCTTGGGAGCCTTCCCTTCCTCCCAGTCCGTGTCTTCTGTGAGAGACTCGGAGTCTATTGCACGTATGCTTGCAGGAGGCATCCTCCGGGGGGCTGTCAGAGGACTCCTCGCAAACAGTGACCTGTTCCAAAGGAACAACTTGGGGCAAAGGAGCGGGCTGTCCCAATGGCCGGATGGTGGAAGCCTGGTCCAGTGCAGATGGAGCGCGGGACGGAGCCGAAGCAAGTGCCGGGGGTCCGGAAACCCTCAACAGGGCCCTCTCCACCACATCAAAAGCCGAGGGGGAGCCGACCTCGACCAAAGGATCCGACAATCGGCTCCCCCTAGGATCCGAGGAGTGGATCGGAGCCGGCGCCGAAGCACTAAGATCAGAGGGGATAGTGCGCTCCGACACAGACGGAGCCGAAGGAGCACTGATCCCCCCGGATCCGAAGCTCGGATCCAGGCTCCGAGAGGTCGGATCCGAAGTACCGAGTACTATCGGCGCCGACCCACCCCCGGCTCCGAAGCTGCTCGGCTCCAACTGCTCTGAACCCGGGTAGCAGGTCGGAGAAGGAGCTATAGGTTTAAAGAAAGAGGTCGAGCTCCCCAGAGGGGAGGCAAACACTCCCATCTGCATCTGGGCCTGGATGAACCTTCTCATCATCCGGTCCAGATCAGCGTCCGATAAACTATAAGTCGATCTCGACGAGGCTACCGAGGTAGGCCTTGAGTGCCTCCTGGATAGCCTCGACGGAGATCGGGTCTCCTCCTCCTCAGGTCCCGGTGAAAAGCACACGGGTGACCGGAGCCGAGGAGGGGGAGAATCAGCAGACAAGGAGGCCGGAGGAGAAGCCCGCTTGGCAGGCGGGGCCGACACAGAGGACTCGGCCCGCCGCTTATGGTGCTTCTCCCTCCGGTCCTTCTTTCTAGCTTCCCTCTCCTCCGAACCACTACAGGGAGGTTGAGTCCCAGGAGGAGGAGGGGGAGCCGGAGAGGAGGGAACCGTAGACACGGTACCCCCCGAAGGAGCGGAGGTCGGAGCAGAGTCCAGTGGCAAAAGTCCCGCCAGGACCAGCTTAGACCTTCGCTCCTTCAATGCCCTGGGGTTGAACCCTGCACAAATGGAACATCCAGAAGTGAGGTGTTCAACCCCAAGGCATCGAACGCACAGAGTGTGACCATCAGCAGGGGAAAGCTTATGGCCACACTCGGAGCACTTCGAAAAAATAGCCTTAGGTTGTTCAGACATCCCAAGAGCCTAGATATTACTTAAACTAATGTAAAAAATGTAAAAGTAAACTAGACACACAACACAGGCCCAAACACACACTACACTACCAGCGAGGGGAGGGAAACTAATTATAAAAGATTAATACAACTAAACAAGTTTAACTACCAAAAAGGGGAACCTAAACTTTCACACAAACTGTCAAAAAAATAAAATTTTAGCACTAGAAAATCTTAAGAAAACCACTTAGCTGTAGAGCTCAAGAAAACCAATCTGGTCACCAGCGCGGCAAACTAGATCTGAGGTCATGTAGGGAGAGCAGGGCATTATGGGTGAGGGGAGGAGCTGAGAGCTCGGATCCATAGCTGGAAAACCATGCCGGTTCGGATCCGATATCGGATCCATAACCCACAGGTTGCAGACAAATGAATCTCCTACTTCAGATGTATGTGTTTCATGATTGGTGATGGGTTGTGGAGGTTGATTGGATGTCTGCTTTGGAAATCTTTGTTGCTTTTGCAGATATTTATTTAGAGCCTCCGGGTATGTTTTCATGTATTTATGTGTGTTATTTGCCTGTGTTGGTTTGTTAGGTCTATGTGAGACTGGTGGTGAGTTGCAAGTATTACCCTTCTCCTCTTGACAGTCAGTTACAATCTGGGGTTGAGAGAGCTTTGCCTCCAGTCTGGCTGTATAATTGCATCTCTCGCATATATTAGTGTTTGGTAGTAGGAGGAGATGGTTGTCTGTGTACATGAGGCAGTTGTAACATTGCCTCAAAATGCCCAGATTCACCAGTTGAAATTGCCCTTTGGACATGCCTGAACAGGTAGAGTGAGCAGTTTATCTGATTGACTGGTGGGGACGAATAGAGAGCCTTGTCCTTCAGGACAGTATAAGGAGGGCTAGTGCTAGGGGTATTTAGTGCTTGTTATGAGTTTTAAGCAAGTGCTGGGCTGTAAAATGAATGGTCTGAGTGCTAAAGTTGAAGGTTTGTCTAGTTCCAAGGGAAAAACTGAAGAGTAGACCGTGGAGTCGGGAATAGTTTAACCCCAGCTAACCGGCGCTGCCCGGCGTGCAAAACAGCACAAATGCGGTTTTTACATCAGAAAGATTAGAGAGAGAGAAATTAGCCCAAAATGGCCAATAAAACTACAGTTTCTGGGCAGAAACCACTCCTCCAAGGGCAGGTAGGCTGTTCAGAGCTCCCAACTCTCACTGGTGAACAAAAAAACTTCCTTTTTTACCCAAGTAAGGTATGGCCAAACACAGAAGCTTAAACACAGTACAGGTATCAGCAAGTATCTGAAACTGGACTTTTCTAGCTTAGTAAGGTGGGAAAATAGCAAGATTTTTTTTTGTTTTTTTCAAGAAAACAGTAGAAACAAATGCAAAAACACTATTATAGTGCAGTAATGGCTGTCGCACTTAAGTGGGAAGCCAGTAACAGTTAAAAATACAATTTACAACTTGTTGTATCTTTCGTCTTTTCCTGGTTAGGGGTCGCCACAGCGGAGCTCCGATCCGCTAATGATTAGCAGTAGATTTTTACGTACTGAGTTGCCAGCCCTGACGTACAACCTTCAATGAAGGTACACCCACCCACGCATGTCTCCGCACAGAAGACGCTTTAGCTAAGAATCGAAAAGGACCACGTCTGACTGTGAGGCAACAATGCTACCGCAGCACCACCACTGCAATCTAAAAATACAATTTACAACAAAAAACAAATTTTAAAGTGCAGGCACAAATAAATGCCATTTCAGTGTAAAGTGAGCGTTCTGAGAAGCAATAAACGCCAGAAAACAAGCTAGGCAGAAACAGCAATAAGCAACAAGAAAAAACAAATAAATGGTACTTAAACACTCCAAAGTCTCACCTTTTGTCTCTCTGGTGTTGTAGGTCTCTGCAGAACACCTGGGCAGGATCTGCTGAGCTTATACAAACACAAAAACATGCAAATGCGGTTTTTATATCAGAAAGATTAAAGAGAGAGAAATTGGCCCAAAAATGGCCAATAACACTACAGTTTCTGGGCAGAAACCACTCCTCCAAGGGCAGGTAGGCTGTTCTGAGCTCCCCACTCTCACTGTTGAACAAAGAAACTTCCTTTTTTGCCCAAGTAAGGTATGGCCAAACACAGAAGCTTAAACACAGTCCAGGTATCAGCAGGTATCTGAAACTGGACTTTTCTAGCTTAGTAAGGCGGGAAAATAGCAAGTGACAGTGCTGAGAATCTTTCTCAAAAGATGAAAATAAGTATTTTGTTGTATTTCATTTGTTAATTGTGACTGTATTTTAGCACTTCGTTATTTGCTATTTTTCTGCATTTTATATAAAAACCCTGTACTGTCTAGTGCTGCTTTAAGTCATTAATTGCACTGTATTACATTGTATCTGATAGTTCTAGGACCATTGTAGCTAGTTTATGTGGTCTTCTTACACTTGGGCTCCAAATCAGCCCTTCTACATTAAGAAGGGTTTTTTTCTGCATTCTTGGGGCAGAAGTGTTCTGATCTGACCTATATGAGTTGGGGATTGCTGGTGGTAAGCTTACTGTGTGCTTGGTAGTTAGATGAAAATCTGTTCCTCTTTCCTCATATGTAAGTCTCGCTTTTGTGTTATGTGGCTCTCCACACAGTGGCGGTTAGCAGTGCCCTGTATAGATGCAAATGCCACAAAAATGATATTCCCCTAGAATAACCATCACCAACACTATACCCAGCCTCTTGCTGCTGTAAAGTAAATAAGTTGTATGCCAAGCAGCATCGCTTTGTGTGGCTACTTTTGAATACAAAAATATAGTCCCCCCCCCCACACACACACACACACAGTGTTACCAGCACAGTCCATTCTAACTTAACCTATTTCCCTCCTGCCACAATAAGGATTATGGATGGGCAGTTTGCCAACATCTCTGTGGCCAGCCTGATGAGCATGGGCATCTTGAGGGAATAGGTTCATAGGTTTATACTAGGCTATCTGCCCTAAGGCATTTATAAGCCTAGCCCAAATTTTTGTGGCTTACGCCACCCCTTATATGAAAAAATACTGTGCCCATTAGTTTGTTGTGCCTCTGTCCAGCAGTGACACAGAGATGATTCCCGGGATAAACCTACGATCTCCCATCCACAGGTCAAGATTTCTCTTGAACAGAGCCAGCGAGGTGCTCTGCCTCACATGGATCGGGATTTTATTCCACAGCATAGGGAGTCTCTGAGTGATAAATCTATCCCTCCAGCACGTCCTATTTATATCCGTGCTAAGGTTTAAGTCGCTTGCTCTAGTGGTTTTGATGGATTTGGATTTTTGAGGTGGAGCATGTCCATTAATTCCGGGTTGGACATGGCCTTGTATGTCAGGCACATGTCACCTCTGAGCAGACGGTATGCAACTGAATAGAGCTGGAGTTTCTTCAATCTGGCAGCATATGACAGATTTTGGAGTCCCTTTATCCTTTTGGTGAGGAACTTTGGGGTCTCTCCAATTGCTGCAGATGTCGGGTGAGATACATCCCGAATGGGGCATTGTACTCGATCATTGGTCTAATAAGTGAAGAGTACAGGGAACAATGACCTCACTAGATCTGGATGTGAATCCCTTCATGATCAGGTGGGCAATGTAGAAGGTCTTTCTAACCACTTTAGCAACGTGAGTGTCAAAGAAAGGCCACTGTCAACCTGGGTCCCCAGGTCCCTGATAACCTCTTCTGTGCTTAGTGGATTGCCACCTATATGGTAGCTTGGGGTTACCTTGTTTTTCCCGAAGGGTATGACTATACATTTTTTGGCGTTTAACTTCAGGCCATGGCTCTGGCACCAGCTATCTGTTTCCGTGAGTCCCTTCTGAAGGATATCCGTGTCCGATGCACTTTCCACTATGCGCCCAGTTTGCAGTCGTCTGCAAACTTTGTCAGCCAAAGTCCTCCCATGTTGGCCTGTACTTCTGAGAAGTAGATGCTGAACAATAGGGGGCCAAGGACCGAGCCCTGTGGGACACCACTTGTGACTGGCTTGGAGTCTGACATAGCGCCAGCAACTCTAACCCTGTAGGTTCTGTCCTTAAGCCAGTTTGCAACCCATCTTGTGACATATGGGTTTACATTTAAGCTGGTAAGTTTTTCCACAATACCCAAGTGGGGTATTGTGTCGAAGGCCTTTGCAAGGTCAAGGTAGGCTGTATGGACTGCCTTTCCCTCAATCGCCTTGGTGACTGTTTCGAAGAAGTCGACCAAGTTCAAAAGGCATGATCTGCCCTTGACGAAGCCAAACTGGGTCGGGTCCAATGTCTGCAAGTCCCCTATATCTTTGTTTATGAGCTCCATTATGATCCTCTCCATAGCTTTGCAGACTAGACTTGTTAAGCTTATGGGGCGGTAATTACCAGGGTCCGTAGAGGCACCGCCTTTGTGGAGTGGGACCACAGTTGCCGTACGCCACTCCTTGGGCACGTATCCTGTGGTAAGGCTGAGATTAAACAGCTGCCTTATGTGCGGGTTTAATTCCTCTTTTAGCTCGTGTAGCACACAGCCGGGGACACCATCCGGTCCCATTGATGCTGTGTTTTAGCTTTAGAGAGCAGCTTTCACCTGTGCATTTGAGATGTCTGGGAGGCTACACTCTGCTGGGATAGTTATCTCTCCTTTAGGGGGGGGTGAAGTTTGCATTGAACCTGTCTGCCAGTATGTTGGCAATGTCTGTGGGTTCAGTGATTTTTGTATCATTTTGGACTAATTCTGAGCATATCTGGTAGTTTCCACCCAGGTTCCTAACATAGCTGAAAAAGGCCTTATGATTGTCCTTTGAATCCATGGCAATTTTTCTCTCAAAATTGGCCTTAGTTGATTTTATGAGTGCTCGTATTTTTTACTAATAATGATCAGGGGTGACTTCCCTTTTATGGATTTTGTTCTATCATGTAATAGCTTTCTCCTCTTATTGTAAAGTTTGTTAATGGCTGGGGTCCACCAGACTGGACGTTTGCCCTTTGTGGAAAGAGTCTTGGTTTTATTTGGGATTGCCTGATCCATGCAGTCCTGGAGGTGTTCATAGAAGGCATTTGTAAGGGTTTCCGCAGCTTGGGTTGTGGTTTCCACTGGCTCAGGGGCCTTGAAGGATACCACACCAGTCTTGAGTAGTGTGAAGTTTGCTTTAGAGAAGTTCTTCACTGTGGTCTTTTGTTGGGGGGGGGGGAAGGATGTGGATTTCCAGTGAGATTAGTTTATGATCAGATCTCACCAATGAGGGATATACTTCCGGTGTGAAGCATTTTGTCCCCATGTTTGTGATAATGAGATCTAGTATATTTTCTCCTCTCGTGGGAACAGTGACTAGCTATTCCATGGCATTTGAATTTATGAACTCCAGGAACCGTTGGGCTAGAAAGTTAGGGCTTGAGTAATGTTCCCAGTCTATATTCGGTAGTTGAAGTCACCCAATATGATGGTGTTTGGAGATACATTTATACCCTCCAGTGTCTTCAGGAAGGCTGTGTGGGGTTCCTGAGTTTGAGAGGGTGGCCTGTAGCATGCTACAATTTGTAGAGCAGTTTTGCCTATGGTTAGTTGCACCTGGATGGTTTCCGAAGCTTAGTGCGTTGCCACCAACCTGGAGGTGTGGGTATCCTTTATCAATATGGATACACCTCCTTTTGTGGTGTGGTCCGGGTTTTGGGGCGGAACGCATGATATGAAGTAAAACCTAATAGTGTCGGGTGCTCTCAGGAGCCTTGAACCAGGTTTCAGTTACAGCACAGACATCGATGTTCTCCATACTGAGAAGGGCCTCGAGTGCGTGCATTTTGAGATTTAGACTTCTGGCATTGAGCACCATTACCCTCAGTTTCTTCCCATTTTGTTTTCTAGGGTGGTAGGTTTAGAATTTGAGCCTTGCCTAAAAAGGCACTATGGGGGTGGCAAGAGCCTTAGCCAATATCCGGAATCCCAGGGCGACAGGTGCAAGCCGTCCCTTGAAGCAGCATGGCTTGTCAAGCATGTCATCCCAGGCAGACAGACACTGGATCCCCTTTGAATGACACCAGACATTAAGCCAATTGTTAAAGCTGATCATCTTGTCTCTATATTGTGGCATCATTCTTGGTGAAGGAAGGATACTGCTCAGGGTCAGGGTCATACCTGCCTGGGCTACATAATCAGAGAGCTTCTCTAGGTCTCTTTTCATGTAGTCCAGGGAGGTACGTCTCAGGTCGTTCACACCAGCATGGACAATGACTGTCATATTTGTACTTGCCGTGGAGTGACCAGAGTGCTTGTGTTATGTGGCGGATTCTAGCGCCCGATAGGCAGCTTACTGTGACCCTCTCCTTATTCAGCCTGGTGAGTGGGACGTCAGTGTGTCTGACTATGGAGTCACCTATGACAAGTATGTTTGGTGTTGTATTTGGCCTTAAGGGCTGTGACGGCTTTGCACACTACTTTTGTGGTTTATGTGTTGCTTGTGGGGTGTCTTGAGGTAGCAGTTGTTTGGGTGTCTGCTTTGGAGGCCTCTGCTGTTTAGGTAAATTTTTACTCAGAGCCTCCGAGTATGTCTTTGTGTGTTTATGTGTTTGATTCAGTGGTGTGGTAGCATTATTTGAGGCTTGTTTTGTGGTGTGTGTAGTTGCCTTCTCCTCCTGTCTGGTCTTGCCAGTCCTGAGTTGAGAGAGCTCAGCCTCCAGTTTGGCTAAATAGCTGCATCTCTCACAAGTATTTGTGTTATGTGGGAGGAGGAGAGGGTTGTCTGTGTACATGAGGCAGTTATAACATTGCCTCAAGATTCCCAGATTCACCAGCTGGACCGGAGAGGAGATTGACAACTGACCTTTGGACATGCTAGAATAATATTGGGAATTCCTTAATAATTGAAAACAAGGGCCAGTGGGGAGTGAGGGTGTAGTGCTTTTAATTTTTAGTGCTGACTTATATAATTGCTATAGTGAGCAAGTGCCAGGTAACTTAAGTGCAATGTGTTACAAGTAACTAAATGCAAAAACGACAAACAGTAACTTTCTTTCAAGTGAAACAAGGAACTAGTACAGCAAGCAATGCAGATATCACTAGTGATCCACAGAAGCGCTGAGAAGCCGCGTATTAGGTGGAATTAGCTTCCAGGGAAATAACAAGCAAACAAACAACAAGCATATAAACAAAGCTAGATTCAGCAAGCCTGGATCTAGTCTATGCTAGAGCAAACAAGGTGTACCAATTTCAGTAAGATACAGTTCAAATATTCAGGCACTATAAACCTTTAACCAGAAATTCCCAGCTCAGAAGGGCAGAGTCCAGCCTCTTCTCCCACAAGAGTGCAGACCACGAACCTTCTTAATGTAAAATAACTGGCCAGAAGCCCAAGTGCCTAAACCAGAACTAATACCCTTGGACACTGGGCTCTCAATCAGCAGTTCCCAACTTAGAAGGATGAAAGCTACCTGTCCTGCCACCACAGTGCTTGCCACAAACCTTCCTAATGTAAAACAACTGGTCTGAAGCCCAAGTGCTTAATCCAAAAGACTTAGAATGATAGCTACACTTTAATCAAGTTACAACCAAGCAGTAATAAATACAATTGAATACTTTAGAGAATGTCTGGATTAGTGCTCAAGTTACACAAACAAAGCTAGATCCAGCAGGCCCGAATCCAGTCTATGCCACAGCAAACAAGGCGCACCAACTTCGGTAAGAAGCAGTTCAGATATGCATGCACTATAAGCCTTTAACCAGAAATTCCCAGCTCAGAAGGGCAGAGTCCAGCCTCTCCTCCCACAAGAGTGCAGACCACGAACCCTCTTAATGTAAAATAAAGTACAGTTTTGTACCTACCATAAATGTAGATGTTCGAGGATCCACATTGCTGCAGTCATAACCTGTGGGTAGTCCGCTGTCCTCGGTCGGCCCGAATACCAAAGAGTTAGGCTGGCGTCGTTCATGGTCGCCCAGAGCTGACGTCAGTACTTAGTAGTACTTAAGCGCATGACCGACGCCATATCCTCAGTCTTTCTTGCCCCAGATGTCAGAAGGCCTTAAAAAGGAAAGGCCAGAGCCAAAAAAGTAAATGTCCAACAACCACCAGGGAGAAAATAACAATTATCCCAAAAGAACAACAACAACAGCCGCAAACCATAGAGGGGAAGGATGGAGGGAAAATAGGACTGCAGCAATGTGGATCCTCGAACATCTACATTTATGGTAGGTACAAAACTGTACCATGTTCTTCGTCTCACATTGCTGCAGTCATAACCTGTGGGTAGAATCCCAAAGCAAAGGAAAAGGGAGGCTGGCAAACTAAAAAGCATTAGGGGCTGCTAACATGCCCTGTAAGACTGCAGTGGCAAACCCAGCCCTGGACTTGGAATAAAGAGGGAGATGGTAATGCTTAGTAAAAGTGTGAACAGAACTCCAAGTAGCTGCTTCCAAAATATCCTTAGTAGCTACACCCCTCAAAAAAGCAGTAGATGTGGCAGTAGCCCTAGTGGAATATGGTCTGATCCCAGCAGGAACATTCTTCCCATGATGAGAATAACAAAAAGCAATACAATGACCAATCCACTTTGAAATAGTCTGCTTTGAAACAGCTTTCCCTTGTGAACTCAAAGCAAAAGAAACAAATAACTGAATTCCTTAGTTCTGCTCAAATAGTAACATAACTGCCTGTGGATATCCAAAGAATGCAAGACTTTTTCCCCCTTATTTTGGGGATCAGCATAAAAAGTAGGCAAATGGATAGACTGGTTCAAGGCCACATTAGAAATCACTTTTGGCATAAAAGTAGGGTTAGTAATGCTAAAGAAACTCTATCCTTATGGAATATCAGAAAGGGTTCAACTGCCATGAGTGCCTGCAATTCAGATACCCTCCTAGCAGAAGTAATGGCCAACAAAAAAGCAGTCTTCCAAGACAAAAACTTCAATTCAGACGTAGCTGCAGGTTCAAAAGGAGGCAAAGTAAGCTTCTCCAACACAAAATTGAGATCCCAGGAAGGAGTAGGAGCTCTCTGGGGTCTTATATTTTTACCCCTCTAAGAAATTGCTTAAACAAAGGGTGAGAAAATAAAGGAGGGTCACAATCATAGTGAGCAGAAATGGCTGCAGCATGAACCTTCACAGAGGAAAATGACAAACCCTTGTCTAGTAATTCAGTAAGGTACTGTAGTGTAAAACTCAAATTAGGCACAGAGACATCAAAGCCCTTTGTTGTGCTCCAAATAAAAATCTCCTCCATTTATCAGCATAAACTTTTCTAGTGCTGGGCCGCCTGGCTTCCAAAATGACATCTAAAACCTGTTGAGGAAGTTGAGATCCCACAGGCTCTAAAACAGAATACGCCAGGCCGTTAGATGCAGGGACTGCACCCTGACATTGAGCAAATGACTGCTTGACTGGGACAACAAGTGAGGAAGCTGTGGCAAAGGCCAAGGAGGCTCCTGAATTAAACTCCTCAGCAGAGGATACCAGTGCTGACGTGGCCAATCTGGTGCTATTAGAATCATGCAAGGCTTGTCCCGTCTGACTTTCAAGAGTACCTTGGGAAGGAGAGGCAGAGGAGGAAAAGCATAGACGTGAAGGCTGTTCCAACTGAAAGATAGAGCATCCACTTTCCAAGCTTTTGGGTGAAACATCTTTGTGCAAAATTTTGGTAGTTGGAAATTTAGAGGAGAAGCGAACAGATCTATGTCTGGAGTTCCCCAAGCCACTGTCAACTGTTGGAATACCTGAGGATCCAATTTCCACTCGTAGGAGTCCACAATTCGTCTGCTCAATACATCTGCTAGGGAGTTCTGTGCTCCTGGCAGAAACCGTGCTTGAAGAGTGATGTGCAAACTCAGAGCAGTCTCCCACAATATCATTGCTCGTCTGCAGAGAGGGAAAGAATGGGTTCCCCCCTGCTTGTTGATGTACCACATGACTGTAGTGTTGTCTGTCCGAATCAACACCTGTCCTGGTTGAAGTAGGCCCTTGAAAGCCATCAGGGAAACTGGACTGCTAACATCTCCTTCATGTTGATATGCAAATGCTGTAGTCTGGGAGGCCACGTGTCTTGAATCCATTTCCCATTGAAGTGTGCTCCCCAAGCCAGGTCTGAGGCATCCGTTGTTATGATCTGACTCGCCTCTGGTCGGGTCACAGAGAGTCCCTTGTTTAGGTGACATTCCTGTGCCCACCACAAGAATTCCTTCTGGATGCAAGGTTTTATCTGAATGACAGTGTCCAAATCGTGGCAGTGTTGAGTCCATACACTTTTGAGATACCATTGTATCTTCCTCATATGCAGTTTGGCATTGGGAATTACTAGAATGCAAGATGCCATGAACCCCAAGGCTTGAAGGACTGTCCTTGCAGTCAGCCTGGACAGTACTGATAATTGCTGGAAGTATATGTGAAGAGTTCTTTGTTTGTCCGGGGTCAGAAAAGCCATCTGAGAGGCTGTATTCAGTCTCACACCCAGAAAGCACATGTCCTGAGAGGGTACTAGACTGGACTTTATTTCATTCACAGAATACCCTAGGCACCTTAAAACTGCCATTACATACTGTAGATGTTGAAGTAACTTGTCTTTGTCTTGAGCAAGAATCAGGCAATCGTCCAGATAAGGATAAATTTGTATTCCCTCAGTCTGAAGAAAGCTATTACAGGAGCCAGAACCTTTGTGAACACCCTGGGCACAGTAGATAAACCAAAGGGCAATGCAGAGAACTGATAATGAGAAGTACCAGCCGAAATCGCAGGAATCTCCTGCAGCTGGGCCTGATAGGAATGTGAAGATAGGCCTCTGAGATCCAGAGTTACCATCCAGTGATCTTTGCCTAGCATAGGCAGAAGTTGCTGTAATGTTAGCATCTTGAACTTTGGAATGTCTATGTATGTATTGAGAATGGACAAATCCAGAATTGGCCTCCAAGTGTTTCCTTTCTTTGGCACTAGGAATAGACGGGAATAAAACCCTAGGCCTACTTCTGACGGAGGTACCACATGGATTGCTCCCATCTGTAAAAGCAAGGAAATTTGTTCCTGAGCCTCCAGCCTTTGCTGAGGACGTACATCTGGCATGCCTTTGAAAGGAGGAAAAGTGTGAAAATAAAACTTGTAGCCTTGATTTATTATTTCCAACACCCATTTGTCCTGGGTGACCAAATGCCAGTGCCAACTTTCCTCCTAGAGGAGCTGCCAGAAAAGAAGGATCTGGCAGCTGAAGGTACAGGTCATTGGGTCTGTTTACGAAAAGGCTGACCCCTGCCCTCACCAGAAGATTGTGCCGGAGAACTCCAAGTCCTAGGTCTGAAAGAACCCTGAGTGTGAGCCCTGCCCCTACCACGTCTAGACCTGCCCTTAGACTGAAAATCCGAAGAAGGGTAGGACCATCCTCTTGCAGGCCAATTCCTGCTAAACTTAGGGGGCTGCACTTGCAAAAAATCCTTAACCGTCTGCATAGACTTAGCTTTATCTTCCATCTTTTTCAAAACTGACTCCACAGGGGAACCAAAAAGAACTTCAGATTGAAGAGGAGCATCCAAAATCCGAGCTTTAACATGCTCTGACAAATTTTGATCCTTAAGCCAGGCATGTCTACAAATAACTGAACCAGTAGCAGCCACCCTGGATGAAGCCTGAAGAGCATCGAAGCCACACTGCAAGGAATGTCTACCAACTTGATCTGAAGCATGAACCAAGCCCTGCAATTCCTTACACTCTATACTCTCAGATAAAGCATCTACCTTAGATTTCAATTGACCTAACAGAAAGTTCTTACTTCAGCATATGAAATTGGCAATTTAGAGCCCTCATAGCTAACGTAGAAGAGGTGTACACTTTTTTCCCCCACCTATCCAACACTCTAGAATCTTTATCCAAGGGAACTGGATTCTTAACCACAGAAGCCCTGACACCCTTCAGCCCTTGAATAATAGTTTCCGGGTCAGCTCTAGGACTCTTATACAAATATTTGTGTGCCTCTGGAACTCTGTAATACCTGTCTGGCTTGACAGGGGCAGGGGGTAAAGAATCAGGATTAAGTGAAGCTTCAGAAAAAACATCCTGAACAACATCTAAAACAGGGGGAATAGCCAAAGGCCTATATTGTGGCAAAAACAAAAATTCCCTAAGCCTCTTTCGAGAGTCTGAAAAATCCTGACCTTCCCACTTGAAATGCTCCCTCATGGAATGCAAAGTTTCAGAAAAGGAAAAATCCTCTGGAGGTGAAGCAGAAGGACAGGAATCCTCTGCATCCGAATCTGAATAGGGAGGAAATTCCTGAATATCCTCAGCTGAGGACTCAGAGAAATCTGAAGAATGCTGCATTCCTCTAAATCTGTCTCCACCCTAGGCCTCTTCTCTGGAGGGGGGCATAGAACCCCTGATCAAAGTAATCAAATCCTCTGCCATTTTCAACATATGTTTTTTAGGAACAGAACCTGAAGAACTAGAGCTATGGCCATTACCAGTAAGACTAGGTTTAGCCTTAGCAGGGCCTTTAGTCACTGAAGTAGAAGGCCTAATAACCTTTTGTAAAGATGGAACTACAGATACTTGAGAAGCACCCTCGGCCTGGCCTAACTCCTGAGAGGCCAACTCCTGCAAAAGTAAAGGTTCCCCCTGGGATTCAGCCGAGAACTCGGCTGGATCCACAGATTCAACCGTAGATTCCATAGAACCGGCGTCCGCAACAGACGACTCATCCGGTTTAGACCTTAAAGATTTATCTTTTCGCTTTTTCGGTAGCGGCGCCGGAGGATCCGACGGCATGTTGTAGTTACACCGCTTACCGAAAACAAGCCTAGCACAGTCTAATCTACGTTTCCTTTCTAGCGCAAAAGCGACACCCGACTACGTCGTGCTCAGGCCCCAAGCAAGGAATAGAGAGAGAATGATAGTCCCTATGAGGTATCTGTTTCCCACAAGAAATACAATTATTAACTTTTTCTGACATCCAGATTAACTGAGGCAAGAAAAGACAAAAATGTTCCCCAACGGGGTACTTAGCCCAACTTGGTCTTCGGTCTGAAACTCGAAATTTGAAAATTTCAGAACGCCGAACGGCACTTGCAAACGCTGCTTCTGCTTGGACCACGGCAAGAAAGACTGAGGATATGGCGTCGGTCATGCGCTTAAGTACTACTACGTACTGACGTCAGCTCCGGGCGACCATGACCGACGCCAGCCTAACTCTTTGGTATTCGGGCCGACCGAGGACAGTGGACTACCCACAGGTTATGACTGCAGCAATGTGAGACGAAGAACATCTGGCCTGAAAGCCCAAGTGCTTAAACCAGAATTAATACACTTTTAGAATAACAGACACTGAGCTCTCAATCAGCAGTTCCCAACCTAGAAGGATGTAAGCTACCTGTTCTGCCACAACAGTGCAGACCACAAACCCTCTCAGTGCAAAACAACTGGTCCGAAGCCCAAGTGTTTAAACCAAAAGGCTTAGAATGAGTTACACCAAGCAGTAATAAATACAATTGAGTATTTTTAAGATGATGCAAAAGTAAAATGAAGTAGGTAGAAACACAAGTACAGTAAAAGCAGATAAAAAAAAAAAATAAATAAATAAAATTTATCTGAACAAGTGCTGAGATCAAAGAAACAGATTTGAGTGCTGAAACTAGAAACTGGCTAGTTATAAGGAAAAAAAAACAAGCTAGAAGGCTTCCCTCAAACACAGAAGGGCTTGGGGGCTCAGAAGCCTACAAATAGTCTATACCACTTAACAGGAAAGGCAGGAAATAAGCTTATTTTTTTTTTTGTAACAATTGTCTTGTAACAATTGTTTTGTAACAATTGTCTCATGTATATTGACAACCACTTACGCCTGAAACAAACAAATGCTTTATGTGAGAGACGTACTTACACTATGAAATTGGAGGCAAGACTCACACATACAGACACACCGAATGCCACAGAATTTGCCAGCACACACAACACATAAACCCACATAAGTGGAGGTACTCACTAGTAACTTACCAAAAGACCAGAGGCCTCACAAACAGTATCTTTAGAAACCATTTACCACACACAACACATAACATACATACACCAGTGTCTCACCAAATAAGCCTCTAAGGTGCAACACCACAAAACCCAATGTACTGGTCATAAGAGACTCCATAGTAAAACACATGGATGTTCCCCTCACCAGGCTGAACAAGAAGCGAGTTATGGTTAGCTGCTTATCAGGTGCCAGGATCTGTCAACTCAAGCACTCAATTAACTCAACCACAAGTACCAGTATGACTCTATCATAGTACCTGTGGGAGTGAATAACTTGAGATGTATCTTTCTGGACTATATGAAGAAAGACATGACTGAACTCTCAAATTGTGTGTCACAGGCAGATATAAGCCTAGCCTTAACCAATATTCTACATTCTCCAAGTAAGATACCACAATACAAACAAAAAATGATTGACTTCAACAAATGGCTTACCTTTGGACTGACAGCAGAAGCTATCAAATATCTGTCAGCCTGGGAAGACACAGTTGACAAGCTATGCTGCTTTACCAGAGATGGTCTGCACCTTCCTCCTCTAGCCTTTTGGAAACTGGCAAAAGCATTAGCCACCCCTACTGTGACAAAATAACCAACCTCCCAATGTAACAAAATGCTTCCAAGATAAACTCAAGGTACTGCTGCTTAATGCTAGCAGTCTAAACAAGACACTGCACTCCCTGGAAGCACTCCCCACCTTGGAAGATGCTGACATCTGTGAAGAAACCAAGATATGATTCAAAGCCACAGAAAGCACCCCAGACGTGCATGGTTACAAAACCTTCCATACATTCAGTCCACAAACCAAGCTTGACAGAACCTGCACTCATCTTCATGAAGGATAAGTACACCTCAATACTGGTCAAAGAGTATGACTCTGCCAAGCTACTCCATGTCCAATTAACCATAGAAAAAATCCTCTACTACATCATAGCCAGCTACAGGGCCCCCACCATGAACCAGGAAACATACACC
Organism: Protopterus annectens; assembly: GCF_019279795.1. Classification (NCBI taxonomy): domain Eukaryota; kingdom Metazoa; phylum Chordata; order Ceratodontiformes; family Protopteridae; genus Protopterus; species Protopterus annectens. Next base: position 1,744,888,340 of record NC_056739.1, on the reverse strand, counting down.
TCATACCTGGAAATACTGGAGTCACTTACCATACAAGCCCAACACCTTACTCATGGGTGATTTTAATAATCTAGCCATCGGCTGGGAAACAGACACAACCACAAACATGCTTGCTCAGAGGTTCTCGTACTTTGTCAATGCAAATACTCTTTAACAGCTAGTCAGCACACCCGTGCATGGCTCAAAAGTCTTGCGGACAGTACTCACTAACATGAGAGAACATTGCACCTGTCCCCCCTCCACCTTTATGATGTCCTCCCTGGTTAGATTGGACCATAAATCAGTCTTTTTTATGTAATTATAAGGCCAGATACCCCATCAAGCTCAATTTTTCCAAGATGAATTAACTTCTACTAAGCAATGGTTTAAGAAGTTTCAAAGCCTGCTTGAACAAAGACATCACAGACTGCTACGAAGAGGTGTACACTAATGCCCTGTATAACCACTTAAGCAGTTGTATAGAATCAGCCATACCTAACCAGATTAAAACCAGGTCTTGCCATAAAAATAAGTCACCCTGGTGGACCCCTAACATAAACATGCTATACAGCAAAAGAAATAAACTAATGTCAAAAAGGGAGGGAACTGGCTCAGCAGAGGAAGAAATCCCACTCTAGCTTAAACAAACAAGTTAGAGATCTCAATTTCTCCAAAGCTAATTATGAAGCAAAAGTAGCCTCCCTAGCTAGGGATAATCACATGGCATTCTTTAACTGCATCCAAAATTTAAAGGGGAATACCCAGCTATGCACTGCACTGGTTGTGGATGGCACAAACCATCTTGAACAGGAGGTAATAGGCAACCTGCTAGCTGACAGATTTGGAGCAAACTTCGCCCCCCTATCCTCACTAATCATCCTGCAAAGTATAGCTGCCACAATTCCTCAGCCTATTATCTCAAGGGAACAGGTTTTCTCTGCACTCTCCAAAGCCAAAAACACAGTACCAACAGGACCGAACAACATCCCAGGTTGCCTTTTAAACAACTTAAAACATGACCTAGCAAATTCACTTCACTGCAGAACGGCTATGTTCCACCAGAATGGAATGGAATGGAGTACAGCAACAGTAATACTTGTGCACAAAGGGCGACCATCAACTGACCCTGGGAATTATAAACCCATAAGCTTGACTAACCTCATCTACAAGGAGATGGAAACAAAACCTATGTCCTCACTGATAAGGTCCATAATTAATCTCCAAACTCTGGACCCAACTCAGTTCAGATCATTAATGGTAGATCATGTCTCTTAAACCTGGTTGACTTCTTCGAGAAAGTCACCAAGGCCCTGGACAAGGGAAAGACGGTGCATACCGCCTACCTTGACCTAGCCAAGGTATTTTGACACAATCCCCTACTCACGCATTATACAGAAACTCTCCAAATTGGGAATTAACCCCTACGTCACCAGATGGGTAGCCAACTGGCTCACCAACAGGACACATTCTAGCAAAAGACCAGTCACCAGTGGTGTACCACATGGTTCTGTGTTGGGTCCTTTACTGTTCAGAATCTATTTCTCAGAAGTCCAGGCAAATGTGGACAGCCTCTGGCTGATCAAGTTCACTTATGGTTGCAAATTGGGAGCAATCACTTTGTCCCCCAACAATGCTAACATACCACAGAAAGGGTTAATGCAGATAAATGAGTGGTACCAAAGCCACTGATTGAAGCTAAATGCAAAAACATGCATTATTATTCCCTTTGGAAAGCTAACATCCCTGCTAATTACATTATAGACAGCACTGCTTAAGTGTAAACACAGTGGTCCGTAATCTGGGTACTCAGGTTGATATCACTCTAAACTTCGACTACCATGCATCCACAGTGGTAAACAAATCCTTCTATGTGGCACATCTCATAAGCAAAAGAATCGTGTCTAGATGTATAGATGTTATAATTCCATTATACTTGGCCCTCATCAAACCAATAATTGTGTGTAATGGTCTCTTTTGAATGCATCTCACCAAACACCTGAAACATCTGAACAGACCACAGAGGTTTCTCACCAAGAAATTAAAGGCTAGACAAAACAAGTCCTATGCAGAAAAAACTGAAAGCCCTGTCACTGTATTTTGTCTCCTACAGGCATGACTTGTATCTGACTTACTGGGCAGTCTCTGACCAGGCCCGGACAGAAATGCTAAACATTCGCAAATGAAACTGCATGCTCCAGGGATCTTAACCTAGCCTCTGAAATAGACAAATCATGCTGGAGAGAAAGATACATCTCCCAGAGACTACCCCTTGTCTGGAACAGGTTTCCCATTCACGTGAAGCACAGCCCCTCCCTGACCCTCTTCAAACACAAACAAGATTAATGAATGGGTGAGAGCAAATTCATTCCTGGGGTGGTGCCCATGCCCCTCATGGACAGAGGCAGCTGGTATTAATTACCACAGACTTATATTTCTGCTAACTTCGCTCACCTAACTACTGACAATTGGGGCAACTTGGGATAAATATGGCTAAGCTTTTAAGGGCTTCTGGGCCATTAGCCTAGTAACTTCCTATGGACCTATGAGTAGGATTATTTATGTGTGTGAAACAGGCCGAAAACATTATTACAGTAGAACTTGGTTGATTGTTTTCAGAACATGGAGGTGCACCCAGTAAAAAAAAAATGGTTACTTTGGAATGAAGAGCAGTCTTTGTGTGAAACAAACTTGTCCTTTGTCACTTGATCACAGTTAAATTATAGATCTGGAGTACCAGGGCAGTGCGTGTAAATGAAATAAGCTGGTATACAAGATTTTTCTTTATCAAACTCAGACATTAGAGATGTACTTGATCAGAAAGAGGTTAGTGTACGTATGCATCTGTGTGGGGGGTAGCCTGTGTGACGCCAACTACTGCTGCCAATGTGTGAAGGGAACCACTATGTGTCATCCCCATGCTGGGCCAGTAATCAAGGAGCCTGAATCCTCACCACTGACACTGTAGAGGGACGTGCACTTGGAATACCAACGGATACACTCAGCATTTCCAGATGCAAACCTCTCTGCATCAAGTACAATCTCCCTTAATAGCACACAGGGAACACACTCAGCCCGGGTTCTGGATGTCTCTACATCTGTCTCCCTCCAGATCCCCAATAAGACTCCCCACTGGTACAGACGTAGGGTTAGGACCTCAGCCAAGTGAACAAGCCAAGTCGTCCAGCATCATCTCTGTAAACCCAGTGCTTTGTGTCCCTGCCCCAAGTAGCTGACACACACTCTAAGATTTAGTTCAAACACATGGAGACACACACACACACACACACACACACACACACACACACACACACACACACACACACACACCTGGCAAAGGCTGGCAAAGATTTACCTGCTGTGTCCCCTTCTGCCCAGAGTATAAGGTAGTTATCATTGCCACCAGACACTTCACAATCAGCTACTCTAAGGCCCTTAACAAAAGGTGTCCAATTATACTGTGCAATATTAATACTAATACAAATAGTAGCAGTTCACCAAGACGGCTAGGCCTTCTGGAGTGGCCCACACAGTGTCACCAAATAAATATAAGTATTCTCAAAGGTAAAATACTAAGGACCAGTCACAATAAAAGTTTTAAATATATTTAATAATAAAAGTACATTAAAGTACTGAATATATATTCACAGTAAATCACAGAAAATATTGAAAACAACACTGATGGACAAACTCATACAAATAAAGAAAAACAATCTCGAAGCTAAGCTTCACTATATTCTTGACTGAATCTAAGAGAATTTTACTGTTCCCTAGTAACTTACTTGGCCAAAACAAGATGAAATATGTGAGCAGTCTTTCTAGACAGGCTCCCAAACAAAATACTCTCTTCTGAGATTATTCCATGTAAAAATATAATATTCAAATTGACTTGCAGAATAACTTAATCTGGTCACCTGACTCTAGGTTCCCACAATATCTCCTTCTGAAGTTTGAGACAGGACTTTAGCAGACTGCTACAATACACAGAGCTTTTATGACGGTGCTTAGGAGACAGAACTATTTACAACACCTCCCCCCTTCTATACAAAAGCTAACAGATAATGTCTGCTCCCAAACCTACCATTTCCAGTCCTACACAGCACTGTGGGGTTCTGTTCAATGATTTAACAGCTCATTTACAGTTCCCTTATTTTTCTTAAAAGAAGCTAGCTAGTTAATCGCTGTGACAGTGCCCTCTATTAAAACATGTACATTTAATTCAGTTACCATAATACATGCACATTTCTCTTCATTTCAGCAGGATGCACTGTTGAAATATTTTAACACAATTAACAAAAGCAAAGCTCACAAATACATGTTCAGCACAAGCACCTGTACAGCTCAGCTTTGATATACAAATGACATCTAATTATTTATAAAATTCCAGCTAGCTGTGCTGCCATAAGTCATACATCCACTGCCCTACTTCTCCCTGGCATGGCTAGAAGTATCTCCTATAGTCACTGCCTGTATTACAGACGCACTAAAAAGATTTATCACACTGCTATCTATAAACAACTTATGTGATTACTATACAGTCAAAAGGGGTGTGTTTTATCAGAAACGCCTTAATTCTAATGGATTTCTGTGTAGAAAAAGGAGATGAAACTACTGTTTTGTGGTATTTACATGAAATAAATCAAACTGTTAAAGTACTTTTATAGTAGACTTAACTTTTTTTTGGTATCCACTAGAAAGAATGTTTGAAAATGTGAGCAATTAATTTACATATATATTCTCTTACTCATAAGTTCCTCCAATGCTTCTGCATCCCAGAATACAACATAAATACAGTTTATAAATGAATATTCAAATATATTATATATAAAATTCTACTAAGATATTTTAAATTATTTCACAGAGAAAAATTATACTGGTAGATATCCAAAAACAGATCTACATGGTTGTTAGTAAATGTAGGCTGCCAAAATATATTCTACTCAGTTTCTATAATGTACTGGTGTAAGACGTCTGTTTTGGGTACTGAATGCAGTACCCACCCAGATCACATCTTTATCAAAATGGTAGTAGTTAAGAAATACAATTACATATATTTCAATACAAACAAGTCCCTTACTATAGCTATGAAGATGCTACCACCAAACACACTCTATTAACAAGCTACAAATGGCCCAGGCAACTTCAAAACTGAGCTGCATGTAATTCATAAAAGTAACACGGCAGTCTTGAGTGTAACATGTGCATTATGGCAAACACTTGTTCTCTGAAATTTGAACTTGGAAATGTCAAAGGGTAGTTGTGAAACTGCTTCCTACATAAAGTCATGCAAGTCTGGCTGGCACAGTTTTTTCACGGACATTCTGTCAAATATCATTATATTGGTTTTCACTGGGTGGGTAAATCACTTCTGTTCAGGATAAAGAATTCAATAAATGTCAAAAATATATCTATACTACACATTTTGTAGTCATCATCATAACCAAGCATCATGAACATATCTCCCTAAAGTTAGCTTTTGGTAACTTGTATAATGAATTATACATATTCCCACCTGGCCCAAAGCACACGTCAACTCTTCAAAATCATTCTTAACAGCACTGTCTGAAAAGTTGTTAAAGGGTAACTAGAATTTTGTCCAAAACCGAAGCCTGGTCCTCACACCTGTCACTTAATTATTTGCCTGTTGAACTCTTGAATTCCAGATCATTTAAGAGCTAAAGTAAAAATCACTGCCTTCCATCAGAAGTGTTTTTTTATGTGTATGTGAGATGCAAATCAAGTTGTCCTCTGGGGATACTGAACAACTTACCTTCCTTCTCATGAGTGGCTTCTACAAATCAAGAGTTTTGACAGGCAGAATTTACTTATGGATTTGTTGACCAGGGTAGATACCTTACCTGCACAGACAATTTTTATACTTTTCTTTGTGGGTTACACATTTAAGGAAAAATAAAACCAGCAATCAAAATTTTTTACAGAAATGGTCAGGGAATGCATGACGCTACTTACAGAAAAAGTAAACAACGGCAAGAAGATAAAACTTATAGAAAAAATACTGTTTGAATTATGTACAATATATTATAGCAGTCTGGCAGAAGTTGGGGAAGAAGCAAGTTAAACAGAAAAATCAGAAGTGAAATGTCAGTACTGCAGTGGGAGGATGGGAAATAAGGTTAGAGAGAAGAACATCTGGGAAGAGACAGAAGTGAGCCCAAACACTGTAAAGGTGAGATGGATAAGGAGTGGACAGGCCCTAACGTGTAGTGTTTTGGTAACTATTTTTTTTTTAAAGCATCTGTACTGCAACTGATTTAAATGAATGTTTCCGATTATGACTGAGACTCTGGACTGAAGGGGAGGGATTTTACCTGCAGGGCAGGAAAGGATCCCCAAGCTTTTGGAGCTAATACACAGAAGGAGTGTTGAGCTGAATGCAGTTTATGAGGGGTACGGAGGTTGGGAATGGGAGGTGGAACCACTGCAGGTACCATAGACATAGGTCCTTGCTGGATCCATCACTTTAATATCCTGCCAGACGGAACCACTGAATGATCAGTCCAGTTCTATTTTTTCCTATGTAACTAGTAAGTTCTTTTTCTAGGGAAAGACAAGCTTAGTCTCCAATTCCAAAACAAATAAATAAAACCTTCACCCCATTAGAGTGCCATTTTCTTTAAATGACATGCACTGCAGAGAATTATGACAGATTTGAGGTTTGTGATGTTCCTCCTGACTTTGAATATTCTAGAGTGGGAATGTCATTGATGTAAAAAGCTTCCTCAGCAAAAATAATAAAATCAGGAAAGGAGGAGAACATTTTTTTCTTTCTGTTAAAATATAGGATTACTGGTCTCAACCTGTCTATTAGCAGATGATATAAGAATAAGCATACATCTGGATAATCCATATATGTATTAAGGTGTTGAACCTTTAATAGAATATTAGCCTGTGAGTGTAAACCTTAAATGTTATGTAGCAAATACAAGATAAATATATTCAAAGAAACAAAACCTGAAATCAGCTGATGCATTATGAATGGGCCAAACTGCAATGGTTTAGGGACTAACTCTGAGGAGAGGGACCAGCAAAGGCTATATGTGCAGGATTCCTGCACTGGTTCAATTACTATGAAGTGGAATGACAAAAGGGAGAAACAAGTTATGAATAAAATGCCCTGTCACTGGGATACCAAAAGTAAATCTTGAATCATAAATGCTCTCAGCTGAACTTGGCAACTGGACCCTCTTGATGCTGCTCTCTCTGTAGCCTGCAACCTAATGGTGAAAAAGTACAGTTTTGTACCTACCATAAATGTAGATGTTCGAGTGCTCATACAGCTGCAGTCATTACAGATGGGTTATCCTGCCGTCAGGCAGGTCCTCGATCGGCCGAATTACAAAGTCTAGGTCCGGCGTCGGTTGTCATCGCTTCTTCCCTGACGTCAGTGTGGCAGGGGTATAAGAGAGGCAACCAACGCCATTTTCTTCAGTTTTTCTTGCCCCAGATGTCAGGTGCCCCCAGAAGGAAGGCAAAATAAGAAGTTATGTACCTACCATAACGTTCCATGTTAGTTGTCTTCTCTCGCCTTCTTTCTTGCTTGATGGGTTCGGAGCCGATCCTTCGGCTCCGACTCGGCACTTGCTAAGCTCGAGAGTCACTTTTACCAGCTCGAGGCAGCCCCATATCCCATGATGCAAGGCGGTAAGTACCCAGATCTCGTTTGATGACAAAGGGCAATAGCACCAAGCATAAAATACTTCCCAAAGGAAGAAAGAAACTTACAGATGGAAGAAGGACCAGGTTGAATGGTCTTCAGCATAACAGTTTCTTATAACAAGGTCTGTCCAGGCCAGGGGGAAGGAGGGAGGGTTGCAAGAAAGAAGGCGAGAAGACAACTAACATGGAACGTTATGGTAGGTACATAACTTCTTAATGTTAAGTTGTCAATCTCGCCTTCATTCTTGCTTGATGGGACAGCGTCCTAGCACCTCTATCCTGGGTGGCTCAATGGAACAAACTCTTGAGGACTGTAGAGCCAAAACTGGCTCTGTCCCTGGAGGCCAAGTCCAATTTGTAATGGGAAACAAAGTGTGAGGAGTGGCCCAAGTGGCGCTGCACAAATAGTGTCTAAAGGAAGTCTAGCTTGAAAAGCTGTAGAAGTAGCTAAGCTCCTAGTTGAATGTGCTTTAGGTTTTGAGCACAGCTGCTTTCCCCTGAGCAGATAAATTTCAGAGATGACCGAAGAAAGCCATCTAGACAAAGTCACTTTAGAAACAGGAAGGCCTTTTTTATTATCCGCATAGGAAACAAAAAGTTGATCAGATTTTCTAAATTTTTTTGTTCTGTCCAAATAATATCTAAGTTGACGGTGGACATCAAGATAATGTAGCTTTTGTTCAGCTCTATCTGAATAGTTAGGAAAAATACAGGGAGATCAATGGATTGATTCAAATTGTTCTTTGAAGCGACCTTAGGCAAAAAGGTTGGATTAGTTCTCAAAGATACTCTGTCTTTGTGAAAAACCAAATAGGGGGGTCGAACCGAAGAGCATGAAGTTCAGACACCCTCCTGGCAGATGTAATAGCCACTAGGAATAAAGTTTTCCAAGAAAGATATTTCAGGGAACAAGAAACAGCTGGCTCGAAGGGGGGAAGAATCAAGGATGTCAGCACTAAATTTAGATCCCACTGAGGAGGAGGAGGATTCCTGATTGGAGGCTTTAGTAGGAAAATTCCTTTCAAGAAGGCCCTGCAGAGCCTATGGGACATAATATTATGATCTGCTATCCCGACATGAAAATTGGAAATAGCAGCCAATTGAACTCTGACTGTGGAAGAAGAGGAGCCTGCATGAAAAATCTCTGCTAAGAAGTCCAGGACTGCCTGAACAGGGGCAGTAAAAGGATCAATATTCTTGGCCTTAGCCCAATAAGAGAAACGTTTCCATTTGCTTGTATAAATCCTCCTGGTAGAGGATTTTAGTGAAGCTACTATGATGTCTCTAACTGGGTTAGAGATCAAAGGAAGCCTGGCTAAGGAAGGAAGTGGAGCAACCATGCTGTGAGGTTGAGAGAAGGGATTGACCGGTGCAGCTGACCGGATTGGTGAATCAGAAGATCTGGCACTGGGTCCAGATGCCACGGCTGCACCAAAAGGTGATGATGGAGGAACGGGAACCAAACTTGTCGAGGCCAGTAAGGGGCAATGAGAATCAATTTGGCTCTCAAAACGGTAGCTTTCTGGATAACCTGAGGGATCAGAGGAAATGGAGGGAAGGCATAAAGAAGTCCCTGGGGCCAATCCTGGGTCAGAGCGTCTCTGGGGGGATGGCCTGATGGAGGGAAGAGGCAGAAGAAGTCTGGACATTTGCTGTTTTGGGGAGTAGCAAAAAGATCGCAACATGGACGACCCCATTCCAGAAAAATCTCTTCCGCTATAGATTGCTTGAGAGACCACTCGTGAGGCATGAGAATAGCTCTGCTCAATCTGTCTGTTACAATGTTGGTTTTCCCAGGGATATGCGTTGCTACCAGAAACCGATGAGAGGAGATCGCCCATTGCCATAGTCTGAGCGCTTCTCGACACAAGGGGTAGGACTTGGTTCCGCCCTGTTTGTTGATATACCAAACTACAGACATGTTGTCTGTGTGGACTGCAATTGTCCCTATGGGAAGAAAGTCGTTGAGGGCTTGCAACGTTAAAAGCACTGCTCTCATCTCCAGGACATTTATGTGCAGATGGTACTCGAACGGCTGCCACGTCCCATGAACCATCCTGCCCTGATAATGACCCCCACCCGATCAGGGAGACATCCGTGGTGACAGTGGCTATCGGGGATGGGGGTACAAAGCACCTGCCTTGGTGAACCTGAGGAGATGTGATCCACCAAGCAAGATGCTCTTTGCATGTCTGTGTCACCAGAATCTGGTGACGCATTGGAAGTTGTTGGTATGACCATTGTGTGAACAGCATCCACTGAAGAAGGCATGTAGAATCGAGCCAGGGAAGAAGAGTAATGGCGCAGCCATGAGACCTAATACCTTTAGAACCATTCTGGCCTGTACTTTCTTGTTGGCCAGAATGATCCTGACATGACTCTGAATGTCTGAAACTCTTTGATCTGTAAGGGTAGCTGACATCCGAACAGTGTTTAAGTTTGCGCCTATGAAGGTAATAGACTGGCAGGGCGATAAGGATGACTTTTCAAGTTGATCGAGATGCCCAAATGAGAACAAAGGTCTATTGTGTAATCCCTGGCTTGTATAAGCTGATGCCTGGTGGTGGCTGACAGGAGCCAGTCATCGAGATCTGAGGAAACACCTGGAATCCTTGGCGTCTCAGGTGAGCCGTGACCACTGCCATGCATTTGGTGAACACTCTGGGGCTGTAGTGAGACCAAAGGGCAGGGCTCTGAACTGGAAATGACTGGACCCCAGCCGGCGGAGAAATCTCCTGGAGCGTCTGTGAATTTTGATGTGATAGTACGCATCCTGAAGATCTATTGAGCACATCCAGTTGTCCTTCTGTAAGAAGGGCAGAATTGACTGAAGAGTGACCATTCGAATCTTGTCTTCCTGACAGACTTGTTGAGTCTGCTGAGATCCAATATTGGTCTCCAGTCTCCCGTCTTTTTGGGGACCAAAAAGAACCTTGAGTAGATTCCGGGCTCTGAATGGTCTGTTGTAACTGGCTGAATGGCTCTTTTTTGCAGTAGTTTTGAGACTTCTAACTCTGCAATTTCCCTTAGACCGGGTGGTACATCTGGAAGGGAATTTGAGGGGAAGGGACTTTCCTCAAAAGGAATTATGTAACCCTTGGATATGATCGACTGTACCCATCTGTCTTGAGTGAGGGAATGCCAGGCTTCTGGGTACAGTGATAATCTTCCCCGACTGCCTCCAAGGAGGGACAGCCGGGCAACATCTCAGGGATGCTGAAAGGGCTTGTCAGAGAGAGGCTCTCTGTTTCCCTGGTTTTTCGGACCCCCTCTGCCTCTAGAGCGGCGTCTGTTGTTGTTACCCCCTCTGCCTCTAGGGGTAAACTGACCACGTGAATCCGGCGTGACTCCTTGGGATTTACGGAACCACATTTTCCCACCTTTCTGTCCTTTGGGATAAGGTCTAGAAGGGGTGGAAAAATGGACTCCAACAGCAGAAAGAGTCTTGCCGTCCTGTTCACACCTGGTCAAAGTTTCCTTCACCTGAGGGCCAAACAAAGCTGACCCATCAAAGGGAGAATTTGTGAAGGACGCCTTAAAGGGATCAGCAAAATCACATAGCCGCATCCAGGCTTGGCGTCTAAGAGCCACACCTGTACCTGCGGCTCTACTGGCTCCATCAGCAGCATAAGATATTAGCCGGATGGAGGAGTTTGCAATGGAATTGAGGGTTCCTAGCTGCGAAGCAATCTTTTCTTGAGCTCCTGCAGCTGTAGGATCCTGAACTACTTCTCCCAGCTCCTTCAGGATATCTCTGGAGTCTGGTGAAGTGACATAGGTAATTCAGCGAACATAGCAAAGGACGCTGAGGAAAACATCCGCTTACCGTACCTATCCATGGTCCTAGAGTCCTTATTAGGAGGATGGACGGGCACGGAAGGATCTGCAAGTTCCTTTTGGTGGCGCAGCCACCACCATGGCATCAGCGGGACACCCTTGGTGAGGAATTGTTTGTCACTAGGGCAGTGATAAATTTAGAAGGCCTCCTAGGGACTGGCTCTACAGAGTCAGGAGCTGCCCACGCCTTCGGCAATAACCTGCATAAGGGGGTCGAAGGCGGAGACACCCAGGAGGTGGAGGGCCGAGATCCAAACGCCTCTAGGTATACTGACTCATCCTCAGAGGGATTGTTGGTGGGCCAGTTTCCCTCTGTTTCAGGAGTTCTAGGATGTCTGAGAAGGAGACATCCTCAGAGGGGATCTAGGGATCCCTCTGACTCATCAAAGTCAGTATCCGAAGTGACAGACTCGGGGAGTCTACATGTTTCCTCTTACAAGTCCTCTTCCTAGGAGGATTTCCCGAAACATCAGGAGAATCCTCGGAAGAGGGGGAAATTCCCAATGGTGAAACCTGAGGCGGAGGATCTCTGGGTCCTGTAGCAAGAGAAGTGGCAGAGATGTCAACAGGTACTATAGAGGGAGGAGCTACGGGAACAGACTGCTGACTGATACCAGTGGCCAGTACACTCTTCATCACCTCGAATGCTCCCTCCCAGGCAGGTCCGAGAGAACCCGTTCGAAGAACTAGGAACTCCAGGGACCACCGAAGGGAAGTCTCCGAGGCAGATGTCGGAGCCGAGCTCACCAAGGCCGAGGCTCCAAGGGAAGAGCGGGTCGGACAAGGGTCCGATGCCACTCACCCCTCGGAGGAGACCATGGAAGCCCAACCACGAATCCCTCTAAGGAAGGTCTCAAGAGGAGATAAGAGTAGAGGCTGAAGGAACAGAAGGGGTATCTGTCCTCCAGCCGTAGCAGTAACCATTCCCGAAGACTCCAACTCCAAGCTCTGGGGTAGAGTTGAAGGAGGAACTGTAACTGGGTGTGGACCAACAGTCGTCTGTTGAGACGGACTATGTAACATTTGGGCCAGTACCTGTGACTTAAGTAATCTGCTGACCACTCTCTCTAGGTCATGGTCTGAAAGTCTGGATGACCTTGAAGATCGGCTCCGATGGCTCCGTTCGATAGAAGAGGTGAAGCCGGAGCCAGTATCGGCTCCAAGGAAGGAGACCTCGACCTCTTCCTGGAATGAGCCATCGGAACCGATACTACAGATCCTGTCGGCGCCGACTTATCGGAGCCGACAGAAGCCTCGATGCATCGGCTCCAGCGGAGCCGATACAGCCACAAAGTAACGGTGTCGGAGCCGATCGGAGCCGACACCGATGCCTGTGCCACATGGTGGTCGGAACCGATCGGAGCCGACATCGGTGGTCGATGCAGAATCGGCACCGATAGCCATCGGTGCCGAAGCTTGTAGCCAGAATCGGCTCCAGCCGAGCCGATCTCGACTCAGAACGAGTCGGAGCCGAGGCCGCAGGCTTAGACACAGAAGCCTGGGCCTTGGAAGATTTGTTGATTTTGATGGAGCCGACTTAGCGGAGAGCCCTCCGGCTTAAGAAGGCCCCTAAGTATCAACTTATTTGTCTTTCCTGCAGGACTCTCTGGCTGAAGGAATGACAAATAGCACAGGAGTCCTGCAGGTGAAGAGGCCCCAGGCAATACAGGCAAGAAGTGTGACCGTCTGTCAGAGACATCTTCTGACAGCACGAGTCACACTTCTTAAAACCTGAGACCCTCTCCTTTGACATGGTGCACAACACACACACACACACCAGTCAAAATTAAATTAAATAAAATACCAAAAGGTATTACTATAAAAAACACACACACCCTAACAGGGGGATGGGATGGGAAAAGTTTGACTAAAAAAATTAGAAGAGACAGGGATTTTCTGTCAGAAAGGGTATATAATTAACTTAAACTATCAAAAATTAAAGTTTTAGACTAAAAAGGGGCTTAAATATCAAAATAGTGAATCACTTACCAGGAGCTGGTAAAAGGAGGACCTCATAAGCGAAGCAGCAAACGAGATCTGGGTACTTACCGCCTTGCATCATGGGATATGGGGCTGCCTCGAGCTGGTAAAAGTGACTCTCGAGCTTAGCAAGTGCCGAGTCGGAGCCGAGGGATCGGCTCCGAACCCATCAAGCAAGAATGAAGGCGAGATTGACAACTTAACATCATAATATTATGCAAACATGCAATGTATATAAATCAAAAATAGTAGCTGCAAGCAAATACACCATAAAAGAATACCCCAAATAGGTTGTATGATAAAGGTGTTTGGCATAAGGCCTGTCCTAAGAGGGGATGGAGGGAGGGTAACCTGGACTGCAGCTGTATGAGCACTCGAACATCTACATTTATGGTAGGTACAACCCTGTACTATGTTCATCGTGCATACAGCTGCAGTCATTACAGATGGGTAGAATCCCAAAGCTAAGTAAGGGTGGTAGGCACTATGTGGAACTAGGAGGGGCGAGGATGCCCTGCAGGACTGCTGTGGCAAAACCTGCTCTAGATTTTGAGTATAGTGGAAGGTGGTAGTGCTTGGAGAAAGTGTGCACTGAACTCCAAGTAGCTGCTTCCAAAATGTCCTTGGTAGGGACCCCCTGAGGAAAGCTGCAGAGGTAGCTGTAGCCCTGGTGGAGTGGGATCTGATGTATACAGGCACAGATTTTCCATGAAATGAATAACAAAAACGTATGCAGTGGGCTATCCATTTTGAAATTGTTTGTTTGGAAATAGCCTTTCCTTAAGCACCTGTAGCATAGGACACAAAGAGTTGCTCAGATTTCCTGAATGACTTTGTTCTGTCCAAGTAATAACAAAGTTGTCTGTGAATGTCCAAGGAATGTAGTAGTCTCCCCCTTTGTTCTGTGGATTTGGATAAAAGGTAGGTAAATGAATAGACTGATTCAAAGCTACACTGGATACTACCTTTGGCATGAAGGTGGGGTTGGTCCGTAAGGAAACTCTGTCCTGATGGAAAATGATGAATGGTTGCACAGCCATGAGGGCCTGTAGTTCCGAAACCCTGCGTGCTGAGGTAATAGCCAGAAGGAAAGCTGTTTTCCACGACAAGTATTGCAGCTCTGTTGAAGAAGCCGGCTCAAAGGGAGGCAGGGTCAGTTTTTCCAATACGATGTTATGGTCCCAAGCCGGGACTGGTGGTTTCTGTGGGGGTTTAATATTTTTTGCCCCTCTGAAGAACTGCCTTAATAGAGGATGTGAGAATAAAGGAGGATCTGTATTGTACTGTGCAGAAATGGCTGAAGTGTGGATCTTGATGGAGGAGAAGGAGAGGCCACTGTTTAACATCTCAGCTAGGTATGTAAAATTTGAGGTATATTTATTACCCAAGGATTCTAGCCCTTTTCTTGATTCCAGGAACAAAATCATTTCCATTTGGCAGAATAGGCTTTCCTAGTGGAGGCTCTTCTGGCCTCCAAGATGACATCCTGCACCTCCTTGGAGAGGAGAGTCTGTTGGGAAATTAAGGTATTCTCCATGCAGCTAGATTTAGGGTTTTGAGCTGGCTGTGAAGGGTTTTGTAGTTGTGCTGGGACAACAGAAGAGGAACTAGAAGTAGGATCCATGGTGGTGAGTGTGTCAGGCTCTTTAAGAGAGGATACCAGTGCTGTCGTGGCCAGTCTGGAGCAATGAGAATCATTTGTGGCCTCTCTGCTCTGGCTTTTAATAGAACTTTGGTCAGTAGAGGAAGAGGCGGGAAGGCATAAACTGTCAATGTTGCTCAATTGAAAGAGAGCGCGTCCACTTTCCAGGCCTGTGGATGATAGGGTCCTTGAACAGAATTTTTTTAACTGGAAATTTCTGTGGGTAGCAAATAGGTCTATGTCTGGCTGTCCCCATGCCTGAGTTATCTTTGAGAAGACTTGAGGATGCAACTTCCATTCGTGTGGGTCTGTCATATTTCTGCTCAAGTTGTCTGCCAGTGTGTTTTCCTTCCCTGGCAGGAATTGTGTCTGTAGTTGAATTTGCAATTCCAGTGCTGTGTTCCACAGGGTCATGGCTTTCCTGCACAGGGGGGTATGAATGAGTTCCCCCGTTTGTTTATGTACCACATGACTGTGGTGTTGTCTGTCCTTATCAATAGCTGGCCTGGATGCAGTAGGTCTTTGAAGGTCATAAGAGCATTTTGCACGGCTAGCATCTCCTTTTGGTTGATGTGTAGGTGTTTCTCTTTTTGGGACCATTTTCCCTGAATGCACTGATCTGCCATGTGTGCTTCCCAGGCATAGTCTGAGGCGTCCGTTGTGATGATCTGAGTTGCTTGAGGTAAACAGAAAGGGAGACTTTTAGTTATGTACTCACCATAACTTTAGATGTTTGGGATCCATCTCGCCTACATTCTGTACTGATGGGCTCGGAGCCGATCCCTCGGCTCCGACTCGGCACGCTTATGCTATAGAGCGAGGCCTCTTATTGGCTGAGCTATCTTTATCCCAGGATGCACCACCACTAATCCCCCAGATCTTGTTTGTCCGCATTCATGCACACATGCACAACTTGTTTATATAACATTGTTAGATGTTTCAAGATGAAACAACAGGATTCGGACCTTCTGATATCCTCTGATCTCCAAGGAAGGGGGAAGGAGGGTGGTTATTAGGAATGTAGGCGAGATGGATCCCAAACATCTAAAGTTATGGTGAGTACATAACTAAAAGATGTTATGTGATCCTATCTCGCCTACATTCTGTACTGATGGGACAGCATCCCTAGCACCTAAATCCCGGGTGGCTCATTGGAAAACACTCCTGAGCACTGTGGAACCAAATGAAGCTCGTCCTCTTGATGCCACATCTAATTTGTAGTGGGAAATGAAGGTGTGCGGGGAAGACCATGTAGCCGCAGCACAAATGTCACTAATAGCAAGCTTAGAATGAAATGCTATCGAAGTAGCCATAGCCCTTGTAGAATGAGCTTTGACAGAGGCGGTAAGCTCTTTGTTAGAATAAAAATAAGCTTGAGTAAGACAGTCCCTGATCCATTTGGCAAAAGTGACCTTTGTGACAGATTTGCCCAATTTATTGTCTGCAAAGGATACAAACAACTGATCTGTTTTCCTTGTTTGTTTGGTCCTGTCTAAATAAAAACGTAACTGCCTGTGGACATCTAGTGTGTGGAATATGAACTCCACTTTGTTAAGAGTATTTTGGGAAAAAAACTGGAAGCTCTAACGATTGTTGTAAGCAGAAACTAGAACAAACTTTAGGGACAAAGGAAGGATTTGGCCTGAGGGATACTCTGTCTTTGTGAAAACCAAGTGCGGGGTTTTACTGACAAAGCTTGAAGCTCTGAAACTCTTCTGGCAGAAGTAATTGCCACCAGAAAAGCTGTCTTCCATGATAGAAACTTTAGATCACATGTAGCTGCTGGTTCAAAGGGGAAAGAAGTCAAGGCGCGTAACACTATATCGAGATCCCATGGAGGTGCAGGATCAGAAATCGGAGGTCTTAATAGAGCAGCACCTTTCAAGAAGGTCTTAAACAATCTGTTGCTCATTAAAGGTGGGTCTATGGATTCGTGAAAATTAGAAATTGCTGCCAATTGTACCTTGATGGTAGAAATTGAAGAGCCTTGATTGAAAAGAGAAGTTAAAAATTTTAGTACTTCTGCCACGGGAATAGAAATGGGGTCCAGGCCCCGGAGTTGAGCCCAAATAGCAAATCTTTTCCATTTGCCAGAATACAGTTTCTTTGTAGCAGACTTATGGGCTGAAGATAATATGTGTACAACATCTGGATCCAATGTACGACTCCTGACTATAGTCGGAAGAGGAGGAGCCAAGCAGTCAATTTTAAGGTGTGTAGGGACTGGTGGAATAGTCCCGACTGATGAACCAGTAGGTCTGGGATCTGATCCAGGAACCATGGACCTTCCAGAGCATATTTCCGAAGATAGGGAAACCATACTTGACGAGGCCAGTAAGGAGCAATTAAGATCATTTTGCTCCCCAAGAGAGATGCCTTTTGAATCACCCTGGGAAGGAGAGGAACTGAAGGGAAGGCATAAAGCAAGCCGGTGGGCCAAGGACGGACTAGTGCGTCCATGGGGCTCTTCCCCGGAGCCGGGGTTAGGGAGAAGAATTCTTTGCACTTCAGATTCAGAGGAGTCGAAGAGGTAACACGAACTCCCCATTTGCTGAAAATCTGACTTGCAACTGTCATATTCAGAGACCATTCGTGAGGAGAGAGGATGGTTCTGCTCAATCTGTCGGCTATCACATTGGACTTGCCGGTATGTGAGTAGCCACTAGGAAGCGTTTGGTCGAGACTGCCCATTCCCAAACTCTCATGGCTTCTCTGCAAAGAGGATAGGATCTGGTCCCTCCCTGTTTGTTCAGGTACCAGACAACTGACATGTTGTCTGAGTGAACAGCAATTACGCCCTGAGGGAGATAATTGTGAAGGGCTTGAAGGGACAGAAGTACTGCCCTCATTTCTAAGATGTTGATATGAAGTAAAGTCTCTTCCGGTGCCATTTGCCTTGGACTGACCTGCCCAGGGAATGCCCCCACCCCATCTGGGAGGCGTCCGTGGTCAAAGTGGCCGGAGGAGGTAGAACAAAGGGTCGCCCCTGATCCAAATTGGAGGGCACTAGCCACCAGCGAAGGTCCCGTCTGCAAGATTCCGTGATCCATACGAGGTGACTGAGAGGGAGTTCCTGAAAGGACCACTGAGCTGAAAGAAGCCACTGGAGAATTCTCATGTGCAACCTTGCCAAGGGGACTAGAAGAACTGTGGCGGACATTGATCCCAATAGCTGCAGGACCATCCTGGCTGGAGCTTTGGACCTGGGAAGTAAGGCTCGAACTTGAGTCTGTATGGTTTGTATTCTGTCTGTCGGTAGATAGACCGCATTGGTTTGAGTCTATCTCTACCCCTATGAATCTTATTCGTTGAGATGGCAGCAACACAGACTTTGGCCAATTGAAGGTGATTCCAAGGGAACTGCCCAGTGATATAGTGGCTTGAAGGCTCTGCAGTAGTAGATGCCTGGAGGTGGCAGTTAGGAGCCAGTCATCTAGATGCGGAAACACCTGGAATCCTAGACTTCTCAGGTGAGCAGTCACGACTGCCAAACACTTGGTGAACACCCTGGGGGCTGTGGTGAGACCAAAGGGCAGCGCACGGAACTGAAAATGACTGCCTCCTAGGCTGAAGCGCAGATGTCTCCTTGACGCTTGATGTACCATGATATGGTAATAAGCGTCCTTGAGATCTATGGAGCACATCCAAACACCCTTCTCCAGCAATGGGAGAATGGTTTGTAGGGTGACCATTCAGAACTTGGACTTTCTGACTGAACGGTTTAGGATGCTGAGGTCCAAAATGGGCCTCAAGTCCCCGGTCTTTTTTGGCACCAAAAAGAATCTTGAGTAAGTCCGTAATCCGATCTGGTCTCATGGGACGGTTGGATGACTCCTTTGCAGCAGCTTTGAAACTTCTGAGGCTGCAGTATCCCGCTGACTGGGTGGCGGGTCCGGGACTTTGGACTGAGGGGGAATGAGAGAATGGGATGGAGTAACCTCCGGCGATAATTCGAAGCACCCATCGGTCCTGAGTGATACCTTCCCAGGCTTTTAGGTGCTTCGAGAACGACCCCGACTGGCTCCGGAGCTGCACAGCCGGGCAATCCCTCAGGGACTATGGAAGGCTGAAGAGCCACGAAAGGACTTGCGGTCTCCAGTGTTGCAAGGGCCTCTGCCACCTCTGGGACGGCGTCTTCCGGAAGAATTTCCCCTCCTGCCTCTGGAAGGGAATCCTCCTGCTGAGAGGGGTAAGGCTTCGGAGATCTACGGAACCACATTTTCCCTCCTCTTTTAGCCTTGGGATAAGGCTGAAAGGGAGTGGAAAATCGTGCCCCTGACAGTCAGAGTCTTACCCTCCTGTTCACAGCGGGTTAGTGTGTCCTTTACCTTGGGTCCAAACAGGAGGACCCATCAAAGGCGTCGGCAAAGGAAGACTTAAAGGCCTCCTGAAGTGACACAGGCGGAGCCAGGCTTGTCTCCGTAGAGCAATGCCTGTACTGCGCTCTACTGCCCCTTGCCGCATAAGAAATGAGCCTCATGGACGAGTTCGAGATGGACGACATTGTAGCCAGTTGAGAGCCAACCGTCTGGGCCAGCTCCTCAGGCAGGTTACCCAAGAGGGTATCGGATAGCTCTTTAATCAGATCCCTCTGAAATATGGTAAAGTGCGTAAGGTAGTTCAAGGACCTCAATGTAAAGGCCGCTGAACTGAGGGTGCGCTTTCCGTACCGATCCATGCTCCTAGACTCCTTATTAGGAGGATGGACGGACGTCGAAGCCTCTGCTACGTCTTGCTGGGTAGCAGATGCCACCACCAAAGCATCTACAGCCACACCTTTAGTTAGAAACTCTTTTTCAGGGGGTGCCGAGAGGAATTTATTCGGACGAGCAGGCACCGGTTCCACAGAGTCTGGGTGTTTCCACACCCTTCGACAGATCAAATCCAAGAGCTCATTGAAGGATGGAGACACCCAGGAGGCGGAGGGCTGAGCCCCGAAGGCCTTCAGGAACACCGACTCATCAGCAGAGGGAGGTTTGGACTGCCAGCCGCCTCGTTGTTTTAGGGCTTCCAGGATGTCTGCAAAGGAGACATCATCCGAGGACAACTTAGGGGACCCCTCGGCATCATCGAGATCAGTGTCTGATGTAAGAGACTCATCAGGGGAGTCAACATGCTTCCTCTTGCACGATCTCTTCCTGGGGGGTTCTTCCGAAGAGGCTTCAGAAGGACCTCCAGGAGGGGGAGAAACCCCGGTGGGGGTAACCTCAGGCCCCGGGGCTCCGCTGTCTAAGGACAGGGGGACTGCCAAAGACCCAGTCTCCGTATGCAGGGAAGGAGCTGGGGAGACCGTGGAGGTAGCCAAGGAAGATTTGGCTAACGCACTCCTCATAGCCCTGAAGGCGGGACCACCAGAACCCTGGGAGGGTCCCACCTCCGTGGCCACGACAGTGGACGGCACTCCTGCCGCAGATGCACCAAGAGGGAGACTTGGGACCGAAAACATCAATCCCGAAACATCCCCCCCAGGGCCGACGGAGGAAGCCCGTGTACTGAACTCCGACCCAAGAGCCAGAGTAAGGGTCGGGCCCGACCCTAAAACCTCCACCGGTTCCACCAGCACCAGCTCCAACGGTGCTGAGGCTGTTGGAGGAGGAACCATGGTAGGGAAGTGGACCATCGGCTCCAAAGCCGAATGGGCTGGAGCCGAAACTAGCTTTTGGAACACCGGAGACTGGAAGAGTCTAAGGAGCACCCTATCGATGTCCAAATCAGACATCTTGGATGATCTAGAGGATACCGATCGGGCCCGAACCGATTTCTCCATCAGCTCCGAAGGGCTCGGGGACCGGCTCCGAATGGACTCTACCACTATCGGCTCCGAGGGAGATCTCAAGGTAATTTCCCTCGGTGCCGATAAGGACTTCGGCCCGGGGAAGAGTCTGAGCGGTAACCCTTATCGGCTCCAATATCAGTGGAGCCGATGAGGGTGACCCGCCTCGATGCCCCAGTCCTCGGCTCCGAAACCAGAGGGTCGAGGCTGGAGGCATCGAGGCAGACGTTCGCCTCGGCTCCAAGTCCGTGGAGCCGATGGAGAAGTCTGCTTAGATTTTTAGCAGTCGGTTCCGACTGACTGGTCGGAGCTGACGCTTTCTTCTTTTTAGAAGGAGAAGGAGAGGAAGATAAAGCCTCCTCGAAGGATGGCTTAATTAACCCCTTCAGGATTAATTTGTTCTTCCTCTCCTGGAGGACTCTAGATGAAAAGGCGTGACACACGCTACACGATTCTTGTAGGTGCTTGGCGCCTAAGCAATAGACGCACGAGGAGTGGTCGTCCGTTATGGACATCTTAAAACCACACCTCGTGCATTTCTTAAACCCGGAGGGTTTGTGCTCTTTTGACATGGCCAAAATAGGCAAAACACAGTTATCTACAGCCAAAAAGAAAGGTTTGTCACAGTAAACAAAATATCTCTTTTAAAATTTTTTTTTTTTTTTTTTAAATACAAGTACAGTAAGACGAAATTACACAGAAGAAAGAGAGATAGAGAGAGTCAAGACCCTCTAACTTAAACGGGTACTTGACCCACAACAAAAAAACAAGTAGAAGCAACAGGGGAAGGCCCCTCTAACTAAAATGGGAAACCTTCCCTGACAGGAAAAAACACAAATTCCTCTACAAAAACTACCAATACACACTCGTATGACAACAATAGCTGTTAAAACAGCTTTTGGATTTAAAGCAAGCAAATTTCTGACAGGAAAAAGCCTAAATAAATAGTACTTAGCCCAGCCAAGTTGAGACCATGTCTAAGCTTTGTAAGCAGCAAACGAGATCTGGGGGATTAGTGGTGGTGCATCCTGGGATAAAGATAGCTCAGCCAATAAGAGGCCTCGCTCTATAGCATAAGCGTGCCGAGTCGGAGCAGAGGGATCGGCTCCGAGCCCATCAGTACAGAATGTAGGCGAGATAGGATCACATAACATCAGATGATATCTTGATGTTAATAAGACACAAGAAGAGCATGGCATGAAAATGATAAAGCTGATAGACAAATTAAAACACCACAAAATCTCAATCCCAGTAAGAGCAAAACTGCTAAAGTCTCCCAGATTTGCAGGTTGGAAACAAAGAAAGAATCCAAACAAATGGGAAAGCTGCAGCCTGAAGATGATGTTGATAAAGCAAGTGTAAACAAGAGTTTATGTTCTTTGTAGGGAAGGTGGCAAACTGTTAAAAAAATAATCAGGGACATTTTAGAAAAAAAGAATTTATGTTCTTACCATAATGTTCCATCTGAGTAGTAGACTTCATTCTTCTGCACATATGGGTATACAGATCTGAGCCGGCAAAACTTTTCAAGCATCAGCTCCGAGCTCCAAGCCCCTCCCTTACCTATATTACATCACTTCTTCCTATCTATCCCCAGATCGAGTTTGCTGACCCAAGTGGCAACATAATCACAATCCTAAACAGGAAAAACCTGAAAGTGAGGGGGATGGAGGGAGGGAAGGTGCAGAAGAATGAAGTCTACTACTCAGATGGAATGTTATGGTAAGAATATAACTTCTTTATCTGAAGTAGTTGACTTCATTCATTCTGCACATATGGGACAGAGTCCCCAGCTACTATTATTCCTGGGAGGCCCTTATGGAAGGATATTCCTGAGCACCGCAGAGCCAAAGGATGCTCTCCCTCTAGAAATAAGATCCAATTTATAATGAGAAATGAATGTGTGCGAATTGGCCCAAGTTGCTGCCGCACAGATATCATCTAACGGAACTCTTGACCAGAAAGCTGCAGAAGTGGCCATTGCTCTAGTGGAATGAGCCTTCAATACACCAGGAGGAGATAAACCTTTGTCCTTATAAACCTGTGCAATACAGAGAGTGATCCACCTTGCTAAGGACACTTTCGAAACTGCTTTGCCCAAAAATGGTTTTGAAAAAGAGACAAACAATTGATCCGACTTCCAGAAGGGCTTAGTCCTATGGAGGTAAAAACAAAGCTGTCTATGGACATCTAATAAATGAAGCTTACGTTCACCTCTATTTTGGAAATTTGGGAAGAAGACTGGCAAATTTATAGACTGATTAATATTGGCTACTGAGGACACCTTGGGAAGAAAGGAAGGGTTCATACACAGCAAAACCCTATCCTTGTGGAAAATCAAATAGGGGGCAAGGAGGATAAGGCCTGTAACTCTGAAACTCTCTTGGCTGACGTGATGGTGACCAAGAAGGCTGTCTTCCATGACAAAAACTTAATCGGAACTGAACCAGCTGGCTCGAATGGGGGAGTGGTCAAAGCCTGAAGGACTAAAGTCAGATCCCAGGGGGGCACAGTTTGTTTAACTGGTGGTCGCAATAAAAAAGTGCCCTTCAGGAAAGCTTTACACAATTTGGCAGAAGCCAGAGCAACCTTACTTTCACCCACATGAAAATTGGAGATGGCAGCCAGCTGAACTTTGATGGTAGAAGCACTTGCGCCTGATCAAAAAAGATTGGCCAGAAAATCCAGTATGACCGGAACAGGGGCTGTAAACGGGTTCAGATTGCACTGACAGGCCCAAACGCAAAAACATCTCCACTTGCTATTGTAGAGTTTCCTAGTGGACGCTTTAAGAGAAGTTACCAGAATATTCTTAACAGGGGACGAAAGTCCGGGAGTCCTGACTATCATGGGAACTGGAGCAGCCACGCCGTCAGCTTGAGACTGTCCAGGTTGGGCAGGGGTAAGCCCAGCGGGTGAGAAATCAGATCCGGGCATGGATCTAGAGTCCATGGAGGAGCCAACAGGTGAGACCATAGGAAGGGAAACCACACTTGACGAGGCCAGAAGGGAGCTATGAGAATGACCTTGCACTGCAGCCGGCAAGCTCTCTGAAGGAACTTGGGAATAAGAGGTAACGGGGGATAAGCATACAGTAGCCCGGGAGGCCAAGCATGGACTAGAGCATACCTGGGGACATCCCCGGAGGGGGGATCAGAGTGAAGAAGTTGCTGCACTTCACATTGGAAGGAGATGCGAAGAGATAGCAGCAAGGTTGACTCCAAACATGGAAGATCTTCTCCGCCACTGATTGTTTCAGAGACCACTTGTAAGGCAGAAGGATTGCCCTGCTGAGACTGTCCGCTAGAATGTTTGAGCGTCCCATGATGTGCGTTGCCATGAGAAACCGGCTGGTGGATATGGCCCACTCCCAAACTCTCATGGCCTTGCGACAAAGGGGGTAGGATTGGGTCCCTCCCTGTTTGTTTATATACCAGACTACAGACATGTTGTCTGATTGAATGGCTACCGTCCCTGGAGGTAGGACAGGGTGAAAGGCTCTCAACGCGAAAAGCACTGCCCTCATCTCCAGGACACTGATGTGTAGCTTGGTCTCTGGAGGGGACCACGTGCCTTGGACCATCCTTCCCAAAAAGTGCCCGCCCCCACCCGAGCTGGGAAGCGTCCGTGGTCACCGTGGCTTGTGCCGGAGGGGCTAGAAAGCTGTGCCCCGTGAAAATGTCCACTGATTGAAGCCACCACTGGAGTGATGTTCTGCATGTCCGATTGATTCGGATGTGGAAATTCATCGGAAGGTCTAGCCAGGACTATTGAACTGCTAGATTCCACTGAAGGACTCTCATGTGAAGACGTGCAAGAGGGAGGATAGAGATTGCAGCTGTCATTGAACCCATGGCCCTGAGAACATCGGCTGCTGTGACTACCAAGTGATCCAAGATAGCCGATACATGGAGTCTGAGATTTTCTATCCTTTCCGGGGTGAGAAAAATCTTGGACTGAATCGAATCCAACAGTGCCCCGATGAAGTCTATGATCTGAACTGGAGCCAGGTGGAACTTGTTGATACTGATCGTGATGTCTAACTTGCAAGCCAGACAGAGGAAGTAGTGTAGGGCCTGACACAAGAGACGTTTGGTGGATGCAGCAAAGAGCCAGTCGTCTAGGTAGGGGAATACCTGAAGTCTCAGGTGAGCCGTTACGACTGCCATAACCTTGGTGAACACCCTGGGGGCTGTGGTGAGACCAAAGGGTAGGGCTCTGAATTGAAAGTGACTGGCCCCTAGTCGGAAGCATAGAACCTCCTGGAGCTCCTGTGGACCTTGATGTGACAGTAAGCGTCCTGGAGGTCTAACGAGCACATCCAGTCGCATTCTCTCAGAAAAGGTAGAATGGACTGTAGAGTGACCATCCGGAATTTTTGTTTCTCTACCAACAGGTGGAGGATAGACAGGTCCAGAATGGGCCTGAGGTCCCCCGTCGTCTTTGGCACTAAAAAGAACCTGGAGTAGATGCCTCATCCGGATTGATCTGGGGGGGACCGGCTCGATGGCTCGTTATTGCAGCAGATTCGAAACCTCTAAGGCTGCAGCCTCCCTGTGAGCGGGTGGAACATCTGCAAGGCATGCTGGGGTTATGGGACATGAAATGAAGGGGATAGGATATCCTCTGGATATGATGCTTAACACCCAGTGGTCTGCAGTAATGGACTCCCATGCCGCTGGATGTAAGGAAAATCTTCCCCCGACTGCCACCAGAGTAGAGCAGCCGGGCAACCCTCAGGGTTGCTGTGCGGGTCTGTCGGAAAAAGGTTCCCTAGACCCAAAGTTTCTGGGACCCCCTCTGCCTCTGGGACAGCGTTGGTCTTGTCCCCCTCTGCCTCTGGGGGACGAATATTCCTGAGTGTCACGAAAGGACTATGATTTCCAGAACCACATCTTCTTTTGCCCCTTTTGGTTCCTGGAATAGGACCTCTGGGGGGTTAGAGAAGCGGATTCTGACGGCTGACAAAGTCTTTCCATCCTTCTCACTCTGGGTTAGTGTGTAGTGTACAGTCTTCCCAAAGAGGGATGATCCATCAAAAAGGGCATTGATGAAAGACGCCTTAAAGAGGTCCGCAAATTGACACAGCCTGATCCAGGCATGACGCCTCAAGGCAACGCCTGTACCAGCAGCTCTAGCGGCTCCCTCCGTAGCATGAGAGAGGAAACGCATAGAGGTATTTGTCACTAATTTCAGTGTAGTCATCTTTGCAGAGAAAGACTGCTTGTCCTGTTGCGACAGAGACTCTGGGGGCGACTCAGTTAGTTCCGATATAAGGTCTTGCTGCAGTCGGATGACATGTGCCAAGTAATTCAGCGCACAAATAGAAAATGTCGCTGACGAGTACATGCACTTCCCGAAACGATCCATCGACCTGGACTCTGTCTGGTGGATGTACCGAGGAACTCTCCTGTGCCAGTTTTAACCACCAAAGCGTCTACCGGGGCTCCTTTGGACCAAGCCTGCCTGTCTGACGGCGGGGAAAGAACTTTGTCTGGCCTTTTGGGTATAGGCTCTACAGTGTCAGGATCCTTCCATGCCCTAGTGGTGATGAGGTCCACCATAGGGTCCGCTGGAAGGGAGACCCAGAAAGTAGATGGGCCCGTGCCAAAGGCCTCCAGGAATACGGACTCATCCGCAGAAGGTTTGGGGGCTGACCAACCTCCTCTTTGGCGGAGGATCTCCATAATGTCTCCGAACGAGACGTCCTCGGAAGGTGATCTGGGGGAACCCTCTCCTTCCTCCAAGCCCATATCAGTGGTAATGGACTCAGGGGAGTCCAAGTGCCTCCTCTTACACTTGTGCTTACGAGGTTCCTCTCCAGTGGAACTCTCTAGAGAGGATTCGTAAGCCTCCGGGGGTTCCCCGAGGGGAACAACCTGGGGTTGCTTTGGCACGGGCTGTCCCCGAGAAAGGGTAATGGGAGCAGAATCCAAAATCAGAGGGGTCTCGGTAGGATCCGAATAGTTGAGCTGTGGTCTCAACCCCCGGGAGAAAACCCTTTCCACTGCCCCGAACGCCGATGGACAGCACACCTCCATAGAACGTAAGGAAGAGGCTCTCCCCGGCACCGAAGCAGGGATCGGAGCCGACGGAGGGGTAGTCCAGGCACCGAGGATGGGATCCGAAAGAGCGAGATCTCGACCCTCTGGTCCGACTCCCCAACCACGGCTCCGAGAGTCTCCTGGATCCGAGATCAGATCCGAGGAACTGAAGGTGACGGCCGGCGTCGAGGAAACGAGAACCATTGGCGCCGACCCAACAGCTCCAAAAGGTCTCAGACCCGAGAGCCCCGAAGCGTCGGGTCAGATCGGGGAAGGAGCAATAGGGTGGAACATAGTTGAAGAAGGAGCTCCAATGGGAGAGGGCCCTGGCAAGACCCCCATCTGTATCTGGTTCTGGATGAATCTCCTCATCAGCCTGTCCATATCCAGGTCGGAGACACTCCCGAGTCGACCTGGAGAAAGCGACCGACTCGGTTCTGGGCCGGATCTGAGGAGAGTGCCCTGGCTTCCGGGAGAGCGGAGCCGAAGAGAACGAGACCTCGGTGCCTTTGAAGAGGGGCTGGAGAAAGACTCCCTGTCCGGTGATCTTTTTCTGGGCCTGTCCCTCCCCTTGTGGCACCTCTCCTTATCCCTTTCGTCTCTACCTCTCTGGGACGACTCTGATGAAGCAGGCCTGGCGGGAGGTTGAGTCCCTGCCTGCACAGTGTCACTGGCTGGGGAAGAAACAGAGGCAGACTCTAGGGCAGAAGCAGGTAGCAGACCCTTAGCCAGAAGCTTAGCCCGGTGATCGTTCAAAGCCCTAGGGTTAAAGCCTGAACAAATGTCGCAAGATGCAGACAGATGGGCGACCCCTAAACATAGAACACACAGAGTGTGGCCATCGGCTTGTGAGAGCTTGTGACCACACACTGTGCACTTCTTAAAAAGAACCTTAGGCTGTTCAGCCATATTAGAAACAGTAAAAGCCCTTACGGCCCACTCACACACACACTCTAACAGGGACTGGGCCTAGGCAGGAAACCAGTATCACAAACACAAACACTTATAACTAAATAACTTTTTTTTTTTTTTTTTTACAACTAACACGACGATCGAACGCGAAGGGAGGAAAAAAGGGAAATGTATTCACACTCAACTAGCACAAAAAGACCAAATAACCTTACCACCTTGCTTAGAGCTCAGAGACCACGATGCTGACTCAGAGCGGCAAATGAGATCTGGGGGTAGATAGGAGGAAGTGGTGTAATATAGGTAAGGGAGGGGCTTGGAGCTCAGAGCAGATGCTTGAAAAGTTTTGCCGGCTTGGATCCGAATCGGATCCGTATACCCATATGTGCAGAATGAATGAAGTCAACTACTTCAGATCAGATATGTTGAAACTGAAGTTAATGGATGAAGAGCACAAAATATGCTGCAAAAACTCCTTGTGGATACTGTGGAAAGTGTAAGAGTCAAAAGTTGCTGAAAGACAGGAAGATGACAAGGAAGTTATGGGTCTTCAGTGGTGAATTTATGTGAGTGCTAAATATGGAAGGTGGAAGCAAAGAAAATACTTGGAGGCCAAGGTTTGATTTTAAAAGGACTGGATTAAATCACTGGTCTGATTGATCTGTTTTTGTTTGGGAGGCTTGATGATGCATCAGTGATATAATGGTGACCGAGACACTGTGGATGGTTAGATTACTGGAAGATCGCTGTGCTGGCTGTGGCCATTCAGGCCTTCAGGTAGCAACAGTTGCTCTACATACAGTAGCAAATGCCTGATTTCTGTCTGTCGGATTTCTGTTTGCATCATCGGACATGAGTCTTTGGCGCTGAAAGGGACCAAATTGGACTTGGGATAAGCTGGAGTTGGAGAGGGAGATGGCGGAATCGTGCTGGAGCTTGAGCTTTCGGTTCCTTTCACTTGCACTGTTTTCACTGATGTTGCTGTGTATCTGTGTTTTTATGTTTTTGTACATGTGCTTGGAGAAACAAAATTCCATTCAGCTGTGCATTATGTGTGGTCTGAATGACAGTAAAAAGTTACTTTTATTGACTGATGTCTCCAAATGAAGCTGTGGTGGAGAAAGAATGGTCCCAAAAGTTGAACAAATATCCACTACAAACAGTCCTGTTAAAATTACTAAATATGAAAAACTACTGAAAAAACACATGTACTGCCTGCTCTAAAGACTAAAAATAGTCTAAGCACCAAAAAGTTGTATTGTTATTATTATTATCATCACTATTACAATCTATACTTACAACAAATAATTTTAGTAATTTAGACATTCATAGCACATGGCATTCAGCTTAACTTACAGCGATAAGTACGTCATAATGCATGGGATCTCTCAGGTATAACAGACACATTTCTAACTTAAAAAGAGTATTGCACATGAATATAAATGTTTAAGGCTGATTAGTCGTCCACAGTGATTTGCTTGTCATGTGGTTCACAGAAGCTGTTGAAAAAGCATTTGGAACAAGCATCTCATGAAAGTTAAATCACGCCTCTTATTTCTGTGTTTTATTTATTAAGCCTCCTGGTAAGACAAACGAGCGGATGACCCACAGCAGAATGGTACCCAATTGCTCCTTGAAAAAAATTATAAAGGATTGCTCTACCATCAGAAGCTTCTGAGCTGATTTTTTTCCTTACTGTAACTTCCTTTGTCCTAACAGAGCACAGACAAGCAAGACTACCAAATAACTGACAATAGGCCCATGCTTACTTCACAGCATGCTTCAACCTTAGCTGCAACATGCAAACATTGCTGCTTGATCCCAGCAGTCTGATCTGCTTTGATGTAACACAGAGTCTCTGCTGTATATCAGTATTGCACAGGTCCAGTCTGGCTCCTTCTTCCCCAAGAAGGGCAAGCTAACACTGGCTATTCACTTCAACTCTCCCTGTCCAGCTCTTCCAGTGTCTGGGCTGCTACTCAAACCCAGGCCATCTGGGTTGTACTCAGGACATTATCCTTCTATGTCACACAACTGATTAAATTTGCTAACTGTGTCAACATTCCATTTGTTTTCCTTTGTCTAAATGTCTAATGAATAATGTGAAGGCAAATGAAGCAATACTAAGAGCTCCACTAAGTTTCATATCTATTATTCTCAAACCTGAAAGAATACTGCAGTATATCACAGCCATGGCTTTCATTCTGAATCTAGAGCCCCCACCCCCACCTAAAAAAAAAAAAAAAAAAAGAGTCAAACCCTTTCTACCCTTTTAAAACTGTTCACCTTAAGCATAGCCACAGGGTAGGCTCCTGAGGTATGGAGAACAACTATAGTTATGCAATTCCACAAACAGGGCTCTCAGTCAGTCCCTAAAAACTACAGACCCATTAGCCTAACAAGTCTAATATGCAAAACCTTAGAAAATATTATATCTGATTTCATAAGCTCCAATATAAATAAAATGCTGTAGATACACAACAATATAGCTTTGTTAAAGGGAGAGGATATCCACCTAACTTAGTAAATGTCTTCAAAACCGTCAATGAAGCTGTAAATAGAGGTTATGCAGCTCGTATAGCTTACCTATATCCAGCCAAGGCCTTTGTCGCTATTCTCCATGACAGAATTGCGAATAAGCTTATAAGCCTAGCTAGTGTAAATCCTTATGCTGTAACATGGATAGCAAACTTGCTGTCAGATATAACCCACATAGTTAAACCTCAGAAAACAAAACGATGACTAATGACATTCATCAGGGCTGATCACTGGGACCTCTTCTGTTTGGCATCTACTTTTCGGATCTCCAAGTCACTAACCCAGGCATATGGTTAACTAAATCTGCTGAAGCCTGGTTTTGTCATTTGCTCAGCATATGATATTGTGTTACTACAAGGGCCAAGCCATATAAATCAATGCTGTATTAGAAACATGACTAATTTAAATGTAAAGTGTAGCAATGTCACTTTTACTAAACAAATCTCAACAGCAACTTGCAGGAGAGACAGCACTCCGGTACAGAATTATATGGCTGTCACAGGTCTCGGTACCTTTCACAAACAACTCTCTATCCTTTGACCATCACATAGTAACTGCCAGGAAACAGTCTATCCAAACCAATTAATAACTTATTTTGATCAGTATGAGAATACAGTCTTTTGACTGGGTATTAGTTTTGATTTCTTTTCGCTGACAGTGTACCCCAGGGGAGGTTTATTTTATTTTATTTTACATTTGTTGACCGGGCTAGTCTAGCTGGATATATGTCCATTTTCAGTAGAGGCCCGGGAAGAAAAGCTCCACATAGAAAACTAACAGATACAGTACATTAAAACGTTAATTACAATAATATTATGAGATGATTACATGTGTTCCAAGGTAACAAAACATATAACAAAAAACATTTTTTTTTTTTTTTTTTTTTAAGGTTAGAAGGTTCTTTACAAATGTCAGGTGCTGCATCAGCTTTTCCTGACCGTCTGCCTGAATCAGGCACTCGTCTAAGTAAGGGTATATTTGAATGTTTCTCTGTCTGCAATAGGCAATGGCTGGAGCCAGACATTTTGTGAAGACTCTGGGAGCAGTGGATAAGCCAAAGGGAAGTGCAGAGAACTGATAATGCATAGATCCTGCCCTGAAACGCAGATATTTCCTGCATGATTCTCTGATAAGGATGTGCAGACAGGCTTCTTTTAGGTCTAGGGTGACTAGCCAGGCCTCTTTGGACAGCATAGGAAGAAGCTACTGAAGGGTAAGCATGTTGAATTTTGGTACCACCAAGAAGGTGTTTAGAATGGAAAGATCTAGGATTGGGTGCCAAGCGTCCGCTTTTCTGGGTACCAGGAAAAGTCTGGAATAAAACCCTTGACCTATCTGTTCTGCAGGAACAGACTGAATTGCCCTTATGGAGAGCAGGGATTGAACTTGGTTTTGTGCCTCTGCCCACTGGTTTGGAGGAAGGTCTGGGAACCCTTTCGGGTTTGGCAGTGTGTGGAAGTAAAATTTGTACCCCTGGGATACAATGTTGAGGACCCATTGGTCTTTGGTGATGGAGGTCCAATTTTTTGCATGGTGGGCATGTTTTCCTCCTAGGGGCACGAGCAATTGGGCAGAGGTGAGGAGTGGGGTTGACAAGTCATTGTGAATTCTTTACGTAAGGGGGTGGCTTAACACTCCCTGTTTTAGAAGTGGAGGTACTCCATTGCTTAGATCTCCGCATACCCAGAGACTGTAATCTAGGGGTCCGTTTCCCCTGGGTCTAGTTTGAGATGGCCTTGAGGGGGCTGGAAAGGACCAATGTTTCGAGGGGCAATGCCTACTGAAACTTGGGGGCTGCACCTGCAAAAAATCTTCGACTGTCTGCATAGACTTAGCTTTTTCTTCCATCTGTTTTCGAACCTCTTTTACTTTGGTGCCAAACAAACTGTCTTTATTCAAAGGGGCATCTAGTAATTTTGATTTGACATGGTCTGGCAAGGTCTGTTCCTTAAGCCAACCATGCCTTCGCAGTACAGAACCAGTGACTGCTGCCCTGCAAGATGCTTCTAGGGCATCAAGCCCACATTGCAAGGTATGCTTGCTGACTTGACTTGCAGAATGCCTAAGCTCCTGTAATTCTTTATTTTCTGCACAGTCTGTAAAGGTAGATAATTTTTGCTTAATAAGTTCCATAATATGTTGCTGGTATTTCAGCATGTGAAACTGGCAATTCAATGCCCTAATGGCTAGAGTTGCAGAGTTGTATACTTTTTTACCCCATCTGTCTAAAGCTCAGGAATCCCGTCCGAAGGGGTGGTATTCTTAGCTGCAGTTGCCTTTATACCTTTAAGCCCTTGGGAAATGACCACTGGGTCAGCAGTAGGATTTTTGAAAAGAAATTTGTAAGAGTCAGGAACACTGTAATACATGTCTGATTTCCCTGGAGCAGGGGGTAAAGTATGAGGAGTCAGACTGGATTCCATAAAGACATCATCCGCAACATCCAGAAAAAAAGGGATAGCTAAGGGTCTATGTTGTGGCAAATCTAAATATTCTCCAAGTCTCTTTTTGGATTGAGGATAATCCTAGCATTCCCCATGGAAATGCTTTCGTAAAGTATGAAGGGTTTCACCAAAAGAAAAATCCTCTGGAGGGGAAGCAGAGAGAATGGATTCCTCTGCATCTGAATCCTCATAAGCAGACAAAGGCATGTCTTCATATTCAGAAATGTCAGAGTTGTCAGACTCTTGGTCAGTTAAAGCTGCTGGGGACAAGTCCCTTTTTCTCTTAGCAGGGGAAGGCTGGCTTCCCCTAATCAGCATGATCAGGTCTTCTGCCATTTTAAGCATTTGAGATTGTGGCAAGGAAGCAGGTGCTTGAGATTGGGTCGTTGTTTTTTTAGGTGTAGCTCATACTCTTGGCCTTAGAAACTCGATAGTTTTAAACAAAACTGAAGACGTGAAAGAAGTCATTGGTTTTTGTTGAGTATCAGTAATGCGAAGAACTTCCTCAGAAGCCGGTGCCTGCCCAGCGGCTCTGGACCCATCCAAGGTAGAGACATCCGCAGTTCCGTAGTCAAAGAAGAGACTCACAGCATACCGGACTCCGAACGGGTCTTGGTAGTGGCCTGCGAATCCATCGAAGCGGGCATCAGGGGCTGCGAAAGCGCCTCACTGAGTACCAGCGAACTGGCAACTAGCTTAATGGAAGCATTGTCGGCAGTTTTGGACCTTGTGTGGTCTGTCTCTGTCCTTATCTTTACGTTTTTTCGGAAGATCGGTAGTCGGATGGCTTAACGAATCCATTTTGGAATACAGAGATCGAGAGCGAAAGTATTTAGCGAAAGTATTTAGCCGCTTACCACAAGAAATCTGGACAAAGCCAGAAATAATGGGAAGACAAAGGTTCAAAAATAGAGACACATTTTCAATATTGTTTGTATAAACTTAGAAAGTTGCTAGAATAAAAGGTTTTGTGTTGGCATACATTTTCTGAAGTATATGAAATACAAAATACAAATTTCAAATGCCTGTCATTATTTAGTGAATTCAGTAATCACTAATTTGCCAGAAAAACCAAAAGTTTTATGTTCAAAAGACCAAACATATGAAGCAAAAATATGGACAGTTGAGAGTTATGCCCCAGAGCCCTGAGAATTTCTCTTCCACAGCAGGGTTTAAGGAGCAGAAGGGATTGAAAACACATAGGGGACTGGACCTTCTCATGAGGGAGAAAGACCAGCATAAGCAACTTGTCTCGCCTGCAGCCTAGAAATACCATGTCCTGGATAGAGGTCAATGTAGACTTTTAGATTTATCATAAACCCCAGACTCTATAGAAAGGACACAGTAAACTCGAGATGCTTTGCAGAACTTCCTGAGAGGATGTCTGTATCAGCAGGTCATCGAGATATGGGAAATTTTGAATTCCATGAGTTCTGGAAGAGATGACAGTAGGTGTTAGGCATTTTGTGAAGACCCTAGTGGCTACAGGTAACCCAAAAGGTAAAGCAGAAAACTGAAAGTGTGCTGAGCATGCAGAAAACCATAAAAAACTTTCTATGATAGGGATGAATGTGAAGACAAGTATCCTTCAAATCTAAGGATACCAGAAAGGCTGATGGAAGAATGTAAAGAAGGAGAGTTTGCAGAGACAGTATTTTGAAGAGGGCACCTTCAGAAAAATGCCGAGATGGGACAAATCTAAAATGGGCCTCCATTCTCCTTCTTTTGTGGATTCCAGGAAAAGTCTAGAATAAAACCCTTTTCCTACACGCTGTGGAGACGGTTTCTATTGTTCCTTGTTCATAAAGACCCTGCAAGATAGGAAGTAAGAGATGCGCCTGGTTGGAAGGGTGTGGTGGGATACCTTTGAAAGGTGAAATAACCCTCCAAGTCATTTGGCAGCCTTGCTAAATAATGGACAAGGACCCATTTGTCTGACGTTATGAGCTGCCAAACACACAAGGATAAGCTTAATCATTTTGACAAAGAGAAAGATAAACTGAGGGGGACAGAAGGTAGCAGAAAATAAGCTGATTTGTCTAGAAATGGAGGTTTGCCAGCCTTGGAATCTCTGGCAGGTTTATCCTGAAATCATTTTATAGACATTGTTCTGCTCATCTATGCAGGCCTATGGTCCCTATGAGAAAATTATGTGTGCTTAGTTAGGTACTTCCTCTGATTCTTGTGAAAAGAAATGAGGAATACCTGTTTGAAATCTTGCATAATTTCCCTTGTTGTTGCAAAAGTTAAACAAGTTAGCCAACTCTGGACCAAACAAGAGGTCCCTATTATGAGGGAAATCCAAAAGTTTAGTTATAATATCCTCTAGGAGGGACAGAAAATGAAGACATGCAAATCTTCTGATGACAGAAGCAGAAGCAGCCGCTCTGTATGAAGCTTCTGCTGCATCACAGCTGCACTTAATACTATGTATTCCTGGCTTTGTAGCTTGACTCACTTTGGAAGCAGCCTGCTGCTTTGTTTCAGACACATCAGAGGTAGACATGGTTTTGTTCATATTACTCATAATGGACAACAGCTATTCATTTGTGTCTGCTAATTCATAACTCTGAAACAGAGTGGAAGAGCTGTAAATCTTGTTTATATATCTATCCATGACCCATCTGTCTTTTTCCGAGGTTAGGACATTACCAGCAGCTAAAAGTCTGGAGGGCTTGTCAGTTGAAAAAGAAAAAGCAGTAGGTCTGCAGAAGGATTTTGTATAAGAATTTTACATCTCTTAAGAGCTGGAGGTTGTGCCAGGCAAAATAGAACAGGATGCAAATGCATCCAGAAATGTTTCAAAAACTGGAGGAAAAGGTGTAGGTGAAGGTATACCAACCTGTAGTATCTCTTCCACACATCACAAACTTGTCCAGATTTCTACTCAATATTCTACATCATTATTGTGAAGGATTCCCCAAAGGAAATTTCTTCAGGAGAAAAGTCAGGAGATAAGGTATCCTCATCACCAGAAGCCATATGGCCTGGAGAGTGAATCTGAGATGAGTAATTCAGAGACTGTTCATCCGAGTCAGAATCTACCTCATCCTCCTCAGAAGAGGATTCATGTTATCTTTCTTGTGGGGAAGAAGGCAAAGGAATAAAGGAAATAAAAAAATGGTAGTTTGAGAACTAAAATGGCTTGGAAGAGGTCTTGAGAAAATTCCAGCCGTTCTTTTTTTCTAGGATGTCCAAGATGGATAAACACTTTTAACCTTCTGTTTCTTCTTAGGAGTGATGTCTGCTTTAACAAAATGTGGCAGATCCAGTCCTTTGCATACTTCTATCAAAGACACAGGCACCTCCTCCCAACTAGTATTTGAGGGATGCCCTCCAACCCTTCCAAGATGATAAGCCTAAGTTCCCTCTTCTCCACCATACTGGTGTGATAAGTCATATGGGACATTTAAGAATAAGATGTCATATCAGTCTCCAGTAGAGTTCTGGTAGTAGGAGCCTGAAAAATACTTGAATGTACTGCAGGTTCTTGGAAATCCTCAATGGATATGTCCGAGTAGATGATGGTTCAGGCCTAGGGCGTTTGAATTTCTTTTTCAGAATGAGCGGGGCATTGATGGTGAAGTTTCCGCCATCTTAGATTGGGGGAGAGACTTTTAATTGCTAAATCTCAGAACAGGTATTAAGACAGGAAAGAAGCATACATAGGGTTTTAAGTACAAAATTCCTGGAAAATCTGCCAGTTCTTATAAATCATGTTCTCCTCCAAGACAAAAGACACTGGGAGTGAAAACCTGTCTACCACAATCACACTTCCCCCTCTTAGCTGCCATCTAAAGTTTAAAACAATAAAAGTACAAAGAAAATATAAAAGTTCCCCAGCAGGGCACTTGTCTGAGTAAGCAAAGGCAAAGATGATACCAACGACCATTCAAAGCCAGATACAAGACCAGCATTCAGAACAGTGGCAAAATAGTCAGAGAATTCCATGTTCATACATCAGCTTATGTACCCTTATGCCTATAGGCTTAAGTCATACATCAGACGCATGGCCCCATGGAAGGTTTTTGCTTTGGTAGCAAAGCCTGACATCCAGATTATTTGAGGAGATAAATGAAAGTTATGTACTTACCAAAATACTAGATATGTGTTGTCTTGTTTTCATCCAGTCTAACCTTTGGGATATCAGCTCTAACAGGATCCGTCCTTGGTGCCTTTCAGAAGTTTGGATCTGGGGCTCTGACTCCTCCCCTACCCAAAATTCCCTTTGTTCCCCCAACATCTCAAATCAAATTTGCCTGCTTAGAACTTTTTTGATAATGAGGATGCACAGTCTAGCCTACAAAAGAAATAGAAGACAACTAAAAATGAATGAAGCAATCAGCAAATAAAGACTGTTGCAGGACAGGGTTCCTTGTAGAGCTCCATCCAGTCAAGAGGAGTAAAAAGTGATAATTTAAGAAGGGGGATGGAGACAGGGATGCCAATACAGATGAAAACAAGACAACACTGCTCTACAGTTATGCTAAGTATACAACTTTCGTATCCGATGAATGTTTTAGTCTGATTCAATTTTGGGACAGATGCCCAAGCTACTGAAAGCACATGGCAGTATCAAGGAAGGATGCTCCTGAGAATGGTATAGCTGAAAGATGTTTGGGATCTAGACTGTACATCCAGTTTGCAGTAAGACACAAAGGTATGAACACAGTAGACCAAGTAGCTGCAGCAAAAATCTCATCTACAGGAACTAAACCTAGAAAGTCTGTAGAACTAGTTTTTGCTCTTGTAGAATGAGCTTTTGATTTGTTTGATATAAAGACAGCCCCAGCTTTTTGTACACAAGCACTACACACTGAGAAAGCCCTCTGGATAGGGTCACCACTGCTACACCTTGGCCAATTTTTGCTATATAAAGGTCAGATTTTCTCAAATCCTTAGCTCTGTGTAAATAAACTCAGAGTTGGCCATGAACATCTAGTAAATGTAGAGTATACTCTCCTTTATTTGAGAAGCTTGGAAAGAACACTTGTAGACTGAAAGTCTGTTTAAAGTTCATTTCAGATGCTACCTTTGAGACAACCAGTCTTTGTGGAAACCATGTATGGAGGTTTACAAAGTAATGCTTGCAATTCCAAAACCAACTTTGTGGAAGCAAGTGCCACAAGAAAAAGAGTTTTCTAAGAAAGATATTTTAAATCTACTGTAGCTGCAAGCTCAAAAAGGGATTGAGTTTAGGGCTTGAAGCACAACAGTAATGTCCCACAGAGGAACAGGATCCTTAACAGGTGGACTCAAATAAGGTTCCCTTTAGAAAAGCTTTTGAAATCTTTAGTGAAGCAACAGGAGTCTGATCCTAGCCAATGTGTAAAATAGAAATGGCTGCCAACTATACACTGATAGTAGAAAAACTGGATCCCTTTTGGAAAAGATTGGACAGGAATTCTAAAATAGACAGAAGAGGAGCCAAAAAGGCATCTATTCCCCAAGAGGCCCAGCAGAAGGAGCTATTTTACTTGCTAAGATAAACTTTTCTACTAACTGATTTTTGTGATGCTGATAAAATGTAGACCACTGGAACGAAACGCCTGGCATCTTTGGCACCATCAAAATTGGAGGAACAATGCGGTTAGTTTCAAAGCATTTAGATCCAAGTGAGGTTGCCCCGACAAATGACTCAGGAGATTCGGATGACGGTCCAGCATCAGGCTAGAAGTACTAGATGATGCCAGAGGAAGAGGAACAAAACTTGCCAGGATCAAAATGGGGTGATGAGGATTACTCTGGCCTTGCACCTTTGGGCTTTCTGAAAAAAATTGTTACCAACAGTATTGGAGAGAAGGCAAACAGAAGACCTGGGGCTAACTGTGGAGTAGAACGTCTCTCAGTGATTGACCTTGTGGAGGGATCAGGGCAAAGTAACTGCTGCATTTGTTGTTTAGGGGTGAAGCAAAAAGACTGCAGCAAGGTTGGCCTCATTAACTAAAGATTTGTGTTGCTACTGTCTGAGGGACCACTAGTGAGGCAGAAGAATGGGCCTGCTCGGCTTTGTCCACTAGATCGTGGATGCCCCAGGATGTGCACTGCTATTAGAAAGCAATGGGAAGACATCACCCACTGTCATACTCTCTTGGCTTCTCAGCAAAGTGGATACGAACAGGTTTCCACTGTTTCTTGATATACCAGACTACTGCTATGTTGTCTGTCTGGATGGAGATCACACCCTCAAGGAGGGATTCCTGAAAGGCCTGTAACCCTAGAAAGACTGCCCTCATCTCCAAGACAGTGATGTGAAGACTGCCCTCCACTGGTGATCAAGAACATTTAACCATGTTCCCTGAGCCACCAGGTTTAAAAGGCCATCGGGGGCAGCACCACCTACGAAGTAGAACAGCCCACCCAAGAGGTAGAAGAGCCAGCTCCAAATGCCTCAAGGAACACAGACTCCTCAGGAGAGGGCATATCACTTCATCAATTCAAGAATTTCATATTTAGTGATAGCTTACAGAGGGGATCATGGGGACCCTTCACCATCATCCAAGTCTGTGTATTTTGTGACAGATTCCAGTGAGAAATCTAAATGTCTCCTTTTGCATGTCCGTTTCCTAGGACCATGCCTCATTTGGGTTTTTGGGGAAAGATCAGAATTAGACAGAGCTCGCATGATAAGCAACCCCAATACTGAAAGAGGCTGACTGTCCCAGTCGATCAGGACAGAAGCAATATCCAATACAGGTTGGGACACAGCTACATCTTCTCTCAGTCTAGTGAGGACCCTTTTAAATGCCTTGAAAGCCAATACCACAATCAGAAACAAAGAAGCACCCTTCTGATCCAAAAAAGTGATAGAAGTAGCCCCTTCCATTACAATCCAACCTGGCTCCGAGGCTGACAATGGAGCCAAGCTATCAAATTCCAAGGCCTCGAGGGAAAGAAATGGATCTGAGAGTTTCAGATTCAACTCGGCCCCTCTAGTTTTGGCTCCAAGACTTTGGCTCTGAGACTCGTTTTGATCCAACAAAATAGAGTCCAGAGAGCAAGGGAATCCATGGAAGTAGAAGCCAAAAGGAGTATAGGCTCTGAGGTAGGTGTTCTAGGAAGGTTTGGACCCATGGGCTTTGGATACAAGGGCAGACCGGATTTGGAGAAACCAATGAAGGGGTAGTAGGACCTGTATCCAGAGCGCCCAGCAGGGACAGTGCCAGGAGGACACCCAGTTGGACCTGTGTCCAGAAGAACCTCTGCATCATCCTGTTGATGTCCATTTCAGTAAGGCTCCTTGTAGAACAGACAGACCTCAAAGATGAAACCACCAAAGGTGGTCTGGATAAACACTTCTGCAAGAAAGGGGGAATGCAGCCTATGGCTCACCTATTCTGGTGAGAAATGTGGAGGAGGCATTGGAGAATGGATCCAAATGGTCATCTGATCCAATGGTTTAGGAGTTTTTGGTGCCAGATAAGAGAATACTGTCAAATCCACAGACCAGTTTCTGGACTTCTACATCCTATTCCTTTTCTGTCTCTCGCTCTTTAGATGCATTATTCTTTTTCTTTGGAGGACCTGGGATTCTTTTTTTCTGATTTGTTTGCAGGAGAAGAAGAAGACTGCGAGGAACAGGATTGTGCCTTTGCCTTGGTTTGGGTGGGGAGCAGCCCCTTCAACACCAACATATCTTTTTAACCCTGCAGAGCTCCGATACTGGTGGAAGCACACACACCTCACAATCAGAATCCAAATATTGCTCCTAGGCAGTACACAGACAAAAAGTGCAGGTCCTTTGGTGGTATTTTTTGGCCACAGGCCTAACACTTTTTGAACCTAGGGACTTTGTCTGACATTACCAGTAAGAAAAAATAGTGAAAAACATTATCACACACACTAACCTGAAAAAATTACAGCAAACTGTTATAAAAAAACAACATCAGAAGGTTACCAATAATAATACAATTTAGTATAAAGAAAGGCAGTCAAAAGTTAAAGTAAAGCCTATTAATTACTTGGAGTTTTTTTAATCATGGAGGAAAAGGGTAAGAAAAAGGGGAGCTAAAAATCTTAAAGTCAAAATCCAGAAAAATTTCTCTCACGATAAGTCAGAGCCCTCGTACACCATGTCCTTCTGATCAGGAAGCAAATGAGTTTTGCAGTATGTTGAGGGGAACAAAGGTAATTACAGACAGGGGAGGAGTCAGAGCCATGGATCAAAAGTTTCTGAAAGGTGCCAAGGGTAGATCTTATTAGATTCAACATCCCACCAAAGACTAAATTAGACAAAAACAACACTGGATCTCAACAGTATTGGAATACAGCAACAGTGACATAAGGAAGGACTTCCATAAGGCATCCAAACATACTATAAAGCAAGATGGACTGCTCAAGATTTAAGAAAACTCAGAAAAGCATTAACAAACTAATTTTGTAAGAAACGTGAGGAAATCTGACCTCAAATATGGTCTACTACCATAAAGTTTACAAGGCAGATGAGCAGACTAAGTGAATCAACTGGAACTTAATTACCATACTATACTTGTTCCATCCTCAATATTCTGCTTTTCTTTCCCTCTCTCTCACTCATATTTATTTTCTGCCACCCTCAGACACAAACTAATTTCTCTGCCACCAAAACCTTGAGGCTACTGGGAAAATCAAGCGAACAGTGGACATCATAATATATCAACAAAGTTAATTTAGTCACTGAACCCCAAGATGTCATGCACACAACCAGTGCAGCCGAATAGCCACACCTTCCCATATGTTTTCACTTACACAAGGTTCCACCACTAGTAAGCAATTTTGGTTAAATGTGTACATGGAAGTTACCATATTCCCGCCCTAAGCAAACAAAGCGAATCTCAAGATGCTCTTTACAGCCACCTCTCACAACCACTTGCCACTTTGGGACATGTCTGAAGAACCATGTTACTACACTAGTAGACAAGGGTCCCCTGTTGTGTTCCACATGGACAAGTTTCTCCAGCATTTAAAACCAACTAGAGCTTCACTAGCAACCAACACAGCTATATTGTGCATCTAGTATCTGCTTTTCCTGTCTCCAATGATTCAGAAATGGATGACTTATTTAAAGATCTTTTATGCATTTACCCCTTTTACATTAAATGATGGGTGGGGTTGACATAATGGTTAAGGTCTTTACCTCACAGATAAAAGTGTAGGTTTTATTCTTACTTCTGTTTTTTGGCTAGGTTTGTAAAAGTCTGCAAATTGACAGCCTAGTATTTACCTACAAATGTATATAGGTTGAGGATTAACATAATAGTCGAGGTATTTACTTCAGACATCAGGTACTGGGCTCTCACTTTTGAAAGGGAAACTGGCTAGGCTTAAAATTGCCCACAAGGGCAACTAGCCTAGTACTAACCAATTAAATACATAAACTTTTACATTAGAAAAATCTGTCATATTCTTATTAGTTAGCCTCACAAAACTTTGTAATATTATTATTTCAATTAAATGCACATGAACTCTGTGATTTTTCCAACACCCATTAGCAAGTTCTCTAACGTCTGTTTGAAAATTCCCATTTAAGGATAATTTCTGACGAAGAAGTAAAACAATGAACCTTTAACTCTGGCAAGGAAAGGATTTTCTCTTTTGTAGCTCTCGTCTTCAAGACATCGTTCTTCTGACCCTCTGGCAGTAGATCACCAAATTTCTGATAAGCACTAGAAAAGATAAAACAAAAAGTAACAAATGTTAGAAACTGGCAAAAGATACTCTCTTGCTATACATTCGGAAAAAGATACTCTCTTGCTATACATTCGGAAAAAATCAATGCTTTTCACACAACAGTTGTAACAGTACAAGAAAATATGACTCTTGTATGAATACTTATACGATTAAAAAATATATGGGCTTTATAAGACAGGTTAGAATAGTTACTAGCAGCATTACAAAGCTAGTCTGCATTCATAATAACCACTTTGAAATGTCCACATCAAGATGACCACATACACTGCGCAAGTGTAATTTAGTCAGAAAGAGACTATTTCTGGCTATCTAGTCCAGTATTTATTTATTTTTTATTTTACATTTGTTGACTGGGCTAGTCTAGCTAGATACATGTCCCTTTTCGGTAGAGGCCCAGAGAGATAAGCTCCAAGCAAAGTAAAATTACAGAAAACAATAGTTAAAAAAATACAATACTTCAAAAAAAAATTACAATACTTAAAAAAAAATACAATACTTAAAAAAATTCTAAATTGCTATACATATGAGAATTAACAATATTTGGAAAGAAAAAAATAAAAATTATGTTTAAGAATAGTAGCATAGAGTCAATGCATAGTTTAAGATACACACAAGTACAGGTAAACTCAAGGGTTTGTTATCATCTATAAGACAAAAAGGAGAAAAAGAAGGTTGTAGAGGGAAAAAAAGCACTGGCTAGTATACAGATGGCTTCTATAGAATCTTGTTGCAGAGAGGACATAGCACAGAAGGAAGGGGTATAGTAAGAAGAGAAAAATTGGGGGAAGAAGTAAGGTTCAGTCTGGTTTAGAACAGGGACAAAGCCAGAGGAATTTCTGATGTTCTTTGAGGTGTTTCTTGAAAAGAGACGTAGATGAGAGAGATGGGAGTGTCATAGGAAGCTTGTTCCAGATTTTGCCCACAACGTTAGTAAAAAGTGAGTCCCCAGCTTTATTATTAGATTTAATATTGGAAATTAGTAACTTATTTGCAGAGCGAAGTGTTGCAAGATCTTTATATGGGGAGATCAGGTTAGTGAGGATTGGGGTATTATTTGGGTGATGAAGAATTTTTTGTATGATCACCAGTTGATTATACAGTAGATGGTTTTGTAGTTCTGACCATCCGAGTTGTTTAAGGTTGTGACAGTGGTGGGTTCTAAAAGGGTTGCCTGTGGCAAATCTGGCTATGCTGTTAAAGCTAGTTTCAAGTTTGTTTAGATTGTGTTTTGATAGATTGATGTATATAGCAGAAGCATAGAATAGGGTAGAAATGAGGTGAGTCTGGGCAATAGAGGTTTTAGCTAGTGGTGTGAGGTAGGGTTTGATTCTATACAGGGAGCCTAGTTTTTTATTAACAGTTTGGATGGTATTCTTGATATGGTAGTCCTAGCTGAGTTTATTATCTATG
This sequence comes from Protopterus annectens, assembly GCF_019279795.1. Classification (NCBI taxonomy): domain Eukaryota; kingdom Metazoa; phylum Chordata; order Ceratodontiformes; family Protopteridae; genus Protopterus; species Protopterus annectens. The sequence continues at coordinate 1,744,844,441 of NC_056739.1, read as the reverse complement.
GTAATGCCCAAGAGACGTGTGGTAGTTTCAGGGGAAATAGTAGTTCCATTGTTAGAGGTAATTGTAAAGTGGATTTCTGGTGACTTTTGGGTGGGAGCAAAAAGCAGCAATTTTGATTTTTTGGGATTTAGGAGGAGGCAATGTTGGGTAAACCACTTTTCAACAGTGTTAAATACTGTTGGAGTCATGGTCTGACTTGGTCTGATTTGGGGAAGGTCTGGGAAGTTGACCTCTTGTACAGTGTACAAGCACTAAGCCAGCACAAGGGGGACAGAATCTCAAGCGTCTTTTTTAAACAATCACTCAGATAAAAAGCTACCAGTAATATGCAACTCCAAATTAATCTACACTCTGGCAGCTCAGAGCAAGTTAAAATACATCTTGTATTTATCCAGTATTAAAAACATATTAGTGCTTTGGCCATGCCTTCAAGACAAACATCACAGTATATATATATATATATATATATATATATATATATATATATATATATATATCCTGAAAGCATGATTCAAGCTGCTAAAGTCTGAATTAACTTGATAGGGACACAAGGGACTGTTCTAAGTGAAAAATCTAGGTGTCAGTACAAGCCAGCAGTTCTAAAACATAAGAAATGTAGTGCAGATACCTTGGAATATCCATCCAGGTCATCACTAGGAGTGCTTTTCTCATACGCCTCTTTCAATCAGCCAACAAATTTTGTGAGCTAATACCCTTACTAATCAAGGGGAAGCTTACAATAAATGTTAAGACCACCTTGTGGGCAGGCTTAGCAGGAGAAAAATTTAACCAATGTCTGGCCTAAAGTTGCTTACCTGCTCATGCTGTTTCACCACTGGCTCAAGATCATGCAGGGGACTCTCCAACTGATCCATATAACAGGCTCTCTCCAAAGCTAACATTCTAACAAAGATGAAACAGGCCTAAAGCTTTTCCTTTAATCTCCTACATGTGTCTGGGTTAAATGGCTGACACTCATGCCAATACCTGAGGTGCTTTGCATTCAGGAAGTAGACAGAATGCCAGTGTGGTTCCTGGTTTGTCTGTCAAGCATAGGAACTCATGGAAGTTTTAAACACCAAATATGGGAAAGTTCCCACTGTGAGCAATGATCAAACAGACGATTCGAGTAGCAAAAAAGAAATAAGAAACAAGTGGTGAAGAATGAGAATACCTTCCTAGTCTGATAAATATCACAGAGCGCATCAGTAAGAGGTGTTCATGCCTCTGAGCACAGGAAGGGATAAGTATTTAGAAATGTGCCAAGCTGAGGTCACTAAAAGAAGAAATCCCAAACAATTATCACTGCTGAAGGTCTTCAAAATCAGATTGTAGTATTAGACAACAGAAGGGCAAAACATATCATCTACGTTTTATTCACTTGGTAATGGAGTAATCCTACTATGTACAAATGTCTCCTCTCAGGATTATTGCAGAAGCAGTGTCTGGTCAACTGACTCAATCAGACTTACATACTTTGCAAATGGAAATAGAGGGAACCAATCCAAGAACAACAGGATGAATTGCATTATCAACTCGCTGCCTTAACCCTCTGAACTAAACTCAGACAAAAATAACTGGACAGAATTCACAGAGATGCGCTGCATGCCCAGGTAAGGGTGTGCTGCACATCGGTGTTACACAGCAGCAAAATGTACTCTTAAATTACCAGATGTGAACAAAATGTGTCAGAGCAGATGACACTGCTCAGAACAGGGGAGCAGAGTCAGTCAAAAAAAAAAAAAAAAAAAAAACACCAACAGAAAAGCAGAACAAAACGGTTGTCTGCTGTGGTCAATTACCAGCTTGCTCCAATCTTGTGAAACATTCAACATTCATTGTGTTAATACAAGCACTGCAGAATAGTTGTAGTAGAGACAGCAAGTCAGAGCATGCTGTAATGAGTGCCAGTAAGTGCTTAATTACCTGTGCCACGGTGTATGCTACTGTCATCTTGTGCCCACAAAACTGCACACCTAATGGTCTCACTGAAGGGAACGGAAATGAAAAAGTAGGAAATGGGGGAATATAGCAAGCAGAGTTGCACACAAAAGGGTAGTGCAGAGGAAAGAGTGGGGGAGGGGAGACAAGGCGATTTTTGTAGGGATACATCCCCCATTTTATATACAGAAAGACATGAGGGCAGGGGTGACAGGTACACAGGAAGAAAATGTGCGAAAGTGTAGTGAGCAGGAGCAAATGAACAAATACAAAGGAGTACAAACAAGAATGGGTATGGATAAACTTAGAGAGGGAAAGGTGATCGGGGCACAGACAGAGAAGGCAGACAAATGGTGATGAGGAGGACTGAACCATGTAGTGGGACAGGCTGGAGCACAACAGGATGGGGGTACATCTAAGCTAGGGATAGGGTGGATATTGTGCTTGCTGCCAACCTACCCAGATGGACTTTATTCAGACCCAATCAGATGGAGCAGTTTGGCCGGTGTAAGGGTATTGCCAGGCAAGAGAATCTGCAATTTACTCCAGTACGTGTTCCACACTGGCTACCTGGTCGGACACAACCCTATGAATCACTATCTCTCTCCAGTGGTGGCAGAGTCACAAATGGCAATCTCAAGCCAATTTACCTGTTAGGGAGAGGACTCCAACAAGGCACTCCCAGGCCTCTCGCACACCGCAGCTGCAGACAGCAGCCAGATCACTATGATCTTCATGACCTACAGGTGGCAGACACATGATGGAAAAGGTAGCATTAGTGAAGAATGCCCTACAAATGGCACTCTACATGCACTCATACCAACTCTGCCATACCACAAGTTTTTCCTGCATTACGCAGCAGTGTGCAGAGATGACTTTTCATTCTGCCAATCCTGAAAGAGAAAAGCAACATCAGGTCATAATCATACAGTTATGTACTCACCATAACGTTCTATGTTTGTTGTTCATCTCGCCTTCATTCTTATTGGTTGGGTTTGGAACCGATCCTCTGTTGCGACTTGGCCATATACTAAAGCTCGACTGAGGACTTCCACTGGCTCGTGGCTGTATCCCTATCCCATCATGCTCTAGTGAAGCTCCCAAGATCTTGTTTGCCGATACCATTGGGAAACTATGGTACCATCAATACATATAATGAAGACAATGAAGAAGGTCAGAAACATACTTGCCAGAGAAAGAATCTCTTTGCCCTCTTTTGTCCTCCAGGAGCCATAGGTAGGGGGAAGGAGAGTGGGATGCAAGAATGAAGGTGAAACGGACAACAAACATGGAACATTATGGTGAGTACATAACTTCTTTATGTTATGTTGTCCTATCTCGCCTTTATTCTTACTGGTTGGGACAGCATCCCTAGCACCATATTTCCTGGGTGGTTCACGGGAGTATATTCTTCAGAACAGTGGACCCAAATGAGGACCTGCCCCTGGAGGCCAAATCTACTTTGTAATGAGCGATAAAGGTATGAGGCATTGCCCAAGTTGCAGCAGCACAAATGCTATCAAGTGGTAGTCTAGTTCTAAAGGCAGAAGAGGTTGCCATGGCTCTTGTAGAATGAGCTTTGACTTTAAAGGGGAAAACCTTGTTATATAACACGATCTGAGAGCCATTTTGAAAGAGTGACCTTAGATATAGGGGCACCTTTCTTTGCTTCTGAAAATGACACAAATAACTGATCGGATGTCCTGAAATCCTTTTGTCCTATGTAAGTAAAGCGTAATTGCCTATGTACATCCAATTGGTGAAGCTTATATTCCGCCTTGTTGCCATGATTTGGGAAAAAAAAATGCTAACTCTCTAGACTGATTTAGTTTAGACTCTGAACATACTTTTGGCAGGAAGGATGAGTTTGTTTGAAGGGATACTCTATCTTTATGAAAAAACATATATGGTGGCTTGATTGATAAAGCTTGCAGTTCTGAAACTTTTCTGACAGAAGTGATGGCAATCATACTTGTTTTCCACGTTAAACATTTTAGCTCACACGATGACGCAGGTTCAAAGGGGGGGGGGGGAGTATCAAACAGGACAGAACAAAGTTTAGGTCCCATGGTGGTAGGGGTGTTTATATGGGTGATCTTAGCAAGTTAGTACCCTTCAGGAAGGCTTTGTATAGTTTATGGGACATCAAGTTAGGGGGGAAATCGCTTATATGGAAATTAGATATTGCTGCTAACTGTACAAGAATGGTAGCTGCAGCTCCTCCTTCATTAAATAGTTTTGCCAGAAATTTGAGAACAGAACATATAGGAGCAGAGAAGGGGTCAATGTGTCGTCAATGCCCAGGAAGAAAACCTTTTCCATTTGCTGATATATAATTTTCTTGTTGATGCTTTATGAGAAGATATGCTTGATCGAATGAGGGAGGTTAGGAAGCCTCACTATATTTGGAATCAGAGCAGCCAAGCTGCCAATTTGAGGGTTCAAAGACAAGGGTGCAGCGTCCAGACGTATGAGTTAGAATATCTAAAACTGGGTCCAGAACCCATGGCTCCTGCTGAAGATGACGTCAAAGGAAGGGGAACCAAATCTGATGAGACCAATATGGGGCAATGAGAATCAGCTTGCTTCCCAACGAATTGGCTTTCTGGAGAACCCTGGATATCAGTGGAAAGGGAGGCAAGACATAAAGGAGTCCCAAGGGCCAATTGTGTACAAGTACATCCCTTAGTGACTCCCCAGGAGGGGGTTCAGGGCAAAATAGCTGCTGTATTTCGCATTCATGGAAGTAGCAAAAAAAGTTGCAGCAAGGCTGGCCTCATTTGCAGAAGATCCTCTACGTTACTTCTTGTTTTAGGGACCACTCGTGAGGCATGAGAATCTCTCTGCTGAGTTTGTCTAGTATCACATTGGACCTCCCCAGGATGTGCCCTGCTATTAGAAAACTCTGGGAGGAGATCACCCACTGCCATAATCTAAGGGCCTCTAGACAAAGGGGGTAAGACCTGGTCCCTCCTTGCTTGTTTATGTACCAGACAACTGACATGTTATCTGTCTGTATTGCAATTATTCCCAGCGGGAGAGAGTCCTGGAGTGCCTGCAACGTCAGAAGCACCACTCTCATCTCTAGGATATTGATGTGCAAATGGGCCAAATGATCCTGCCAAGTACCTTGAACTGTCCTGCCCAGATAACATCCCCCCACCCTATCTGGGATGCATCATTGGTCACTGTGGCCACCAGCTGAGGGGGACAAAATGGCTGACCTGATGTTACGTGACTGGAGTGAAGACACCAGATAAGTTCCTTCTTGTAGGACTCTGTTAACAGAATTTGGTGAGACATGGGTAGTTCCTATAATGACCACTGGGTGAATAGTAGCCATTGTAGAATTCTCATGTGCATGTGTGCTAGTGGAACTGAACTTTCGCAGCTGCCATGGTTCCCAAGACTTTCAAGATGTTCTTGCCTGTACTTTTCTTTTGGAGAGAAGGCTAGAAACTTGCTGTCACAGAACTAGGACCCTTTCTGTAGGAAATTTTGCCTTCATGTTTACGGTGTCTAGATCTGTGATGGCAACAAGGCAGATTTTTTGTAATTTATTGTGATTCCCAAGTGAGAGCAGAGAGAGTGAGTGCTGCTCTTGATTCCAGTAGTCGATGCTTGGTGGTGGCAGTTAGGAGCCAGTCGTCTAGATATGGAAATACTCTGAATCCTAGACATCTCAGATGAGCCATGACTACTGCCACGCACTTGGTGAACACTCTGGGGGCTGTAGTGAGACCAAAGGGCAGAGCTCAAAACTGGTAATGACTGGTTCCCAGCCAGAAGGACAGATGACTCCTGGATGGTCTGTCCATCTTTACATGGTAGTATGCATCCTGGAGGTCTATACAGCATATCCAATTGTCTTTTCCCAAAAAGGGAAGAATCGACTGCAGTGTCACCATCTGGAACTTGGTCTCTTTTACTGATTCATTTAATCTGCTGAGATCCAAAATTGGCCTACAGTCCTGTTCTTTTTGGCACTAAAAATAATCTTGAGCAAGTTCCGGATCCTATTTGGTCTGTGGGGACTCTTTGGATGACTCTTTTGTCTAGCAACCTCTGAATTTCTAGAGTTGCTTGATCCCTTTGACTGGGTGGAATGTCTGGGATTTTCTTTATGTTTGGCACGGGGAGAGAAAAGGGTATGGAATAGCCTCTGGATATGATGCTTTGTACCAACTTGTCTTTTGTTACTTCTAGCCAGGCTTCTAGGTGCAATGACAACTGACACCAGACTGCCTCCAGAGGTGGACAGACAGGCCTCCCTTCAGGAGCGCTGAAAGGGCCTACCATGGAAAGAATCCCTGTCGTCCTGATTTTGCGGATCCACTCTGCCGCGGGGACGGTGTCTTCCATTTGTACTCCCCCCTTGGCCCCTAGGGGAAGAGAAACTACGTGCATCCTGAAAAACTCTCTGGGATTTACAGAACCACATCTTTCCCCCCTTCTGGCCTGTTGCATGAGGTCTAGAAGGTACGGAAAAATGGACTCCTACGGCAGAGAGAGTTTTTCCTTCTTGTTCACACCTGGTTAGCATGTCCTTAACTTTTGCCCCGAACAAGAACAAGCCATCGAATGGGGCATTAATAAAGGAAGATTTGAAAGGTTCCGCAAAATCGCACAAGCATACCCAGGAATGTCTCTTCAGGGAAATTCCTAAACCTGCTGCTCTGCTCACCCCATCTGCTGCAGAGGAAATGAGCCTCATGGAGGAGCTGACCACAGAATTTAAGGTGGAGAGCTGAGAGGAAACCTTGCCTGATACTGCTGCAGCTGTTGTACCTTGGAGAGTATCTCCTAGCTCCTTTAGGAGATCTCTTTGTAGCACTGTAAAATGAGTCAGATAGTTTAGCGATCTGAGTGCAAAGTCGCTGACAAAATATGTGCATCTCATATCTGTCCATCATACAAGAATCCTTGTTCAGTGGATGGACAGACAAGAATGTTTCAGAAAGTTCCTTCTTAGTGGTTGCTGCTACCACCATAACATCTACAAGGACACCCTCAGTCAAGAAGTCTTTAGGGGGCTGTGATATTTGGCCTCTGCGGGACAGGTTCCACTGCATCTGGAGACTCCCATGCCTTTCGACTAACTAGTTCCATAACTTCTTCGAAAGGCAGAGACACCCAAGTGGCTGAAGGGTGAGACCCAAAGGCCTTCAGGTAAACAGACTCCTCATCAGAAGGGTTGATGGGCTTCCAGCTGCTTCTCTGCCTAAGGATTTCTAGGATGTCTACAAAGGAGACATCCTCAGAGGGTGATCATGGGGACCCTTCTGACTCATCGAGGTCTGTGTCCGAGGTGACTGACTCATCTGGGGAGTCCAAATGCTTCCTCTTGCAGAGTCTCTTATGAGGGACCTCTTGAGAAACGTATTCTGGAGACATTTTGGAAGAGAGGGGTTCACTCGATCGTGTACCCGAAGGCCTAGGGTCTCCGCTGGTCTGCAGATGGTGTGGTGCAGAGACGGACGCTGGTGCCTTAGGGGGAGGAATGTCAGAACCCCTGAGTGGAGCTGTCTGAGGAGACAGCACCCACCTCTTCAACTCAAAAGCCCCCTTCCCCTGATAAGACATCTCTGGCTCAGAAGAAATCCCTGAGACCAAGGGGGTCGGCTCTGAAGCCAATGCAGGAGCCGAGCTCATCCGCGCCAAAGCCCTGAGAGGCAGGGCCAGATCCGACAACTGTCCGATCAGACTCCCTTCCTCATACCCAACTGGAGAGCATCGGCTCCTAGACTCCTCGGACAGAACAGAGGATGCCGGAGTAGATGTTGGTTCCCAAGATGCCAGGATGGCTTTTGGCACCAATGGTTCCACAACAGTCAGTTCCAAGCATTCCAGCTCCAAAATCACGGGTCGGCTTGGAGGAGGAATCAGTGTCAGTGGGATGGGTCTTGGCTGGCTCCGAATCCCTGTGGGTTGGAGCCAAGACGAGTTTAGCCAGCGCCGGTGTCTTTAGTAGCCTACGCACCACCCTATCCACATCATCGTCCGAAAGACTCCTGGAGGACTTAGAGGAGAGGATAGGAGATCTTACCAACTATAAGATAGGCAACCTCAAAACAGGAGTAACCGGCTCCAATTCTGGGGACCGGCTCCTGAGTTCAAACTCCGCTGGCACCGATAAAGCTGGGGCTGATGAAGCAGATTTCATCAGTTCCAAAGTAGTCAGAGCCGGAGATGAAATTTTAATTAACTTTTTAACAGGCTCTGTTGCCCTGAAGAGGGAGAAGATCTTTTAGTGGACTTGTCCAATTTGGATGAAGGAGATTTCACTGATCCTGAAGTGCCCGGACCTTCTGCTAGAGCTTCTTGGAAGGGGGACTTCAACAAACCTTTTACAATTAGTTTGTTTTTATGCTCTAACAGCATTCTAGAGCTAAAAGAGTGGCAGATCGAGCATGAAAGATGTACTGCTCCCAAGCAGTAAACACATAGTAAGGGAGTCCGTGATAAACATCTTCTGGCTGCCTCTAGTACACTTTTTAAAACCCAAAGGCTTGATTTCTTTATGCTCCTTGGACATGCTTAATTCACAGAGCACGTGCATACACACACACACACACACACACACACACACACACACACACACACACACACAAACAAACAAAAAACTGCCACAGCAACTATTTAACACATTAAAAAACTACAGTATAATTATATATGAAACAAGCTTTTTTTTCAGCAACAAACTTTACTAAGAAACTACAAAAAGTACAAGAAAGTAAATGCTAACTATATTTTAAGTGAACAAGAAATATTTTCCAACAATAAAGGGATAATAAAGGTAAAAAGGTAATAAAATGTTGATCACTTAGCCAGAGCCAAGATGGAAGCCTCCAATCTGTTTAGTGGCAAACGAGATCTGGGGAGCTTCACTAGAGCATGATGGGATAGGGATACAGCCATGAGCCAGTGGAAGTCATTGATCTTTAGTATATGGCTGAGTTGGAATTGAGGATCTGTTCCGAACCCAACCACTAAGAATGAAGGTGAGATAGGACAACATAACATCTGGGCTTTCAGCAGCCAAAACATATCCTATGTTGTTTCTGGTTTTCATGCAGGTGCTGTTACCCTGCTGTTCATCCATGCCGTGTGGATTCCATACAGGCAGTATCAACCAAGGCTCCATTGGATACCCTGCATCATCTGAAACACAGTAGGCACATACTGCGGCAAATATGTGTTCATGCTCTATACAGCCACATAAGTGTCAGATTACCAGGCTGTCTAAAGTTACTATCTAAGTGGTCCTATCATATTTCATTATGTGGAAAGTGGTGGCACAGACGTCAGAAGTGTGAATCATCGTCACTACCAGGATTTTGTGCAGACTCACTGGTTATCAACCCCCATTTGTAGCACAGTGCCTGACAGTTTAAAGAGCATCAGCACTTGCAATTGACAAACTGGTAGGAAAGTACACCCTGCAGAGCTTTCACTGCCACATGTATAAAATCTATAGCACTCAATACTTCGAGGAAGCAGATGACAACACAGAAGCCAGGCAGTGGCTCTCTCCCTTAGCTTGCTGAAGAAATAGATATGCTTATCGATGTGTACAAGTAGCACATCAAGAAGTGTGCCAAGTACCCTACAAGCAGAAACCTGTGATATATCTATGGTACCTTCTGTCTATGAAAGGACCCTGCAGCTAACGGCAACATGCATCTTGGTCTCCACTAACGTAGGATGTCTATACATTCCTCTTGATTCCATTTACAGCCCATATATATCAACCAATGTTCACATAATATCAGTGCCCACACAAAAACTGTCCATCAGCTTCTGGTTAGTTAACTGGCAGTATGCAATACTCTACCTGTACGGTTTTTAGTTATGCCCCTTGAATTGTGAGGCAGTAACACTTACAGTAAATGCTGCTGATCAAATGCTATTGTTTTTGCAACCATATTTGTTGATGAAACGTCATAACTTTGCGCAGGCATTTTGTTTTTATAATGAGGTGCAACTTGCTGCAAGCCTTCAACCATTTACAACTATAAATTGTCACTATTTCACAAGCATACATTTACATCTCATTATGTCTTAATCGGACTGCTCTCCATTATTTGCATGTCATTTTAGTGTTATTTACATATACATTTTCACACACAATTTTCTTTGCAGTTCTCCAGCTGTATCTTCAACAATGAATCACAACATGCTTGTGGATGGGCCCCTTCACAAAAAAAACAGAGCTACATACTGTGCAAAATGTCTCAGAATTCTGGAGACCATCTAAAAAGCAGACGTGTAATACAGTTTAAAATGCTGGGTATCAAAAAGACCACAGCTGAAATATTCAAAGCATTTATGTGAACAAAAAAAAAATGTACGCATTAGTTTTTTAAAAAAATGAAAACTTAATTGTTTTTATTGAAAATTTTAACAGCAAAAACATTCATGTAATAGAAATATTGGTACTTACGCATTATCGCAACCAGATTTTCACGGTTGCGAAATTCCCATACTTGAATAGTAACGACTGCATTAAACAGTGTAAGGTGTGAATCAAAGTCCGCTTTGCATTTCAGAAGCTATAGATTAGCTGCAGCAGTTGAAAAAAATACAATAAATCCTGTTCGTGTTTTACCTGTATTACAGGCTCACACTTTAACTGTCATGGATGCTGCCTTGCTGATGAATGCAGTGTTTGCAGCGTGACAAAGGAATCCTTCACAGAAGGAAAACACAGGCACAGGAAATAACATTTTGGTAAAGCAAAACTTTTTAGTATGTGGATTGGGAACTTTCAGCAATTGCTACATACTGTCTTGTAGCAGTCCCAGGATAGAAGTGACACAGCTGTGATTTCCAAAAATATGTATGAGCATTATTTGACAGCATTGGCTGACACAAAAATGGAATGTTCACTGGGCAGACTTGCAAGAAGCGACATGCTGCCAGTAAAGAGCACGAAGAAACAATAACAGTATGCTTTGTAGTTTGTTTTGCTAGCATTGTGGAAAATGATCTCTTCTGGTAAAGAAAACACACTGTTTTGCAATTCAACTACTTTCACGACCATATTTCCTGATTGGCAAGCAACCGCTATTGCCACGAAAATCTGGTTGCGATAATACGCAAGTACCGAAATATTATAAAACAAATATGCATACCTAAAAGAACAATAATAAACTAAAGTAATTATTCACAATTGTGTCTACTATAAAACAAAGCTCTTTAAACAGAAAAAGAAATGTGATGAGTAGTTGTTAGTTAATTATTAAAGTCTATTTATCCAGCAGATCATTGAATTTCAACATTATATGAAAAGGTTATTCTAAATGTTCTTGTCTTGATCATGAATAGTTCAATATGACAGACTTCAGTTGCCAAATGTATAAATTCCTTCATAGTAGAGTAGTCCGATTCTTCCAGCTCTTGGTGATGACCTTTCCTGATATTGTTAAGATGCACCATAAAAGACGGTATTTTATTTTCATAACACAAGTAGGAATATGTGTACTAAATAAAATAAGAAATTTGATCAGCATAAATTTATCATTAAAACATACTACAAGAGAGAATTCATACTATCCCAATATGTTTTAAGTTCTATACAATCGTAAAACATATGCTGCCAGTGAGCTTTAACATTGAGTTTACATCTCCAGCATCCTATATCTTTATTATGCATCAATTCAACTTTATGAGGTGTGATGAAGGTTCTATGCAAGAACTTCCAAGAGAATATCCTCCACCTTAGTAATGAAGTAGTTTGTTTTGACGAGTGGAGTATTAGTTTTTTATCACCTTCACTTGGGGAGTTATTATTAACAAGTCCAAAATAATCCTAATAGCTTTCTCTGTGACACACTGTTAATTTCTTAAATACCTTATTTATTTTAGATAGAAGTCCCTTTCCAATTATATTGTGGTGCATTAGAATAATCAGTAAATCAATGAATGTGGGGAAATAATTTCTAACTATTGGTTGCATTAGATTAGATTAATCTTATGTTAAACAAACTCTCTACACTTTTGAAATTCTAACCACATATCTTTGCTCAACTCAAACTTATTAATGAGATGGTCAAGATTTTGTAACTTCCCATTGTCTAGTTACTTGATACCAGTATAACAGTTTTTTGTCTTTAAATGTAGTCATTGTTGTTAAATTGTTGTTAAATTAAATATATTAATACTAGTTTGAGTATAGACAACTGGAAATACAAAGAAATTCCATGCTTTATATTCAGGGTTCCTGAAAATTAAAATTTTAAAAGGAGGTTGTTATTGCATTAATATAATAAGTGTCAACTGATTTGTTTTTGTTTTCACTAAAATAGTCTTTTACTAACCAAGAAAATGTATTACTAGCTATTTTGGTATGATATGATTTTGTTAAATTATTGGATTTATACGAAATAACTCCCCGAATATCTTTCCATTTGGCATTATAATTGTTATTTAACCACAAAATTACTGTCTTAGCAACTGAAGATAAGGAATATAATTCTAAATCTGGAAGACCATTATCACCCGATGTCCAATCTCTAATGTGATGGTCTGAAGCAAATCTAGGCTTATTATGAAACTATAAAAAATCTCAGAAAAAGAATTATAATATTTCACATTTCTGGGAGTGAGAGGGATAAAGACTGTATTATACATATAATTTTATGAAGGATAATCATTTTAATTAAGGAGAGTTTCTCTTCCATAGTGAAAAAACATTCCATTTATTAAGAGTTTGTTTTATGGAATTTAAGTTATTATTAAAATTAAGGGTTGTTATAGCTTTAATATCATCAAGTGAAAAAGGTATGCTTAAAAGCCAAAACAAAGTGTTTTAAGAAACCGGGAAACATGTGTGGAATGGGATATAAATATTAGTAAGAAAAAAAAAAAAAAAAAAGATGGCAGTCAAAAATTCACACATTGTGTGTATGATTAGATTTCACAAACAAGGAAATAAATACTGCAGGACAAAACAAACAGACAGCAAGCAAAATGACATTCTATAGAAATCCTGAGTATTCACAGTAGTGTTCTCCGAGGCCTGTTGAGCATTTCTGAACACAGGAAGACAAAAAAGCATTAATGAAAAATTATGAAAATTATGAACACAGGTTGAATGCATGATGGTTGATGTAGTCAGCTACTGCCCCAGGTTGCTCCATTTGTTGAGAAGTGAAAAAGTTAAAATATGTATCTGAAGCTTTTTTAGTGAGTAAATGAGTAAACATGTTAAAATCCATATACTTTAAATGATATGTTAGTTGCAAGCAGAAATGAGGTCACCATAATGCATTTTGGTCCACTAGTAAAAAATAAAAACAAAACAAAAAAACTTTTTTTTCTTTAAATACCTTTACCGAACTTGTGAGATAGGTAAACATGCATTTATAGAAAAGTAATCAAACCGTATTAACAAGTTCACATTTACAAACATACATCACATATATTGTTACATATCCTATTATCTAGGCAACATTACATAAATTATTCAATTCCTGCCTTCTCTTTAACTTCATTTCTCCTCCAAAAATTTTCCTGCATGTACTGTTCTCACAATTTCCATTTTTCCCCCATAAATATTTTTTTCCGATCCTTATCTAAAGACCCCACTTCCTGTTCTTTTACCTCCGTTACAATATTCACTACTTCAAGTATAGTTGGTTTAGATTTTTTTTTTTACTTCCATTTTCCAGGCGCTGCTTTTTTGGCTGCCACCTGAACTAAACTTAACAAGGCCTTATTATGTCTAATTAATTCAGATCCTGTATCCCAGCTCAAAAAAAATTCTTTAGTTGCACTCATTTGCTTACCCAGTATTCCTGACAGAGTATTTTGCCAACTCATTCAACTCCCAAAACATATATTCATAGTTACTTTCTTCCCCATCACACCTCCAACATTTGCCATCTACCCAAGGAAAAATTTTTTTGGAGTCTGCTTGGGGTATAAAAGTATCTATGCAAACACTTCCAGGCAAAAATCCTAAATCTTCTATAGTCTGTTGCATAGCTGGAAGCCACAAATAAGTCTTCCCATTCTTTCTTTGTGAATTGCATATCTAATCTCTCTTCCCAATCATTTCTGACCTCGTCTGATTAATTTCTATAGCTATTGTACAATATTTTATATGACATAATTATTCCTTTTTTAACAACAGCTTCTGTTCCAGCTTCAATTAAATCAATGCAGGTCTGTCATTTAGGATTCCCCTATTCCTTTCTCTATAGCTATACTCTGCCTTCCCTGTCAGGGATTGATATCAAATCACTAGCCTGCAATCCAAATCTCTTCATGACCTCTTTCCAGTCTACTACTACCTTTCCTTCTCCAAATTGATCTCAATACCTTGGGTTCTTTTGCCAGCTTCCTCCAGTAAATTCCAGCCCCCTCCTCTATTCTCCGTACTCCTAATTGCAGACATTCCTATCAGAAGAATCTCCTTTCTCCATTCCTGTGTTGGCTTAGTTCTTCATATACTTTGATACTTTATGAATATAATATTCTGTATAACTGTTTTTATTCTCCTTGAGGATCAACGTTCAAAATGCCAGTCTTTCTTATTTCCTGAATTACACCCCTGCTTAATTTTCATCCATTTCCACCTTGAATTGTAGCTTTCTGCTTGCATTACGTACAAGAGCCTTAATCATGTAGCTCTAAAATATCCATTCAAATTAGATCTTAAACCTCCTTGTTGTGCTGAGAGGATCAGCTTATCCCACTTGACTCTTGCTCTCCTTCCCTACCAAAAAATAAAATCCTTTAACTCTATTAATTACTCTGATTGATAAAAATATGGCTGACCTGTCTAAAAAAACTAAAGGGACTTAGAAGTTATATACTCACCATAACATTCCATCTGTGTGGTCCATTTTCATTCCTCCTCAACCTCTGGGTTCAGCACCAATTCTCGGAAATGACTCGGCCGCTACAATAGCACATGGGAACCAAAAACTCTCGAGCTCATCCCTTATCTACAACGCACCTCTCCCCAATTACCTCAGATCAAGTTTGCTGACAGAAAAAGACAAATGCTTTCATGGGGACTATATCTGGAACTGCAAAAATATACCAAAAATGGTAATAATCCATTTATCACCCATTCTTCCAGAAGTCAAGGGTAGGGAGTTAGAGGGTGGAGAGTTGAGGAAGAATGAAAACAGACAACACAGATGGAACGTTATGGTGAGTACATAACTTCTTTATCAGACATTGTCAATTTTCATTCTATCCTTAACCTGCAGGACAAGTCCCCAGCTACTTTATATCCTGGGTGGACTTAAAGAAAGATGTTCCTAAGAACCAGTGAGCCGAATAATGCTCTACCCCTGAAGACTAGATCTAATTTGCAATGAGTGATAAAAGGAATGTTGCTGCTGCACATATATCATCAGTGGAAGCTCTAGACTGAAATACAACTGACATTGCTACACTCTGGTTGAATGGGCTCGCAAGGGGTTCGACAAGGAAATGCCCAACTTGGCACAGATGAATGAGATATCTGAGCCATCTGGCTAAAGTTACTTTGTTCACAGGTTTTCCCAGTCTTGTATGCAAGAAGGAAACAAATAACTGGTCCGACTTCCTGAAATATTTTGTTCTCTGAAGACAGAATCTTAACGGTCTGTGAGCATCTAGCAAATGCAAGCAATATTTACCTTTGTTAGAGAAGTTGGGGAAGAACACTGACAGGTTAATATATTGGTTGATATTGGTCTCTGAAACCACCTTAGGTCAAAAAGAGGGGTTGGTTTTGAGCAGGACTCCATCTCTGAGAAAAAATTAGGTATGATGGTTTAGAAGACAAAGCCTGAATTTCCAAAATCCTTCTTGCAGAAGTTACTGCCACTAAGAAAACAGTTTTCCAAGACAGGAACTTAAAATCGTAATCATTAGCTGGTTCAAAGGAGATTGAGTGATTGCTTGCAACACCAAATTCAGGATCCAAGGAGGAGGAGTAGGATCTTTGTAAGGAGGCTTTAAAAGAAGAGTATCCCTTCAAAAAGGCTTTAGAAAGCTTGTGAGAAGCAACCGAGGAGCCTTGAAAGCAAATGTGAAAATTGGATATAGCTGCCAATTGTACTCTGTTCATGGAAGATGAAGACCCCTCATTGAAAAGCAAAGCTAAAAACTGTAGAATATTGTGAATCAGAGCTGAAAAAGGTTCAATAGTATTCTGGAGTGCCCAATGTGCAAATCTTATTTATTACAATACAGTTTTTGTGTAGAAGGTTTATGAGAAGATAACAGTATGTGATGGACAGGGGAAGAGAGCATCGGTTGTCTGGCTACTAATGGAATTGGAGAAACCAAGGTGTCAGCTTGAGATCTGGACTGTCCGAATGAACCATGCCCGTCGATTTGGAGAGATCTGAAGATGGATCCAGAATCCAAGGTTGTCAAATTAGGTGAGGCCAAAGGAAGGGGACACAAATCTGTTGAGGATAATAAGGTGCAATGAGGATAATTGTGCACTTCAACCCAATTGCTTTCTTTAGGAACTTGAGAATTAATGGAGCTGGTGGAAAGGTATACAGGAGACCAGGGGGCCAATTGTGAAGAAGAGCATCCCTCGGTATCTCCCACTCTGGGGGAGTCAGGGCAAAAATGTTGCTGCACTTGTTGTTTAGGGGAAGAGGCAAACAGGTCACAGCATAGCTGACCCCATCTTCAGAATCTGCTGTCCGACACTTTCTGATTGAGGGACCACTCGTGGTGTAAAAGTATGCACCTGCTCAATTTGTCTGCCATCACACTGGACTTCACAGGAATGTGCATTGCTATGAGAAAACTCGTTGGATGAGATCATCCACTGCAACACTCTTGAGACACAATGTGTAGGATCTGGTTCCTCCTTGTCTGTTGATGTACCAAACTACTGACATGTTGTCTGAATTTAAATGGTTCCCGGGGGGGCATCCTGGAAGGCCTTCAACACTAAAAACACTGCTCTCATCTCTGGGATGCTGATGTGCAAATTGGCTTCTACTGGTGACCAAGTGCTTTGGACCATCCTTCACTGACAATGTTCCCGCTACCCTAACTGGGAATCATCCGGGGACACTGTGGCCTTGGGCAGAGGGGGAATGAAAGGATGACCCCTTAAAATTTGATCCAACTGAATCCACCATGTGAGATCTCTTTTGCATACACAGGTCATTACAAATGGCACTGACATTAGTTGATAAAGGTTGGACCATTGTGTTGCAAGCAGCCACTGCAAAATTCTCATATGAAATTTGGCCAAGGGAAGAAATGCAATTGATGTTGCCATGGACCCCAGCAGGTGAAGAACTAATCTTGCTGGTACTTTGTTGCTGTTGATTATTCTCCTGACTTAAATCAGATAGTCTCCAGTCTTTGTAGAGCAAGGAAAGCAATTGCGATCTTGATGTTTAAAGAAGCCCCTATGAGATCCAGTGTTTGTGTTGGTTCAATGTGAAATTTCTTTGTAATTTACAGTTATGACCAGAAAACAGCACGTTTGGAGAACTTTTTCTCTTACCTCTAGCAGTCGATATCTGGTTGTGGTGGTGATGAGCAAGTCGTCCAAATATGGAAACACCCAGAATCCTTGCAGTCTCAAGTGAACTGCTACTACTGCCATGGGGGCTGTGACGAGGCCAAATGGCAGTACTCTGAACTGGTAGTGGCTGGCTCCCAGAATAAATGCAAGAACCTTTTGGATCATCTGTGCATCTTACATAGTAATACGCAACCTGAAGGTCTATTGAGAACATCTAGTTATCAGATTCCAAAAAATGGAAGAATGGACTGAACCGTAACCATCTGGAATTTGGTTTGCCGAACTGATTTGTTTAGATTGCCGAGATCCAAAATCAGTTTCCAGTCCCCCTGTCTTTTTTGGCACTAAAAAGAACCTTGAGAAAATTCTAGATTCTCTCCAGTCTGGTGGGACCTTCTGGATGTCTCTTTCTACCAGCTTTTGTATTTGTAGTGCTGCTTGTTCCCTTTGACTACATGGAACATCTGGTATTTTTTTGCAATTGGACGGAGGAAAGGAAAATGGTACAATATAACCTCTGGATATTATCCTCTGCACCCATGTATTGGAAGTTATCTGTAGCCAAGCTCTCTGAAGCAAGGACCAGCAAACCCCAACTGTCTCCAGAGAAGGACAATCATGCCAACTTTCAGGAGTGCTGAAAGGGTTTACTAAAGAAGGAATCTCTGTAGCTTTGGTTTTGCAGGCCCCCTCTGCAGCAAGGGTAGTGTCTCGCATTAGAGTTCCCCACTCCTTGGCTGGGGGAGCTGCCACCACCACCCATGTCTTGAGAAGACCCTTGGGATTTCCTTAAACACATTTTCCCACCACTGTGTTGATTCCTTGAAAAGGATCTTTGTGCTGTGAAAAAACGTATGCCCACAGCAGAAAGGTTTTTTCCCCATTTTTCTCACACCTGGTCAATGTGTCTAACTTTAGACCCAAACAAGTACGTACCAACAAAAGGAGCATTGACAAATGAAGACTTAAGTGGCTCTGCAAAATCATATAAGTGCATCTCCTTATGGCAATGCTGCTCTGGACGTTCCTTTAGCTAAATGCAAAATCAGCCTCATGGAAGAATAAGAAATGGAATTTAAGGTTGACAACTGAGGCACAACAGACTCCTGAACCACTTCAGAAACAGCAATTGAGAGGGTATCTTAAAGTTCTTTAATCAAATCCCTCTGTAGTCTAGTGAAATGTGCCAGGTAGTTCAAGGACAATAAGGCAAAGGCCACTGATGTATAAAGTTGCTTCCCAAACCTATCCATCAGCCGAGATTCCTTGTTGGGAGGACGGATAGAGGAGCTTTCCTCTGCTAGTTCATTTTTTGCAGCTATCACTATGACTGTGGCATCCACAGGCAAACCTTTTTGTCCAGAATAGCTTATCTCCAGGGGCAGTGATAATTCTGTCCAGTCTCCAGGGGATCAGCTGAATGCAATCAGGAGCCTT
The DNA here is from genome assembly GCF_019279795.1 of Protopterus annectens. NCBI lineage: Eukaryota > Metazoa > Chordata > Ceratodontiformes > Protopteridae > Protopterus > Protopterus annectens. Next base: position 1,744,825,558 of record NC_056739.1, on the reverse strand, counting down.
CCATTCCCACCAAAAGATCAACTCAATGAGCTCATCAGTGGGCAGAGTTACCCAGGAAGTAGATGGGCAGGTACCAAAGGCCTGCAGGTACATGGATTCCTCAAATGAAGGATTGGTGGACTTCCAATCATCTCTCTGCTTAAGGATTTCTAGGATGTCAACAAATGAGACATCATCAGGAGGTGACCTTGGGGATCCTTCACCTTCATCAAAATCCATGTCTTCTGTGACAGATTCTTCCTGCAAATCCAAATGTTTCCTCTTGTACTACTACTTCCTAAGGACTTCCTCAGTGGGGTGGTATGGGGAGATAACAGAAGAAGAGAGGGCAACCTGTTGGGAAACCTAAGTCTTTGGTACTCGCTGTCCCAGTGGATGCAATGGTTGAGGTTCTGAATGAAAATGTGACAGAGTTGGCTGTTCTGAGAGGGAAGGAACAGACTGACTGACTAAAGCAGACATGGCTCATTCAATAGCCTTAAAAGCAGATCCATTCAGCGAAGGAAAGAACCCGAAGATACAAGAGATGGCTCTGAAAAATTGGGAGTCAACTCCAGCCTTTCGGAACTGACAGGACAGATGCACCTCCAAGAGGTGCCTGGTTCTGACAGAACCGAAGAACTCACAGCAGTCGTTGGATTCAGAGTTAAGGATGTCTTCAGATCCAAAGTAGTTGGTACCGAACAGCTCAGAACCATGGTCTCTGAAGCTTCCAGCAAAGTTAGAGGAGGAATTAAAGGAGGGGTAGTTGAAGACTGAAGTCCCTAATGCGTGGGGGTATCCCTATCACACCTTGCACCCAGACAATTTTCCTCACCAATCTCTCCACATAGTCTACAGTAAGACTTCTATAAGAATGGGTGGACATGAAAGACAGAGATCTGTGACTTTCCAAGAAGGTAGAAGGAAGTCTGTCTGGAAATGGGTCTATTATTGGTGAATATGGAGTCCTAGGTATGAAACAGGAAGTGGAAGACTAATCTTTTATTTGAGGTGCGGGTTCCGAACAACTCGGCACTGAAACGTATCTTTTTTCTTGAACTATCTTTACCAAAGACAAGGTTGGATCCAAGGACTTACTGGTAATGCTCTCTGGTTCTGAAATTCCGTCTGAAGCGAAGGCTTGGACAATTTGGTTCTTGGATCCAAGGGAGAAGACGGAACCAAAATTCTTGCCTTCTTCAAGCTCGGAAACGATGGAGAAGTTGGAGTTGAAGAACTTCTCTTCTTTGCCTTCTCTGAGACCTCAGAGGAGGAAGAAGAGGCAGGACTAGAAACATCAGATTTATCTTTAAGTTTAGCTTCAGATAAAGAAGTCGTTCCAGATATGGCCTCCCCGAAAGAGGAGGGAAGAAGTCTTTTTAAATATCAGTTAGTTTTTCCTCTCTACAAGAGCTTGATGGCTGAAAGAGTGGAAAATGGAGCAGTCCTCCTGAAGACGGAGGGGCCCCAAACAATATACGCATAGAGACTGTGTGTCAGAATAAGGAATTTTGTGACCACATTTCTCACAGAACTTAAAGCCTGCTGTGCCTTTTTTTTTAACAGCCATTTAAAGAGGTAACAATAACCACCACACACACACACACACACACACACACACACACACACACACACACACACACACACACACACACACACACACACACACACACTCTCAGCAACAAGTTTAGAAGAAGCAGAGATAGATACACAGGAAAAGTGTCAATGGAAAGTCTATCCTGAAAGGCTACAGAAGTGGAGCCCTGAAGGGTGGCCACCTGCTTAACTAGAAGTTAGTCAACTGAGCCCGAAAGGGAGTACACATAGGAAGACAAACAATTGGTCTGATTTTGGAAACTCACACTAGAAACCTGTATTACCTAATTGTTTTATGGACATCCAAAAGCGCAGCTTTTGTTAATTTTTCTCAATTGTTTCAGCCTATGCAGAAGTGCTGCAGAAGATTGGGTTGGACAAGAAAACTGATAGCTTCTGTCAGAATCTGTTAGGTTAGTTCTAAAATATGGATCCTATAAAAAAGAAAATTGGTTTGAGCGACTTGGGAAGGGCCCTTTCTTGAAACCAGAATCTTAAAGGAAACATTAAGATAGTAAAGAATAGGAGAGCATACAAACAGCCTGAATCTCAGAAAAAATTCTTTCTCGGTAAGAAACCAGCAGTAAATATAGTTTTCCGAGCCAAACTTCCAGAGCGGAGGAGGATGTTTTGTTAAGAAACCTGAGGAGGGGATGCCAACAAAAGTTTAAGATCCCACCTAGGAGAGGAGATGTTGCATTGCATTTTTGGAGGAGAAACTCCTCTCAAAGGCCTTGCAAAACCTATTGATAACTTGAAAGTTATCCTGATAGGCCACCTCCTGTGAATTGGAAATAGCCAATGTTGTACTTTGACTGTGAATGACCTGGATGAAAAACATCCAAGGATCCCAATTTCTGGAAGTGGAGCAACCAAGCAGTAGGTTGAGAGAATGAATGACCGGTGTGCTGACTGACCACCGACTGATCAATCATCCGGAAACTGGGTCCAGATGATGCCAGGGCTGCACCAGATGATGAGTGAGGCGAGCCAAAATGAAATTTGTCCCGGCCAATGGAGATGAGAGGATCAATTTGCTCTCAAAACGTGGCTTTCTGAATGACTGTGGAATCAATGGGAAGGAGAAAAAAAAAGAAAAAAAGTCCCGAGGCCAATCGAGAGTCTCAGAGGTTGGCTGGGTTGGCAAAATAGTGTGAAGTAATCTGGGCACTGGTTGTTGTTTTGAGCTTTAAAGGAAAAGCGAAGGAGTGCCCACCCCCAAAAAAAAAATCTGATCCCTGATACACTTGATTTGAGAGACAGATTGAGGCATCAGAATAGATCTAATAGATTCCTGTCCGGGCCAATAGGTTGGACATATGCGGATGTTGCTGCGGGACCATATCAGAAGATCGGCCATTGCCAGAGAGCTGGCCAGCCAAATACTGAGCCGCGGTTCCGGCGATAGATGTTTGATGTACTGTTCCACTTGACATGTTGTCCGGCAGACCTGCAATAATGTTACTGCAATAAGAGTCACCCGAAGAAAACGTTAAAGCGCCGCTTCTGCTCATCTCCAGCACTGCTCTCATCTCCAGGTATCGGATGCATGGTGGCCCTATGGGGTGGCCTCTGCTAAGACCATCCTGCTCTGATAATGCCCCACCCGTGCATCAGGTGGGTGAGGGAGGTGACGGTGTGAGGAGAACTGGGAATAAAGGCAAAAGGTCGATAAAGAGATAAGAAGAGGGGAAGATAATGACCAAGATTGTGCACCACCAAGATGCAGGTGTCTCGTGTCAAGGCAGAGCAGATTGTAGGCATGCACGCGTATAACACCACTGCAGGGAGCATGTGGAGGAAGATGGAAGGAGCTGACCAAACTTTTGAAGAAGTTTCTTAGCCGGCTTCCAGAGGACCTGAACAAACAAGACAAACCTGGCTTTGCTTAGTAACAGAAGCTGAACAAATTTCTGATTTCTTGCCCTGTTTTGATCTATATTGGCTCACATTTTGATTGCATTTTGCAGCTATCTAGTTGATAGATATAAAAGGCAGCAGAAGCAGAGAGAGGATTTTTTCTATTAAATTTCTAATTCAGTATGCTTGGTGGAGGCAGTGGGTGTAGTCTCTGGAGAGAGGGAGTGGCTGGCTTGGTGGAGTCCAGAGAGAAGCCCCAGTCTCCTCAAAAGGAAACACCTGGAATCGCCCACGTCTCAGGTGAGCTGTGACCACTGCCATGCATTTGGGGGCTGAAGTGAGCGGAGAAACCTTCTGGGCGTAATGACTGGCTCCCAGCCTCTCGCAGCCATCCTGAAGGTCTATAGAGCACATCAGATGTGTCTTGTGTCGATCTTGGAAGGTCTATAGAGAGGACATCACGGTCCTCTTCCTTAGGGCGCAGACTTGTTTATTGCCGCGAGATCTTCTTGAATCTTGCCTCTCTCCCACTCTTTTAGTCTCTAATATCAGTCTCATATCAGTCTCCTCCCGGATCTTGCTTGAATCTCGGCAAGCGGATAGAACTTGGTCTGCGGAGTTTGAAACCTCCTGTCTTTTGCCATTCTTTTTTGACCGAGTTGGAATGTCTGTTGATTGTACGGGTGAGATGTCCTTTCGAAGAAGTTTTGCCAATTGGGGATAGTAATGATTTCCTTTCAAGGATTGGATAGATAAGATTGCCAGTCTGGCTCTACCCACTCTTGGGATAGGGATTGCCAGGCTACTGGGTACAGTGGTGACGATGCCTCCAAGGGGGGAAGCCCTCGGCACACATCAGGAGGACTGAGGAGGCTTCTGAGGGAGATCCCTGTCTGCCCTCGTTCTGAGAACCCCCTGCTCTAGGGTCTCTGCCTATTGACCCCCTCTGCCTCTGTCTGGGGTTGTATCACTGTGTCCCTAGACTCTTGGAATTCCCCTTGAATCTTTCCTACCCCAGGAACCTCTTGGGGGACTTTACCACCCTCTCCAAAATCGTGGTCAGACAGCCTGGAAGAAGATCGATCCGCTCCGATGGCTCCGGCCGAAGAAAGAGGGGATCCCAATGGGATACTCATAAGAGAGGACCGGACCGAGATCTCTTATTAGTCGAGCCGCCATCGGTAGTCCTCCAACTGGAGAGGATGGAGCCGGTGCCCCGATGGGAGATGCAGCGGCTCCGTGGCGGAGCGAAGAGGCGACAAGATCACGGTAGGGTGGAATGAGGCCGCCGCACCAACCCAACTACCTCGAAAGTAAGACGACTCGACTCCAGCCCGATGCGGCCGGGCCGGGCGTGGAGGAGGAGGGAGGGGGCGAGGCTTGTACACTGTAGCCTTCCGGGTGTGGTTTTCTGACCCTGACTTAGGAGGAGAACCTTCAGGTTACCTCGGAAACCTAAGGAGCTCGAGGATTCTGGCTAAAGCGTCAGAGACATTTTCTTCTGACACTAGTCACACCTTTTTGAAAACCTTACCTTGCCTTTCTTTGACAGCCTAGAAGGGAGAAACACAAACAGTCCCCACACACACATTAATCCCTTACATTACACAGGAAGGGAAAAACTTGGGAACTAGGAACTAGGCTAAAACTAAAAACTGGAATTTTTTGCTTTAGAAGTTTGAAAGGAAGGGAGAGGGAATGGGGTAAACTTTAAGTACAGACTAAACTAACAAGGAAAAATAAAAATAAACCTAACTTTTTTCTTTTTCTATACCAAGAAGAAAAACTTACCTCGGCTGGCAAAGCCTCTCTTTTAAGCTAAGCGTAAGCGAATCTGAGACATGTTCTGCTCATCATGGGATATAGGGGGATATAGGAGGTAAAAAAAGGAGTTCTGAGAGAAAAAGCAAGTGCAGAAGTCAGGATGGGATGCGACTCCAGACCAGCAAACCAAGAATCATTTTTTTCTTTTGTTTTGTTTTTTAAGAACAGGGGACTACAACAATGACATTTCAAGACTTCACGAAGAGTAGAGGAGACAGGAAGAGAAAGAGACATCAACGACGATATTCTAGAGCTACACAAAAGCTTAGAAGAAACTGAAAGACAGGTTTTGAAGCAGACCTACTTGCAATAGCATCGGAAAGTACTAACATACAATAGGGTAAGGTTTAAGAAGACAATAAGGAAAATTAAGGCTTACAGTAGAAGGAAAAAAGAAATAAATCAATTATGGCACCACGTCTAACTTGCAAAGCAGCAAACAAGATCTGGGGTAACTGGGATATGTGCATTGTGGGTAAGGGATAAGCTTGAGTGTTTTTGGTTTCCACGAACTATTGTAGCAGCCGAGTCAGTTCCCTGGATGGGTATCAAACCCACTGGTTGAGAACAGAATAAAAACTGACAATATCAGATCAATTTTACTGCTTGCATCTTACTTTCCATATCCATAGGCAAGAACTTCCACTTTCTCAGTTTTTGTATCATCTTTTTAGTCTCTTCCCACATATCCTTAGGTGCCATAACCAAATCCTTTTTAATCCATACTCCTGAATATTTCATTTTACCATATCCCCATAAATATGGGTATTGCTGGATCAAGTCATGCGTGAGTGTATAGCTATAGTCTTTTATCTTCATTAATTTTCTCTCTCTTAAAAACCCAGAACTTTTTCAGAATATTCCACAACACTGACACATCCTTTTCAGGTTCCATCAGGTATAAAAATAAGGTCATCTGCAAATAAAGCCAACTTTTCTCGAACACCATACCTATTACATCCTTGAATTTCTGACTCCCCTCTTTTCTTTGCCAGTGGTTCTAAACATAGCACAAATAACAAAGGGAAAAGAGGACAACCTGCCTGGTTCCTCGGTTCAGATACAACTTATCAGGGAGGAACCCTCTCACTTTGATTTTTGCCTCTGATTCCGCACACAATAATAAGGTTAATTAGAAGGATGTATCAGGAAATGCTTCCATTGCCCTACAGATAAAAACTCAACTTACTCTTTTGAATGCTTGCTTTGCATCAAGACCCACCAATAACAATGGTATTTTCTTACATTCTGCGACCCTCTGGATCATCACTGTTTACTAACGTTGTCAAATGTTTGCCTCTTCTCACAAAACCACACTGGTCTACATATATCCATTTTGGCATCACCTTTGCCATCCTTTTAGCCATTACAGACACTTTATAATCACGGTTTAGAATTGAAATGGGCCGATATGAAGCTGGATCCAATGGGTCTTTGCTGTCTTTAGGCATTAGAGCCACCCCAGCTTTCTCCAGGATGTTGGTGCCTCCCCTCCTTTTAAAATACTGTTAAAACCATTGAGATCTTTTATCACTTTCTTCAACTCTAACTTCCCAACTTCCACAGAATTACCATCTATTCCTGCAGACTTTCTTGTCGATTGGTTACACAATCACCATTTTAATCTGATCTCTTTCTATCTTGACTGGTAGTTGCTGAGCCTCATCTACCTCTAGCCTTGGCATATTTAATGAAGTCTTCCATAAATATTTCCATTCTTGCTTTTTCTTAAATTCTCCACATCTCTGCTTTGTACAAATTTTCATAAAAGTTCTGAAATATCTCTAATACCTTTACAGGATCTCTGGTTATTTTTCTTGTTACAGGCTCCCTAAGTTTGGCAAAAATCCTTTCCACTTTCTGTTGCCCAAGTCATTGTGCCAAACGTTTTTGTGCTTTGTAGTTATCAAAAAACATTGCTCAACAGCAATCTTTCTAAACTCATGCACATCATCCAGGTAATCCCTTATTTTCTCTTTAGCATTCTGCAACTGTGCCTCCTCTTGTTCTGAGAGAGTACTTTAACCTCTGTCAGCTCCTCTAAACAATTCTCATTACTTATTAACCAGATCTCCTTTTCTTTTATTTCTACCCTATTTTTAAATTACACTTTTATCCCACTCACTTGCCATAACTTCTGGAGTACTTCCTATCTTACCTAATAACTCGTGGATAATTTCCACTGCCTATTCCTTAAATTCCTCTCTTTTTAACAGGTAGGTGGGAAAGCACTAGTGTCGCATCTTTACTTCATCATCTTGCATTTTCATCTTGGTAATTACTGGTGCGTGATCTAAAATAGTTACTGGATGTGTATCAAAGTTCTTAACTCGTGCGAAAAATAAGAAGTTATGTATCTACCATAATGTTCCATGTTAATTGTCTTCTTCTCGCCTTCTTTCTTGCTGGTTGGGTTCGGAGCCGATCCTCGGCTCCGACTCGGCCATCTTCAAAAGCTCGAGAGCTGCTTACTGGCTCGAGGCCCCCCATATCCCATGATGCCTGGCGCTAGATACCCAGATCTCGTTTGGTAAAACGAACTACAGACATAATTATAACAATTATAATAATAATAATACAGTAAACTGTAGTAGGATGCATGGAGAGACTGATAGTGAGAAGTAATAGCCAGAGAAGACTTAGCCAGTGATAAAAAAACATAAGTAACTCTTCTCGGTCTACTAGGATAGGGGGATGGAGGGTGGGACGCAAGAAAGAAGGCGAGAAGAAGACAACTAACATGGAATGTTATGGTAGGTACATAACTTCTTAATGTTAAGTTGTCTATCTCGTCTTCATTCTTGCTGGTTGGGACAGCGTCCCTAGCACCTCAATCCTGGGTGGCTCATCGGAACAGACTCTTCAGAACAGTGGAACCAAAATCAACTCTGTTCCTGGAGGCCACATCCAGCTTATAATGTGAAATGAAGGTATGAGGACTGGCCCATGTAGCTGCCGCACAAATAGTTTCCATTGGCAATCTTGCCTGAAAGGCCACTGAAGTAGCTAGAGCTCTAGTGGAGTGACCTTTTGGTTTAGCAGGAAGCTCTTTATTCCTTAACTGATATATAAATGTAATAATAGATGTCAACCACCTAGATAAGGTTACTTTCGACACCTGTATACCTTGTTTACCCTCAGCATAGGACAGGAACAACTGGTCTGATTTTCTGATTTGCTTGGTTCTATGCAAGTAAAAGCGTAATTGTCTATGAACGTCCAACTGATGTAATTTGTATTCCGCTTTGTTGGAATAATTTGGAAAAAACACTGGTAGGTCAATGGACGGATTCAAATTATTATCAGAAGCAAACTTTGGAAGAAAGGAAGGGTTAGTCCGAAGAGAAACTCTATCATTGTGAAAAACTAGGTAAGGAGGAAGTTCAGAAACTCTTCTAGCCGACGTAATTGCAACCAGAAGAAGGGTTTTCCAAGAAAGAAACTTCAAAGAACAAGAAGCTGCAGGTTCAACGGGGGGCAGTATCAGGGAAGCTAAAATCAAATTCAGATCTCAAGGAGGCAGGGGATCTCTTACTGGGGGCCTGAGTAGAGTGGTCTCTTTAAGAAAGGCTTTACAAAGCTTATGGGACATGATGCTTGTATCAGCTAGGCCCATATGAAAGTTTGAAATTGCAGCTAGCTGAACTCTAATCGTGGCAGAAGAGGATCCAGCTCAAAAAAGTTCTGCTAGAAATTCTAAAATATGGTGCACAGGGGCTGAAAAGGGATCTATATTCCTGGTCTCTGCCCATAAGGAAAAACTTTCCACTTACTAGCACACGTTTTTCTAGTGGTAGACTTATGCGGGGATAAGATGATTTCACGCACCGAGTGGGAGATGTTCGGAAGCCTGGCTAAGGTTGGAAGTGGAGCATCCAAACAGTGAGCAGGAGAGATTGAAGAGATTGGTGCAGCCCGCCCGAATGATGGATCAGGAGGTCTGGACGTGGGTCCAGGGCTGCTCCAGAAGGTGATGATGCAGGAACGGGAACCAAATTTGTCGAGGCCAGTAAGGGGCAATGAGGATCATCTTGCATCCCAATGTGGTAGCTTTCTGTATTAGTTTGGGACCAAGGGGAAACGGAAGGAATGCATAAATAAGTCCCTGAGGCCAATCGTGAACTAGAGCAACTCTGGGGAAGTGTCTGAAAAGAGGGAGGAAAGAGAAGAAATTGTCGCTCTTGCTGTTGAAGGGGGTGGCAAAAAGGTCGCAGCAAGGCTGGCCCCATTTGCAGAAGATTTTGTCCGCCACAGTCTGATTGAGAGACCACTCGTGAGGCATGAGAATTGCTCTGCTCAGCCTGTCTGCTATAATGTTGGACTTCCCAGGGATGTGCGCTGCTATCAGAAACTGTTGGGAAGAGATCGTCCACTGCCAAAGTCTGAGTGCTTCTCAACATAAGGGGTAGGACTTGATTCCGCCCTGCTTGTTGATGTACCATACTACTGACATATTGTCTGTTTGAATTGCAATGGTCCCGGTGGGAAGAGAGTTCTGAAGAGCTTGCAACACTAAAAGCACGACCCTCATCTCCAAGACGTTGATATGCAGATGGTACTCGTGAGGCTGCCAGGTGCCTTGGACTGTTCTGCCCTGAAAATGCCCCCCCCCCCGATCAGGGAGGCATCCGTGGTCACCGTAGCTATTGGAGGAGGAAGAACAAATGGTCTGCCCTGGTGTAATGATGGGGAAACCATCCACCAAACAAGATGGTTTTTGCATGACTGTGTGATCATTATCATGTGAGACATTGGGAGTTGCTGGAAGGACCATTGTGTGAACAGCATCCACTGAAGAATCCTCATGTGAAAACGTGCAAGGGGGACTAGTATGATAGCCGCTGCCATGAGACCCAATGTTCTTGGGACGAATCTGGCCTGAATTTTTTTGCATCCTAATAAGACCTGCACATGTCGTTGAATGTCTAACGCTCTGTCTACTGGAAGTCTCGCTGACATGTCCTTTGTATTTAAATTTGCGATTTGCGCCTATAAAGGTGATAGATTGACAAAGCGACAATGCAGACTTTTCGAAATTTATTGTGATGCCTAGTTTGGAGCAAGTTTGGCTGGTGTAGTGTCTGGCTCACAGCAGGTGATGCCTGGTGGTTGCAGTAAGGAGCCAGTCATCTAAATATGGAAACACCTGGAATCCTTGTCATCTCAGGTGAGCGGTAACTACTGCCAAACATTTGGTGAACACCCTGGGGGCTGTGGTGAGACCAAAGGGCAGAGCTCTGAACTGATGATGACTGGCTCCCAGACGGAAGCGGAGGAATCTTCTGGAGCGTCTGTCCATTTTGATATGGTAGTAAGCGTCCTGAAGATCTATGGAGCACATCCAATTGTCCTGACCCAGAAAGGGTAAAATGGACTGTAGCGTGACCATCCAGAACTTCGTTCTTTGAACAGACCTGTTTAGTCTGCTGAGATCCAGAATGGGTCTCCAGTCCCCTGTCTTTTTTGGTACCAAAAAGAACCTTGAGTAAATTCCGGATCCTTGCTGGTCTGCTGGGACTGACTGGATGGCTCTTTCTTAGCAGTTTTGAAATTTCTTGAACTCCTTGATCCCTTAGATTGGGTGGAACATCTGGAAGGGATCTGTTGGGAATGTGTGGAGTGCGAAAGAAGCGGATTTTACAGCCTTCGGATATGATAGACAGTACCCATTTGTCTTGTGTTATACTTTGCCAGGCTTTTTGGTACAGCGATAATCTTCCCCCGACTGCATCCGAAAGTGGACAGCCGGGCAGCACTTCAGGGATGCTGGAAGGGCTTGTCAGAGAAAGATTCTCTTTGGCCCTGATTCTGCAGACCCCCTCTGCCCCTAGGGTGGCGTCTATTGTTGTTCCCTCCTCTGCCCCTAGAGGGGAACTCTCCACATGTGTCAGGCAAGGCTCCCTGGGGTTTCCGGAAAGTACAGTTTTGTACCTACCATAAATGTAGATGTTCGAGTGTTCATCCTGCTGCAGTCATCACACTTGGGTTATCCTGTCGTCAAGCAGGCAGTCCCGCAGTCGGCCGGATTTCCAAAGTCTTGGTCCGACGTCAGTTGCTGTCACCTCATCCCTGATGTCAGTGCGTCAGGGGACATATATTGCAACCGACACCATTTTCTTCAGTTTTTCTTGCCCCAGATGTCAGGTGCCCCCAAAAAGGTGATCCAAATTAGTACCAAAAGGTGGGAATACTGTACAAACACAAAATCTCTTCAGCTATAAGCAAATACATCAGAAAGGCATAGCAAAGATTTAGCCAGTAGATCAGAGGGGTTGGAGGGAGGGTAACCTGGACTGCAGCAGGGTGAACACTCGAACATCTACATTTATGGTAGGTACAAAACTGTACTATGTTCATCGTGTTAACCTGCTGCAGTCATCACACTTGGGTTGAGTCCCAAAGATATGGTAGGGTGGAGGCATCATAGAGGGTTAGTGGAGGCAATGAGGCCCTGCAGAACTGCAGTGGCGAAGCCTGCCCTGGACTTAGAATAGAGAGGTAAGTGATAGTGTTTGGTGAAGGTGTGTACAGAACTCCAAGTTGCAGCTTCTAAAATTTCCTTGGTAGGAACTCCCCTGAGAAAGGCAGTAGAGGTAGCTGTTACCCTGGTAGAGTGGGATCTAATGGTAGGAGGAACTGGTTTCCCATGATGGGTATAGCAGAATCGTATGCAATGGCCTATTCATTTAGAAATGCTTTGCTTTATATGGCCCTCCCTTGAGAAGCTGTAGCATAGGAAACAAAGCGCTGGTCAGTTTTTCTGAAAGCCTTAGTTTTATCCAAGTAGTAATGAAGTTGCCTGTGAATGTCCTAGGAATGCAGGAGTCTCTCACCTTTGTTCTGTGGATTGGGGAAGAAAGTGGGTAGGTGGATGGTTTGATTTAAAGCTACACTGGAAACCACCTTAGGCATGAAGGAAGGATTAGTCCGTAGAGAAACTCTGTCTTGATGGAAAATGAGGAAAGGTTCCACTGCCATAAGTGCCTGTAATTCTGAGACTCTCCTAGCAGAAGTTATTGCCAGGAGCAGGGCAGTCTTCCAGGATAGAAACTGAAGGTCTGCAGAAAAAGCTGGTTCAAAGGGAGGTAGCGTTAGTTTTTCCAGAACAAAGTTGAGGTCCCATGTTGGTGTAGGGGCTCTTCTAGGTAGTCTAATGTTTTTTGCCCCTCTGAGGAACTGCCTTAGAAGAGAATTGGAAAATAAAGGTGGATTAGTGTCGTAGTGAGCTGAAATAGCTGAAGCATGGATTTTAATAGAGGAGAAGGAAAGTCCTTTATGCAACATCTCAGCTAAATACTGCAGAATGTGAGGCTGAGTTGTGTCTTGGCCTTTAGCTTGGTTCCAAGCACAAAACCTTTTCCATTTGTCCGAGTAAGTCTTCCTGGTGCTTGGCCTCCTGGCCTCTAGAATAACATCCAGTACTGCTTGTGAAAGAGGGGCTGGTGGGATGCTTAATTGATTTGCCATGCAGCCAGGTTTAAGGTTTTGATCTGGCTGTGTAGAATCTGTTTGTCTTGCTGCGCGAGTAAATGAGGAATTTGAGGCAATATCCATGGTGGGCTGTGAGCCATATTCTTCAATAGCGGGTACCAGTGCTGGCGTGGCCAGTCTGGGGCTATGAGAATCAGTCGAGGTTTCTCCTTTTTGACCTTCAAAAGAACCTTTGTGAGAAGAGGTAATGGAGGAAAGGCATATGCGGTCAGGTTTTTCCAACTGAAGGAGACAGCGTCCACTTTCAAAGCTTGATGGTGGAATGTCCTTGTACAAAATTTTTTTAGCTGGTAGTTTTGAGGACTGGCAAACAGATCTATATTTGGTAGACCCCATCTTTGAGTTATCATTGTAAATATTTGTGGGTCTAGCTTCCACTCGTGGGGATCTTTGATGTTTGTTTGCTTAGGTCGTCTGTCAATGTGTTTTTCTGACCTGGCAGGAATTGAGCCTGTAACTGGACTTGGTAGGCCAGAGCTGTGTTCCATAAGATTATTGCTTGCCTGCAAAGAGGGTAGGAATGTGTGCCCCCTTGTTTGTTTATGTACCACATTACTGTGGTGTTGTCCGTCTTTATTGCTAGTTGTCCTGGCTGTAGTAGATCCTGGAAGGCTGTCAGAGCTTTCTGTACAGCTAGCATCTCTTTTTGGTTTATGTGCAGTTTTCTTTGCTCTGCAGTCCATAGGCCTTGAATGCATTGTCCTGCCATGTGTGCCCCCAGGCATAGTCTGAAGCATCTGTTGTGATAGTTTGCCTGGGTGGGGGCAAGATGAAAGGCTGACCCTTGTTGAGGTGACATGCCTGTGCCCACCATAGAAATTTCTGTTGAAGGCAGGGAATGAGAGATATCACTGTGTCCAAGCTGTGGCTGTGTTGAGACCATACGCTTTTTAGGTACCACTGTAATTTCCTCATATGCAGTTTTGCAAATGGTATTATCAGAATGCAAGATGCCATGAAGCCCAAAGCCTGCAGAATTTTTCTTGCAGTTAATTGGGTCTTTGTTGCCATTGGCTTGAAATATTCAGTCAGTTGTAATTTCTTGTCTGGTGTAAGATAAGCCTTCTGGGCCGTTATGTCCAAGCTGGCACCCAGGAATGTTATTTTTTGTGAGGGTACTAGTTTCGACTTCCTTTCGTTTACTGTGTACCCCAGACAATTTAGTAGATGCTTCACAAAAGCCAGATGTTGTAAGAGAATGTTTTTTCTTTCTGCTTGGATGAGGCAGTTGTCCAGATATGGATATATTTGAATTCCTCTTTGTCTGCAGTATGCAATTACTGGTGCCAGGCATTTTGTGAATACTCTGGGCGCAGTAGATAAGCCAAAGGGTAGTGCAGAGAATTGATAATGGGTTGAAACTGCAATGAAACGGAGGTATCTTCTGCAACTTTCTCTGATAGGGACATGCAGGTATGCCTCCTTGAGGTCCAACGTTACCAGCCATGCTTCCTTGCCCAACATGGGAAGTAGCTGCTGTAGTGTTAGCATCTTGAATTTGGGAACTTGTAAGTAAGTGTTTAGAATTGAAATGTCCAGAAATGGCCTCCAAGCATTTTCTTTCCTGGGTACTAAGAAGAGTCTTGAGTAAAATCCTTGGCCTTGCTCTTGAGTTGGTACCCTTTGAATGGCTCTCATGGCCATGAGAGCTGTAATTTGTTTTTGAGCCTCTGCCCTTTGATTTTGTGGCAGGTTTGGCATTCCTCTTTTTATTGGCAAGGTGTGAAAGTGGAATCTGTATCCTCGTAAAATTATGTCTAGGACCCATTTGTCCTTTGTGACCATGTGCCAGTTGTCTGCAAATAGTGATAGTTTTCCCCCCAAGGGGGCTGACAAAAGAGCTTTGTTTGGCCAGCTGAGGTGCAAGTCATTGAGTTTGCCTTCTGGTGGGTTGAGACCTGTCTTCTCCTCCCTTCTGGGTTGGACTGCCCCATTGGCGAGGCTTATACTGAGCTTGTGGTTGTCCTCTGCCCTTGGCCTGTATTTACCCCTCTGAGGCCTGTCAGTGGCTGGAAAGGACCAATTTTTTGTTGGCCAGTTTCTGCTGAAGCGAGGGGGTTGTACTTGTAGAAAATCTTTGACTGTCTGCATTGATTTCGCCTTATCTTCCATTTTCTTTAAAACTTCTTCTGCTTTAACACCAAAAAGAACATCCTGCTGTAAGGGAGCATCTAATAGTTTTGCTTTAACATGATCAGGCAGACTTTGTTCTTTTAACCAGGCATGCCTACGTATAACTGATCCAGTGACAGCTGCTCTGCAGGAGGCCTCTAAAGAATTAAACCCACATTGTAAGGTATGTTTGCCCACCTGCTCGGAGGCGTGCAACAAATCCTGTACTTTCATTTCAGATTGTTGAGGTAAGGTGGTTATCTTTTGTTTTAACTGAGAGATCAGAAATTGCTGATACTTAAGCATATGAAATTGACAGTTTAGTGCTCTCATAGCTAAAGTGGCTGAGGTGTAAACCTTTTCCCCCCATCTGTCTAGTGCTCTTGAATCCCTTTCAGAAGGTACTGGATTTTTAGCCATGGAAGCCTTACCCCCCTTGGGACCCTGGGAGATAGTCTCTGGGTCAGCTACTGGGCTTTTGTAAAGGAATTTGTGGGAATCAGGTACTCTGTAGTATCTGTCAGGCTTGGCCGGGGCAGGAGGTAGAGAGTCAGGGTTGAAACTGGATTCTAAGTAGACATCACACAATGTCCAAAACAGGAGGGATGACTAGAGGTCTGTGTTGGGGGAGTAAAAGAAACTCTCTCAGCCTTTTCTTGGAATCAGAGTAATCCTGACCTTCCCAGTGAAAATGTTCCCTCAGTGTGTAAAGTTTCCCCAAAAGAGTAATCTTCTGGAGGGGAAGCTGAGGGAATAGATTCCTCAGCATCAGAATCTTCATAAGGAGAGAAGGAATAGTCTTGGTCCTCAGAGGAATCCGAAGAAATACACAGCTATTCAGAGGAAGCAGAATCTTCCTCTTGTCTAGGCCTTTTGTCAGGAGGAGGCTGTGAACCCCTGATAAGAGAAATCAAATCTTCTGCCATTTTGAGCATCTGTTTCTTAGGCATAGGGCCTTGAACAGGAGACTGAAGTGAAGCCTTTTTCGATTTAGAAGGAGTCTTCGACTTGGAAAACGTTTTGACTGTAAGAGTCGTCGGTCTGAAAATGCCTTCAGAAACCAATGGCGTTTCAGAAGTACCGACGTCCTTGGAAGTTAAATCGTCAGTAGGGCCTGAAGTAAAAGGCTGCGCCGGTCTAGTACATTCCGACAAAATATCTGTAGCGGTCTCGGGTTCCAGAACTGCGGTAGTCAGAGGCTGCGTTGGAGCCTCACTGATAACCGGAAAACCGGAGACCGGATCAACCGAGGCCTCGGAATCCGGCTTAGGCCTGGGCTGTCGGTCCTTGTCCCTGCGTTTTTTGTGCACGCCGGTAGTCGGTAACTCCGACGGCATGTTATAGTTAAATTTTCTACCAAAAAAGTGTTGTGCGAAATCAAATCGTCTTTTAATAGTACGTTTATTAAATCTAGCACAAAAACGACAAGAAGTGACGTCGTGATCAGGGCCTAGGCAAGGTATGCAATAAGAATGAAAATCCTTATGAGGTATTTGCTTCCCACAAGAAATACAATTGTTAACTTTTTCTGACATCGGTCTGAGGCAAGAAAAGTTTCCCCAACGGGGTACTTAGCTTTATAGAAGACTTCGGTCTGAAATTCGAATTCGAAAATCTCAGGAGTCGGCCGACCGGCACTTGCGAACTGCTTCTGCTTCGGGCGCCGCGCGGCAAGAAAGACTGGAGAAAATGGCGTCGGTTGCAATATATGTACCCATGGCGCACTGATGTCAGGGATGAGGCGACAGCAATCGACGTCGGACCAAGACTTTGGAAATCCGGCCGACTGCGGGACCGTCTAACAGGATAACCCCACGTGTGATGACTGCAGCAGGGTAACACGATGAACATCCACATTTTCCCACTCTTCTGACCCTTGGGATACGGTCTTGAAGGAGTGGAAAAACAGACTCCCACAGCAGAGAGAGTCTTGCCCTCCTGTTCACACCTGGTAAGGGTATCCTTCACCTGAGGTCCAAACAGAGCAGAACCATCAGATGCCAGCACACTCCTCATGACCTCGAAGGCGCCTCTTCCTGATATCGGAGAAGGCTGCGGCGAGATCGGAATCCTTCCCGGCACCGAGAGAGATAGCTCTGAAGCAGATGTAGGAGCCGAACTCACCTGCGCCGAAGCTCCGAGAGGGAGAATGGGGTCGGACAAGGGTCTGATGCCACTCGCCCCCTCGGAGCCGACGAGGGAGTCCCGGCGCCCAGATCCCTCAGAGGATGGCACCATGGAAGAGATCGGAGCCTACGACGGAACCGAAAGTGGAGGTATCGGTGCCGACGTTCCCACAATCGCAGCCTCAGCATGCTCCGGCTCCGAGCTCAAGGGATGAGTCGAAGGAGCAACTACTGCAGAGACAAGTAGAGCCGAACCCTGATTAGGAGGGCTGGATAGCATTTTAGCCAGGGCCTGCGATTTTAGAAGCCTGCTCACCACTCTCTCCAAGTCATGGTCAGATAGTCTAGATGACCGAGAAGAGTGGGATCGATAACTTCTCTCCGATTGCAACAAGGGCGACCCCGGAGCCAAATGTATAGACTCTAATGATGGTGATCTGGAGCATTTTCGACTCCCTGACGGTTCTGACAGAAGAGTCGGGGCCGACTGGGAGATAGGTACTTTGGCTCCAGTCAGAGCCGAAGTTGGCTTGGAGATGGGTACTTTGGTTCTAGCTGGAACCGAAGTTGAAGCAGACGCTACACCCGATGACGGCTCCGAACTGGGAGCCGGTGGCTTCGATGGCTTGGAAGGTTTCACTGACTGAGCCTTGGCCGGTGATCCTTCAGGTTTAAGCAAACCCCTAAGGATAAGCTTATTCCTACGCTCCTGCAGGACTCTTGGACTAAAGGCATGACACACTGAACAAGAGTCCTGCAGGTGTAGGGCACCCAAGCAACAGACACAAGAAGTGTGACCATCTGTCAGTGACATTTTCTACAGCATGAGTCACACTTCTTGAATCGAGACACTTTCATGTCTTTAGACATTCCTATAAAGGAAATATGAAAATACTAAGAAAGAGTACAAAGGGAAGTAGGTAACTAGAAAAAAACACACACAGTCCACACAGGTTACCACACCCTAACAGCACACATGCACTTTATAATATAAGAAATGCTAAATGGACCTACCAACTACCACAATTTCTAAAGAAAAAATTTTACTACCTTGAAAAAGGAAACAAGGATAAGCCTCTAACTGAAACGGCTTACCTTAAAAAGGAAAATGGGAGTGGGGGAGGGAGGGGAAAACTCTCTAAGAAGAAAATGAGTTTTCAAGGGGGTTAAACACTAACAAATACCTACAAATACTACAACTATGTATGAACACTAAGTATTCTAACTAATAATATACCAAAAAGTTCTAAATATATCAATAAAGTGAAAAAAATGAGAAGTTATGTACCTACCATAATGTTCCATGTTAGTTGTCTTCTTCTTCTCACCTTCTTTCTTGCTGGATGGGTTCGGAGCCGACCTTCAGCTCAGACTCGGCCTATAGTAAAGCTCGAGAGCTATTTACACCGGCTCGAGGCTACCCTATATCCCATAATGCTAGGTGCTAACTACCCAGATCTCGTTTGATAGCTGAAAACCATAGCAGTTTAGCTCTCCAACAAAAGGAGGAGAGGAACCTCGCTAGAAAGTCACCTAGACTTATAGTTACCAGAAGGGATAGCCTAGGGGTCAAGCTGAGGCAAGAAGAAGATCCCCAAGGATCCTTTAGGTCTGTCCAGGCTAGGGGGATGGGGGGTGGGACGCAAGAAAGAAGGCGAGAAGAAGACAACTAACATGGAACATTATGGTAGGTACATAACTTCTCAATGTTAAGTTGTCAATCTCGCCTTCATTCTTGCTGGATGGGACCGCGTCCCTAGCACCTTCACCCTGGGTGGCTCATCGGAACAGACTCTTGAGAACGGTGGAACCAAAATTAGCCCGGCTTCTGGAGGCCATGTCTAATTTGTAATGAGAGATAAAGGTATGAGGAGAGGCCCAAGTGGCTGCCGCACAAATGGAAACTATTGGTAATCTAGCCTGAAAAGCTATTGAGGTGGCTAAAGCTCTGGTTGAGTGAGCCCTGGGCCTTGACGGTAGCTTTTGGCATCTGAGCTGATAGATGAAAGTGATCACAGATGCCAGCCATCTAGAAAGGGTTACTTTGGAAACTGGAAGGCCTTTCTTACCTGCTGCATAAGAAAGGAAGAGCTGCTCGGATTTCCTAGTTTGTTTGGTTCTATCCAAATAGTAACGGAGTTGACGATGAACGTCCAGAAAATGCAGTTTTTGTTCCGCTCGGTTGGAGTAGTTGGGGAAGAAAACTGGAAGATCAACAGTCTGGTTTAGGTTCGTTTCAGAAGAAACCTTAGGTAAAAAGGACGGATTACTCCTGAGGGACACTGTCTTTATGGAAAACTAGATAAGGTGGACGAATGCAAAGGGCCTGAAGCTCTGACACTCTTCTCGCAGATGTTATGGCGACCAGAAAGAGAGTTTTCCAAGATAGCAATTTCAGGGAGCAGGAAGCCGCAGGTTCAAAGGGGGGAAGAATCAAGGAGGTTAGAACCAAATTCAAGTCCCACTGTGGTGGGGGGTCCCTGATTGGGGGCTTAAGCAAAAAGATACCTTTGAGAAAAGTTTTACAAAGCTTATGGGACATGATACTGGAGTCCTAAAAGCCTGCATGAAAGTTCGAAATAGCCGCTAACTGTACTCTGATGGTGGAGGAAGAAGACCCTGAGTGAAACAATTCGGCTAGGAAGTCTAGGACTGATTGGATAGGGGCAGTAAAAGGATCTATATTTCTGGCTCCTGCACAGAAGGAAAAACGCTTCCACTTGCTGGCGTAAATCCTCCTGGTGGATGACTTTAGGGAAGCTATAAGTATGTCACGCACAGAATGGGAAATGAGGGGAAGCCTGGCTAGGGTTGGAATTGGAGCAACGAAGCTGTGAGGTTGAGAGATTGCAGGGAGTGGTGCAGCTGTCCTGACTGATGGGTCAAAAGATCTGGCATTGGGTCTAGATGCCAGGACTGCCCCAAGAGGTAACGATGCAGGAATGGGAACCATATCTGACGAGGCCAGTAAGGAGCAATGAGGATCATGGTGGCTCTCACGGCGGTAGCTTTCTGAATCAACTGAGTGATTAATGGAAAGGGGGGAAAGGCATACAGAAGTCCCCGGGGCCAATCATGGACTAGAGCGTCTCGGGGGGGGGGGGGGTGGCCGGGAAGAGAGTGAAGAAGTCGTGGCACTTGCTGTTTTGAGGTGTTGCAAAAAGGTCGCAGCAAGGTCGACCCCATTTCTGAAAGTTTTTTTCCACTATAGTTTGATTGAGAGACCACTCGTGAGGAATGAGAATGGCTCTGCTCAACCTGTCCGCTATGATGTTGGACTTCCCGGGGATGTGCGTTGCTGTCAGAAACCGCTGAGAGGAGATCGCCCACTGCCAAAGTCTGAGAGCCTCTCGACACAAGGGATAGGACTTGGTTCCGCCCTGCTTGTTGATGTACCACACTACGGACATATTGTCCGTCTGAACTGCAATAGTCCCGATGGGAAGAGAGTCCTGAAGGGCTTGCAATGCTAAAAGTACTGCTCTCATCTCCAAGACATTTATGTGTAGGTGGCACTCGAAAGGTTGCTATGTGCCCTGGACTGTCCTGCCCTGAAAATGCCCCCCCACCCGATCAGGGAGGCATCCGTTGTCACCGTGGCGACCGGAGGAGGAGGAACAAATGGTCTGCCCTGAAGTACTTGAGGGGAGACCATCCACCAAGAAAGGTGTTTCTTGCAAGATAGGGTTATTAAAATGTTGTGTGACATTGGAAGCTGTTGAAAGGACCACTGGGAAAAAAGCATCCATTGAAGGATCCGCATATGAAAGCGAGCTAGGGGAAGTAGAGTAATGGCTGCCGCCATGAGACCCAATACCTTCAGGACAAACCTGGCTTGTATTTTGTTGTTCTGAAGAAGGATGTGAACATGCCTGCGAATATCTAGAACTCGTTGTTCGGTCAGTTTTGCGGAAAGCCGGACTGTGTCTAAGGTGGCGCTATGAAGGTAATAGACTGACAAGGCAGACTTTTCGAAATTTATGGAGATACCTAGCCCTTTGCAAGTATGAATGGTGTAATCTCTAGAGCGGAGAAGTTGACGCCTGGTGGTGGCAGTGAGGAGCCAGTCGTCTAGATATGGAAACAACTGGAATCCCTGACGTCTCAGATGAGCCGTAACCACTGCCATGCATTTGGTGAACACTCGGGGAGGCTGTAGTGAGGCCAAATGGCAGGGCTCTGAACTGATAATGACTGGTTCCCAGCCGGAAGCGGAGAAACCTCCTGGAGCGCCTGTGCATCTTGATGTGGTAGTACGCACCCTGAAGGTCTACTGAGCACATCCAATCGTCCTGACCCATAAAGGGTAGAATGGACTGTAGCGTGACCATCCGGAACTTCGTTCTTCTTACAGACCTGTTTAGTCTGCTGAGATCCAAAATGGGTCTCCAGTCCCCTGTCTTTTTTGGTACTAAAAAGAACTTGAAGTAGATTCCGGATCCTTATTGGTCTGCTGGGAATGGCTGGATGGCTCTTTTTGCTAGCAGTTTTGATATTTCTACTACTGCTTGTTCCCTTAGACTGGGTGGAACGTCTGGAAAGGGACCTTTTGGCTGAGTTGGGGTGTGGATAAATGGGATTTTGTAACCCTCGGATATGATCGACTGTACCCATTTGTCTTGAGTGAGTGAAAGCCAGGCTTCTGGGTACAGTGATAACCTTCCCCAGACTGCCTCCGAAGGCGGACAGTCGGGCAGCTTTTCAGGGATGCTGGAAGGGTTTGTCAGAAAGGGACTCTCTGCTACCCTGATTTTGCGGACCTCCTCTGCCCCTGGGGCGGCGTCTGTTATTGTCCCCCCCCCTGCCTCTAGAGGGGAATTGACCTCTTGCGTCAGGCGCGACCTCTTGTGGTTTACGGAACCACATCTTCCCACCATTCTGACCCTTACAGTATGGTCTAGACAGGGTGGAAAAATGGACTCCCACGGCAGAGAGAGTCTTGCCTTCTTGCTCGCATCGGGTCAAAGTATCCTTCACCTGAGGTCCAAACAAAGCTGAACCGTCAAAGGGGGAGTTCGTGAAGGACGCCTTAAAGGGGTCTGCAAAGTTACAAAGCCACATCCAGGCGTGACGCCTTAAGGCCACGCCTGTGCCTGCAGCCCTGCTCGCCCCATCGGCCACATAGGAAATAAGTCGCATGGAGGAGTTGACAATGGAATTCAGGGTTGCCAGCTTGGAATTTATTTTGTCTTGAGACCCCGTAGCTGTTGGATCCTGTAACACCTCACCCACTTCTTTGAGCATATCTCTTTGAAGGCGGGTGAAGTGGCACAAATAATTCAGCAAACGCATGACGAAGGTCGCTGAAGAAAACATCCGCTTGACGTACCTATCCATAGTCCTAGACTCCTTGTTAGGAGGATGGACAGGTACTGAAGGATCAGCCAGTTCCTTCTTAGTGGCTGCAGCCACCACCATGGCATCAACCAGGACACCCTTGGCTAAAAACTGCTTGTCCGAAGGAGCTGTTATAAATTTTGAAGGCCTCCGTGGGGTAGGTTCCATCGTGTCAGGGGCTGTCCACGCCTTCCGCGCCACCACTTCCATGAGGGGGTCGAAAGGCAGAGACACCCAGGAGGTGGAAGGGCGAGAGCCAAAAGCCTCTAGGTAAACCGACTCGTCCTCGGAAGGGTTAGGGGTAGACCAGTTCCCCCCTCTGCTTCAGGATTTCAAGGATGTCTGAAAAGGAGACATCCTCAGAGGGGGACCGTGGGGACCCTTCCGACTCATCCAAGTCGGTAGCCGATGTGACGGACTCAGGGGAGTCCACATGCTTCCTCTTACATTTCCTCTTCCGAGGGGGTTCCCCTGACGGATCAGGGGAAACCTGGGAAGAGGAGGATATTCCCAATGGGGAAACCTGAGGCGTTGGATCTCTACGGTCAGGAATGAGAGGGTGGGTAGAGACCGCAGCAGGCACTACAGAGGGAGGAGCTGAGGGAGCCGACCGTGGAGCAGGCACAGGGGCCAGCACGCTCCTGATGACTTCGAAGGCGCCACTATCAGGCAGGGTAGAAGGTCCCCGCTCCGAAGAGATGAGGACCCCTCCCGGTCCCCGAGAGGGACGGCTCCGAAGCCGATGTCGGGGCTGAACTTACCAGCGCCAAAGCTCCGAGAGGGAGCAAGGGGTCGGACAAGGGTCCGAAGCCACTCGCCCCCTCAGAGTCGACGAGGAAGTCCATGCGCCCGGATCCCTCCAAGGATGGGACCATGGAAGAGACCGGGGCCGACGACTGAGCCGAAATGTGAGGTATCGGTTCCGACGTGTCGACGGCCACGGCTCCAACAAGCTCCGGCTCCAAACTCAGAGGAAGAGTCAGAGGAGGAATCAAAGATGGGGTGGGGATAGCCACTGTCTGTTGAGAAGGGCTATGAAGCATTTGGGCTAGTGCCTGAGACTTAAGAAGTCTACTAACCACCCTCTCGAGGTCATGGTCCGAGAGCCTGGAAGACCTGGAGGAATGGGTTCGATGACTCCGCTCTGAGAGTAAGGGAGACCTCGGAGCCGAGTGAACAGACTCCAATGATGGAGATCTGGACCTCTTACGGCTAGCAGACGGCGCAGACACCACTATCGGCGCCGACTGTGTCTTGGAAACATTGGCTCCGGTTCGAGCCGATGTAGCAGCTTGAACCTGAGGAACATCGACTCCAGCCGGAGCAGATGAAGAAGACTGTGTCTTGGAAACATTGGCTCCAGCTGGAGCCGATGAGACAGCAGTTAGAGAATCACCAGTCGAAGGCTCTGAGGTCAGAGCCGACGGCTTAGATGGCTTTGAAGGCTTCCCCGACGAAGACTTGGTCGGGGAACCTTCAGGCTTTAACAAGCCCCTCAAAATCAATTTATTTCTGCGTTCCTGCAGGACTCTTGGGCTGAACGCATGACAGACCGAACAAGAGTCCTGCAGGTGCAGAGGGCCCAGGCAATAAACACAAGAAGTGTGACAGTCTGTCAGCGACATTTTCCGACAGCACGAGTCACACTTCTTGAAGCCTGAGACCCTGGTGTGTTTTGACATCTTAAGAACAGAAAACTAAACACACACACACACACACAAACACACACAGACACCCTATTAAGTAAAGTCAGTCACACAAAAAATTTAAACTGACAAGGCAGAAAAAAGGCCCAAAGGCCTAACCCTATAACAAAGGGAATTAAAAAAGGTCTTAAAAGGGATTAAAAGGGGCCTAAAGGGGGATTAGCTATGAATGGGATAGTCGCTAACTAAACTTAAGAAAAATGTAACAAACAAAAACGGCTGCCAGGTAAAACTCAGTATATAAAAAATATATATCTGTAAAGAAACCAACAATATACCGGGTACCACACAATAACGGCTTTATTTAAACAAACAAAATGTATAAAAGAGAGGTGAGCGCTTTCGCAACCTTAGTTGCTTCAACAGACAAAGATATAAAACACTCTGTTACTTTTATACTTGTGAGCTCAATTTACTCTCAATTAATGATGTCATACATTTAATCAAAGTTTAAAGTTGTATTCATCAAGGATACATTATTTGAACTACTATAAAAAGTCACAAAAACATGATATAAAAATATAATATAAAAATCTAGTTTATAAAATGTAAATCTGTATATGTCACTCCAAGTCCATATATAAACAGGTGTATCTATTAGTACTGAATAGAATAGAATATTTATATATAGTGTAAGACAATGTTAAAAAAAAAAATATATATATATATATATATATATATATATATATATATATATATATGCATATATATATATATATATATATATATATATATATATATATATATATATATATATATATATATATATATTTGTGTGTATGTATGTATAAAAGACATATAAAAAAATGTATAAAAAGTGTGTGCAAAAATGTTGTATAAAAAATGTTATTTATGTGGGAGACTTCTTGCTTTTAGAAAAGGAACTAGGGATGTAGACCCATTTAACCCTGGGTATTTATCAGCATTAAGCTTTATAATCCATCTCTGTTCGCAATTTTCAGTAAAATTTTCTATATCTCCTCCTCTCATATTTCTATAAACACGTTGTAAAACAAAAAACTTAAAAGAGTGTGTGTTCATGACGTGTTGAGCAAGTGCATTGGTGTTAAGTGCATTGGTGTTTTTATTATTTCTGATATCACGTATGTGTTCCAAAATTCTATCCTTCAGATTTCTATTGGTCTTCCCAACATAAAAGACATGACATTTTTGACAGAAGCAGTAGTACACCACATCGGTGGTCTTACAATCACAGTATGTATTAAAATAAAGTTCAAAGTTTCTCATAGGATGAACATATGGGTTAGTGCTATAAATATGGAGACATGCAGTGCATGACCTTACAAGGAAAAGTGCCTTGACGTGTAGAAACACAGGCAATCTTCTTGATGTCTTTATTGCATAAATGTTGTTTAAGTGATAAATTATTCCTAAAGCTGAATCTAGGTGCATTGCCAATAGTTGAATGTAAACTAGGAATTTCTTGCAAAATGTGCCAATGCTTCTTAATGATATCTGTATATTGATTCACATTACTTGAAAACTGAAACACTGCTCTAAAAGCAGAGTTCTGTGTGCCAGTAGCATTATTGTCATGAGAACTATTAGCATCTGATGTTTGAAAATACGGTTTACATCTTGAATCCCTCATAGACCAAGCATCAGATATGGTTTTATCTATTTCATCAGTATGATATCCTCTTTCTAGAAAATCAGCTTTCAAACTCCTTAAAGCTAATATAGCATCATTGTCATTATTGTGTAGTCTCAGGGTTCTATACACCTGTCCTTTCAGTACATTTCTTGGAATATGTCTTGGATGCATACTAGTTTTATGTAGGTATGTATTTTTTCTAGTGGTTTTGTGGAAAATCTTGCTCTTAAGGCACATTAAATCTGATTTACTTATATGTACATCTAAAAATTCAATCTCGGACATAGAAAAATGATGTGTAAATTTCAGAAAATCAGTAGTCGTATGTAAGTAGTTCACAAAAGATACAAATTCCGAGTTATTGCCTTTCCACAACATAAAGACATCGTCCACAAAACCCACATACCATAATACTTGGTGTATAAAGGGATTTCTTTCAGAGAGAATATGTGTTTGTTCCCAACATACTAATGCTAAGTTAGAGTAGCTATTTGCACATGGAGTGCCCATCGCTACTCCAACTTGCTGTAGAAAAAATTGTTCTTCAAAGAAAACAATATTATTCTCAATATAATTTCTAACAAGCTATATATTAATTGAACTTTATCATTGGTAAAACATCTGTTTACTGTTAAAAAATTCCTGATCATGTCAATGCCCCATGCATTCGGAATACTAGTAAATAATGACTCTATGTCCATTGAAACTAAAGCAAAGTCCTCTTCTTCTGTAAAGCTATCCATCCTGTTGTGTAGTCTTTCAAGAAACATTTTAGTGTCCCTTAAGATAGTATGACAGTTCTCCAGTAAGCCATGTAGTGTGCCTTCAACAAAAATAGACAGAGGCTCAGTACACCAGCCAGCCCCTGATACTATAGGACGCATCGGTGGTGAAGCTCTGTCTTTATGTATCTTAGGTAGGCCATATATTTTAGGAATAGTTGGATTTAAAACAGTGAAATATTTAAACAATGCTTCATCTATCAGGCCACTAATAAGTAGGTCAAACATCAAAAATGAAACCTTGTCAATAGTAGCATTCACCATCACTCTAGAAATCAATCTATAGGTCTCATTGTTAAACAAGAGCTTATACATTTGTTGCAAATAAAGTTGTTTATCTAATAGAACAATGCCTCCACCCTTGTCTGCCTGTTTAATAACTAGAGATTGTAAATTCTTCAATTCTTTTAATGCTCTTTGCTCGTTAATAGTAAGGTTACTATAATAGTAATCATTCAAATCATCTTCATATATCTGCCTAAACGAAGTTTCACAAATATTCAGAAATCTCTGTATACTAGGGGGAGTAGCAGGAATAAATGTGCTGGGGTGCCTATACACATTAATAGCGTTGGCATCATTGTTAGGGAACATAACTTTTAATGATAAGTTTCTGCCAAGTAACTTCAAGTCTTTTACCATTTCTGTGTATAGGCACCCCAGCACATTTATTCCTGCTACTCCCCCTAGTATACAGAGATTTCTGAATATTTGTGAAAAGTACAATTTTGTACCTACCATAAATGTAGATGTCCGAACTGGATAGCATCTGCAGTCATAACAAGTGGGTTGTCCTGTCGTCAGGCAGCCCTGCAGTCGGCCGGATTCCAAAGTCCGGGTCCGGCTTCGGCTGATGTCGCACTCCACCCGACGTCATCTCTGTTGGTCTTCGGGTATAAAAGCATCAGCCGACGCCATTTTCCTCAGTGTTTCTTGCCCCAGATGCCAGTAGCCCTCTTGCAGGCTAAAATTTGGATAGATGCCAATGTTTCCAAATAGATAGAGGTAAACACAACAATAAGCATATATGTACATATATACAAACAAATACACCATAAAAGACTCCCCAACAGCTAGCTATTAGGAGGGTAAACACCCTAGGAGTACCACAGAGGGAAGGAGGGAGGGTAATCCTGACTGCAGATGCTATCCAGTTCGGACATCTACATTTATGGTAGGTACAAAACTGTACTATGTCCTTCATGGATGCATCTGCAGTCATAACAATGGGTAGAATACCATAGCCAACTAGGGAGGAGGATAAAAGTAGATTATGGTGTGTTTAGGATCCCTTGCAGTACAGCAGTGGCAAACCCTGCTCGGGATCTGGAATATAGAGGCAAATTATAATGCTTGGCAAATGTATGCACGGAGGTCCAAGTAGCCGCCTCAATAATGTCTTTGGTTGCCACTCCTCGTAAGAAGGCTGTGGTAGTGGCTGTTGCCCTTGTAGAATGAGGTCTTATGTTCTGTGGAATTGGTTTTCCATGGAAGGAGTAACAGTATCGTATGCAATTTCCTATCCATTTGGAGATTGTCTGTTTGGAAATAGCTTTTCCTTCCCTTCCTGTTGCATAGGCTACAAAAGTTGGTCAGTCTTTCTGCTATTTTTGTTCTGTCCAAGTAGTAGCGTAGCTGTCTATGTACATCCAAGGTATGCAGTATTCTTTCCCTCTGTTTTGTGGGTTGGGAAAGAAGGTAGGTAGGTGGATTGCCTGGTTTAAAGACACTCTGGATACCACCTTGGGCATAAATGTAGGATTAGTCCTCATGGACACTCTATCTTGGTGGAAGATTAGGAAGGGTTGCACTGCCATTAAGGCCTGTAGTTCTGAAACCCTCCTTGCTGAAGTAATTGCCAGTAGGAAAGCAGTTTTCCATGACAGGTGTTGTAGGTCTGCTGTTGCTGCTGGTTCAAAGGGTGATAGTGTCAACTTTTCTAGCACAAAGTTTAAATCCCAAGCTGGTAATGGTGGTTTCCTTGGAGGTTTTACATTCTTGATTCCTCTGAGGAACTGCCTGAGCAAAGGGTGCGAAAAACAGGTGGATCAAAGCTGTATTCTGCTGAAATAGCTGATGCATGTATCTTGATGGAGGAGTAGGACAGGCCTGAATGAAGAAGTTCGCCAGATACTCCAGAATGTTAGGCATATCTATGTTTGACACATCTTTTCCTCTTTCCGTACTCCAAATGACAAACCTTTTCCATTTTCCAGCATAGTTCCTTCTTGTTGAAGGTCTGCGTGCTTCAAGAATAATGTCTTTAACTCTTTGGGAAAGTTCTGGATTAGCTGCTGCTATGTGATGTTCCATGCAGTCAGTTGCAGCGTTTTAGGTTTGGATGTATGATGCTGTAGTTGTTCTGAGTTAACATCAAAGGCATCAGGGGTATTGGCCACATATTGTTCTGAGACATGCTCTTCAGTAGTGGGTACCAGTGTTGTCTTGGCCAGTTTGGAGCTATCAGGATTATCCTTGGACGTTCTTCCTTGATTTTTAGTAGTACCTTGTGTATCAAAGGAAGAGGTGGGAATGCATATGCTGTTAGGCCTTTCCAGTTGAAGGAGAGTGAGTCCACTTTCCATGCTAGTGGGTGGAATGTCCTTGTGCAGAATTTTTTGAGCTGGTGATTGAGAGGTGATGCGAATAGGTCTATCTGTGGCATTCCCCATTTCTTTGAGATGGTCTTGAAGATGTCCGGTGCAGCTTCCATTCGTGGGCATCCGAGTGGTTCTGCTTAATATGTCTGCTAGAGTATTGTCTTTCCCGGTACAAATATTGCCTGTAACTGAATGTTGTAGCTGAGTGCCAGGGTCCACAGCTCCAAGGTCATTCTGCATAGGGGTATGAATGAGTGCCTCCCTGTTTGTTGATGTACCACATGACTGTGGTGTTGTCTGTCCTTATCATCAACTGGCCCTCTTTGAGAAATGGTTTGAACTTTTGGATTGCCAGTTTTACTGCCAGCATTTCTTTTAGATTGATGTGCAGGTGAAGTTGATCCTGTGTCCACAATCCTTGCACGCATTTGTCCAGCATGTGGGCCCCCATCCTAGGTCTGAAGCGTCTGTTGTGATGGTCTGGCTTGGTTGACATCTGCGAAAGGGTAGGCCTGGGTTTGACTGGCATGCCTGAGCCCACCATAGGAACTCCTGTTTTAAGCATGGAATTAGTGGGATTTCTGTTTCTAGACTGTGTCTGTGTTGGGACCATAAATTCTTTAGGTACCACTGTAGTTTCCTCATATGTAGTCTGGCAAATGGGACCAAAATTATGCATGATGCCATGAAGCCCAAGGCCTGCAGAACTTTTCTTGCTGTTAACTTGTTCAGTTTTGTTAGTGCCAAGAAGTAAAGAGGAAGTTATTTTGTTTTTCTGTAGTCAGGAATGCCATTTGTTGTACTGTGTCCAATTCCGCCCAAGAATGTCCTTGTTTGGGATGGTATCAGCCTTGACTTTTGTAAATTGACTGTGTATCCCAGTCCTTGTAGCAAGTAAATGACCCTTTGTAAATCTGTTGTCAGCTTGCTTTTGTTGTCCCCTTGTAGCAGGCAGTCGTCCAGGTATGGGTAAATTTGAATTCCCTGTAGTCTGCAATGGGCGATTACTGATGCCAGGCATTTTGTGAATACTCTGGGCAGTAGATAAGCCAAAGGGCAATGCTGAGAATTGATAGTGCTCTGATCCTGCAAGAAATCTGAGGTATCTTCTGCAGATTGGTCGAATGGGGACGTGCAGGTATGCCTCCTTGAGATCTAGAGTTACCAGCCAAGACTCCTTGCCCAGCATGGGAAGAAGTTGCTGTAGGGTCAGCATTTTGAATTTTGGGACAATGATGTATGTATTTAAGGTGGACAGGTCGAGAATTGGTCTCCAACTTTTTCCTTTCTTGGAACTAGGAATAGTCTGGAATAGAACCCCTTTCCTTGTTCTGCTGTTGGCACTCTTTCCACAGCTCTCATGTTTGCTAACTCCGTTATCTGGCGTAGAGCCTCTGTTTTTTGATTTGGAGGTAGATTTGGCATTCCTCTTTTGACTGGTAAAGTGTGGAAGTGAAACCGTAACCTTGATCTATGGTTTGTAAAATCCACTTGTCTTTTGTTATGAAGTGCCAGTTCTTTGAAAATAAGGTTAACTTTCCGCCTAGAGGAGCTGCTATTTGTTCCCTGGTAGGCGGATTTAGGATTAAGTCACTGTGGTTGTGCTGATGTAGTGGCAGTGGCTGTGTCTGTGCCTCTGTTGTTACCTTGCCACTGTCGTCCTCTGTAGGCACCTCCTCTGGATTGGTTTCTGCCTCTGGAACGTCTATTCCTGCCCCTTTGAAATTTTGTGGAGTCAGGAAAGGACCAATTTTGGCAGGCCAGTTCCTGCTAAACCTTGGGGTTGAACCTGCAAGAAATCTTTAACAGTTTGAACAGATTTTGCCTTTTCTTCCATTTTCTTCATAACCTGCTGGGCAGGTGTACCAAACAAACTTGTCTTGTCCATAGGAGCATCTAGCAACTTAGCTTTAACATGATCCGGTAAAGCTTGTTCCTTTAGCCATGCATGCCTTCTTATCACTGTGCCTGTCATGGCTGATCTAAATGAAGCCTCCAGTGCATCATAGCCACATTTTAAGGAATGGTTGCTAACCTGTTGTATGTTATTTACCATCTCTAATACATATTTCTTATCTCATCAGTGGTTAGTTTTTTAGTTAACTGATCAAGCATAAACTCTTGGTATTGTATCATGTGAAACTGACAGTTCAAAGCTCTAGCTGAGAGAGTAGCTGAAGTGTAGACCTTTTTACCCCATCTGTCTAATGACCTTGCTTCCCTTTCAGAAGGAATAGGGTTTTTAGCTGTGGTCGCGGCTACTGCCTTGGGACCCTGGGATATAGTTTCTGGGTCTGCAAGGGGGCCTTGTAAAGGTGGTGATGAGTATCTGGCACCCTGTAAAATCTGTCTGGTTTGGCAGGGGCTGGGGGTAAAGAATCTGGAGCGGAGCAAACATCAGTGAAAGCATCATCCACCACAGAGAGAACAGGAGGTATAGCTAAGGGCCTGTGCTGTGGGAGGTGCAGAAAGGTCCTAAGTCTTTTTCTGGAGTCTGAAAAATCCTGTTGCTGCCATTGGAACTGTTCTCGCATGGCATGCAAGGTTTCCCCAAAGGAGAATTCTTCTGGTGGGGAAGCAGCTGGAATGGATTCTTCAGCATCAGAATCTTCAAAATTGGAGAAGGGAGCCTCTGGCTGGTCAGTTATGTCTGATTCATCAGCAGAATCATCAGAAGAGACTGGCTCAGGGGCTCTGCCCTAGGTCTCTTCTCTGGGGCTGAGAGGCCCTGTCAGGGTGAGATTGAGATCCTCTAATTAAAGAAATTAAATCTTCTGCCAAAGAAAGCATTTGAGAACTAGAAGAGGGCCTGGATGTGGGGGTTTAACAGGCACTGTTTTAGTAGTCTTGGCTGCTTTAGCCCTGGCGAAGGCCTTAATGGACATGGCTGCTGGAGGCCTAGCAGCACCACGTGCTGGGGTAGAGACATCCAAGGGGATGGTGTCTGATAAGTCAACCACCGTAGTGGGTAAAATTTCTGAGGTCGATTCAAGAGTTGTAGCAGGGGCCTCAGTTGTAAGAATAGGTTCAGCTGTACTTTGATCAGTTTTCGGTTTCGGCGAAACCGGAGACACTCGCGTTTGCTTTACCGTGGTTTCGGCGAAACCGCGGACCGCGAGTGTCGGTCTTATCTTTGCGTTTTTGTAGATTGGGTAGTCGGAGGATCCGACGGCATAATGTACGCAAAATCAGAACCGAAAAACTGTTCTGCAAACTCCGACCGACGCCTAAGCGTCCGGTTGAAAGAGGCACAGGCGAACAGGCTGCTACGTCGTGGGCTAGGCCTAAACAAGGCAGACAGTAAGAGTGGAAATCTTTATGAGGTATTTGTTTCCCACAGGTTAAACAATTGTTAACTTTTTCTGACATCGGCTGAGGCAAGAAAGAGTCCCCAACGGGGTACTTAGCTTTAGAAGTCTTCGAAGTAGTATTCGGTAGAAGTAATCTCTGGATCCGACCGACCGGCACTTGCGAACAGCTTCTGCTTCGGGCGCCACGCGGCAAGAAAGACTGAGGAAAATGGCGCCGCTGATGCTTTTATACCCGAAGACCAACAGAGATGACGCCGGGTGGAGTGCGACATCAGCCGGACCCGGACTTTGGAATCCGGCCGACTGCAGGGCTGCCTGACGACAGGACAACCCACTTGTTATGACTGCAGATGCATCCATGAAGGACATCTTCGTTTAGGCAGATATATGAAGATGATTTGAATGATTACTATTATAGTAACCTTACTATTAACGAGCAAAGAGCATTAAAAGAATTGAAGAATTTACAATCTCTAGTTATTAAACAGGCAGACAAGGGTGGAGGCATTGTTCTATTAGATAAACAACTTTATTTGCAACAAATGTATAAGCTCTTGTTTAACAATGAGACCTATAGATTGATTTCTAGAGTGATGGTGAATGCTACTATTGACAAGGTTTCATTTTTGATGTTTGACCTACTTATTACTGGCCTGATAGATGAAGCATTGTTTAAATATTTCACTGTTTTAAATCCAACTATTCCTAAAATATATGGCCTACCTAAGATACATAAAGACAGAGCTTCACCACCGATGCGTCCTATAGTAGGTGTACTGAGCCTCTGTCTATTTTTGTTGAAGGCACACTACATGGATTACTGGAGAACTGTCATACTATCTTAAGGGACACTAAAATGTTTCTTGAAAGACTACACAACAGGATGGATAGCTTTACAGAAGAGGACTTTGCTTTAGCTACAATGGACATAGAGTCATTATTTACTAGTATTCCGAATGCATGGGGCATTGACATGATCAGGAATTTTTTAACAGTAAACAAGATGTTTTACCAATGATAAAGTTCAATTAATATGTAGCTTGTTAGAAATTATATTGGATAATAATATTGTTTTCTTTGAAGAACAATTTTTTCTACAGCAAGTTGGTGTAGCGATGGGCACTCCATGTGCAAATAGCTACTCTAACTTAGCATTAGTATGTTGGGAACAAACACATATTCTCTCTGAAAGAAATCCCTTTATACACCAAGTGTTATGGTATGTGCGTTTGGTGGACGATGTCTTTATGTTGTGGAAAGGCAATAACTCAGAATTTGTATCTTTTGTGAATTACTTACATACGACTACTGATTTTCTGAAATTTACACATCATTTTTCTATGTCCGAGATTGAATTTTTAGATGTACATATAAGTAAATCAGATTTAATGTGCCTTAAGAGCAAGATTTTCCACAAAACCACTAGAAAAAATACATACCTACATAAAACTAGTATGCATCCAAGACACATTCGAAGAAATGTACTGAAAGGACAGGTGTATAGAACCCTGAGACTACATAATAATGACAATGATGCTATATTAGCTTTAAGGAGTTTGAAAGCTGATTTTCTAGAAAGAGGATATCATACTGATGAAATA
The DNA here is from genome assembly GCF_019279795.1 of Protopterus annectens. NCBI lineage: Eukaryota > Metazoa > Chordata > Ceratodontiformes > Protopteridae > Protopterus > Protopterus annectens. Next base: position 1,744,791,615 of record NC_056739.1, on the reverse strand, counting down.
GATAAAACCATATCTGATGCTTGGTCTATGAGGGATTCAAGATGTAAACCGTGTTTTCAAACATCAGATGCTAATAGGTCTCATGACAATAATGCTACTGGCACACAGAACTCTGCTTTTAGAGCAGTGTTTCAGTTTTCAAGTAATGTGAATCAATATACAGATATCATTAAGAAGCATTGGCACATTTTGCAAGAAATTCCTAGTTTACATTCAACTATTGGCAATGCACCTAGATTCAGCTTTAGGAATAATTTATCACTTAAACAACCATTTATGCAATAAAGATATCAAGAAGATTGCCTGTGTTTCTACACGTCAAGGCACTTTTCCTTGTAAGGTCATGCACTGCATGTCTCCATATTTATAGCACTAACCCATATGTTCATCCTATGAGAAACTTTGAACTTTATTTTAATACATACTGTGATTGTAAGACCACCGATGTGGTGTACTACTGCTTCTGTCAAAAATGTCATGTCTTATGTTGGGAAGACCAATAGAAATCTGAAGGACAGAATTTTGGAACACATACGTGATATCAGAAATAATAAAAACACCAATGCACTTGCTCAACACGTCATGAACACAGACTCCTCACACTCTTAAGTTTTTTGTTTTACAACGTGTTTATAGAAATATGAGAGGAGGAGATATAGAAAATTTTACTAAAAATTGCGAACAGAGATGGATTATAAAGCTTAATGCTGATAAATACCCAGGGTTAAATGGGTCTACATCCCTAGTTCCTTTTCTAAGAGCAAGACGTCTCCCACATAAATAATATTTTTTATACAACATTTTTACACACACTTTTTATACATTTTTTATATGTATTTTATACCAATACATATTTTTATACATACACATACATACATACATATATATATATTTTAACATTGTCTTACACTATATATAAATATTCTATTCTATTCAGTACTACTTATAGATACACCTGTTTATATATGGACTTGGAGTGACATATACAGATTTACATTTTATAAACTAGATTTTTATATTGTATTTTTATGACTTTTTATTGTAGTTCAAATAATGTATCCTTGATGAATACAACTTTAAACTTTGATTAAATGTATGACATCATTAACTGAGAGTAAATTGAGCTCACAAGTATATTAGTAACAGACTGTTTTATATCTTTGTCTGATGAAGCAACTAAGGTTGCAAAAGCGCTCACCTCTCTTTTATACATTTTGTTTGTTTAAATAAAGACGTTATTGTGTGGTACCCAGTATATTGTTGGTTTCTTTACAGATAAACTTAAGAAAAACCCAGTCTAAAAATAGCAATTTTCTTAACAGAAAAACTTCTAACCTGAAGAGCCGGTAGTAAACGCACCTCATAGCTGTAAGCGGCAAACGAGATCTGGATAGTTAGCTCCTAGCATTATGGGATATAGGGTAGCCTCGAGCCGGTATAAATAGCTCTCGAGCTTTAGTATAGGCCGAGTCGGAGCCGAAGGTCGGCTCCAAACCCATCCAGCAAAAATGAAGGCGAGATTGACAACTTAACATTACGACCTGAGCCAGTAAACGCAACCTCGTAGCAGAAGCGGCAAACGAGATCTGGGTATCTAGCGCCAGGCATCATGGGATATAAGGGGGCCTCGAGCCAGTAAGCAGCTCTCGAGCTTTTGAAGATGGCAGAGTCGGAGCCCCAACCAGCAAGAATGAAGGCGAGATAGACAACTTAACATCAATTTCTATCAAGTCTAGCCCAGTTATTATATCTTGGGGAAATATGTAAATTCTCTGAGATTTCCTACTACAGAACTCACATCTTTCATACCAAATATTTTCATAAGATTTCTTCAGAAATGTACCCTTTTTTGTTATGTTCCCTTCTAGGCCCCAGGATATATCCTCATTGATACAAACCAAATTCCAGTCCCCACCTATAAGTAATATTACCTGCTGAAAGCTGATTATTTCTCCCAAAATGCTTTAAGCTTCAAAATAGCAGTTTTAGGTGGAATATAAAAACATGTCAGTGTGATCCTCATCCCTTGCCAGTAATCCCTTACTACCACTAATCTGCCATTATTATCTTTTTTCAGTCTTCTATCAGTATTGGGGCTCCTCTAGCAATTAATAAAAGTACTCTTACTTTCCTTTCCCCTGATATACTACAAAATATCCATCCTGAAGTCCTTTCTTTATCAAATTCACAGGCATGCTCAGTTATTTCCAAATGTGTCCCCTGTAGCACTGACATTCGCGCTCTCCATTTCTTAATATGAATAAGTATATTTAGACAAAGCAGCTGAGATGTTAGAGCAGCTACAGCATATTGGGAAACATTTGAATGGAATGAAAATAATGACAAGAAAGTGAAATCTAAGACTGTATATTTTTGGAGGATAAATAAAGGAATATGTGAAAAGCAAAGTGGCAGATTGGACTGGCATTGGGGAAAACATTTTGGGAATACCACAGGTGAAATGACTGCCTGCCACAATATTCAGAAGTTAACTATGAGAAACCAAGGTCAACGCTGATTGAATTTTTGACTTGTTATGAAAGGACAGATGTGGAAGCTGTGGCACTCTAGTAGAAAACTAATACTGACAGAGACACCTGTATTTGTGGAATGTTATTATTTCGTGTTGACGCTAAAAAGTGCAGTTGCATTAGTAAACTTATCATAACAGCAGATGTTCTTACGATCACTGTTGCAGTAGCCTTAGCTTTATGGGTTGTATCTTGCAAAGGATACAACAGGTGGCCAGCTCCCAAAGCCTCAAGGAAAGCTTCCACATGCCTAAACCATTACTGAACTCAAGCTGAGCTAAATAAAAAGAGCCGTTTGGGTGCTAACCTCTTCAGGGCTTTCACTCCAACAGAGTGAGGGGAAGATAAAGTGCTGAAAAGGTCAATGTTCGGAAAGAAAAAATACAGATCTTCACCCCATCAACAAAAACTTACAAAAATAAGGGGGGTGGAGGGAGGGAGCAGCTAATTCAGACATCTACTATTATGGTAAGTTTACTTACACAAAACACTGCCTTCGGAACACCAGTAGCAGAAATAAGTAGTCCGTAGGTGTAACCCCAAATTCTTTAATAAATCACAGCAAGTAAAACACATTTTTTTTTCCTTTTTGTCTGTCAATGTCATAACAGTGTTCGCAAATTCTCTCTCTCGCTCAGCCTTCTTTCTGTCTATATCGAAATGCCAGGCACTTAGAAACATATACAACTCTCAGTGAAATACAGTTGTAATAAGTTTTTTTGTTGACCCATTATTACCCATTGATTACAAATTTATCCCCTTCCATGACATATTTACAATAAAGACACCTTCCAAATTTAAAAATGCCTTTGGTAGCACTTTTGCTGCTGAAAGTTTATGTCTTAAGTTCTAACAGGTCTTTAAAGTTCTTTTCTCTTGTATAAACATCTCTTGCCCCAAGACGCTAAACAGCTCATTATCAACTTTAAAAATGTTCTAGTTAATTTTTATAATATTCATAATTTGCATACCATGTGCATCACATGTGGTAATGAATGCTATGCTGTTATTTTTCTTGATGGAATTCAATTCTGTTCAAACTACCTAGCAAAGGTTTGTAAACTCCTTCTACCCTTTTCTTTACTACTTCTGTAATTATTTTTTCTGTTAAGATAGTACGAAATTTGTCTGTGAACATCAAAGGTATGGAATATCCTTTCTCCTTTGTTTTTAGATATGGAAAGAAGACAGGGAAATGGATAGCCTGACAAGTTAAACTTGGATACCACATTAAACATAAATGAAGACCCAGTTCTCACAGAAACCCTATATCTTTGTGGAATATGTCAGAAGGTTGACCCACCATAATAGCTTACATCCCAGATACCCTTTTTTTAGAGGTCAAAGCATTCAATAAAATTGTTTTCCATGTTAAGAACAACAAGTCAGAAGGATGAACTGTTCAAATGGAGCAAGAGATATTTTTTGCAACACAAAATTTAGATCCCAAACAAGAGCCACCTGTTTTCTCGGAAGCTTGGCATGCAACACCCCTTTCAAAAATAGTTTCACATCAGATTGCATGGAAAGAGGGGAATCCATGGGCAGACATGCTGAACTAGATGAGAAATTAACTTTGATGGAGGAGTAAGGCAAGCCAGAGGACAGTGACTCACACAAATACTGTAGAACAACAGATACACTAGGTATGAATTGGTACTGGTTCCTGCCGTGGCACAAACTAGAAAATCTTTTCCATTTACTACTGTGCAATCTTCTAGTAGCAGGTTTTCTTGCATCTTTTAATACCTACTGCTCATGCACAGAAAGTAGGTGCCTAACTGATATTAAGGTTCTATCATCCAAAAAGAAAAAAAAATATTCTATCATCCTGGCAGTTAGTTGCAGTTGTTTGACACCGACTTATCAAGCGCCCATTGTTCTGTATGAGTAGATCCAGTCTGTGAGGAAACTTGTGGCAACTGCAACTGGCCATTTACAAAAGACAGGAGAAAAAGAAGTTATGTACCTACCATAACATTCCATGTTAGTTGTCCTTCATCTCGCCTTCCTTCTTGCTGTTTTGGTTCAGAGCCGATCCTGGCTCCGACTCAGCCTACTTCTAAAGCTCGAGAGCTATTTACTGGCTTGAGGCTAACCCTTATCCCAGAATGCCCAGCGTCAGCTACCCAGATCTCGTTTGCGATAGTGCACACTAGACATATAAAGTAACCAGTAACCTAAAACTGATTTACCAAAATAACAGATCAGAGTAAACTGTCATAAAATTACCTGGAATGTGAAACAAGAAAAAGGAAATCAGCCAGTGAAACCATAGTGAACTCCTCTCAATCCTCCAGGAAGGGGGAGGGGGGGGGACGCAAGAAGGAAGGCGAGATGAAGGACAACTAACATGGAACGTTATGGTAGGTGCATAACTTCTTTAAGTTGTCCTGTCTCGCCTTCGTTCTTGCTGTTTGGGACAGCGTCCCTAGCACCTAAAGACCCCGGGTGGCTCATTGGAATAGACTCTTCAGAATAGTGGAACCAAAGGAAGCCCTGCTCTGGGAGACCACATCCACTTTTGTAATGAGAGCTAAAGGTATGAGGGTTTGCCCAAGTGGCAGCTGCACAAATTGAGTCTATGGGCAATTTAGACTGAAAGGCTACAAACGTGGCTAATGCTCTAGTAGAATGACCTTTCGGTTTTGCTGGTAGATGTTTAGGCCTTAACTGATAAATAAAGGCAATGGTGTCAGATAACCATTTGGATAAGGTCACCTTAGAAACTGGAAGGCCTTGCTTATTGTGAGCATAGGAGGAGAAATAATTGGTCTGACTTTCTTAGCTCTTTGGTCCTATGGAGGTAAAAACATAATTGTCTGTGCACATCCAGTTGGTGAAGATCGTATTCTGCCTTGTTGCTATACCTGGGAAAGAAGACGGGGAGATTGATGGATTGATTTAAATTGTTTTCTGAATAAACTTTTGGTATGAAGGATGGGTTGGTTCTCAGAGAAACTCTATCTTTGTGAAACACCATATATGGAGGATGAACACAGAGTGCTTGGAGTTCTGAAATGCGTCTAGCTGAGGTAATAGCAACCAGAAAGAGTGTTTTCCAAGAAAGAAATTTTAAGGGACAAAAAGCTGCTGGTTCAAAGGGAGGCAGAATCAAGGAAGTCAAAACTAAATTGAGATCCCAAGGAGGAGGTGGATTCCTCACTGGGAGTCTAAGAAGAGATGTTCCTCTCATGAAGGCTTTGCAGAGCTTATGAGACATTATGCTAGAATTAAGAATTCCAATATGAAAATTAGATATGGCTGCCAGTTGTACCTTGATGGTAGCAGCAGCCGCACCCGACTGAAAAAGCTCTGCTAGAAATTCTAGAATTTGATGGACTGGGGCTGAAAAGGGGTCTAAGTTTCTAGATTCTGCCCAGTAAGAAAATATTTTCCATTTGCTAGCATAAGTCTTTCGCGTAGTTGACTTGTGGGAGGATACAATAATATCGCAAACTGCTGGGGAGATGCTTGGAAACCTGGCTAAGGTAGGAAGTGGAGAAACCAAGCCAAGCTGTGAGCCTGAGAGTCTGAAGGGATTGGTGTAACCCGCCTGACTGATGAATCAACAGATCTGGCACTGGGTCCAGAACCAAAGGCTCATCTGGAAGGTGAAGGTGCAGGAACGGAAACCATATCTGTCGAGGCCAATAGGGGGCAATTTAGGATAATTTTGCAACCCAACAATTTTGCTTTCTGTATGAGTCTTGGAATTAGGGGAAAAGGGGGAAATGCATAAAGAAGTCCCTGAGGCCAATCGTGGACTAGAGCGTCCCTGAGAGTTTGACCTGGAGGAGGAAGCAGGGAGAAGTAGCTGCTGCATTTGTTGTTGAGGGGGTGGCAAATAGATCGCAGCAAGGCTAGCCCCATTTGCGGAAGATAAGGTCCGTAACTTCCGGATTCAGAGACCAGTTGTGAGGCATGAGGATAGCCCTGCTGAACCTGTCCATTATTGCGTTGGATTTCCCAGGGATGTGCGATGGTGTCAGAAAACGTTGGGAGGAATCACCCATTGCCATAGCCTGAGGGCTTCTCGACACAAGGAGTAGGACCTAGTCCCGCGCCCTGCTTGTTGATATACACACAACTGACATGTTGTCTGTTTGGATCACAACAGTCCCGGAAGGAAGAGAGTCTTGAAGAGCTTGCAACGCTAGGAGCACCGGTCTCATCTCTAGGACATTTATATGCAGATGGTACTCGTGAGGTTGCCACATGCCTTGGACTGTCCTGCCTAGATAATGCCCCCCCCCACCCTATCAGGGAGGCGTCCATGGTCACTGTGGCTACCGGAGGTGGTTGAATGAAAGGTCTGCCCTGAGTCACCAGTGGGGAGACCATCCACCACGAGAAGTGTCTTTTGCATGTTTCTGTAATCAGGATCATGTGAGACATGGGTAGTTCCTGGAAGGACCACTGCGTGAAGAGAAGCAACTGAAGGACTCTCATGTGAACACGCTAATGGTACAAGAAGAATGGCAGCTGCCATGGAGCCTAGAACTTGCAGGACATGTCTGACTTGGACCTTTCTGTTCTGCATTAGAAATGACACTTGTTGACGAATGGAGAAAACTCTTTCCTGAGGTAACCTTGCAAACATCTGTTTTGTGTTAAATTCTGCTCCTATACATGTAACAGATTGACAGGGCAACAAGGCAGATTTTTTGAAATTTAGTGTAATGCCCAATTGGGTGCAGGTTGATATTGTATAATCCCATGCCTCTAAGAGTTGATGCCTGGTGGTAGCAGTTAGGAGCCAGTCGTCTAGATAGGGAAACACCTAGAATCCTTGATGTCTCAGGTGAGCCGTGACTACTCCCATACATTTGGTGAACACCCTGGGGGCTGTGGTGAGATCAAAGGGCAAAGCTCTGAACTGATAATGACTGGCCCCTACCCAGAAGCGAAGAAATTTCCTGGAGTGTCTGTCCATTTTGATATGGTAGTACGCATCCTGAAGATCTATGGAGCACATCCAGTTGTCCTCACCCAGAAAGGGGAGAATGGACTGCAGTGGTACCATCAGAAACTTTTCTTTTTGTACACATTTGTTCAATCTGCTGAGATCCAGTATTGGTGCCCAGTCCCCTGTCTTTTTTGGTACTAAAAAGAATCTTGAGTAAGTTCCGCATCATAGTTGGTCTGCAGGGACTTCCTGAATGGCTCTTTTTTTCTAGCAGTTTTGAAACTTGAATAACTGCTTGATCCCTTAGATTGGATGGGACATCTGGGATAGACTTTTTTGACTTTAGAGGGGGTTGATGAAAGGGGATTTTGTAACCTTCGGATATGATAGAGAGAACCCATTTGCCTCTTGTTATATTTTGTCAGGCTTTTGGGTACAGGGAAAGTCTTCCCCAACTGCCTCCAGAGGTGAGCAGTCGGGCAATCCATCAGGGATGCTGGAAGAGTTTGACAGAGAAAGTTTCTCTGTCATCCTGATTTTGTGGTCCCCTTCTGCCACGAGGGCAGCATCTGCCATTGTTGTTGTTTCCCCCTCTGCCCCTGGGGGAAAAAAATCACCACGTGTCAGACAAGGGTCCCTGGGACTTCCGAAACCACATCTTTCCACCTTTCTGACCTTTGGGATAAGGTCTGTTAGGAGTGGAAAAACAGACTCCCACGGCAGAGAGAGTCTTGCCTTCCTGCTTGCACCTGGTAAGGATGTCTTTCACCCGAGGCCCAAAAAGCGAGGAGCCATCAAAGGGAGTATTTGTGAAGGATGCCCGAAAGGGTTCTGCAAATTGACACAGCCACAGCCAAAGCCAAACATGTCTTCTGAGAGCCACTCCTTTACCTGTGGCTCTGCTTGCTCCATCGGCTGCATAGGAAATCAGCCTCATGGAGGAGTTGACTATAGAATTAAGAGTCGCAAGCTGGGAAGCTATTTTGGTTGATGCTCCCTCAGCTGTAGGATCTTGTAGGGTATCTTCAAGCTCTTTTAAGAGATCCCTTTGAAGTCGTGAGAGAGATAATTCAGGGACCTCATTGAGAAGGTCGCCGAGGAAAACATTTGCTTCCCACATCTGTCCATCGTCCTAGACTCTGTTTGATGGATGGACAAACAAAGAAGTTTCTGCTAACTCTTTCTTGGTGGCTGCTGCTACCACCATGGCATCAACTGGCACACCTTTAGAGAGAAATTGTTTGTCCTGGGGAGCTGTTATGAACTTATTTGGTCTCCTCTGAGTAGGTTCCACAGAATCCAGAGCTGACCAAGCCTTTCAACACACTACAGACATGAGTGAATCGAAAGGTGGAGTGCCGGGAACCAAATGCCTCCAGGTATACAGACTTGTCCTTGGTAGGGGCTAGGGAAGACCAGGCAGAGGGGGAAGACCAGCCACCCCTCTGCCTAAGCATTTCAAGGATGTCCGAAAAGGAAATATCTTCAGAGGGGGACCCTTCTGATTCATCCATGTCTGTATCTGAGGTGACAGACTCAGGGGAGTCTAGGTGCTTCCTCTTGCACTTCTTCTGAGGAGGCTCCTCCGAGTGATCAGGGGAGGCCTCTGAAGAAGAAGGGTCACCCAATGGGGTGTCCTGGGGCATAGGTTCCCTACACTTCTGGGCAGGAGGAGGAGCAGAGGTTGGCACAGGCACCACAAGAGAAGGAGCCGATGGGGCTGATAGTAGGGCTGCTTCAGGGGACAGCACACTCCGCATGACCTCGAAGGCGTCACGATCCCGAGGCAAAGAAAGCTCAGTCTTCGAAGAGATGGGAGTCCTTCTCCACATAGAGGGCGACGACTCCGAGGCCGATGTGGGAGCAGAGCTCACCTGGCCGAAGCCCCAAGAAGGAGAGTGGGGTCGGACAAGGGACTGATGCCACTTGCCCCCCTCGGAGCCGACGAGAGAGCTTCGGCGCGCAGATCCCTCAATGGATGGAACAATCGAGGTGATCGGAGCCAACGTCAGAACCAAAAAGGAGGTGATCGGTGTGATCGGTTCTACTATCAGCGGCTCCATGGTCTCTGGCTCCGAACTAAGTGTAGTCGGAGGAGGAATGGAGATGGAGGCGGATGGAGCGGCAACCTGCTGAGGTGGGCTGGAAAGTAATTTCGCAAGGGCCTGTGATTTAAGCAACCTGCTGACTACTCTCTCCATGTCTTGATCCGATAACCTGTAAGATCGAGAGGAGTGGGATGAAGAGCGAAGACTACATTCACTTCCTAATAAGGGTGACTGTGGCACCGAGCGGATCGGCTCCAATAAAGGAGACCTTGCTCTCTTGTGACTCAGAGACGGCTTCGAGGTGGCAGTTGGAGCAGAGGGAGGAGATGACTTGTCGATGCTAGTCGGCACTGACAAACTTGGTTCTTCAACCCCCAGGAGTCACTTCTGAGGATGGAGCAGACGGCTTGACAGACTTAGAGGATTTCACTGGTTGAGAACCTTTAGCCGGGGAATCCTGTGGTTTCAATAATCCTCGAAGGATTAATTTGTTTTTGTGCTCCTGCAGGACCCTTGGGCTAAATGCATGACAGATCAGGAGTCCTGCATGTGCACAGCCCCTAAACAATAAACACAGCTAGTGTGCCCATCTGTCAGAGACATTTTCTGACAACGGGTCACACTTTTTGAAGCCAGAAACTTTGGCATCTTTAGACATGTTACACTACTATACTAAAAAAACGAAACCGTTTTTTTTTTTTTTTTTTTTTTTTTACAGTTAAGGAACAGAAAGGAGAGCTTCTAATTTAAACGGCTGTCCTAAGGGGGGGGCATTCTCTAATTTAAACGAGTTCAGGGGAAACAGAAGGCCTGCGAGATATGGAGCGACGGCCAACAAAGCTACAACACACACAAGAAAGGCGATAAGGGATAAAGAACTATATCTACACAAAAACTTGACAAAATTTAAGAATAAACAACAATTACAATTCATAGAAAAAAACTATACTAAGCCTGAGCTAGTAACGAAGCAACCTCCCAGCTGAAGTGGCAAATGAGATCTGGGTAGCTGACGCTGGGCATTCTGGGATAAGGGTTAGCCTCGAGCCAGTAAATAGCTTTAGAAGTAGGCAGAGTTGGAGCCGATCCTCGGCTCCGAACCCAAACAGCAAAAACGAGGGCGAGATGGGACAACTTAACATCCACTGTTGCCTGGCTAGAAGGGTGTAACCACAATAATCTTTGGAGATTCCTTCTGAATCTTCAGAATGACCCTGGATATTAGTCAAATGGGTGGAAAAGCATACAGAAGCATTTCTGCATAAGGAAAAGAAAAAGCATTGGTCTTCCAGGCCTTCTTGCATTGAGTCTTTTTGCCAAATGATTGTTGTGAGTGGAGGTAAAAAATGTATTTGAGGTATTCTGCGCAGCTGGATCAATTCCTGGAAGATCTTCTGATTCAATTTCCATTTATGAGGATCTGTCTTGATCCTGGTTAGCTTATCTGCCACACAGTTTTGCTCTGATGGCACACAAGATGCCTGCAGAGTGAGATTGTGCTGAATAGTGACAAAGGCTGCCACAGCTAGTCTTCACAGAAGGTAAGAGTTGGTTTCTCCAGTTTATTTATGTGCCATATCACTGTGGTGTTACCTATAAACATTTGTAGTAGTTGTGGAGACCATAAATAATGGACAGCATTGATAAGTGGCAACATCTCTTCTACATCATGTATTTTGGTCTGCCTCTTCTTTTCAAAGTCCCTGTACTTTTATCCCCATAGACAGTGCTCCCCAAGCAAAGTCCGAGGCACCTGTTATAGACCGAGCTGGAAGAGAAAAATGGGAAACATGGATTCTGAAAAATCTAGCCTCTCTACCAAAAAAAATCTCCTTTTTCACAAACCCCAAAACTGGAACCTAGAATATCATGGGAAGTGGATGTTGGGACCATACACATTTTACATACCACTGATTTTTTCTCATGTGGAGTCTTGCTAGATGAATCATGAGAATAAAAAAAAAAAAAAAAACATGAAACATAAAAACAGAAATTCACTAGCTGAGACAGTATTCTGAGTGGAAAAACTCAGAATAGATCTAGATACATAAGTTTGTGGGTATGTACTAGGCTACTAATCCACGAGGGTCTTCAGAAGCCTAGCCATGCATTCGCACTAAGTTTCTAACACTAGTATTTTTAGTACAATTAACTCGAAGCCCCTTAAATTCTGAGTACAAGTAACACAGGGTCTGCAGACATGTTAAAAGTACGTACAAATCTACTTTTTCCTCGTGAACAAAAAGTTCTTTGACCTGAGGTGTCTAGGAGACATCCCAGAAAAACAATCCTGTTAGTAGTCAAACAAGACTTCCATATGGTTTCCAGGAACCCCAGTCTGTGTAAGAGATGCCTGGCACTTTATACAAAAAAAAAAAAAACTCTACAAAGATAAGCAAGTTGCCTAAATAAGTAAAATGTGAATACCCTGCAGTAGGTAGGCTATAACAAGAGATACAAGCCTTCTGAATACCCTTGAAGGAGTAGATAGATCAAAGGGTATTGCAGAGAACTGATAATGTGATCCAGACACAGAAAACCTTAAGAAGCATCTTAAATCTGGAACTTTATGAATGTGATAATATGCAAATTTTAAATCTAAAGTCACCAGAAAACTCAAATAGGGAATAAGAAGTACTCTTATTGGATGCATCTCCACCCCACCACCTTTGCAGAAGGAAGTAGTAATCCATAAAAAACACAAAAAACTGACAGGCCAAAAAAGAGCTATAAAGATGATAGAATGGACTATTGAGGATAGTGAAGAAATTATGCATTGTTACTATTATACAAAAGCCCTGAATTTCCAGACAGAAGATATTCAGAAAGATTAAGAGAGAAATTAGAGAAAAGAAAAATACTTGGACAAGAACTGTCAAAAGCTTCAAATTCAGACTTGCGTTCATTAATACAACAGTTCCATGAAAAACATTACATAGACAAATACATTTTGGGCCACCTGGAAAAAGCAGCGAAATAGGAAGTGCAAAAATATATAGAGAAAATAAAACAGAGTTTTTTGAAAGGTATAAAAAAGAAACATGGACATGGAAAAGATACAAGAGATCTAATAAGCTGCAATATTTATGCAAAGGAGAAAGACAAACTAATCAATACAAAAAAGCAGCAGCAGAGATATTTGAAGACAAGCACAAGCAAAGGCACTCTGATATGGAAAATTTCACAATACACAAGGAACTGCGGTGGTGATGCTGCGGTAGCGTTGTCGCCCCACAGTTAAACGTTGCCCGTTCGATTCTCAGTTAGAGTGTCTTCTGTGTAGCGACATGCGTGAATGGGCGTTCCTTCGTTGAAGGTTGTGCGTTAGGCCCGGCAAGCCAGCACGTCAAACTCTACTGCCAATCATTAGCGGACCGGAGTTCCGCTGTGGCGACCCCTAACCGGGAAAAGCCGAAAGACACAAACAAAAACACAATAACAACACAAAGCGGGAAAAGAGAACAGAGGATCAAGTAAAGGAGAAGTTAAACAAATGCAAAATGAAAATTATGTACTCAGTATAATGATAGATCTGTGTTGTCTATTTCTATCTGGTTCAACCTGTGGGATATCGGATCGGACTCTGATCCGATGTTGGCCAACTTCCAAGAATATGAGCTCCACCCTCCCCTACCTATAACCCCCCCCCCACTCCACTACAGCTACCTCAGATCTAGCTTGTCCCCTCTTTCTATTTAAACTTTCAGACCTAGCCCCCAAAGGGAAAAAGCCAAGGACCCCAACAAAAGAGGGGAAGCAGTCTCCCCGGATGGTCATCTCTGGAATAAAAGAAAGGCCTAAAAGGTGGAGTCAGGTGTGGGGGGGGGTAGGCTGAATCAGACAGAAACACACAACACAGATCTATCATTATGGTGAGTACATAACTTTTGTATTTGATGTTGCCTTTTACATCTGGATTCAGCCTGTGGGACAGAGTCCCCAGTCACGTAAGGGCAATATCATGGAAGGATACTGTGCAATGTGGTAGAACCAAACAAAGCTCTAGACCTCGACTGGACATCCAATTTGTAGTTGGACATAAACGTGTAATGACCAATCCAAGTTACAGCTTTACAAATCTCATCCAAAGAAACTATGGAGAAAAAGACTGCAGAAGAAGTCATAGCTCTGGCAGAATGACCTTTACATTTGTGACAAAAAGACTTTTCCTGGAAACCATACCAGCAGGAAACACAATCAGAAAGTTATTTAGCTATTGCAACCTTAGATACAGGAGAACCCAAATGACATTTAGAATGAGACAAATAACTGATTCTATTTTCTAAAGAACTTTGACCTGTCTGAATAAAACCTTAATTGCCTATAAACATCAAGACAATTCAGTAGATATTCACCCCATTAGAAAAACTGGGAAAAAAGACTGGCAGATGTATGAACCGATTCAAATTATTCCCTGATACTACCTTACACAGAAAAGCAGGATTCGGCCTAAGGGACACTGGCTCAATGAAAGAACAAATAAGGAGGGACAGTAAAGAGGGCCTGTGGCTGTGGCCACCAAGAGCAGATTTCATGACAACAATTTCAAATCAACAGCAGTAGAGGGCTCAAAAGGAGGTGCAACCAGCACCTGGAGCATAAAAGACAAGTCCCAAGGTGGAACAGGATCTCAGACAGCAGGACGATGTAAAAGGGTTCCCTTAAGAAAGGCCTTCTAGATCTTGAGGGCAGCCAATGGCACATTATCCCTAACAATGTGAAAGTTGGATATGAATGCCAATTACCTTTAATAGCAGAGTATTTAGACACAGAATTAAATAAATCCACGAGAAAGTCCTGGATAGCTGCCAAAGGAGATATAAGCTCGGAGAGATAGCCCACAAGGCAAAATGCTTCTACTTACTAGCACATACCTTGCAAGCGGACACCTTTTGGGAAAAAGTTAAGATGTGAATGACTCTCAAAACTTGGGATTCTTGACCATCAAGGGAATTGGAGAAACCAAGCTGTTAATCTTAATGTTTGAGGACTGGGTGGCTGTAGGTCTGCTCGGTGAGAAATTAGGCCCAGAATGGGATGCAGGACCTAAGGAGGGTACCTCAGAAGAGGCAAAAGGAAGGGGAACCACACTTGAGTAGGCCAAAAAAGAGCAATGAGGATTACAGTCACTCTGCAATGGGCTGCTTTCTGAAGAAACTATTAGCAACAGGATCAGAGGATACACATACAGAAGACTTGGGGGGGGGGGGCGCAAGCATACAGGAAAGCATCTCTGGATGACTATCCCCAAGGAGAAACAATAGCATAATAGCTGCTGCACTTTGTGTTAGAAGGGAGGTGAACAGGTCACAACACAGAGTGCCCCAGCACCAAAATAATCATAGAAACCCTCAAATTCAGAAACCACTTGTGAGGAAGGAGAATGTTCCTGCTCAAGCTGTCCAATAAGATGTTGGATTTCTTCATGACGTGCATTGCAATCAGAAACCACAGAGTTGAAATTGACCATTCCCAGACCCTCATGGATTCCCAATAAAGGGGATAAGACCAGGTCCCCCAATTGTTCAAATACCAGACCACCAACATATTGTCTGCCTGGATAAAAATCACACCCTTGGAGAGAATGTCCTGAAAACCCTGCAACTTGTGGAGGACCACTCATCTCCAAGATATTGTTGTGCAGGTTGGCCTCAGTTGCAGACCAGGTCCCCCAGGACAGTCCTCTCTTCTAAATACCCCTTGAGCTCCACCCAGAAGACAGGCATCCATCATGACCATAGCCTGAGAAAGGGAGAACACAAAAGGTCTCCCAGAGGACACCAAAGGTGCTCCAACCACCACTTGATCAGATCACAAAAAACAGTTGTCAGAAAACTGGAAAGTCCATCAGATGTGTTAAGTATGACCACTTTACAGACAGAGTCCACTGCAAAGCCCTCATGTGATACCTGACCAAAAGGACCAAACAAATGGCAGCCACCATGTGATCCAAAAGACTAAGAATAAGAGTCACTGGAGGTTTTTTCTAAGCAATCAAGGAACTCGCAAGATCCTGAAGGGGCAATATTCTGAACTCTGGAAGCTTGGCAATCTAGGATAATGTGTCCAAATAGCAACTTATAAACTCCACGGACTGAACTGGATGGAGACTGGACTTTTGGTAGTTGACTATGATCTCTAGGGACCTGCACAGCTGGAGTAAGTTGTCCCTGGCCCTGATTAAGAATGTTGTTGTGGGGGCAGTTAGGAGCCAATTGTCCAGGTAGGGAAAGGCCTGAAACCCCTGCAACTTCAGCCAGGCTGCTACCACTTTCATACACTTGGTGAACACCCAGTGGGGCAGTGATGAGACCAAATGACAGTGCTCTGAATTGGTAATGATTGGCCCCCACATGGAAGTGCAGTAATCTCCTTGACTGCCTTGAATTCTTTATAACATGGCATGCATCCACGAGATTGGTCAAGCACATCTAGTCATCCTTCCTCAACAGAGGTAAAATGAACTGCACTGTGACCATCTGGAACTTGATCTGCTTCACAAGCTGATTCAACTTGCTCAAATCCAGATCTGGAGGTCCTTGTTCTTCTTTAGAACCACATGAAGACACTAGATCCTCAGTGATCTGGTGAGACCTCTTGGATGAGTCTACTTACTAGCAGCTTTTGGATTTTGATGGCATGTAATGTCTGCAAATCATATGGGAGTTATACTAGGGACTTGTAAAACTGGAACTGAATTGCCTCTGGACATGACTCTTATCCATGCTTCCAAGGTGATGGACTCCCAAGCTTTCAGGTGTACAGCCAATCAACTATGACCGTCTTCAGAGCAGGAGAAGGTAACTGAAGGATCTCCTGGAAAACTCTCCACTGGAAGCCCTGGTTCTGGGACCACCCCTGCCGTGAGGGCAGCATCAGTTCTGGTAGCCCCTTTGCTATAGGGGGAAACCTCAGAAAGAGCTTCTTGAAAGGGTTGCTGTGATTTCCTAAAAAAAAAAAATAAATAAATAAAAAAAAAAAGAGAGAAATTCCCCCCACTTCTGGTTCCAAGAAAAGGTCCACTGAAAGTCAGCAAAATTAACTCCAATGGCAGACCGTGTCTTCCCGTCTTGCTATCAACTGGTCAAAGTGTCTTCAACATTTGGCTCAAAAACAGACAAGCCAACAAATGGGGCATTAAGATAGGATGCCTTAAAGCACTCCAGAAAGTCACTCAATCTCACCCAAGAGTGGTAAGCAGAACAATGCTGGTGCCAGCCTTCCAGCACGTGCCATTATCTGCACTGGAAAGCAGACACATGAACACATTAGAAGTGGATTGCAGAGTGGACAGGTGAGTCTCCAGAGTCTTCTCAGTGTTTGGAAACGGCTGTATCTTCAATACTGTTGAGACTTCTGATACAATGTCCCATTAAGCTTGGTCACATCAGCTAAATAATTTAATACCCTCAACATGAAGGTGGATGAGGCATAAGCATGCTTCCCTAAGCGGTCCAATGCATGAGACTCTCTAAGCAGGGAATGGACAGAGTAACTCTCCTCTGAAATGTTCTTCTCAGTGGCCATTGTCACCACGATGGCATCCAAGGCAGGACCCTTATTCCAGTGTTGCCCATACTGAAGGACAAGGCTCTTGCCAGGATTATTGGGAATTTTTGGGAATCGGTTCCACCATATCAAGCTCCTTCCAAGCACTCTGGGACATAAGGTCAGTAGATACATTTGGAAGGGAACCAACCAGGATATGGATGGGCCCACCCCGAAGGCCTCCCAAAAACACAGTCTTTTCCAGAGAAGGGGGTTCAGCAGTCTAGCCCCGGAGCTGGCAAAGGAGCTCCAAGAGTTCACTAAAAAGAGGCATTTTTGCAGGGGCATTTGGGGGACCCTCTCCTTCCTCAAAGTCGGTGTCCTCCATGAGGGACTCCTCAGGTGCGTCTAGGTGCTCCCTCTTGCACAGCCTCTTACTAGACACAACTCAGGCGAGAAACAGAAGAGGCTAGCAGCCCTACAGGGTGGGCAGCCTGGAGACCGCCAGGGCCAGGCTGTCCCACAGCAAGCTGAGAAGCAGCTACAGGCAAGGACATAGAAGGGGGGGCACCAGTCATGCTAGACCATTCCATCTCCTGACAGGAGGGCATCCTTTCCAGAATGTCAAAAGCACAGGCAGAAGCAGGTTGAACAGACCCAGCTGATCTAGGTACCAAACACCCCAAGGATGCATCAGAATCCAGAGGTGTTCCACCTTATCCCAATTCTGAGATCAGGGCCTAATTATTGAGAGCAGATACCCTGAGTGGGAGGTCCACCAGACTCTGACATGGCCAGAGTCGATGAAACTGAAGTACAGATCGGAGTCAAAACTGGCCAGACCTTCGTCATCGATCCTAAGGAATGGAAGGCAACCAGCCTCAGATCCATACAGCCTGATGGAGGAAACCAAGACACAGGAGCTGAAGCTTCAGAGTGAGTACCCAGAACTGATGGAATGATGCCTAACTCTATTTGTGCCTGTAAGAAGCCCGCATTAACTGCTCCAATTCTGAAGTCTTCAAGCTCCCAATAGACCAAGATGACTGAACAGAGGAAGACTCCAAGAGGGACTTGGAAGACTGTCAATCAAGCAACAGATCAGCCTACTGGCCCAAGATGAAGCTCAGATCTCAGAATTGGACAGTGAAGACTCTGGTGAAAACTCCAATGGAGTAGAGGGAGAAAAAGGAGAAAAGGCCCATCTTGGTACACTAATGGTAGTGGAAGGTGCCTTACCAGTGACTACAGCTGAAGGAGACTGACCCTGAGGTAAAGGAGCCAAAGGAGATTGGCTCAAAGACAGCACAGCCAAAGTAGATAGACTCTGAGACACCTGCCCTGAAAGCGATCAGCTCTGAGATGTCAGAGCTGATGGCAAAGCCAAAGCCTCTACGGGATCCGAGGGTCTTGGGACTTTCAGATCCAGCAGGCAAGAAACAGTAACAGAAGAATAAGACGAGGTAGACCACTTATGGTCTCCCCTTGAAAGCTTTGGGGTCCTTAGCCTGCTTATGACCCGACTTGTCTCCTTTGCTGGAGGAGGCCACTGAAAAGTCCCCTGAAGGTAGAAGACCCGTAATCATAAGTTTGGTCCTTCTCTCATTAAGGGCACGAAAGCCAAAACCCTCACAAATGGCAAAAGGGGACTCCAGGTGAGCAGCCCTGAGGCTAAACACACAGTTCCTGAGCATCCTAAGAATAAAGTTTATATCCATTAACAACCTAAATCTTACCTAACCCTAACATATGCACAGAAAAAACACAAAACAAGTCCTAAAGGCAGGAAGCACAACCTACACTAACTGCGAACAATATCTAGTCAAAAAGCCTACAACTATATAAAATACACACACACACACACACACACACACACACACACACACACACACACACACACACACACACAAAAAACACATGCATATCACTAACTAGAAAAAAAGCAGGTAGAAGAGCAAATACTCTCAAACAAACCCTATTCACAAAGGATACAGTGAACGGAGAAAACATTTGAGCTGCTGCCTGCCCAGAATGGCAGCAAACTAGATCTTGATTAGCTCTAGTGGCGCGGGCGTGATGGGTAGAGGAAGGAGAGCTTGTCAAGCTGAAGTCTTGGAAGTTGGCTGTCATCAGATCTGTGTTGGATCCAATAACCCCAGGGTGAATCTAGAGAGAAATGATGACATAGGATGTGAAGTTGTGGAATACCTATGAAGCAAAGGATTTGGTGTAGAAAGTCTGACACAGGTATGGAGGAGAAACAAGAGACATCTGAAGAAGAAATATGGACATGGGAAAAAAAATTGAAATGGTAAAATACTTATGCAAAGGAGAAAACAAATCTAATCAATACAAAAAAGCAGCACCAAAGATATTTAAAGAGAAATATAAGCAAAGGGACACAGATATGGAAAATTTCACAATACCAAAAATAAAACAGGAAAACAAAGGGGAAAGTATAAAGGAGGATTAGTAATGGAAAAGTTAAATAGAAACTGAAGTTACAGATTCTCTGCAAAGTGAAGGATTTGATGTAGAAAATCCAGCTCAGGTAATGTCACATGATGGAACAATGAGTCCCCAAACTAAGGAGAAACAAGTGGAACAGAAGGCATCTGATTACTTGCCACACAATGATTCTTATGGTCTTCAGTAGGAAACCAGCAGAAAAGTTTAGTTGAAGTCGCACAAGGGAAGAAGCAGGAAACAGTGGCAACTCTAATGCATTCAATGTTATAGAGTGATGGGTCAATGAGTTTCCATATGAAGGAGCAGCAGATGAAGCAGGATGCAGCTGAAGAGGATATGTCACAGGACGATATTATGGAACTTTCTGTAAAAATGCCCACAGCTGACAGAGAGCAAATGTGTTCTCAGTTTATAAGAAAATGATCTAAGATTTCATGAGTTTATAAGAGATTACTAGGCTAACAGCTCAAGAGCCCTTACAAGCCTATCCAATTTGACCCAGACTTTACCCAATTTTCTATCCCTAGGGAAAAGATAAGGGTCAGCAAGTGGGGTTTTAACAATTTTTACAGACTACTTCTGTCCATAAGGTACATGGGCTCCACCCAGGAGTGAATGCATGATTTCCCATCCACTGGTCCAGATTGAGCTTGAAGATGGTCATGGAAGGACTCTGCTACACGTGAATAGGAAGCCTGTTCCAGAGGATGAGCAATCGCTGTGACACACACATCTGTCCCTCCAGCATGATCTATTCATGTCACAGATCAGGTTTAGATCTTTGGAGAGGGTAACCCTCATGCAATTAGTTTTGCGAATATGCAGCATTCCATCAGGGGTGGGTCAGACACTACCTTGTAGGTCAGGCACAGATCACCCTCAGTAATCAGTAGGAAACTGAATACAGTGATAGGGCTTTTAACTGGTCCACATATAACGGGTTGGTTACACCCTGTAGGTGTACTGTACTCAATTACTGGTCAGATGAGGGCTGCGTACAGTGATACTATGACATCCTTAGATCTGGATGCCATGCCCTTACATATAAGGTGAGCCACACAGAAGGTTTTCCTCATCACCATGAACACACAATTTGCAGGAGTATTTGATTTCCCAAAGGGTATTATTATGCACTTCAACGCATTCAGTTTGAGGCCATGGCTCTGACACCAATCATTCGTCTGTGTCAAACCCTTCTGTAGGATACTAACATCATTTAGGGAGTCAGTGATTACCCCCATCTTGCTGTCATCAGCAAACTTGGTCAGCCAAAGGCTATCTACATTTGCCTTGACATCTGGGAAGTATATCCCAAACGGGAGGGGGTCCAACTCTAGTCCTGTGGTACTTCACTGGTGAATGCCCTCTTGCTGGATGTGAATTATGTGAATTTCCCCTCTCTAACAATGTGTGTCCTGTGAGCCATTTAGCTATCCATCTTGTGATGTAGAGGTTTATACACAATTTTGTGAGTTTATCTGTAATACCAGAGCGAGATATTGTGTCAAATGCCTTGGCCAGGTCAAGGTAGACAGTTATGTACCGTCTAACCCTCATTCATGACCGTGTGGACTTCTCAAAGCAGTCACACAGTTTGAGCAGGCAGGATCTGCCCTTGACAAAGCCAAACTGGGCTGGGTCTAGAATCTGGAGATTTCCTATGCTATTGCTTGATTTAACAGAGATAGACAGACATATTACGATCGATGAAAGAAATAGATTACAGAAAGTAAAGAAGACCCAAAATGTTAAAATTCTGATAAAAGCAGATGAACACAATAATCAAGACTATTAACAAAAATTCATGTGTTATTTTCAGAAGTAAATAGAATATATTACTATGCAGTTAAATTACAAAATAAAGACTTACAACAAAAACAAACATGGCACAATAAGGGAAAGGGAAGGGAAGGGAAGGGAAGAAATCAAATGCCTTCAATGGAAGCATCAAACAGAGAAAACTATTAAGTACAACAAGAAGTGTCACTGTTCGAAGAGTACATAAGAAAGAACTGATCAACAAAAATACTTAAAAAAAATAAATAGGCAGGGTAAAAGCAATGCACAGTATCAGAACAGACCAGTATCTGCCACACACTATTGCAAATAGTAAGCTAAAGATATCAGCACAGGCAGAAAAACTAAGAAGATGTGTTGATAAATATAAAGGAAAAGCACAAAATAAGCACTGCAATGATGACAAAAACATTTACAGAGAACTGGGAAACAAAGCAAAAGGAATAGAACCACCACCCAAAAAAATGAAGAAAACGGATACATTTTGGAAAAATATTTATGAAGACCTTGCGGAACATAAAGATACTGAATGGATAGAAAAATTAAAACAAACACTAAGGAGTTCAAAGCTACAGGATATGAAATGGGATAAAGTAATGGTCAAATAAACTTGAAACAAAATTAAGAAAAGCTCTCAATTAGAAAACTCCAAGCCCAGATGCAGTACGTTACTTCTGGCAAAAAGTATTAACGTCTTTACTCAGAGAGTTAGCCCTGAATAAGAATTAAATGTATGTATGTCCCAAAAAGACATCAACCTGGTTAGCAACAGGAAAAATGATACCCCCTCCTTAAAAGTGAACCTGTAAGCCATCCTATAAACTATAGACCAATAGACTTGCCTTCCAATGTTGTGTGAGGGTTGATGCATACAGAGTTTATAGTCATTTAGAAATAAACTCAATCATGGTAATGGAATGAAAAGGTACAAGACTATTTGTTTCTAAATAAAACTGTAATAGACAATTGTAAAAAAAAGTGTTTTTATTTATTTGCTTGACTGAATTATTTACTTTTCTGTGTCTGCATTTATAAATTTGCTGACCTCTGGCTGAATTTTTTTTCTCCCACCCAACTGCTGTTATGTTCTTAAAGTTGATGGCTTTTGCTGTTGCCCTCCCATACTGTCGATTTGACCTGGGCCACTCCTCCCAGTCCCATCTCTTTTAGCTCATTCTAACACTGAGATCACTTGGGAAGGCCAAACCCTTAGGTCCTTAACCTTGAATTATCTTCTGTTCCTCCTCTCTCCCTTTTCCACTTTACTTGCAAACAAACAAGAAAAAAACACACTTTATTTAGCAGCTTTTACTGTATTTGTGGGTTTGTTGAAGTGTACTAACCCCCCGGAAGCACAGTAGCAAGCCCCACCCAAACCCTGCCTAACACCCTGGATCACGGCAAAGTCAGTGAACACTCATGAATAAGTTTGTGGTTCGCATGAATGAATATTCATTGTGTTGAGACCGTGAATCAACAACAACTTAAATTTTTTATGCTAAGTCTCAGGACATTTGCCATTTTCATAACTAATAATTAATAGCGTAACTCGTTCAGCCCAGCATTCTCAGTTATCGTTGAATTTCGTAACTGTGTTTGCATTAATGGTTACATTAGTTCTTGTATTAATGGTTATATTAGTTCTTGTAAGTGTCCCACAGCGTTACTCATTTTCAGTTTTAAAAAGTCAATGTTCCTCGTAGTTCCAAACCAAAAGGGTCCATCACACATTCAATGTTAAGATTGCTTTAATTTGTATCCTTGGTGTTCATTAATTTAAGGAACTTTAAGTATAAAGCAGCTTATTTTAACTATCAACTAAGCTTCCCGGTTG
This sequence comes from Protopterus annectens, assembly GCF_019279795.1. NCBI lineage: Eukaryota > Metazoa > Chordata > Ceratodontiformes > Protopteridae > Protopterus > Protopterus annectens. The sequence goes on along the minus strand of NC_056739.1, from coordinate 1,744,768,539 downwards.
AAGTTGGTAGCAAGCTATTAGTAAGTGTTCCACAGTTTGCCAATTTTGTTCCACATTGTGAGGGGTAGTGTTCCACATTTTTGGACATGGAAGGTTGACATGTCAGTTTCACACAAAGTACTTCAGGACTGACTTGCAGAAGATGTCAGGCAGCTACATCGTACCGCTTTACTGTATGTACCATTTTAACTGCATTTTATAATTTTGTTCTTAAACATTTTTACGTAGTGTGACTACATGATTTTAATAGTTTTTCATAATTATAACTTTTATTGGTTGATTTGTTAAATGGATAAATCATTTAGACCAAACTCCTGTCAGCTGCAGTGTCAACTAAAATTAAACATCAGTACAGTGTTACAGTAAGTACGCAGCGGCTGATAACATTTCAGTGTTTATACACAGAAATAGTGAAAATAAAGAGAGTTTGGAGTTTGCCATCATGGCTGATACCATTAAGTATGCATACCTCTCAACTGTACCTAATTTTCAGGGAGGTCCATGATTTTGTTTCAAAGTTTAGCGGTTCCCTCTTTATCCCTTCTGAAATTGGTAACTTTGCAGAAGGAGGAGTGAATAGCACTTCATAAATAATGTGTTTAGACCTACCCACACCTTTCAACCTCTTATAGCACGAAATATGGACAAAGCCTTAAATAATGATAGTACAAAGGCGCATAAAATAGGGACACTTTTTTTAAATATTGTTCTTAGAAACTTAGAAAATTGTTATAATAACGAGTCTTGCATTAGCATGAATTTCATGAAGGGTATGAAGTCGGACACTCAAATGTCTGTCTTTATATTGAAATATGCTAATCACAAAGCAATGTATGCATGACGTCACAAGCAAATCTGCATGCTGTGTCAATCATGCCCCATTAACATAAGGCATAAACGGTTTCTGGCTTGTCAATCATGCGTCACGCCCATTCCTGTGCAAAACAGCCGGGGGGGGTTAATACACTTCAACAAAGCCGTATTTGTGTTTCCTCCTTCTACTCTATTACTTCATCTTGCTTTTTTCTGCTACTTGCTGCTTGTTCTCGAAAGTGTTCAATTGCATCTTTTCTGTTGCATTTATTACTGCTTGTTTATAGCCTGTTTAAATTATCAATGTTATTCTAAGCCTCTTAGTTTTGGTTTAAGCACTTGGGCTTTAGGCCTACTCCTTAGCTCTCCCTGGCCTTTCTCCCTCAGATTCTGACAAATATGGATGGACACTTTCCTACAGTTTCTTTTGCCAGTCTTGTTGATATGGGTATCCCGAGACAGTGTAGCAACTGCCTTATGTACACAAACAACCATCTACTACCACCACCTAGGAACACAATTTGCAAGAAATGCAATTACATTAGAAACCTAGAGTATATGCTCCCTCCCTCACAAGTCAGTATATCTGGCACCAAGAAGGTTGTCAACACAATCACTACACCTCAAACACGACCCACACCTACACAACACACAACCACATATGTGGAGGTCCTCAAGAAAAAAAAATAACCAAACAAAGGAGACCTCCAAAGCAAAAAGCACACGCGATCTCCACAGCCCTCCACACCACATACCATGATAGTTCACACATCTGTGTCTCACATCCACTACGGATTATCCATAAACCCAACATATTAGTCCATAGGTAAGACACACAGATGTGCCTCTCACTAGGCTGGATAAGGAGAAAGTCACAGCTAGTTGTCTGTCAGGGGCCAGAATCTGACATATCACATACACACTAGTCTCTCAACGACAGGTACTGTTACGACTCTGTAATAGTCCATGTTGGTGTGAATGACTTGAGATGTACCTCCCTGGACTATATGAAGAGAGATATGATTGAACTCGCTGAATATGTGTCCCAGGCGGTTATGTCTATAGCCTTAATCAGCATTCTACCATCACCTAGAATGATGCCTCAATACAATCAGAAAATGATTGACTAACAATTGTCTTAGTTTCTGGTGTCATTCCATGGGGGATCCAGTACCTGACAGCCTGGAAAGATATGATCGACACACCACGATGCTTTGCCAGAGATGGCCTGCATCTGTCTCACTTGGGATTCAGGCTTCCGCCAAAGGTTCTTGCCTCCCCCATAGCGCCTTTTTTAGGAAAAGTGATGAGGTTAAAACTACCAACATAAAAATTTCAGCAGAATGAAAATTACAGGTCATGCTGCTACATGCTAGGAGTCGAAACATGAAAAGTACAGTTTTGTACCTACCATAAATGTAGATGTTAGAGTGCTAATACAGCTGCAGTCATAACAGATGGGTTCTCCTGCCATCAGGCGGGTCCTCGGTCGGCCAAATTCCAAAGTCTAAGTCCGGCGTCGGTTGTCGTCGCTTCTTCCCTGACGTCAGTGCGACAGGGGTATAAAAGAACCAGCAGACGCCATTTTCTTCAGTTTTTCTTGCCCCAGATGTCAGGTGCCCCCAGAAGGAAGGCAAAACATAAATTTATGTAGTAAAGCAAATGCAATATAATCAAAAAACAGTAGTTGCAAGCAAATACACCATAAAAGAATACCCCAATGAGCTTGTATGAGGAGGTGTTAGCCAGAAGGCCTGTCCCAAGAGGGGAAGGAGGGAGGGAAACCTGGACTGCAGTTGTATTAGCACTCGAACATCTACATTTATGGTAGGTACAAAACTGTACCATGTTCATCGTGCATACAGCTGCAGTCATAACAGATGGGTAGAATCCCAAAGCTAATAAAGGGTGGTAGGCACTAAGTGGAACTAGGTGGAGCCAGGATGCCCTGCAAGACTGCAGTGGCAAAGCCCGCTCTAGTTTTGGAGTATAATGGTAGGTGATAGTGCTTGGAGAAAGTATGTACAGAACTCCAAGTGGCTGCTTCCAAAATATCTTTGGTAGGAACCCCCCTGAGGAAAGCTGCAGAGATAGCTGTGGCCCTTGTGGAGTGAGATCTGATGCCTGTAGGTACAGTTTTACCATGAAAAGAGTAACAAAAGCGTATGCAGTGGACTATCCATTTTGAGATGGTCTGTTTGGAAATAGGCTCCCTTGAGCACCTGTAGCATAGGACACAAAGAGTTGCTCTGATTTTCTGAAAGGCTTTGTTCTGTCCAAATAATAACGGAGCTGTCTGTGAATGTCCAAGGAATGTAGTAGCCTCTCCCCTTTGTTTTGTGGATTAGGGTAAAACATAGGTAAGTGGATAGCCTGATTCAAGGCTACCCTGGATACTACCTTTGGCATAAATGAAGGATTGGTTCATAAGGAAACTCTGTCCTGATGGAAAATGATGAAAGGCTGCACAGCCATGAGGGCTTGTAGTTCCGAAACCCTGCGTGCTGAGGTGATAGCTAGAAGGAAGGCTGTTTTCCATGACAAATATTGCAGATCTGTTGAAGCAGTTGGCTCAAAAGGAGGCAGGGTTAGTTTTTCTAGAATGAAATTGAGGTCCCAAGCCGGTACTGGTTGCTTCCTTGGGGGTTTTATATTCTTAGCCCCTCTGAGGAACTGTCTTAAGAGAGGGTGAGAGAAAAAAGGAGGATCAGTGTTGTACTCTGCAGAAATGGCTGAGGCATGGATTTTGATGGAGGAGAATGAAAGTCCACTGCCTAGCAGCTCGGCTAGGTACTGTAGTATTTGAGGTAAATTCAGTATTCCAGGATTCTGACCCTTTTTCTGATTCCAGACACAAAACTGTTTCCATTTTGCGGAGTAGGCTTTTCTAGTAGAAGGCCTTCTGGCCTCCAAAATGACATCCTGCACCTCCTTGGAGAGTAGGGTATGTTGTGATTTTAAGGAATCCTCCATGCGGCTAGATTGAGTGTTTTCAGCTGCCTGCGAAGAGTTTTGAAGTTGTGCTGAGTCAGTAGAAGAGGCATTAGAGGCAGGATCCATGGTGGGGAATGCGTCAGGCTCCTCAGGAGTGGGTACCAGTGTTGTCTTGGCCAGTCTGGAGCAATGAGAATCATCTTTGGTCTGTCTGCTCTGGCTTTTAAAAGAACTTTGGCCAGCAGTGGAAGAGGTGGAAAGGCATAAACCGCCATTGTTGTCCAACTGAAAGAGAGTGCGTCCACTTTCCAGGCCTGTGGATGAAAGGTCCTTGAGCAGAATTTTGTCAATTAGTAATTTCTGTGGGTGGCAAAGAGATCTATGTCTGGCCTTCCCCATGCTTGAATTATCATTGTAAAAACTTGAGGATGCAACTTCCATTCATGTGGATCTGTCATATTTCTGCTCAGGTTGTCTGCCAGTGTGTTTTCTTTCCCTGGCAGGAAATGTGCTTGAAGTTGGATTTGCAGTTCCAGAGCCGTGTTCCAAAGGGACATGGCTAGTCTGCACAGGGGATATGAATGAGTTCCTCCCAGTTTGTTTATGTACCACATCACTGTGGTGTTGTCTGTTCTTATCAATAGCTGCCCTGGATGCAGTAGGTCTTTGAAAGCCATAATAGCATTTATTACTGCTAGCATTTCCTTTTGATTGATGTGTAGGTGCTTTTCTTTTTGTGACCATTTGCCCTGAATGCACCGATCTGTCATGTGCGCCCCCCAGGCGTAGTCCGAGGCGTCTGTTGTGATGGCTTGATTTGCTTGAGGCTTGCAGAATGGGAGACCTATGTTTCTCTGGCATGCTTGAGCCCACCACAGAAATTCCTTTTGAAGACATGGAATCAGTGGTATGATTGTTTCCAAACTGTGGCTGTGTTGAGACCATAAGTTTTTTAGGTACCATTGAAGTTTCCTCATATGCAGCTTTGCACATGGGATTAGCAGAATGCAAGATGCCATGAATCCCAGAGCCTGCAGGATTTTCCTTGCAGTCAGCCTGGTGAAGGTTGCCAGTTTTCTGAAGTATTGAGTTAATTGCCCTTGTTTCTCTGGCGTGAGGTAGGCCATCTGAGTGTTTGTATCCAAGCTGGCACCCAGGAAAATTATTGTTTGAGAGGGTATTAGTCTTGACTTCTTTTTGTTGACTGTGTATCCCAGAGATTTCAACAACATTATTACAAACGCCAGGTGTTTCAGAAGAGTGTGTTTGCTGTCCGCTTGGATCAGGCAGGCGGCCAGATATGGGTATATTTGTATCCCTTGAAGTCTGCAGAAGGCAATTACTGATGCCAGGCATTTCGTGAACACTCTGGGCGCAGTAGATAAGCCAAAGGGCAATGCAGAGAATTGATAATGGGATGAACCTGCAAGAAGTCTGAGGTATCTTCTGCAATCTTGTCTGATTGGGACATGCAGGTATGCCTCCTTGAGGTCCAATGTTACCAGCCAAGACTCCTTGCCCAGCATGGGAAGAAGCTGCTGTAATGTGAGCATCTTGAACTTTGGTACAAGTAAATGTGTTTAGGATGGATAGGTCCAAAATAGGTCTCCAATCTTTGCCCTTCCTTGGTACCAGGAATAGTCTGGAATAAAAACCTTGACCCTGTTCTTGTGCAGGTACCTCTTGAATAGCTTTCATGTCCATGAGATCTGAAATTTGTTTTTGTGCCTCTGCCCTTTGATTGTGTGGCAGGTTTAGCATGCCTCTCATTTTTGGAAGGGTGTGAAAATGGAATCTGTAGCCTCTGTCTATAATGTCCAGGAACAATTTGTCTTTTGTGACAATATGCCAATTTTTCGAAAATAATGCCAGTTTTCCACCTAAAGGTGCTGCCATTTGAGCCTTGCTTGGCATGCAAAGTGGAAAGTCATTGGGTCTGCTTTCTGAATGGCTGTGAACTATCCTCACCCCCTCTGGGTGTAGGTGTTTGCCAATGTCTGCCTCTAAATGATCCTTGAGATTGCCCTCTACCTCTCGGGCGCCTGTATCTACCTCTTTGAGGTCTGCCCGTGGCTGGAAAGGACCAGTTTTTTGAAGGCCAATTTCTACTGAAACGTGGCGGTTGTACCTGTAGGAAATCTTTCACTGTTTGCATTGATTTTGCCTTTTCTTCCATTTTCCTTAATACCTCCTCAGCTTTAACACCAAACAATACATCCTTTTGAAGAGGTGCATCTAGTAATTTAGCTTTGACATGATCTGGTAAGGTTTGCTCTTTGAGCCAAGCATGTCTACGTATGACTGATCCTGTAACAGCAGCTCTACAAGAGGCCTCTAAAGCATCAAAACCACATTGCAAGGTATGTTTACCCACTTGCTCTGCACTATGCAACAAATCCTGCAACTCCTTCAAGTCTGGTTGTTCAGGTTGTGACATTTTGCTTTTCAACTGAGATAACAAAAACTGTTGATACTTTAACATATGGAACTGACAGTTTAATGCCCTCATGGTTAAAGTGGCCGAGGTGTATACTTTTTCCCCCACCTTTCTAAAGCTCTGGAATCTCTCT